>NC_133666.1:520278818-520978818 GCF_037893015.1 Macrotis lagotis | reverse complement strand
GAATCATACCCAACATGAAAAGTCAATCTCCCTTTTCTCTTTGAGAGACATACCAGAGAGGTCTCAGGAACTTAAACATTCTTCAAGATCCTTGGTAGTACTCTGACATCACTATTCCCCTCCCTTGTAAGAAGAAAAAATATGGGTTGCTGGGAAATCAAACAACTTACCATTTAGAGAATCCCACCTTCCCCAGGAACCTATAGAGGGATCAAATCTTCAGTACCACCCCGGGTTGAGATCTTACCCAAGGAAGGTCAGAATTCAGAAGTTCAGAAGTTGTTCTCCCTCTCCAAGATTGGCCCATTCTGTATAACTCACAGTAATAGTGAGTAATAAGATTCAGGTTTGTTACTTCTTCCTCTTTGTGATTCTATGATTCTTTGGTGCTAGGCTCTGACTCTCATAGTTTGAACCAGGTCTTTGTTGGATTTAGGTAAGTCTCACCTTGGTTCAAGTACTCTTTAAAAATTCCATTTCTACTATATCATTGCTACTAGTTTGCAGTCCTACACTCCTACAGTTTGCAGCTTAGACCACGAACTCCTCCCCAATGAGTCACTGCCTCCTTCCACTAGAATCCCTGGAATTATATGGTTCCCTAAAGATGTCAAGCAATTGCACAGGACTCCATCCAGAAAACTAATTTCAAGCCAATATATAACCTTTCTGTCCATTTTGCATGAATTTTTTTCCCCTACAGATTTCCAGTCTCTGGAATCTCCTTTTGAAAATCCAAAAGTGAATAAATTATCCATGAATTACATCATCACCATTATCCCAATGGGGCAACAGGTAGGCAAATGGAAAATTCAATTTGTCACAATTTTGGTTAGTTAATTTTATACACTATTCAAAAGACAATAAATTGTTGGCAGTAGAGAATGCAGATTTCTACTTGGGTATGCCTACTGTAGAAAAATAAATGGCATATTATAGCTGTAATACCTTTTGTAAAGCATTTTAAAGTTTCTGTTGTCTTTTCTCTCAAAAACACTTTGAGGTAAGTAGTGTAGCAAAAAAATAAGGACATTGGAGCACCTAAAGGTTAAATTACTTTCTTACCTGATGGGTAATTTATAGAAGAAAAAACACTGGACTTAATAAAAAAAAAAAAAAAACACCTGTATTTGAAATCCATTTTGCTCCTTGCCAGCTATATTACCAGGGACAAAACATTTTATTTATTTTAGTGTTAGTTTCCTCTTCTATAAAACGAAAATTAGGTGATCTCTAAAATCCCATCTAACTCTAAATATATGATCATATTATGAATAACAGTTATGACATTTGAACCCCATCCTCTCAAGCCTTTGAAAGGTTTGCCTTAAAGGTTGCTTTCCTTAAGAGTACATACAGTAAGACAGCATGTCAGTGTATTAATTATCTAGAGGATGAGAAGAATATCTGAGTTGTCTGCCAGTGCACTATATTTAAACCATAAGCCCTTTGGTTTTATCCATTTCTCTCTTGATGCACAGGATATCATTTCTAAGAAGCAGCAGTATCTCTTCTGACCACAAGATGGTGTTTAGTCTAAAAACACTTACACTTTCCTTCACCCCCAAAATGGAATTACGTAATTTCACTAGAACCTCAAATGACTCAGTTCAAATAGAATGAAAGGGATGAAATGGAATATAACTCAAAATATTAAAATGTGAAATTCAATATAGTATAAGTACTTTGTAAAGTATAAGTACTTTGCTCAAAAGTCTCCACTCCGAGCACCTCTCTTAATTTATGACTCACAACATTCAAGGGATTCAAAAATTTAGTCTGCTGTGATCACATAGTTTATAGTAAAAAAGAAAGAGATTAAGTGTTCCTATACAAGGCAGTCACTTAAAACCATCTCCTAAACCTCCTCCTGGTTGCCCTCTCAGATCTTCAAGAATAACCAGAAGAGCTCTCAACCATATGTACCCATGACCCTGGGGAATAATAAGGGAATAAGGCAAAAGAATAGGGGAAGAAAGCATCCCCCACTTAAAAATCACTGACTTGAAAAAGAGGGAAAGCAGGAAAGATGCTGAAGCAAATAAATATTCCAACAGTTGAAAGGGATTTACAATACTAGGCAATATCTAGATTGATAATCTTTATGACAGTTCATCCTAGATTCTGCTCCATGATGATGATCTCTGGTTACCTAATTCTCAAGGTGGTTTTCAGACAGTGTTGATTATAGTCTCCATACTTCCCTATGTGATCCCAGTCATTGGTTTTTTGTTTTTCAGAAAAAAAGCAGATGTAACACCACTTTTGTTCCTTTCCTGAATGCTCAGCTGATTTAAGATCAATGGAACAAATACAGGAAGAGACTATTGATATGCAATGAACAAATTGATTTCTCCCATTCTGTTGCATGGCTTCCTGTCCTAGACTACAATTCTTAGATAATGGAAGAGAAATAGTGAATTTCTATATCAGAATCATCAGAAATTGATCTGCCAACGTTTTTTCTTTTTCATGAATCATCTCCTTAAGCTCAGGGAAAAAACAATAATTAGAGGGACAAAAGAACAAGAAACGGTGTAGGTGATATGGTGGTGTAACCTTGTCTTCCCTTTCTTTCCCTTGTCTTCTTCCTTTCCCTTAGGATTCCTGATTATGATCCTGATTCCAGGATCCTAAATGTCAGGTTGAAAACTTAAATTTTAACCTTTTATGTCTTTAGCAAAATTAAAGGAAGTTGTTTGCTTTTGATTGTAACAAAAACATTGAAAAAATGAGAAAATGATATTGAGTGACTTTGTAATTTTAAGTGTAAGTGATACATAGTTTAAGGCACAGAAATAGTAACAAATTTGAAAAAAAATCAGGCTTATATGTATTTGAAAAAAAGTATTAATATACACCCATCACTAAAATCTCTCTGCAGGTGGCATCTAGGTGACCAAGAATTCTCAAATGCTTTGTCATTTGAATTCTATATATATTTAAAAATATTATTCTGAGTAGGATAAAGTCCTTATTAGACTGTTAAATGGGGTCCATGATATACACAGATAAAAAAAAAAACACCTTCAGAATTCCTTGATTGGGTGAGCTTGAAGTTCCCTTCCAATTCTGAGATTCTAATTTCATGATTCCTATAGAAAATTTCTTACTTGTAACCATTCACTTTATGTCTTCCAATAATGTATTGTAGCAACCAGTGGAGATCCCCTGTATTAAGCATACATCTACAAGATGCAAATGCTCATATAAAATTGCAACACATTTTAGCTATGTACTGTTCTAAAGATTATTAAAATCATTAAAGATTATTTAACTCATTGTCTTATTTTGCTATCAAGGAGAGAATTTGATGTGAAGGAGGTTGGGGGGAACAGGTGAAGAGGAATAGAAGACTAAACCATTTAAGGACACAGAGGAATAACGGTATATATTTCTTCTTTTTGGAAAAATCCTGCTATCCTGAGGGTAAAACATGACATCCAGGAGAAAAGAATAAGTAGAAAATGAAATGCATAAAAGCATGTGACAAGGCATGTTGAAATGAAGAGTAGCTCCAGAACCTGGTTATATGCTTCTGTACTTCTTAAGACCATCACTGAGGAATAAAAATATTTATGATTATTTGTACAGGACTCATGGTTTATCATCCCCATTTTTATGATGTTCTTGTCTTTTTCTCTTACATGAAAAATATTCCTAAATATATTAAATATACACAAAAGAACCTTTATCTTAAAGTTGTCATTACTTTTTCCTTCCCACAAAGATCATATAAAACGTAAAGAGAAAAAAGATATTTGTGGAAATATATAATGCAGCTCTATCCCCATATATATTCATTTCCAAAAAAACTTGAAGGATATACTCCCAAATCATTTTCAGGTTGAAATGTGAAACATTTATTTCTTGAGTTTTCTATTAATTTACTATTCTTAGATATGACAAGGTTGACAGGAGTGGTGACTTTTTTGATCACAGCAACTTTAAGATAAAATACACTAAAGCAAAGAGAGGTTATGATTTGTAGTCAATGAAAGGAGTTAATATTATCACTGGTGAAATTGTAGATACTTGAAATTTTGAAGTTCTCTTATCCAATTACTCATTCTCACCTGAATTCATATAAAGTATACTATACTAAATGTTGACTCAATAATATTGTCTCACAATAATATGATGAATACCTTATAAACAAAGTCTACCTTACAGCATATAGGATCCCACTCTAATTCTTTTCTAAGGAGGCCTTGATCTGTGTATGTGCAAATTGTTTAACATAGACATATATCATCCTTCCTGGTTTTTTCCCCTACCTTTGGATAGGAATAGCTTCATTTTGTTGATTGCATATTTGGAACAGACTACATCTTTTAAAATGAGCAAATAAAGAGTCTTTCCTTTTTTGCTTTTTTTCCAATTGCTTCCAAAGGGTGAAGATCACAAATAGTTCACCTACAATATGAGTTTCTTGAATTAAACCAGGAGTAGGGATATCTTGCCCTCCTTATCTCTCTTTTTCTGTTTTATTTGTCCTTTTCAATTACAGGTGATCCCCACTAAACCTGGAGTTCAATCTTAGAAATAGAATTCCAGATAGGATACTGTAGCTAGTCTGCCAGCTTTGCCTGGGTGCATAAGATTTTTTGGATTTTAAGCCTAAATAGGGATTTTGGATTTGGAATTTAGGAGTAGACTCTATAGGAATTGAGCTAAATGATGAGTCTAATCCCTTTCTCCTTTTCAGAGTCTGAGATATGATGGAGGAAGGGGGGGAGAAATGCCTCTCAAGTATTGAGGTCATAAATTTGTATATTTATTATTAGACCTTTTGCACTAAATATTCCTTTGTAAAAACTAATCAAACTGTTTTTGATTAAATGGAACTGAGGTCAAGGGAAGCACCCCCTTTAATTAGGAGAACATCATTGGTGGGAGCTGGAGTCACTGACAGAGAGTCTAGACACCCCAATCCCCTTAAGAGTACAGGAGAACCCTAGAGAAGAGGTGAAATGTAACATAACCTGACCTTCAAGCAGTGGGACCTAGGATAGTCATTGTTACACTTTTATGACTGGTAGTCTGTCTTCTTTCCCTTTTCCTTAAGAAAAGGGAATATTCTGCTTATGATAAACCTGCTCAATCAGAAATAGATTTCTGATCTGTCTTTAGATAGTGCCAGTTAATTACATGAATTCTACCTTGCAAAATGCTATTCAAATCTTTACTCTGGTCAATCCCTTTGCAGTGCTTCTGGTCAACAGATGATGTTGGGAATCTAAACACAGACTGTTGATCTGCCTAAAAATGCCATAACTGGGCTCAGTGATACATATGGACAACAGAGCTGTGGACCTTCTAAAGTGGCTAGGGAAATGGGAACAGGGAGGGTGTGAAATTGTCAATATATGATGAGCGTGCACGTACCCAGCATTGTGCCTACTGAACTATGACTAACCCAGAGAATGGAGGAGGATGTGGGCAAATTCACCTTACTCTACCTCCAAAGTAAGATATTTCTAAATTTCTAATATAGGCAAATTTTTAGGCAAGAGTTGAGGGTCACTATCATCGTTTTGAAATTTACATAGTCTGTGATCTCTTTACCTAGTACAAATTTAGGTTACTCTTCATTTATAACATTGTTCCTGTGGTACTAACTTTCCCTTCATTGTTGTATAACCTGATTTAGGGAATTAATGTGTTAAGAGGGATTGTCTATAGAATAGAGGAATAAATATAACCCCAGGGGGAAGATGAGAAACACTGAATTCTCTGCAGTTTGAAGAACACTGAAATAAAAATTTGTGGGCCAACAAGCAATAGGTTAAAGAATATTTTTTTTTGGTCTGAATAACATAACATAGTATTCAGGCTATAATAAAGCATTACACAAAGGAACTGGATTTTTTTTTCAGTGAGAAATATAGTTTTCCTATCCTAAAGCATATCTGTATCTGCTGGCAAGCAGGTACAGGTAATTGCCTCCAGGTGTTTGCCTGCAGGAAGTCATTGAAATTCAATGTAAGTAATGGCAGTTTCTTCAGCAGCAAAAACTAACCTGCAGGAACCTTGTAGGCACAGGCATATTTTAGAATAGAAATGCTCTAGTCAGTCACAAAACAGCTGAAAGGCCATAGGCCAAAAGGCCCTGTTTAATAGGTAACAGGTTAACATAAGCAAGAATGAGAGATATGCCTCTTAAAAAGTCTGGTTGAGAATTTAGGAATCAAGGAATTTGTTCTTGGCTTAAAAATAATCTAATGCTTTTAAAAAATAACTCTTTTTATTGATTTTTAAAAATATTTCTAATCATACAATGCCAATAAGTAAAAAACATGCTTTTCCCACACAGATCTGAATTCATTGAATAAATATGCATTTCAAAAATGCATATTTTTAGTGTAGATGGTGAACAGAAATCATACCCTATTTAAAAATACTCCACATTTTTCTTTAACTTTTTAAAAGTTAGGAACTTATTCAATGGATATTAGATACTGTTCTTTTTAATAACCATCAACAAAAGCAATAACCAAATAAACATTAAAAAGAAACAAAATCTTACCTAAAACTCTAAGCATTTAACAAATGAACTCAGATGAAGTAACAGACCAACAAATACATTTTTGTTCTCTATTCTGTTCAAAGTCTGTCTCAAGTTCTATATCTGGCTTCATTTTCTTTCTTTCCTTTCTCCCTTTCTTCCTTCAGTTTTTATCTTCCTTTTCTTCTTCCTTTTTGTACCTTCCTCCACCCCTCTTTTCTTTTTGCTCTCTCTCTCTCTTCCTTCCTTCTTTCCTTCCTTTTATTTTTTCTCCTTCATTCCTCCACTCCTTCTTATTTACTTTCCTTTTTCCTTCTTTTTTCCCCCCTCATTTCTACTTTCCTTCTTCCCCCTCCTCTCTTTCCAATTGATATAAATGTTCAAACAGATCTGGTTCTACTAACTTCACACTGCATAATTTCATATAGTTTTTCTTTTTTAAAAAAAAGTAGCTATATTGATTCCTTTAAAAATATCACTAGCTTTTTCTTCTCCCTTTCCCAAAACTCTTCCCTCGAGGGCCAGCTAGGTGGCATAATGGATAGAACACTAGCCCTGAAGTCAGGATGACCTGAGTTCAAATTTGGTCTCAGACACTTAATAATTACCGAACTGTATGACCTTGGACAGTCACTTAACCCCATTGCCTTAAATGAATAAAAAAAAATCAAAAACAGGTAAGTAAAACAAACCAATATATTGGCCAAGTCTGACCATATATGTAACATTATGAAACTGTAGGAAAGAATACTGAACTTCCTCTCTTCTTAGATGTTGAAGACATGTTTCAATGTCAGTTCTCTGGAATCAAGTTTGAACATTAATAAAAGTTCTGATGCTTTTCTATTTTGTTTTCTTCTATACTATCATGGCCATTATATAAATTATCTTCTTGGTTTTTACGTTGTTCTACATTTATTCAGACAAATCTTCCCAAGTTTCCCTAAACATTATGTTTCCCTATTTCTTATAGTTCAAAAAAGTTCCATTACATTTATATACCATACTTTGTTCAGTCTTTCACTGATTGATGGGTACATATATACATTGCCTTCAGTTATTTGCTGCAATAAAAAATATATTACTATTAATATTTTGCTATATAGGACTTTTCCTTCTCTTTAATCTTAGCAGATTTACCAGTAGTGGTATTTATGTTCCAAAGGTATGAAGAGTATAATGGCTTTCCTAGTATTTTAGATGTAAATAATTTGATTTTTTTTGCAAAGCAATGAGATTAAGTGACTTGCCCAAGGTCACACAGCTAGGCAATTATTAAGTGTTTGAGGCCATTGAACTCAAGTCCTCCTGACTTTAGAGATGGTGCTCTATTCACTGCAACACCTAGCTGCCCCAGGTCCAAATAATTTGACAGAACCAAGAAACCAATTACAATTCTATCAATTGTACATTAGTGTACTTTCCCACTGGTTCTCCAGCAATTATCATTCTCATCTTTTGTCACCTTTAGCAATCTAATGCAGTGAGGTGCAATTGTGCATTTTGTTTTTCCATTTTGAAAATGTCCCTCCAGCAATTTGGGGAAAATTTTTTCATGTTGATATGGTTCAGTTGCCTGATCTATTAGTTTGTGTGATAACTAAGAATAACTTGAGAATTATTGTGTGGATTAATATAGGTTTTTCATATAGAAGAAAGGTGTTACAATAATAGCGACAATGACTTAGAAAAATGCTTCAAATTTAATGCTTCTTTAAAGCATTTTCATATATATTATTTCATTTGGTTCTATTCTATCAGGTGGGGAAAATCATTACTATCTCTAATTTAGAAATGAGGATTGTGAAAGAGAGCACTGTGAAAAAGACTGTCGAAGGTCACACAGTTAACTAGATATTGTACAAATTTGCTATGTAATTGCAAGCATTTAGTATGGTAGGTAGTGGAGAGATAGTGAATATAGTTAAGTGTTTGAAAACAAGATTAACATTAAGGACCGGGCGGCTAGGTGGCACAGTGGAAAGAGCACCAGCCCTGGAGTCAGGAATACCTGGATTCAAATCCGATCTCAGACACTTAATAATTACCTTAGCTGTGTGGCCTTGGGCAAGCCACTTAACCCCATTGCCTTGCAAAAAAAAAAAAAAAACCCTAAAAAAAATTAAGGACAAATGCCAGATCCAGAGGTCTAGATGATTGCACTGATTTCCAATCCCACAAAAATATACTCCTCATCTCTGAATCTCAGCACAAGGTCTGACCAGTTAAGGCTTAGGGGATCCTAATCTCTAAAGAAAGGGTTTCCTTACACACTGGCCACTCTCCCCCGACTCCGGCACCCAGAAGGCAAATTGTTTGAAATGTAGATTTTGACTCATGTTTAGGAATTTCCCAAAAGGGAATAAGGAGAAAGGTTCTTGATGTATATAATATGTGAAATTGATATTTATTTCCCACACACGAAAGAAATGCCAAAAAGGCACATAGACCTACCTTACATATTACAAAATTACTTAATGCAATATTCAGTAAGTTAGCTTACATTTATAATTAGGAAATTCCATTTAGGGAGAGTAGTGGCACCTCTTGGCAGAGGAATGGCCAAGGAATCTAAGTCAAAGATAGAAGGCCAAAACAAAGAAAATTTATCAGCATGCTAAGTCATACTGCTCTCACAGAATCGCAACTTCATATTTCTAGGGTAGAGATTTTGTTTTTATAACCTTGCATGATGGCTTAGACTAATCTATAGTCAGGCAAGTATTCTGTAGCAATTTAGGAGAGAAAAGTAAACATTTCATAGGAGAGAGAGGGATAGAGAAAGAATGGGATTGCTAAGATTGAGAACTTTATTTGTCTGATTAAAAGGTAAAGTTCTAGGAAAAAATGCTTAGCACATAATACCTTACCTTATATTCACAGTCATAGGGCATAGAGAGGTACAGGTACAAGAACTGAAGTATGAGATTAAACCACTTTTAAATCTGCTTTAAAGGGAGAAAAGAGTAATATTTGGTAGGAC
This sequence comes from Macrotis lagotis, assembly GCF_037893015.1. Taxonomy (NCBI): domain Eukaryota; kingdom Metazoa; phylum Chordata; class Mammalia; order Peramelemorphia; family Peramelidae; genus Macrotis; species Macrotis lagotis. The sequence goes on along the minus strand of NC_133666.1, from coordinate 520,969,327 downwards.
TTATAAGAAAACATTCTCTATTTCAGGGCATGCAGCAAAGACAAATGATCAAATCCATATACAAATTTGAAGGAAGTTCTTTTAATAAATAAAACTGCAAAACTTCATCCAAGAATAGCAATAGTTGCTTTAGTAGTCTAGTAGACCATCTACATGCTTAACCATGCACTTACAAAATTTGTTATATTTTATTTCTTTTTCCATAAGTATTGAGAAGCCTTCTAAATATTAGACCACCAGGTGGTTGGAAGATTATGCCATCAAGATTTTGGAAAATAACTGTCTTTCCTATTTTCCTCAAAAATTGTGTTCCAGGAGTCTGATACTTAAAATCTTATCAGAAAAGGACTGGTGATTGTTTTACAATTTACTGCAGATTGTTTTACAATTCACCTTGACTCTGCACAGACTTTTTCAAAGCAGATTTCTTATTAGTTATTGACTCCTCCAAGAGAAATGGAATAGTTACCAAGTCCTCCCTAGGCTTACAGTTATCTCTGATCAAAAAGCCCAGAACCTCCAAATCTTTGAAAATCACCAGGTTACTTCCAAGTCTGAATATGTTCATTTAGGGTATATCCTCATTTAATCAAAAATCAGGGAAATATAAGCAAAAAAAGAGGGATAGCCAGACCTAAGTAATATATTTGTTTGAATATAAATAAAAAAAAACATGAGGAAAAAATTGATAAGAAATTTAACCACAACTCACCTTAGGTTCATAGTCATGTGGCATAGGCAAGGAAGATTTAGGGACCTTCTATGAGTCCATCATGGATGGCTAGGATAGACAGACTCTAGGTTGTTTCAAACCCCCCACAAATTATATCTCAGGGAGGGACAGGTACAAGAACTGGTGTGTGATAAAACTATTTTAAAATCTGATATACAGATGAATATTTATATATATATATATATATATATATATATATATCTCCCTTCATTTTATAAATTTATATATGTATATATAAACCCACATACACCATACACTTGCTTGAAATGTATGATTATGGGGAAACTCCTTTCATCATTCTTCAGGTCTAATTGGGTTTCTGGTTAGCATAACTAGAGCTTAGTTGATTATCTCTAAGCAGCTGGTAAAGATAGTCCAACCTCTTAAGTCATGCAGGGCTAGGTTCAAACGATGTAATACGATTTTTTTTCTCACAATTCTCACAACTGAATAAGTTTTTCTTACAAAAACTGTTCTAGACCCATAATTGAACAGAAAGGAAACTGAGCTATGCTCCAGAATTGAGTCACATGATGGAGTCAGTATGGTTACCCAATTCTTGCTATCACTTGCTGTTCTAATAGTCCTAATAGCTGGGGTCTTTAATTTTACAGAAAACTGGATTACTAGATAAGTGTGCTTCATTATGTTTTATGCCTAATCAGTCCCACTGATACTTTCTTTTTTGTTTTAACCATATTAATGATTATTTCTTTGTAATACAATATGAGATCTGGTACTCATAGACCTCTTCTTTTCCACTTTTTTCATTATTATGCTTGAGATTATTGATCTTTTATTCCTTCATATGAGTTTTATTTTAATTTCTTGTTTTATGAAATATACTTTTGGGAACATGGTAAATTTAATTTGGATTGTATTATCATTTTTATTATGCTGATGACCTATGAATAAATGATAGTTCACAGATAATTTATGTCTTTATTTCTGAAAAAAATATTCTGTAATTAGGTTCATTTATATCCTGTGTGAATCTTGTAAGATATCCTACTAAATATTTTATAGTTTCTGTACTTATTTTGATGAAAATTTTCTTTACAGCTCTTCTAACCTTTTTAACCAATTTTCTTTTCATGAACCTATATGGATGGAAATCAAGGAACACTACAGTTTAAAAAGAAAAAAATTTCAGGTAACTCAGAAAATAGGGTGTTGAATAAATTGTATTCTAATACCAATAATTACTGGCATGTGGGAAAAAATGCAAGAAAGACACCATCAAGAGGTTATCTGTCCTGAAAACTGATGAATCAATTATAAAGGAAGAGTGAGATAGAATAAACCAAAGTAGCCAAAGAGAACCTAGGTTTCCAAGGAAATCTAAGAACTGCACTGCTATTTACAAAATACCAACAGACCTAGAGGAAGGTTCCCAAAGGAATCCATGGAATATTTATGAAAAGACATCAACAAGAATCTTTCAATATTAAAAGGCATAGATGGATTACCTCCTACATCAGGGAAAAAGCTATACGCCTTGGGGAGATCCCTGTACAATAAAGTATTGAAGCATAATTAGATACTTTTATTTTTGATGTTTTCTTTCTACCATTTTTAAACTAGATGTCATTTCTTTGAAATAAGTGAACATAGAGATCTTTTCTACTTTATGATTTACCTTAATCATCACATTTTTATTTCACTATTTCAAAAGATTCATGGCACCATGAGTGATGATATTCCCTTCACTGGAACAGGCCGAGACCTTATCCATATTTTCTTATCCCTTGAAATTTTTAAAAATAGCACTCATATAAAAGCAATGGAAACCAGTGAAGTGAGAAAATGTTTATGAAGAGTTTTATTGGTGCTTCCAGGAACATTTAAAGAGGAAACTGGAAACAAGACCACACATATAAGTGAAATAGAACAGATCTGCCAATTTTTCTATAGTGGTAGATGGGAAAAAAAATGCAAAAGTCCCACAGGGTTCCAAAATAGTCATAGCAGTTCTTTTTGTAGTGGCAAAGAATTGGAAATTGAGGGGATCCCAATCAATTAGGGAATGACTGAACAAGTTATGGAATATGAATGTTATAAAATACTATTGCTCTATAAGAAACCATGAATGATCAGACTCAAGAGAAGCATGGAATGAATTACAGGATCTGATGCTGAGTGAAGGGATCCAGAAGCAAGAGAACATTGTAATCATTAACAACAATATTGTGAGTTGATCATCCTTGAAGGATACAGCTCCTCTCAACAGTTCAGAGAATTAGGACAATCCTAGGAGACTGGTTATGGACAATGTTATCCCCATCCATATGAAGAAAAATGAAACAAAACCAAAAAAACCCTACATAATCTGAATGGAACACTATATTCACTTCTGAAAATTTTCTCTTATGTATTTCTTTCCTATCTTGTGATTTTCTTTCTTTCTTTCCCCTTAATCCTATTTCCTCATACTAAAAATGACTAATCTGTAAACATATTAAACATAAATGTGTATATACAATATTCACCTGACTGTTCGCAGCTGGGGGGAAGGGAGATTGGAAAAATATTGTCACCTAAAAATATGCATATGCATGAGATTTAATTATCCCAGTGAAGTAAGGATAATACCTCTGACTAGTTTTTTGGGGACCCAAATAAATATCTGTTTACATTTTTAAAAAAAGGAATTTGACTTAGGGCACATAGACCTAAGGATCAGAGCTAGGATTTGAATCTGGGTCCCTTGACTCCAATTCCAGCACACCAGAGGCACTAAATGAGGAAGAAGAAAGGAAAAGCATTCAAAAAATGAGTCGGAAAAAAGCAACTGATCCTGCACAAAAACATTCAAAGGAAATTTTCACTGGAGGCACACTCATCAAGGAGGCTCACCTGCTCAGACACATAAGAGGCTATCTTAAGCTAAGTAAGAACACTTACATGTTTAGTTTTTCAAAATATCTCAAAGGAGAAAAAATTCCAAAGTAGGGGGAAAAGCCACAAATGGTATTAATATAAAAAAGTTTATAGAGAAGTTATCAGGCTTATAGATTCTTTTGTTTACTTTTTCATCTCTAAATAGATCTTTACAAGAACAGCACATTTTTATAATATAATATATAATCATGTTGCAATATAATTATATAATATAAATATCAATAACGGGACTTTATTAAAACACATGAAAAATAGGTAGACTGTACAGACAATACACTTCATTATCACATTGAAAAGTTGACTAAAAACATTCAGAAAATAAATGATTCCAAGTGGTTATTATTTCTTGATTATCAAAGAGGGGATAAAAGCATCTCAGCAGAATGAAATGTAGCTCTTAAGACTCTTCCCACAAAGTATCTTCTATGACTGTGCTAAGATTATACATATGTCTTAATAGGTATCACAGAAATAATTTGATCAATGATCTCCTGATTAGAAATATTAATTTGGGTAAAAAAAAGAAGATATATACTGTATATATGGTTACAATTTTTAATATTTCAGTAGTACTTTTTAACTTTTTAGCTTTCTGTCTGCTGATTTTCTACATAAGAGTTAACTAATTAAACAGAAACATACAAATCCAAAACCTGAAGTGAACACTGAATGCTTTTTACTCCCCCTTTGATAATCAAGAAATAATAAACAGCTGAAATGTATTTTCTAAGTTTCTTAGTCAGCTTTTCAATTCCTCTGCTTCAGAACCTGCACAAATATTATGTGAATATTTCCTGTTGGCTTAGTGCAATGGTGTTGAAAACATTTTCATCAATTACTGATCCCCAAAGGCTCTTCTGCAGGGATTCTATGGACGTCTCTCAGGAAACTTCTGAGTGGGAAGGAAGGAATGCTGGCCTTGTGCACATGGATTTTTGCTTCTTATTTTTCTGTTCTTCCCTGATCCTCGATGAATTAGTGTCAGAACTACCTTGTGAGCTTGAAAGATACAAAATGGTAGGTTACAAGAGTGCCTATTAGAGTGTGCAATAAATGCAGCAGCTGAGTTAAAAGAACTAACAGAAAACTGAGAAACAACCTGCTTGATCTAACCCAGCAATGGCTTGCCCTTTTCACTGAGATGCAGAATCCTTCAAGTGCAGGAGTGACTCATTCATCAGCTGTGCCATACTCAGAAGTGAAGTGAATGTGAAAAATACTTTTTGGGGCTGTTTTAAGTTTGAATCCACTCCTCCTAAGGACCAACCAAGATGGTAGAGGAGAATGCTTCACATTTAAGGGGGAATGTTTTATAGCAACCACTTTGAGTCTATTCTATCAGGGATCATGATGTGTTCTAGTTTGGGAGGAAGGAGAGAACTCTTGCACTAATTTTTCATTAAATATACTTTATAAAATCTGATTAATATTATTAATGCTATCAAGGAGATTATCAACTGAACAATATTATATTAGGGCACAAACCATGAGTTAGAGATATACCCCAACCCCTCAGGAGTCATGCTGGGAGATGTAGCATTGCTCTTGCAATGACCTACTAGTGAGAGTGGGAGTTAAGAAATGTACAGATAACATAAATGTATATATATATATACATATATATATATGTATATATATATACATTCATATATAATTCACAAATTGGTAGGTAAGTGTGCAAATACTACATATATTTAAATAGACAATTTCAAAAAATAATTTATATATGTATATATGTATATGTATATAGATATAGATATATAGATATATATAATATGTGAAAATGACATGGGGAAGACTTTATCTTAAAACGGTTAAGGTATTTCATGACATCCAGGACCATCTCCAATAGTCCTGATCCCTATCTGGTCATAGATGTCTTTGGAGGAAGAGTGAAGCTTGTGACTTTACACAGCCCTTCCTCACTTTAATTTAGTTCACTGTGACATCACTTTTCCTAATGTCATGGTCCTCTTTGAGAATGAAGGACAAGCAATGAATAAATGAATAAAAATAATTTATAATAAATATACAAAATTATAAAGTGCTTATCACAGCACTTGGCACATAGTAGGTGCTTGATAAATTCTTGCTCCTCCTGTCTTTCCTTCCCTAATAAAGGATTTAAAGGACAATTGACACTTAACAATTAGAAATAATTACAGATTCTCTCAGATCCAGGATATTGTGTACATTTCTGATCACACATTCTGAAATAATAAATCAAGAAATTCCCAAAGGAGGACAATTATAATGATGAAAGAAATAAAATAGTTTCTAGGTTAGAGTATGCTTTTAAAAAATCTAGAAAATCAAAAGCAAAGAAAGAATATTATCTCAATCTATAAAATCATGAAGGATTGTGAAAAAAAGGATTGTCTTTTGTTAACTTGGGAGATGAAATTCCATGAAAATGAATTGTCTTTTTTTCTGGATGAAAATGGGGAAAACTAATAATATCTATTAAGAGACATCCTTTTTCTCCCCCTTTGGTCAGAATATTACTTAGTGATAAAGAAGTAATATCTAGTTAGAAAAAAAGCCTACCATTAACCAGAACACTTTCTGATGAGTTGGAATCAAAAAACACATTCTACCTATAGCATCCAGCTGGACCAATCCCAAATAATTGAGGAGTGTTATGGGAAAAGAAAGTGCATTCTCATTTTTGGTCAAATTGGAAAAGAATGTTCCAAGGCTAACAGCAGTAGCACATCATAAGGACCAAAGATTTAAATAGAAATTTATAAGATAGTTCAGATTGAAATAAGGTTGGACATCACTGATTCTATACTGGATGAGTTCTTTTTACATGGACTTTTGTTTGCTTTTAAACTCATGTCAGTCAGCAAATATTAACTACTTATTATATAGGCACTTTAATAAGAACTAGGAGATATAAACAAAAGCCAAAGACAGCGCCTAACTTCAAGGAACACCCAGTTTAATGCTCAACTTTCTGAATGTACATGTTCTCTATCATTTAAATGATATTCCTAGAAAAATAGTCATGGAATTTTCATGATATGCTGACAGAGGAAAAGAAGGGAAAAGTGATGGGAATTGGTGCTCTGATGCCCAGGTTCAGTGACAGAAAAGGGTGATTATAACTGAAGAAGATTCTAAACCTATGAATCAAGACTTTCAGGGACTTAGTAGAATGAACTAAGAATTAAAAACCAGAAAGCTTTAGATTACAGTAAGAGATATCATAGGAAACAGTGCAGCTCCTTGGGTCAGTTCTTCAGAAAACTCAGTATGAGGATTGCCAACTTTTGATAACTGTGTATGAAGAAATGGAAGGAGATATCAATGATTTCACCAGATCTTGAAACAGAATCCATTAATCAAAGAATCTTAAATAGGAGGCAACTTAAAAGGAAAAATACTTAAATATCAAGTCATAAACTTAGAGAATCCCATCCCCCCAGATGAAGCTTTAGAGGTAGGGGTCTATAATAGATTATTAGTCATTCAATAGCATTGTATTTATTAATATGTGTTATGAAGACAAAAAGGGAGACTTAGCCCTATTCTATGCTCTCAAGCACTTTGAACATCTAATTGGGGAGACAATAATAGTGTTTAACATTTACATTTCACTATTAAGGCTTTCTTTGATAAAGTCCCATCTAATATTATATTGTGACATAATGGTTACTCAAGTAGAATATCAGGAATTATACTAGAAGCTTTGGAAATTTCTCCCATCCTAGAATGAACTATATCAACTTCTTCGTTTCCCCAAATATTAAAAAATATTATTAATGCTTCTTTCATAATATTTCTATGACATCATTAAATCCACTAAACCATTACCTCTGCCCCTCTTTGAAGAAACCATCCCTTGTGACAAATATGTTATAAATGAAAACAAAAGGAAGTCAGAGCTAAATGGCTCACAGGTTTTCCCCAGAGAGGGAAAGGACTTGGTACAATTAGTTTTTGCCTGAATTAAAGGCAACAAGATATATCTTTTTATGGGAAAATTTTTTTTTATTTCATATTGTAGCATTGTAAAGGTTCAGTTTGCAAGATTTCCATGAAAATAATTGAAACTTATGTACTAGTATCTGGTGCAGACGATGAAAAGGTAAAGGAATTATAAGAAGAAATAATTAAGTCCCTCCAAATTAAACTATACTTTAATATTCAATGATTTCAGTGAATAAATAAGCATGGAGAGGCTGATGAAAAAGATCTTGAAAAATGTGATTCAGGAATAAGAAATGAGAGGGGAAAACAGGTTTATAGATTATGCAAAATTCTTAATATTATGAATATTTGTTTCCATAAAAGAAAAAAGAGGTGCTTAAAATGACAAAGAACATATAATATACAAAAAATAAATTGATTATATTTGAACAGAAGGAAATGACTCAGCATTGATGTGGGAGTCATGCCGGAATTAGCTCTCTATGCAGTCAGACCACAGACTTGTTAGGGCAGAGATCAAAGTTAATGCAAAATTAGAAGAAAGAAGAAAAAATAAAGAAAAATTAAAAAAAAATAAAAATGAATTGATTGGGTAGGTAATGATGAAGATTTCAATTATCTATATCTGATGTCCATCCTGTGAGACAGTTGTCTATGTCATCTCATAAGCTTGCCATAAGAGGTTCATCCAATAGTGGACAATTTCCTTGCTTTCATGAAATATGATAAGGGTCCCAGCACAGCCACACTTATACACATATAAACCTTACCTTGTAACTCTTCTTGTACAATTCCTTGATAACAACTTTGACTCTTCTTTGGTGTTCATAATTGGTTACATGCTGCAGCCTGGTTACATCTGTCTTCTGTTACCTTCTATTTGATATTCACTTTTCAATTATTCAGAGAATATTTTATTTCATTCTGAATGTCATAAAAAAACTTTGTAAAATTTTGATATTAAAAAGATGGATCTTTGCTTTTTATGAGTAATTTAGCAATTATCTAAAGGCAATCCATCTCATACTTCCTTCTCTTCAACTTAAGGTCCAACTTATTATCCACAGGGTGCTGATACACATGTATTTTGTCATTCATACAGGAGATATGCTTGTTCTTTGTAGACAAGATAAACTCCTTTAGAAGCTACAGATATCTTCCAGGAGCCTCTGAACTTTATTGGGCTTAACGCAATAAGCACGATATCCTCTACAAATAGCAACATATAGAGGACTTCATCAGTCAGAGGAATTCCCACTTCACCTTGGACTTTGAACTAACTAGATGTCTTCCCTCTCTATACCTAGAATCTTGTTCTATGTTTCTTCTAAAATTCATGATCATAGGTTCATTGAAAATAGTCTTGATATATAAATGGGAGATATTAAATTGTAAAGGAATAATTAAGGCAGCATTTTATTAAATCGTCGGTACAATTTTATATTCTCTAAATCTTTCTGTTAATTGTGAAATGGCAAAAATTGTTAAATTTCACTAGTGAGAGCCTATTTGTTCCCTACTAATAACCCCATTAAGGATATACTCAATTGGGAGTGTATGTACATATATATTTATGTATGTGTATATTATTTGTATGTATATATATATATATACACCAATTGAGTATATATAAATATATATATAGGCATATATATATATACATGTCTTTAAAGATTTTGTAGAAATGGGAGAACAGGCATATAGATCAGTAGTTATTGATATTCTCTTTATTGTCTTCTCTTCCTTTAAATACTCTGTGTATTGGTATTTCCATGCCTTCATAATTTCATTACTTCCAGCACTGATCTCCTTTCATGTACCATACTTAGCTGTATTCTGTATATACAAAATCTGGCTCGTTTTTCCATTTTTGTTCTTTTTTAATGCTACTTCTATATCCTCTATAAGCACATCTGAGACTATAATGTTAGGGTGTAACTTTTATGATTCCGCTGTCCTAGATGTAGAAGGCAGTTTGTTGCAATGATTTTGACAAATATTTTCCAATTTTATTGTGTGTTTTCCATATATTTCATTTTAAAATGTCTCTGGTTAACTTCTTATTTGGGTCATTTCTTTCAAATGAGTTAACCTTCACTGGTTGGTTCTCTTTGTCTTATGAGATGATGTTCTTCAAAATCATTTGTCATTATATTCATAAGATTTTATACGTAAGGTTTTTTTTTAGATTTTTGCAAGGCAATGGGGTTAAGTGGCTTGCCCAAGGCCACACAGCTAGGTAATTATTAAGTGTCTGAGGCTGGATTTGAACTCAGGTACTCCTGACTCCAGGGCCAGTGCTTTATCCACTGTGCCACCTAGCTGCCCCTATAAATGAGTTTTTGTGTAACCCAATGCAACCTTTGACAATTTCTATGTTTGACAAGTCAGTATTTCCTACTGTCTTGCTTGAAAATCCCCCAGAAGTGAGATATTTGAGAATCCCTCCAAACAAGGGGTCTAGTTGGATTCTGAAGAAAGAGTTCAGAGAGCTCCAGATTGAAAATCTAAGTAGTTTAATAATGACAGTGGGATACAAAGTGGGATGCAGTCCAGGGCAGCAGCTAGACAACATATGGGAATTCCTGTAAAGATACCTCAAACCCCCATGTTAATTATATAAATCAGACAAAGGGAGGAGGAGTTATGGTATGGACTGGCTGATATTTTGGTGTTAATTCTGCTCATCACTGGGCTCAGGTCCCAGATACTTGGGTGTCATATCAGTTCTGTTTGGGCTAGAGTTCCAGAGCATGCACTGGTGTAGGTCTTGTACTGGTGACTGTTGTTGGTTTCATAAGTTTCATTGATAGGGAATTAATATTATTATTATGATTTTCACTTAGAAAGTTTTGCTAGAAAATCCACATTAATCATGATATTTTACTTCTGGAGACTTTTATTAGGAAATCCAGGAAAACCAGTTTTCTAGAAAACTATTAGGAAACTCAGTGTTTAAGAGAGTTATGTTATTATAGCTTTTATAATAAGACCCCCACACCTGCCTAGAGTACTTTCTGGTCTAATTTCTCTTTTGTGAAAAAGATACAATTTTTATTTTTAATCTCCTAAAAAAGGATCAAGAAGCATTCACATATGTTCCAGTTTTACCTTCACTCTCTCTTTTTTTTAACCTTGTGGACCTTAGAAAAAGAGGTGGAGGGTGGTGTTTGTTTGTTTTTATTCTGTTTTGTTTGTCCTCAGTTTCATCTATGGGTGGTTATGCCCATGAAACAGGAATCAAGACATGTCAGCCTTGGAACCAGGATTCTAGATAGGATGTTTCAGTTAATCTTTCTAAAAGGGAAACCCTGAGAAGGTGAAGTGCCTAAGGTTTGAACCCAAAGGTGTTTTGAATTTGGAAATGGGACTTTGCTGTATTAGGACCTGAGCTAAGTTATAACCCAATTCTCCTCCACTCTCCAGAGAATGGGGCAATATAGGGCAGGGATTAAGACTGCCACATGTTGTAGAGTATGTCTGTATGTTTATTATTATATTTTTGCAGTTAATATTCCCATGAAAAGCTAATAAGACTGTTATTGATTACATGGGAATGTGGTACAAGAGATTCAACCCCTTTACTTAAAGGAACATTTTGAAGGGGAGAATGAGAGATAATTACAGAGCAAACACCCCCAACCTTTCCCTGAGAGTGTCAGAGAATACTGAGAGAAGGTTGATATATAACTTTCAAGTAATAGGACTCAATGTTACATATATATATATATATATATATATATATATATATATATATATATGTGTGTGTGTGTGTGTGTGTGTGTGTATGAATATAAATGTATACGTATATGTATATAGACATTTAAATGTAACTTTTGTATATACATATGGTTATCATTGGTCAGTGATCAATGATATGAACAATAAATATTGGAATCAGAGGAAGCAGAGATTACTTACAGCTTGGGTCAAAAGACAAGAAAGGCTTCATAGAGATGGAATTTCAATCGACTTGAAATATGGGTAGAACTTGAATAAGTAAAAAAGAATAGAGGAAAATATCAAGATGGAAATGTTGAGGTAGGAAATTTCAAGTTTGTGTTAAGACAATGAGTATACTAGTTTGGTTGGGGTGGGAGTTTGTGTATGAGATTAATGGGAGAGAAGTCTGGAAAAGTAGGTTGAGAATGTATTGTAAAGGGCCTTAAATGCCAGGCTAAGAAGATAAGTCTTTACCCTGTAGGCAGAGGGAAGTCATTGTTGATGTTTACATCAGGGAGTGACATGATCAAAGTGGTATTTAAGGAAGATTAATTTGGTGGTAGTGTGCCAGATCAAGGAAAGATAGGAATGTTTTTGCTATAATATCTTTTGAAGTTGATATCACAGAAGATAGTTGTACTTCCCACGAGTCAATTTTTGCTAATACTAGAAAGAGAATATTTGGGCTCCAAAAAATAATTGGTATGACCCAGCATAGTACTTCTCATATAATGGAGAAACAGTTTATTGTGAATTTTGTTTTCCTTTGGTTTTTGCAGGGCAATGGGGTTAAGTGACTTGCCCCATTAAGTGTCTGAGGTGGAATTTGAACTCAGGTCCTCCTCACTCCAGGGCTGGTGCTCTATCCACTGTGCCACCTAGCTGCCCCTTGTTTTCCTTTCAGGAGTCTTTTGAAATACAAAAGAAAGTGATTCACAAATCCATATTGTTTAGGGTACGGGTTCTTGTTTTTGTGTCATGGGCTTCTTTTACTGTCTGGGAAATTATATTGACTCCTCAGAGAAATGTTTTTAAATGAATAAAATAAAAACCTTATAAAGAAAACCCAATTATATTGAAAATCAATTTTTTTTATTCATCCTAGGAACTAGAAACTCAAATGTTGCAAGTAAGAAGGAAAGGCAAATAGAATCATGAGGAAAGAAACTTTAAAAGAGAGAAGAGATTTAGGTGGAAATGATATCATAAATATATGTTGATTCCTGATATCTTTTACAATAAGAAGTCTAAATTTAATTTACCAGAAAAACCCTATAACTATATTAAATAAGTAAATTGATATGGATAAAGCAGACTAGGGTGAAATATTTTTTTCATCCAAAGAATTCAAAACACTTGTAAAGTAGCAGCAATTTTAATGGAATTTAAGGGGGGAAAATTTCCAAATTGCACAGTTTCAGAGAAAGTAGAAGGGGAAATAATCCTGGGAGTAAGAATATACCATTAACAAGAAGTTTAAAGGCAAAGGAGGAAAAGAAAGTAGGGCAGAAGAAAAACAAGTATGTACAAGCCAAGAGTTTTCAAGATGAAGGAAATGAATGCTCATTTAAAATGAAATTTAATTACTGTATTAGTGAAGAAAGAAAAGAGGGTACCAGTAAAGAAGCATGCAACAACAGAATAAAGAAGAATGGTTATATATAATGGGAGGAAGGAAGGAGAAAGGAATAGATATTTAGTCTTTTTATAGCAATTGTTACTTGCAAACAGCTTAATAAATTTTAATTAGTCATTTCTTAAAACATCCCTTTGAGGTACATTAGTAGTGTTATTTCTTTATTTTATAGATGAGGAAACTGAAGTGTTTAGCTCTTTGTGCCATACAATTAATTGTGTTCTCTACCCTTATAAGAACACTAAAATTACTATTTCAGAGTTTATTATAAATTTATAATTTACCAAAGGAGAATTTAAACTATATTCTTATTTCCTAAGAACTTATTCTCTAATTTAGTTTGACATAAAGATTTCACAGTTGTATGAGTTAGAGAACTTTTCATTTGGTACATCTTCATTTTCTAATGTCACCACATATGTAATGTGTCAGCTTTGCTTACACCCATAGAATGTTCCTACTACGTGTGCATAACTGCCACGGGAAAATTAAAATTAAAACCTATAAGGGAACCCTATAATAGCAAAAAGGCAGGGCTAGAATAAGTATCACTGGCTTTAGCTGTCATTTGGAAGATGTTAATTCTCAAAAGGCCACGTTTCTTACAAGTGAAATCTAAAGATATCATGGCAGAGCTCCACAGAGATTATTCAAGCCTTCTTCTACCCCAACCTCTTTTGCTTGGTATATGCTACACAAGACTGAATATAGACAAGTCTCATAAACACAAAGTGAAAATTTTATTTTTTTTTACTTAAAACTTTAAAATAAAATGACAGCTTGTTTGTTAGAATAATAGGCAATCCCAGACAACTGACATGAAATAATTTACTTACGGAATTCTTTTGTATAAGAATGTGTTTATAATAAGAATTTTAGGAGAAATAAGAAAAAAGCAATCTTGAAGCACAAAGGTACACAGAAAAATAAACTTAAAGTAGGAATTTAAACAGAAAAAAAAGCATTATTAAAAAGATACTCTTAAACAAGAGAGAATCACTGGAAACTTCTTTCCAGTTATCTAAAAGGCCTGATTAGAGGCTTCACAAAATATTTTTAACACAAAGTAAAAAGTCAAAGAAAACTTTAGTAAGGATTTTAGATTATAATAAAGAGACCAATACATTTGCTTATTAGAGGGTTTTCTTTTTTTATTTTTAACTTTCAGGAATTATTTTAATTTGTGTAGAGGAACAAATAATGGAACTTTCTGAGGGAACATAGTTACGAAACAGTTTTTGATCAGACCTTAGGAGGGAGGGACTGTTTTGACTCTCTTGTTACTAAGGATGGAATTTTGCAACCAGAAGTTCCATAACAGTTGGGAATGACAGTTGTGTGAGTAGCTAACAGAAGACAAATGTGCATCCTGTTACTCCTATCTCTAATACATATTATAATTAGACTTTCCTATTTCTATCAGGAATTTAAAAAACAAACAAAAAACCAAATAAGTCATATTCTTAATTCAATAGAACTTGCATACAGAAATAGCTGAAAATCATACAAATGACCTTTTAAGATAGACAATCATCTAGATATCTCACACATGCATGTATCCCCTGGCTTATATGCCTCATAACAGCATTTACTTTTTACTCTAAAATTTCAAATCTAAGCCAAGGTTCAATGTCTTCTTGCTGAAATTTAAACTTCAGTGCAATGTCATCTTTATATTTGCTTTTCTCTGTAGTGACTTCCCTTTCTCATCCTTGCTCATCTGTTCTTACTCACCTATTAATGTTATTTTCCATCCCCCCCACTTCTGTTACTTCATTCTGCTTGTTTCTCTCCCCAACTTTTTCCAAGTGGTAGTCATCAGTTCATCAGTTTTTCCCCTTAGTCTCTCATTTCTCATGATTTTTATGCTTGTCACTTCTTAATTCTTAGGTCCTATGCTTCAATAATAATACAGTATATACCTGCATGCATCCATACATATTTGTATACATATGTATATGTGTATATACATATATACATATACATATATATATATTTGAAATGGGAAATGGTCGTATCAAGATGTCTCTTAATTTTAATTTTCAAGGTCTTCCAAAATAAAATCAAAGCTATGAATTTATCCAGGAACTACTCCAAGCAGAAAATCCAGGGACAGTATAGAGCAAGGAAAGCTCCCAGAATGAGGAAACTATGGCATATCAAGAGGATTTGTAAAACTTGCTACATCGAGCAAGTACCTGAACAGTCTTAGAAGTCAACAGTTACAAAAGCAGAGTGGTAAGTTTTGGACATAGGGTAGACATATAAGTTGAAGGTCGGTTTCTTTGAGGTATTTCTTATAGAAATGGAGATGGGAAATGGATTTATATCTATTTTTAAAAATTTCTTTGAGACAGGAAGGGGAGGGTGGTTGTCTTTAAAGTTCAGAGGTTTGACATTGAAAGATGCTCCACATCTTGATTTTAGATGATAGGAAAGATACTCTTGCCCCTAAACATATCTTCCATTTGTTTATGATTCCACAAATACTATAATTAAAGAGTCATTATTTTAGTCTCTTTCAAAATGGTTAGCCAGCTCAAAGAGGTAATATCTTCATACAGCTTTTCACATATATATATATATATATAGCATAATAAATTCATGAAGTCCTTTTTGGGTAGTAAATTTTAGTAGGAGCATAAAGAGGGCATAACTAAACAAAGTAGCAAAAGACTCCCCCAAGAGGTGATGGGGACCCTAAAATAAATTTTTTTGTAATCATTTTGCTTAGATTTCATTCTGACTCTAGGATGAAAACTGCCCTTCAACAAGAGTTCAATGAAAGTCAATTTGATCTCCTTGCTGAGATTCTTAGGCTGTGGATTTTGACCCTATTAAAGTATAAGATCAGCAGATGAAAAATTATTTCCTGGTTTCTTCAAACCCTATATAAGAGGGCATAGAAATAATACAGTAGATGAAGAAGTTACATCACCAAGCAGTTACATCAGCAAGCATTTATTAAATGCCTGGCCTATTAAGTGCCTGACACTATGCTGGGATCATAGGACTTAGAACTGGAAGGGACTTTAGACCTAATCTAGTCACAAGCTCATAGATCTAGAGACCCTTGTCATGTGTTCTGATACTCAAGATAGGATACTCAAGAAGGATATTCAAGTGGACTGTGATTTGCCCAAGGTCATATGGATAGTATCAGTGGCAACATTTGAGACCATGATCCTCATAAGTCTCTTTTCCTATTTACCACACTGACTTTTCATTTTTATAGGTAAGAAACCTGAGGTAGGAGAGATTTTTGCCCTAGTTATGAGGCAGAAAGTGACAGAACTGAAATTTGAGCCCATGTACAATTATTATTCAAGAATTCTTGTTCACAGCAATTTCCTGCAAATTAAATTTTCTTCTCCTTTCCTCATCAACTTCTACCAGGCCACATATTTTTAATTCCAATTATACATTTATAAACACTGAAAGATCTAGGCCTAAGAGGAAAGTTGACTGATATTGGAAGACAGAAGAAATCCTGGGAATGGGATGACTCAGAGTGAGGGAACAAGCAAAAGTCAAGTGAGAAGCAGGTTGGAAAATGCCGAGAGAGATGATTGGCTATGTAAGAGGGTGAAAGGGAATTTGGTAGCTTGGTGAAGGGGGCTTCATATAGCAGTAAGGACTCATGAAAAACAGATGAATAATGTTTATAGAAGAAAAAAAACAAGTGGAACTTAGGAAGATGATTAAAATTCTTGGGGGGATAACTGGGGAAAAGGGAGGACATAATCTGGAAAATGAATAGTAATTGGCATTTGTACCAAGAATGTTGGTACAATAAGGCCAGAGGCAGCCAGAGCTCTAACTTGGATAAGGCACTTGCTGCTTTGTCTCTGAGAGATGACATGGAAAATTGGGCACACTTCATATCAGTATCACTCCTCCAGTCCACAACGTGCAGTTAAGCTCTCTTTAGTCCTTGTCAAGTATCATGGGAAGTGCTGTGAATCAGAAGAAATAATACTGGATTTTTAGTCAATAGATCTGGGTTCAAATCTGATTCAATTACTTAGTAATTTCATATCATAGGCAAAGTATTCCTGCAATTTGTAGATCTCACTTTCTTCGCCCACAAAATGGAGGGAGTAGGATGATTGTTCTAGCTTACTTCTAAGTCTATGAATGAATCTGTCATCCATGGTGTACCTCTATTGGTATTTATCTTAACCCATCTCATCATACCACTTTCCTTTGCCTCCCCCTCTCTCCCCATGCATATGCTGCCTCTCACTCTTATCTCTTCCTGGGAGTAGACCAGGGTCTTAGTTATAGAATAACTTCTTTCTCAACAAAACTTGTCTTCTGTGCCACACCCTACCTACCCATCCCCCTCTTAATTGAATCAATCAATCAATCAATTAATCAATAAGAATTAAGTACTTTTTATAATGCCAGGCACTGGACTAAGGGCTGGGGGAAATTAAAAGCAAAACCAGACTCTGCTCTCAAGGAAATTACAACAGAAACATTTATATAAATATGAATATTACATTTAAAATTAACACAAGGTAGTTTTTAGGAGGTGAAGTGGATGGAACACTGAACTTGGAATTAGTAAGATTCATCTTCATGAGTTCAAATTTTGCCTTCAAATATTTACTAGCTCAATGACCCTGACTGAACTCTGTTTGCCTCAATTTCCTCATCTGTAAAATGAGCTGGAGAGGGAAATGGCAAACCATTCCAATGTCTTTGCTAAGAAAACTCCAAATAGGGTCTTGAAAGAGTCATGATAGAAGATTCAGATATGACTGAAATTGACTGACTTTAGGAGGCATTCCACTAAACAGCTAGGCACCTAGGCCTGGAAAGGCTTCATGTAGAATTTGCTACCTGAGATGAGTCTTAAAAGTGAGTCAAGGATTCCAAGAGTCAAAGTTTGAGAGAGAATTTTTCAGACACAGGGAGAGTCACACCAAGGCATGAAGAGGAGATTAGTGTCAAAAATGAAGAACAGCAGATTGGACAGTAGGGCTGAATCAAAATGTGGTGAATGAAGGAAATAGAATGTAAGAAAACTGGAAAGCTAGGAAGATCCCAGGTTGTGAAGTCAAAAATATCAAAGGAATTTTTATTTATTCCTAGATCTAGTCACTCAAGAAGCATTTATAAAGGACTACTGGGGGATACAAAGAAAGGCAAAAATGCAGAATTTATCCTCAAGAGATCACATTTTTATGGGGGGAAACAACTATGTCCACACAAGATATACACAAATCGATGGAAAGTAATCTGAGAGGGGAGGACCTGGAAAAGCCGCCTATAGAAGGTGAGACTTGAATTGAGTCTTGAAGGAAACCAGGAGAGAATTGTGAGGAGACAGAGCATCACAGGAATAGAGGACAGTCTTCATCTGTAAATTTGTAAAATTAATGTTTTAGGTTTGAAAAATTGCAAGTAAGCCAGGGTAGCTCAATGGCAGAGCACTTGAATGGAAATAAGAGAATGAGATTAAAGCAGGAGTCAGGGTCCATGTTATGAAGAGCCTTAAATACCAAACAAAGGAGTTTAGCTTTAATCTGGGAGGTAACTGGGAATGAGTTCTTGGTTACCCTTGTAGATAGGTCTCTGAATAAAGTAAGATCAAGTTGGTAGCTTGGACCTTGGATTGTGGATGCTGTTCATTGTGGATCTGTTCATGGTCATATTATTACTAAGTCCTTTAAGCAAAAACTGTTTATACAAATTGAACCAGTAAAATGTTATCATAGAAATCAGAACTGGAAAGGACTTTTGAAATCACCTTAATCCATCCATTACTCCTGGCTGTTTCACAAACAAGACCCCCCCCCACTTCTCCTAGTTCTGAGCATTTTTTTTACTGTTTCCCCCATGTCTAAATGATTTTACTCATTTCGACCTTCCTGATCCCCTAAAAGTCAACTAAAACCTTTTATTCTACAGGTGGCCTTTCCCACTGTCTAAATTCTACTGCCCACCCTCTCATTTATTTCCTATTTGTTCAATTTAAAATTGCTTGTTACATATTTTTTAGCTTCTTTTCTTCCATATTACATTGTAAGCTCCTTGAGGGCAAGTACTGTCTTTTGTCCCTTTTAGTAACCCCACTGGATACTTAGTAATTATTATTATTATTATTATTATTATTGTTTTTACAGTTCCTGCATTTATTTTTTTTTTAGGTTATTGCAAGGCAATGGGGTTAAGTGACTTGCCCAAGGTCACACAGCTAGGGAGATAATTAGTAAGTGTCTGAGGTCAAATTTGAAGTCAGGAACTCCTGACTCCAGGGCTGGTGCTCTATACAATGTACCACCTAGCTGCCCTTTAGTAATTATTAAGTACCTCTTGAATATATGTGCATGAGGAAATTGTGGTCCAATTCCACAGATAATTAGCAGAATCAAAATCTGAACACTGGATGTTTTGCCCATATTCAATGCTTTACTAGTTGTAACTCTGGATACATGTGCTATATGTAAAGTTATATGTAAAGATCTCTCTTTCTGGACATTTTAAATAAAAAAGTAGACAGGTATCTGTCTGGAGAATCTTAGAATTCTGCCTGAAAACAAATGGGTAGGTAGAATAAAGTTCCTCTTAGTCCTATGATTTAATGATATAATTCTAAAATTAAGGGTGCTAAGGCAAAGAGAAAATTCAGGATTAGACAAGTTTAGAGCTATGAAATTTGGAATTATTTTAGACCTTCATCAGCATATGAAAAAAAAAAGTTAAAAATCTTCTGTAAGTACCTGAGATACCCTTTTCCAAGGTCTTTAGATCAGGATGCCATTTTATATTTTAAAAAAGTATTATTAGTATTTTGGATTTGTATACTTGATTTTTCCATATTGTTGTTTATTAAATTATGTTATTTTGGTAGGTGGGCTATTTTAAATCCCCCCCCAATTTTTTTATGTGGTATGTTACTTCTGAGTTCTGCTAGTAAGGAATTATTGGGTTACCAGGTGGATTATCATGTATTATCATGATGGGTTATCATTTCTCTTAATCACCAAATAGTACATGGAATTTATGTGTACATGACACCTAAATCATAGGTTCATAAGATTTATAATCATAAGGGACTTTTACAGATGAGGAAACAGAGGTCCAAAGAGGAAAAATATAAAATAAGAGCACCCAGGTCCTCTTAACTCCAAATACAGTGTATTCTGGTATATACTAGGGAAGGAAAGGAGATACACAGTATTGAATGATATACTTTATGCATCAGTTTGATTATATCATTTCCCCCCCAGCAGAAGTCCATAATAACTTTTAGTGGTTCCTCCTAATCAAACTTTTTTTTTTTCCCTATTTGAGGAGGTAGGTGGCTGAAATGAAAGCTTTTCAGTGTCTGCTTTCCCCATACCTTACTGGCTTTATAATCCATTACACACAGGCTTGGATTTTCTATTCTTGCCAGGAAAACCTACACATATAATTCACTTGCTCTCACCTCCTGACCTTATTTAGCACATGCCATTTCTCTTGCCTGGAATGTTGTGCCTACCTCTCCACAAAATCAAAAACTTTCCCTCCTTCATTTAAGTGACTACAACCATTGAAGAAAACTTGCAACACTCAAAACTATGTAGTGTATTATTTGATTTGTTATCTGAATATTTTAATGTCTTTTCTATGCATTTTTATATTTCCCTCATTAAATTGTAAGTTATCTGTGTTATACTGTTTTGATAACCACCATGGTGTCTGACACATGGGGGGAGGGCTATTAATAGTTAGCTGTAGTCCTTGAGATACTGTAAGAAAAACGTAAGTTATCGTTTCTGTTGATAGTATTTAGTGAAAACTATTTTTCTAAAAACACATCTAGGTTTTGCTGACCCTGATATTTAGCAAGGACAGATCTAAAAAAAATAATAATAAATAGACAAGAAACTCTGAGATTGGTGGCACAGGTTGAAGTGAACACCTCCATTTATAGGCTATATTTATCAGGTAGAATCAGGAGCTTCAAGAGTGGGAAGAAATCTTAGGGCCATCCAGACCAATCCCCTCATTTTACAGATGAGGAGTCAAGACTCAGATGATTTGACCATCGATGTAACCGAATTAATAGTAAACATTTAAAACATTTTACATTGAGATTTTATTGTATTCAGAGAAACATTCTTAAAATGAATCTTTCAGACTGCAAAACAGTAATTTTCTAAGGAAAAATGATAGATATCTTCCAAAGTGAGATGTGAAAAAACAAACAAAACTTTTGAGAATATAGGTGAGGATGTTCAGATTTAGGGATGGAGATCGAACATATTTATGACAGTATGTCTTAAGCTTGGTCTAATACTATATTATCAAAAGGGGGATTTTATAATTTTTTCTCTATATTTAGACAACAAAGACTAATGCTAATGCTTCTCTCTCTCCTGCTTCAGAAAGATTCCTTTTTCAGTACCCACCTGCTTCTCTCAGTAATAAATATATGTGCAACATACAGAGCCATAGAGTTTAAGTTATACAATGTAGGCGGTACGAGAGATAGCATCAAAGTCCCAGGCTTGGGCCAGAAAAGGGGGGAGCTGAGGCAGCGAAGGGAAAGAAGCACCTCCCCTTTGCATTTCCTTTCACGCCCACTTTCAACCTACCAAGCTTTTGGTTTCTTCATTTGTTGTTTTTAAAATTAAAAGTTAAATCTTGGAATCTTTGGCTATGACTTTTGAATTGCACTTTGGGTAAGTTTTTTTCTTTACTCTTTTTTCTGACGTTTTGCTTTGAGAAAGCTGTAGTATAGGGAAGTTATCATGTGTACTGAAGTATTTGTCAGTGAGTTGCGGAGAGGAGAGGATTAAGCTTGATGAACGGGAAAGCCCGGAGCCGGGGGAAGGAGGAGGGGACACCGTGTGTGTGACCCGCCAGCGGCAGCTAGCAGGAACCTCCGGGATCTCCGTGTCAGCAGCCCTTAACTAGCCCTAGCCCAGAACTGAAGGCAGAGAGCTTCTGACTTGGAGGGGCCGCTAAAGGGGAAATGGGAGTCTCCTTTTTAAATATTAAACTCGGAGATCCGTAGTATGGTGGTTAGTTGGAGAGTTTAGGAGGATGCAGTTTAAAAAGATGGGGGTCATACCTGGAACTGGGGGGGGGGGCGGGTTGCAGACTCCTCTATTTTGTTTCACTTTTCTTAACGGAAAGTAAATTACAGAGACTAGAAACTTCATTTTATTATCTCGGGTCTCCCTCTTCGCTGCCCCTCGCCGCCCCCAATCCCTCCTCTCTTGGGATTTTGATTACTTTGCTTTTTGTAATAGTGATGAATAAAATAACTAGTTACTTATGACGGGGGGGGGGCGCGGGGAGGGAGAGGGATGCATTCTGAACATTCTCCCCCTTCCCCACCCCCAACATTGTATCTGTTTCTGATGGTGAAATGTCCTCATTAAGGAGGCCAACCGCACCTTCCCTTCCAAGTCGTTTAATTGAAAAATTAAGAAAATTTCCATGTTTGGTGTAAAGATTGAGAAAAATATTTGGATCCTTTTGTGGCAAAAAAAAAGTTTAATGCTTAGATTTTAGTTTAAATGCTCAGATTAGGAAAAGTTAAACATGAAATTGCCTTTTTTGTACTAAACTACCTGAGAAAGTAAACTCAAATCAGATCTTAGATATTAAATACCAGAACTACGTAGTGCTCTAAGAAAATTGTAGTTATTGTAGGCAAAGTCTGTGTGACAGACTTAAATGTTAATTTTTAATGCAATTTTAAATTGCAAGTTTGAATCACTTGAATGAGTTAAAATTTTCATAGGAAATAACTCAGGTAGTCCTAATGAATGTATCTGGTGTCTCTTATGACTATCCTTATTTTAAGTTTATAAAATGTGATGACACAAAGAATCCATGTTAACATGAGAATGTTTTTTTAATGTGGTTTGTTATACATTGTTTTCATAATTTACAAGTATGCTTTTTGGAACTTACAGAGTATTAAATTTGGTAGGTATGTGCCTTTGTTGCTGTATCCTACTCCATTTTGTTTCATTAAAAAAGATGGATTCACACGTGTGAGAGATGGTGATTGTGTAGCGTTCAGGGACAAATATTACAAGAAATTGCTTTAGTATTTTGTATCATTTAAAATTTATAAAATTTATGGTTTTTATCTATTTCTAATTTTTTGTTTTAAAATAGATGGGTTTCCCCCTCCCTTTTTTCTCTTACATTTATAAACTCACTCTTCTTACGTAATTTTTTTGTTTCTAAGTGCTCTGGGCTTCTTTTTGATCTCTGGAGAAGTTTTAGGTTAAAGGAGTCCACCTTTAGTAGGAATAAAAAGTCTATGAAAGCTTCAGGGAACAAACTAATCCAGGCAAGTGTCCATAGATGGCATGCTTTAGAATGAAGTAGGGGATGTCTTAACCTTTTTCATTTGGTTAATCTTGGATTTACTTTTTAAGAGCAAAGGATCTCATCTGTCTTTGGTACCTAAGGTGGCTCCTTACTCTCTGTAATTTATAGTGGCGGTATCTCTAGATCCCAAATCTTTCATCTATCTGTCGCCACCATCTAGGTATGCCTCCTTGTAGAACTGTGAAACATATGCATAATCTTTGAAAAAGATCCTTAAGACCTCCTTCCCTTGTCCTCTTCGGCTTTATATACAGCTCAGTGTCCTTCGGTCTACAATCTTGCACTACCTGTTCCCCCCACCGTACTGTTTTTCTACTTTTCTCAATCCTGAACTAAGGTCAAACACTGACTTAAGTTACCTTCTTCCGCCTTCTTTTCCTCCTCCCCCAAGGCTGGGTTTATAAACCCAGTCTAGTTTTGGCCCCTAGAGGGTATTTGTGACAGAGGAACGGTCAGGTAGGGGTTAATCCCTCTAGAAACTTCAGTCCTGGGAACCACCAGCCAGTGCTTGGAGCGGGCCTCTGGAATAACCTTGGCTTTCCTCCCTTTTAATAGGAACATCCGCCACCACCAAACTGTGGTTTCATGGTTAATAATAATTCCCCTTCGTCCCTTCCACCTTCCTCTCCAGGATTTTTTAAAGTTGTTTTTCAAAGTTAATGAGTTTCAAGTTTCACAATGACTTTTCCCTTCCCTCCACACTAAGCTGAGGAAACCCCCTTGGGGTACCCCCCCCTTCTCCCTCTCCTCCCCCAACCTCTCGGCTCTACCCTTAAGCTCCCGGCCCGTCCCATCCCCCACTCTCTACCCCTCCCTCATTCAGCTCGGCGAGGGGGCGGGGCCGGGGGACCCCATGACGTCACCAGTCCGGTCCACATCCTGCAATAGAAAGTAAAAAGAGCTGGCAGCCCATGCTGCCCCCGCCCCTTCCCCCGAACCAACCGCCCTCCACCCCGCGCGACCCTCCGGGCCCTGCCCCCGTCGCCGCCGTCGCCGCGTGACTCCGCTCCGCTCCGCCCCCCGGCCCGTCCCGCGGGACGGCCGGGGGTCGCCCCGCGACCTCCGCCCCCCGCCCCCCGCTTCCGCGGCGTTCCTCGCCTGGGCCCTCCCCCCGCCGAACGACGCGTTTGGCAGCCTGGGCCGGAGCCACCACCTCCTTCCGCCCTCCCCGCAGGCCCGGAGCGCAGGGGGCGGGGCCGCCGCTGGCGCCCCGCCGGGCCGGGGCCGGGCAGCGGGGCCCGCGCTCGGAGCGCCCCGCGCGCCTCGGTCGGCGTGGGGCGCGGCTGCCGGGGCCGGCCCCCTCCCGCTCCCCGGGGCCCGAGCCGCCCGGGCAGGGGCCTCGTCCCCCCGCCCCCCCGCCGCGGCCGGGACCCTCGGGGAGGGAGCCTCCGCTCCCCTCCCCCCGCGGCCCCCGCCCCCGGGCAGGTGCCGGCCAATCAGCGCGCCCGCTGGCGCCCCGGGGGAACCCCTGGCCGGCCGCCCCGCCCCGCCCCGCCCCGCCCCCCGCGGGAAAGCCTCCGGCCCTCCCCGCCCCCGCCGGGAGCCGGCTCTCCACCTCCGGCCCCGGAGGACTCGGAGCGTGTCCTCCTCCCGCCCGTGGAGAGAGGAGGTAACCCGTTCCCCCCGCCCGCCCCGCCCCCACTCCACACCCCTGCCGCCGGCCCGCCCCCCCCCGGGACCCCGGGGCTCGCTCTCGGGGCGCCGGCCTCCGCTTCACCCCGAGCCCCGGCCCTGGCCTCGGAATCACTTCCTGCGCGGCCGCTGCCCTCCCCCGGCTCCCGGGCGGCACGCCGGAGTGCGGGGCGCCGCGGGGGGCGGGGGGCGCCGCGGGGCGGCGGCGCTGCGGGGGGAGGGGCGCGGGAGGGGAGGTCATGTTTGTGTTGGAGGTTGTCAAGTGAAGGCGGGACCCGGGCGCCGCCGCCGCCGCCGCCGCCGCGGGGCGGGGGGTCGCGGGGCTCCCGAGCGGCCGCGCGCCCGCCATCCGCAGCGCCGGCGCCGGGGCCCGGGCCCGGGCCGGCTTCGGCGGCGGTTCCGCAGCTTTGGGGTTCCGAGGGGGCTCCGCAGCGCCAGCCCGCGGAGGAGGCGGAGCGAGGGGCGAGGCGAGGGAGGACCCGCGGATAACGCGATCCCGGACCGGGGGTGCGCGGGGGGAGGAGGGAGTGCGGGTCCTCTGCGACCTGCCGGGCTCGCGGGGAGGGCAGGGAGGGGATGGCGGGGCGGGGGGAGACGCTTCGCCCCGATGCGCGCCTCAGCCCCGCTGCGCCCGGCGCCGCTCCCGATCAGGTAAAACAAGAATCTCGCCGGGGTCCCCGCGAGGCTCCGCACCTCCGCAGACGCATTTTTTGGGGTGGGGGACTGGATTCGAGGAGGAGAGGAAGGGGGTGTGTGTGAGGAAGACCAGGCCTCAGCTTTCCCGCTGTGCCACGGCTTTGTGGGTTTCTCCCCCCCCCCCCCCCCTTTAAAGTCCCTATTTACTCTCGTCCTTCCTCTCTGGATGGCAGACAAGCGCATGCCGTAGTTGTGATTGGAAAGATGGGCTCGTAGTTGTGTTGGTTCGGGGCTTGCATTTCGGAGGTGCTCGCTAATGAGTTATTGGCTGTGGAAGGGAGAAGGCAGTGGGGGGGGCGTGCTAGC
Organism: Macrotis lagotis; assembly: GCF_037893015.1. Taxonomy (NCBI): domain Eukaryota; kingdom Metazoa; phylum Chordata; class Mammalia; order Peramelemorphia; family Peramelidae; genus Macrotis; species Macrotis lagotis. Next base: position 520,943,411 of record NC_133666.1, on the reverse strand, counting down.
TATGGGGACGATAGCATTCTGCCTCCTTCCTTCTCCTCCCGGCTCCACCACTTTCTCTTTTTCTTCCTCTTCCTCCTCCTCCGCATTCACTCTTTGGTTTGTCCTGGGTTTGCAGTTCCATCCCCCTTGGTCCTGGCATGTGAAGCGCTTTGTTCAGTGCAGCGTTGCAGAGGGGTTTTCCCAGGCTCCGCCCTCCACATTCATTCATGTTTTTCCCTTTGCAACTGTCTTTACGCTTTTGATCATGTCATGTTTTTCTGTATGTAGTATTTTTTTTTTCCATAAAGGAATGATTGTACTAAGCTAGTGTAAGGCTGCAGCCTTAAAAATGCTCATCTTTTTTCCATAAAGGTTTGAACACGGAATGTGAGACTAGGAAGGGGTGGATAGGCAATGTCTAGGGGTAGAAAGAAGAGATATTAACTAACTGGACATTTACATATTTAAAATTTTATAGTCCAGATCATTTTGGGTTACGTGATTAAAATTGAAGTTCACATTTTAGAAGTCTCAAGTATGGTGACTATTTTTGAAGTGTATATATATAAAAAAGAAATGTAGTTTCAAGGTGCCGATGCCTATTTAGCACTAATCAGACTTAATTCTGCATTGGATAAATGAGCAAATAAGGTTCCTCAGTTGTGGCTTATAAGCTACCACATACAATATAGAGAGCCTGACCATCTTCCAAGCCGAACAAATCACTTAGCATGTTATTATTATGCCATGAACTTTATTTATCATCATCATCCATTTTTTTTTTTTTAGGTTTTTGCAAGGCAATGGGGTTAAGTGGCTCGCCCAAGGCCACACAGCTAGGTAATTATTAAAGCGAGGCTGGATTTGAACTCAGGTACTCCTGACTCCAGGGCCTGTGCTCTATCTACTGTACCACCTAGCCACCCCATCATCATCCATTATTATAGTTGACATTTTTCCAAATACTCCTTTTTTCAAAGTATATGTCCATTAATGACTGAGCCAAGGAAGGGAAAAAATGCCTTTAATAACAATAGGTAGCCTTTGACTATTTTCTTTTTCAGTCACTTCTGAAAACCAGTCCATGAATTTCTAAAGTCTTCTTTGTTACTTGTATGTGTTCCAAAACAAGTCTCCCCCCCCACAAATGTTAACTGATTTTGACTATTAGAATAATTTCTTAGTTAAATGATTCTTGACTGTTTCACATAATGAATTCCTAGTGACTCGCTCAGTAAGAATTAAAAACATTTTAATTCCCCTGTATTTGGCTTTTGGGCCTTTGGTATCCCTTTAGAAACAGAAAATAAAAGTCCTTGGTATTTACCAACTGTCTTTCAAAGGAGTTTAAAAAAAAAAGTAAAATTTGCTTTTTAATTGATGTTTATTACAAGCTCCATTTGAATGATTTGGGAGAAGTGATAGATTTTTGTAATTAATCTGAGTAGGGAGAGTTGACAATTTTTTTTTTTACATTCTACATTTCATTCTGGAATGAAGGTGTGACCCTACATTCTCTGTAGATATCTTGTGGAGTTTCTGGTAGTTTCCATCTCTGGAAAGTTCTGTTATAGGTCAGTGATGTCTCTTTGTCTCTTCTATGAAGCATCTTTAAAAATTAAGAAAAGTCAGGGTGGCTAGGTGGTGCAGTGGATAGAGTACCGGCCCTGGAGTCAGGAGTACCTGAGTTCAAATCCAGCCTCGCTTTAATAATTACCTAGCTGTGTGGCCTTGGGCGAGCTACTTAACCTTATTTGCCTTGCAAAAACCTAAAAAAAAAAATTAAGAAAAGTCTCATCACTTTTATTGTCAACCATTGGACAAATATGGGTGTCTGTCACGTATGTCACATAGACACATATACACATACATATACATGCATATGCTCATGAAATCCCCTGCTAAAGCATAGATGAGAAGACTGCAAATACTCAGATTACAGATCTTTAAAATATTCTTGGAGTCGAAGATTACTGCATATAGTAAATGTTTTATTATACTATTCAATAGTTTTTATTTTTGATAATATATACTTTAAGGATCCAGGATTTCAATAGTGTGGGTGATCTTCCTCTGATACAGATGTTGATGATGTGAATCTTCTGTGACCTAGAAGTTCAAAGTTTTAATATATTCCATTAAGAAAGGCCTTACTAGAACTTGTGCTTTTACTAGTGGAGTTGTATAGGACTTTTTTAGTTGCTTCCATGCCAAAATGAAGCATTGGAAGGCTTTATTGAAGTGTTAATAACATTTTTATGATGAGCAAAGTCATTTGAAAACTGAGGTGGGACTGATTTCCAGCTTTCCTCTGAATTTCAGGCATGTAAAATAACTGGACTTAAGCACTGCATTCAAATTCTACTTCTACTATGTGTGATCATAGACAAGTCACTCAATCTCTCTGAATTTCTGATCTTCAGGTCAGGAAGACCTAGCTTCAAGATCTACTACTGATCTATGTAACCCTTGAAAAAGTCTCACACCACCTCAGTATTCTAGACTACTCTTTGTAGGTATAAATTGCACAGCAATTTCCAATCTGTACTGCATTGGTAGAAGAAATTTCCTCATGGGGAGTGATTTGGACCACTAAAATCATGGGTCCTGACTAATTCCTTCACCTGCCCTAGCTGACCATGTGCTGAGGAGGAAATGAAATAATGAATGCAAAGTTCTTTGTAACATGCAGATATTGAGATCAATGTGTCACGTCTTAACTGTTGCTATCCCTACTGCAAGTCAAGCTTGAATGGCAAATTAGTGAGCCATGAAGAAGAGAGTTCACATTCTTTGATGCCTATTCTTGAATGTCTACTTCTGTACTGACATTGGAATCTTAGTATTTGTATCAATTTATCATTGAGTAGTTTTGTTTTCATTTCCACAGTACATGGATTAGCTGATACATTTTGTGAGTTTATGGAGCTATCCTTCCTTGACCTGGTTATACCACCCTTTCTAAGAGGAAAAAATTTCCTGTGACTAAGAGAAGATGCCTCGGACTAAACAGATTCATCCCAGAAATCTGAGAGGTAAGAACCTATGTATTTTTCCCTAAAAAAAAAAAAAATACCATGTTTGGAGCATGAAACTTGCTGTAAATCTTCAATGAAATATCTTGAGTAATGAGAATCAGCAAGATTTGTGGACTGCAACATTGAGGATCAAGTAGTGTCCCCCATCAGATTTCTGATGCTTTTCGAGGTCAAGCCCTTAGACAACCCGTCCCCTTTTGTACCAGGTTCTCCACCCCCCCCCCCCAATCCTCCTGACCCTGGGGCACTCAGGTTTACAGACTGAGAGAGGCCCTTGGGGCTTTTCTAGTTGCACAAAGTCCAGGTACCAGAAAAGGCAAGTGAGGGCCTGCCGACCTGACCCTGGCGTCCCCAGCAGTATAGATGACTATGCTGTTATTGATAGACGTGTTAAAAAGTTCTAAATATAGTCATCTTTCAGCAGTCAATGGAATTGCTTTGCTGTGATCTATCTCACTGACGAAAAGGGCTTTAATCTAAGTTTTTTCTTTTTTTTTAATCCAAGAGTTCTGTCAGTTTCTATTGTTTCTCAGAAAATGCTTGAGGAATAATTTATTTACCTTGATATTTTTCTCCATTATTAGTTTACAAGTTCAAATTATCTCATTGAGAGGTAAGGAGCACCTAGTACTGGTTTTTAAGATTAAATTTGATGTTTATTGGATCTATTACTTTCAGAACATGAAAGCAGGAAATTTGACCTGTTTTCCATCAGGAAATAGAAGGCCAGTAAGTAGTAGATGGCATATAATTCACAAAAAGAATGAAAATAAATGTTTTTTTTTTCTTTTGTAGATGTATAATTTTAATACCTATAAAGTAAGATTTTTCTGCTCTATGATTTTAAATAATTTCTTTTGTTTTTAATGTAGTTTTTACTCATTGTTTCCCTTTGGCAGTTAGGTAAGTACTTTACTGAATTAGGCAATAATCTACTAAAATAAGTAAAGAAACCATTCTAAACAGATTACAAAAATGATCCTAGAAAATTTTACCATTAGATTTCTTGTCTATTTTCAGAAGCATAAAGTGACTTAAAAGTAGAACAGATTTACTGAGATAGACCTTTTGGAAAAAAAAATAAAATATGTGCCACTACTCTAATACCATAAGATCATAGATTTACAGCCAGAATCTTATGATATTTTTTCCTCTCTTTTGGTAAGCTATTTAATAAAAAGACAGGGGCACCATTCCTTCACCCCCAGTATATATCATAGACAAAAGGATATTAGAACTGTTTCATTTACCAAAGACAAATTGATCTACAAATGTATGCATGGAGTGTTTTTTTTTAAAGAACTGAGTATTTGAATATGAGATTTAACAGTTTTACAATACTCCTTTTCAAAGAGTCTCAGATAATATTGTAAGTAGTGTTTTGCTTTTCCTGCCTTTCAAAAATGTTTTGAAATTATTAGAGATTTTGACAAAATATTTTACTTAAAAATTTTTAGGATAACCAAGGTGCTAGTTATTTTAAGACTACTAACCTGAAGAGTAAAGAGTCTTTTGCAATAATAAAAAGACTCATAGTCTTTTTGTTTTGTTTTGCTTTGTCCTTTGTATCTACATATATACATAATTCAGCATTTAAAAAGAAACAAAGTATTTTGTACTGTGGAAAATTTATCCTTGGTTTCTAAGCTATAAAACATGAAAAATAAAATTGTCTATCATCCTACCAGTGAGAAACCACCCCAACTTCTTGACTTGAAATGACAATTGTATTTACTGTTTGAGGCACAGGAGAACAATTTAAAGTAAATTAATAAACTGAATAATATTGATGGTCTTCAGTAAGTTAATGAACTGCCAAAAGCTAAAGTTCTTTTCCATGAATAGGATCTGATTCACTAACTCAGTTCCTTTCTGGTAAATAATTAATGAATATGTCAGAAATGTTAGGGAAAAAGTAAGATTTCATATTAATTAAATTGAAAAAAGTATCTCCTGAATGCTTGAATAATGAATAATTTCTATAGAATACTGTGGCCAGGGTTACAAATAGAAAATGAAAACCACCTCTCCCCTCCTGAATCTTTTATTTCTAGTGGTAATATACTATATGTACATATATATGTATACACACACACAATAGTTTTCTTAGTTTCCTCAGGTTCCTAGAAGCAAGAAGAGAAACATTATGAATGTTTTATGAAATGTTGATAATTTTAAGACGAGATGGAGAGAATGTAGATCAGATGTTAGTACACTTACTTGAAGTTCCAGTTAGTTGAAAGATTGGAACTTATTAAGTGGTAACAAACAGATAAATGTCTTTTTGGAGGGACCACTTGAGTGATCTGCCAAAAGACTCTGTTTGTAATTTTGTTCTGATCAATATTATGAAATAGATGACATCCTGAACAAATTTTTGTAATGAACTGAAGCTTAAGGCAGCTGATATATTATATAATAGAAATGGATCCAAAAAGATAATAGTGTAATGAAAACAGTGGTTTGAGACTAAGAAGGTGAAACTATATAGGTAGAGGAAATTTTAGAAAACTAGGAGTGCAAGTTCAGTTGGCTGTGAGAACTGAGTAACAATGTTTATGGCTGTTAAATGATCTTTTAGTAACTGAAGAATTTCTAGTTTCTAAGCTGTTATTCTGCTTATAATAATACATGGAAGATACTGTACTTAACTATTTTGATTTGATAATGGTAACTTAGATTTTTACACCAAAAGACATGTTTTGAATCAAAAAAAAAACCTTGTGTTAATTTGGCGCATGATTTTGCCTCAGTAGTATTTAATGTTGTACCTGCTTTGGACAAAAGTACCTCAGAATTCATACTTGCTTTATTTTTGATTCCACGAGAAATCACTTTACTTCATCCTTCCATGATTCACTTTCCCACATTAAGAAATTTTTTCTCGTCAAACTAACTAAAAGGACATTTGTGAAGCTGAATAAAAATGTTAGTAAGCCAGTTTGAAAATAGAATTAAAGTCGATGTAAAATTTTTGGTTCCCCAATACAGGAAGAGAATCTGAATGAAATTCATGGATAGCCTATAGAAAGTCTAGGAAGAGGAAATCTGTTCCTAAGTGTAGAATTGGGTGTGGTTCTTTCATTGGGAAATTAAAGGAGCATGGCCTTTTGTTAAGTTAAAACTTCGATAAAGATGGTGGTGATGGTGATGGTGTCACCATCAATATTAGGTATGTTGATGTAATGATTCAGCAGAGGGGTAAGACTAAGCAAATGTCCCAGTGGTGTGGTTAAACGTTAAAGGACTATTTTGATTATAAATTGCATTAAGTTTTAAGAGCCATTATTGTCTTAAACTTTTTTAGGCCTTATTATAGTCTTTTTGCTGTATGGTCATCCCAAGAAATAACTGAAGGGCATTAATAGTTTATAAAAATAATATATGTCAACAATTTAAGTTTAGTCATTTTTTTGTTGTTGTTTGTGTTAGTAGTTGGCAGGATGTATCTTTTTCTTCATTTGCAAATACATTTGCATACTGTGATATTTCTGTTTTCCTTACCATGATTTAATCTGGTACAGAAATTGCTACTCTTTTTCTCTATATTTCCAACTGATGCAGATCATCAGACTCTCTGTAACTTAAAAGTCTTTAGAGAGTAGTCTGAGGCTTTGAAAAATTAGTGAGTTGCTGACAAACTAGGTATCTCTAAAGCTCCAAATGGATACATGAACTATTTGAAAAAAATCATATCATAGACAAATTAATAATAGTAATTGAAAATACATTTTAGCCAGTCAAGCATTTATTAATTGTTGACTAGGTGTAGTGCTTCCAAAGAAAGGGGAAAAATTAATCTCTGATTTCAAGGAGCTCACAGTCTAATAGGGAAAACATTGAAAATATCCACGTACCAATGGGATACATTCAGGATAAACTGGAGATATTCCATAAACATAGAGGGTGGTTACCTGTAATTTAAAAAAAACCAGGAGATGAGATAAGGAGGTAGAGAATTTCAGCTATGAGAGAGACAGCCTTTGAAAATGCTGGAAATTTGGAAAAGGGGTGGTGTTGTTTGAAAAGGACCTGGGGGGAAAATGGGAGTAAGATATAGGAAGACTGGAAATGTAGGAGGGGGTCCAGTTAAAGATTTTTAAATTTCCTCAAAGAGGATTATATATTTACTTCTGAAGATGATTTTTTTGGGGGGGGTAAGGACATTCTCTGACTAAACAAGGGATAGAGATTATCATAAATAACTAGACAATTTTGATTACATAAAATTGAAAAGCTCTTGCACAAACAAATGTAGTGTGATAGCATTAGAAGGGAAATGATTAACTGGGGGAAAAATCTTTGCAGAAATTTCTCCACTAATGATATGATAATAAATTATATGGGGTTTTTCCTTTTTCTTTTTTTTTTTCATTTTGGTTTTTGCAAGGTAGTAGGATTAAATGACTTGCCCAAGGTCACACCCCTAGGTCAAATTTGAATTCAGGCCCCCTGACTCCAGGGCACTTAACTGCCCCCAGGGTTTTTCAAGTAAAACAGCAAAATGTGTACAGTATGAAATAACAATAAGGGCAGGTTCAGTAAAATCTGAGAAGACTTGTACAAGATATAAAATGTATCTTATAGTTGATACAAACTTAAGTGGAACCTAGAAAACAGCTTATATAATGACTACAACAATGTAAAGGAAAATAACTTTGAAAAACATAAGAACTCCATTAAATATAATAACCAATCATATCTTCAAAAAACTGATAAGGAAACATGTTTCTAGCCTTGTAAAGATTGGTGCTAGATAAGAGGTGCAGAATGAGACATATATTTCCAGATTATGAGCTAATGTGTATATTTGTATTTTTTTGACTGAATTATTTCACGTGAAAGCGTCTGTTTGGATAGCTTCAATGAAACATTTAAGAATATGCAAAAGCATGAAGGAAGTTCAGAAGGGACACAAATAAGGAGAATTTTGTTATCATAGCAAATTAATATAGACCTAAAAATGTAAACTGCACATAGTAAAGATTAATAATTTTCCACCCTTTACATATTGAAATGTTCCTGTTTAAGTAAAATTTTAAAGATAAATATTTTCAAAAAAGGTGAAAAAAAGGTTAATGCCTTGTGTATAATTTGAATATTGCTTGAATGTGTCAGAGGAAAGATTTGAACCCCCTAGCTTCTGGACTCTAAGACTTAGCCTTTTTGCAGTTATTCCATGATGATTTTCTGACTCACCTGTAGTAAAATTTAAAAAAACAGCATTGGACAAAGGTTATAATATTATAACAATATAAATTTGGAGCTGGAACAGGTGTTAGAAGTTATCTAGTGGAATCCCTTCATTTACTCCTGAAACAGCTGAGGCCCAGAATGTTTACTGGTCGAATGGATGTGTAAGTAGTGTCAGCTTGGTGGTGCCAGGGGATAGAGCACTGACCTTGTGTTCAGGAGGATGGGAGTTCACATCCAGCCTCAGACACTTGTCACTTACTGTCACTTTACCCTGACTGTCTCTCATCCAGGACCATCTCCATTCTTCTTGATTTCCATATCTGACCACTGGACCAGATGGCTGTGGAAGAGAAAGTGAGACTGGTGATTTAGCACAGCACCCTCCTCACTGAAACCCAATATATATGCTTGTTATGGCATCATCTCCCTGATAAGCATTATTCTTTGAAAAATGAAGGACGAGCATTATTATTAGCATGCCTGGGTTTGGAAACCGGGTCCTGTAACTAAATGTAGGGCTCATCCTGATGTTAATAATGAACGATGTATTCTTAATTTTTTTTTTTCTGACAAGTCTTACTTAATTTTAAATTCAGTACACTTTCATTGGGTGTGGTGTCTAGTTTATATATGAAATTCCAGTTGAAATTGGCAGCACAGACATTAAAATAAAAATCTCTACTCTTATAAACTTACAGCATAATATCAGAGAGAGAGAGAGGGGGAGGGAGAGAGAGAGAGAGAGAGAGAGAGAGAGAGAGAGAGAGGTTCAAACATATTCACAGAAAAGGATGATACAAGAGAAAATTGATGGAGACAGGAAGAATCAAAAAAAGTTGTCTTAAGAAATTTATGGAAGGAAAAATCACTTTCATGGAGTAATGATGGAAAGATTAAAGAGGGTTTCATGTAAGGGTTGGTGCTTGTGGCTGATCCTGGAAGCAAGGTTTTTCAACAGAAAGAGTTGGGGTTGAGGGAGGAATGTAGTACATTTTTAAAATGAGGAAAATTGTCTGTGTTAGTACAAGAAAGTGGGAGAAGACTGGATGAAATCAGAGAACAACTGACCTTCTTTAAGTTGCCTCTGCAACTTATTTAGGGGATGAGTGTGGCTGATGTCTGATTTGAGAGGAGGGGATCAAGAAATTTTTAGAGACATGAAATCTATAGGATTCCCCACTCTCACCTGATCTTAGTGCTTATGTAAGTTCCTTTGGAACAGACTTTTTTTTTGTATTTTATCTCCACTGTTTAGCATGAAGTCATATACATAGTGTGCATCAAATGGATACTGAGGTTTGGGTAACTGAGCGGATATCAGAGTTAATGAAAAAAGGAAAGGGAATAGTTGCTGCTGAGATTGTGAGCTTGGGTGAATGTGGGAGAGGAATGGTGTCACCTCCTAACCTCCTATTACAGAAATACAGACGTTGGGACAGGGAAAGAAGACAATGAATTCTTTTAGACTTGTTAAGTTTGAAGTGCTAGCATATCCAAATAGAGTCATTCATCAGGCAGTTGGAGCTACAGGAATTAAACTAAGGGGACTTAAAAATTGTCAAAGAGCTTTTAGGTGTTTTTTATGATCTGTGTAAAGTGACAAAATCAGCTGCAATCTAAAAAATATTCTGCTTTAAATAAATGTTAATATATTTGATATATTATTAATCACTTGAGAAAAATTGATTTTTGTAATGGTTCATAGTAGCAAATAGTTAAATTATTAAATTATTAAAGTTAAATGCTAAATATACTGAATTTAAAATATGATTTGATTAAAAATTTTTTTGATTTATACACAGCTATGTTGCATTCACATTATGAGGAACACATTTTTGTAAACAACCAAAAAAACCCCACTTATGGGAATGTGTTGCTTTGTTACCATTTTGGGTATTTTTTTCCCCCGTTTGTTTTAAGTTCTCTTTAGAATAGTGGGGGGAAAGTTGAGTGGGCCAGTTTAAGGTGGAGCTAATTCAGTGAGAATTTCTCTCATTTCAGCCCCAAAGTACCAAGAAACAAAAGACTTTTTGGGAACTGAAGACAATTCCTTAAAATTGTTTGGATTAGATGATTTCAAGTTTTCTCCTAGATGACATAGTGATTCTATAAAAAGGAATGAATGGATGCAGGCATAACTTCTTACATTGTTTACCCAGTTAGTTATTGTGAAGCTGAATGTATTATCTTATATAACACTGTATTTGAACTGCTTCAGAAATTTTGATGCATCATGGACCATAGGGAGCTCCTGAGAAGTGAATCTGTCTACTCTTATTGTGATTTTTATTCTTTACAGGAGGAAAATTCAAATAAAAACTTTTAAAATACTTAAAGGAATTAATCTAGATGAAAGGTGACTATTTTTTCTCAATATGCAGGATATGTCAACATCAACAACTTCACTGTAACTAATCCCAGAAGATTCTGGAAAAAGTTGTACATACTCAAATGCAACCCATAGAGGATCATAAAGTTCAAATCTGGAAAGAACCTTTAAGATCATGCAATCAAAGCCTCATTTCAAATAAGTTACTGTTCTTATAAAGCACACCTGGGTAAAATTTGTAGGGTGGTGTATTGGTAAGATTGTCTTTGATTCAGAAGAAATAGGTTTAAATCCTGCTTCTCAAAAATGAATCTTTGAGCTGATTTTCTCCTCTGCAAAATATGGGAATAGTAATACTGTAATATTTACCTAACATGGTTATTTTTGAAAAGTTTTAAAATATGTGTACTTTTGCAAATATTGATGAATCTAGTTGAATCCAATGGATGATAATGTAACTTTTCTGGGACACAATTTCCTTTTCTGTGAAATGAGAAAATAGAATCGGATGATCTCTAAGGTGCCTCTCAATTCTAATTCCTTTAAGCTCATGAAATGTAAGTTTTATATTTGTAATTTTTTTGTGAATTCAAAACTTAAGACTATTGTTTAGCTATGAAGATATTTATAGTACAACTTTTTGTGATAGCCAAAAAACTGGAAATGATATAAATTCCCCTTGATTGGGGAATGGCTAAACAAATTGTGGGAGGGTATGTGAATATAATGGAATGTTACTGTATTGTAAGAAAGGATGATAATGCAGAAGAATATTGGAAAGATTTATGTGAACTGATACAAAATAGAATAAGCAAAACCAAGAAATTTATATATATATAATATGTGTAAATGTGTATATTTGTATATATGGATACACACACATGTATATATGTGTGTGTGTATGGACTACCACAATAAAAATAGGAAACACAACAAAAAACAGAGAATATAAATTAAATGTGTAAATAAAACATTGTATCTTTTTAATGTATTGGTTGATTTTCCTGAATTTTGCTTTCTCTTTTTCTTAAAAAAATTCTTTGTGTTAGCTGTCTATAGACTATAGGGTAAGAGGAATGTTGGGGGGAAAGTCTTGGCAATGTAAAAAGCATTGAATAAAAATCTATAAAAAAAGATGAATATAGAATCTAAATAGTCTTAAGTCAACATTCCCATTATAATCACACAGCCTATAAAGTTTTTATAATCTAAAGATAGATTATAGAAAATCATTTTTTCCCTTCTAACTGATCTTTCATAATTGTAAAATATTTCAGTTTTATATTTTGTGTCACATTATATTCAGATATATGCGGGCAGCTTTATATTTAACACAGAAAAAAAATGAAATTGTGATTGTTGCTGGTAGTGTTAACAGTTTCATTATAATTTCTGAAAGTTACTATGTAAAATAGTTTGTTTTCATAATAAATTGAATCAAAGCATTTTTATTTAAAAATACTAAGTTTTTGATAAATATCTAACTTTTCCATGACATATTCAGCTTTTATGTTGCAAGTTTTTAATATATTATTTGAATATTTAGTTCCTTTAATGTTCAACTTTTTGAAAGCAAGCACAGCATACAATAATAAAGTAAGGGTATAACTAATAAGCAACCTAGTAATTTCATTTCAGAGCTAAATATATACTTATAAGCTTTAGTTTTCCTCTTTCCACATAGCAAAAAATATAGAATTCAATGTATTTACTATACTAGCACAATAATCTTAAGTTTGTAATAAATAGAGCCAAAAGTCATTAATTTAGAATTCTTGGTAATTCTGACAGCACTGGGGAAAATTACCATCATAATGGCTGTGGGTGGGGCAGTGTTAAGTACTAAAAGTGTTTTAATTTTCATAAGAGATGAAATTAATTATAGATACATTAATAGTTTCATTTGTATACTGACACTTAGGATTGATTTTTAGGCATTGATAAGATTTGGTTTGATAAGATTTGGTAGCATTTTATTAGCTTTGAAAAAAGGTGTTCCTTTTAAAGGAAAGCAAAATTGCTTTCTAGAGCCAAGTCTTTATTGTTTGTGAGATGCCTCTTTGCCTTATACTTAAGGGCATGATAACATTTTATACTTTACCGATTTCTTAGAATTTTAGAACATCATTGATTTCTTTGAGTAACAAAGACTTTCATGGAGATTTTGTATGGAGAATGTGTTAAGGTTGGGCTATAATGTAGATAATAAAACTGTCCAAGAAGAATCATTTTGTTGGCATATTACTAAATCCTCTTAGTTTTTCAAATATCAACCAGCATCTATTTAATAAACATCTTTAGAATTTCCATATATATGCAAGTATATAAAAATTAATATATCAGAATCTCTGTCTTGAAGGACTTTTAGATATCATCTTTAAAGACTATATCATTATCATGCTTTGTATTTTTGTCACATATTTTTAAGTAGTACAAGTCCTTTATGAATACTTTATAAGTTCTATAGTTTCTATATTCTTATTTGAAGTTTTATTTGGACCTATGATCTTAATGATGCAGGTACACCCTTCAACAATGTAAAAATGAATCTATGCACACTTTTCATCCTTTGCAACTCTTATTCTTGTCCTCCTTTGTATAATCCATGAGGGGTCCCTCTTGACATTGATTGTGTAGCTCATTAGTTTTTCCTTGCTAGAAGAATATGACCAGCCTACCTTCTTTTCCAGTCATACATTAATATTTTTACATTATTTCTGAAGTATAATTCTTAATCAATAACATGCTGTATTATACTCATGTCTATCATGTATCTCTGTTGACCTCTCATTGACCTTTAGCTGAAGATCTTTGGAAATTGTGGTATTCTATGCTTTGCTGCCATATGTAATAATAATAATGATGATGATGATGATGATGATGATGACAGCAGGTAACATTTATATAGGGCCTACTATTTGACAGACATGATATTAAACACTTTACAAATATTATCTCATACAGAGATAAGTGATAGATTGGTACTTCTGTTATCCCCATTTTAAAGATGAAGAAACTGAGACAAACAAAAGTCAAGTAACTTTGCTAGGGTCATCCAGCGAATGAGAATCTGAGGCCAGATTAGTCATCTTGACTCTAGGACTAGTATTCTCAAGGCCCTGTTCCACACAACTAAAGAATACTTAGTGTTTTTTAAAAATGAACCTTTGTTTCAGGGAGAACTTTTGAAGTCATTAAAAACACAGAATGATTTTCTAGAAGCAGTTCTCTAGGAATTGACTGACTCTTCTCATTCAATCTGATTCATTTATTGTTTGTCTAAGATGTGTGTCCTGATGGCCCAGCTCTAACTGGCTATCTGTCTTTAACTTTATATATCATAATTTGGATAATAGACATTCTTCATCCAATTGGCTTTTCTTGTATAGTTAGACAAGACTGTTGAGGGTTTAAGGATCTCATTTAAGAAATCGCATATCTGTGCTTAATTCAACCAGCTCAATGCTATCCACAAATAGAACTCATGCGAGTAGCAAACACCTTTATTCTATTTCCTTGTTTAATGTTCTTTTTGACATTTATAATTAGCATCTTCAAATAAAGTTTTCGCTATCATTTCTTTTAAGGAATCTTAAATGATTTTTCTGTGTGTTAGAGAGAACTTGTGGGGGGGGTGCTATTACGATGACATATGTATTATCTTTGCATTTGTAGATTAAATATGTAGGCAAGACACCTTTCTTGTTTTAAGAAATACGGAGAAAAAAAGATATATTGAATTTGTCCCACCATTTTATTTTGATACTTATTCTAGATGATTCTACCTTATTGCAGTTACCTGTTTCTCTGGTTAAACACACTGGAAGAGAGATGGTGGTTTAGGTTATGTGTTTTTCATAAGGAAGACATAAAAAAGTACTTGGAATGGCAAGAGTTTGAGGTGTCTTCCTAGTCATTCAGGAAGTATATTTTGCCAAACCACAGAACAAATAGCTTTTGTTATTTAGACCTGAATATGAAGGATTAATTGCACCTTTTCTTTCTCTCCTCCCTACCCCCATTCTTAAGTTATTAAAAAATATAAGGAAAAATTTCAAGTTCTTAAGGAAAATTTGTTCTTTTAAAAATTCTTGTTTGCTCATTTGTTTCAGTTCTGTCCAACTCTCTGTGAGCCAATTTGTTTCTTGGTTGTTGTTTGTTTTGTTTTTGTCAAAGGGCACTGGATTGTTTTACCATTTCCTTCTCTAGTTCATTTTATAGTTGAGGAAATTTGAAGTATGATTGTTCAGGGTCACACAACTAGTAAGTGACTGAGGCCAGATTTTAACTCAAGAAGATAGTTTCTCAGACTTCAAAGGTCTGGCTTTCTAAGCATTGTACCACCTAGCTACCCAAGTATTCAATAGGGGATTTGACTTTGAATGTCAGTATTAAATTTTGGACTAGGCTTAGAAAACATCTAGTATCTTCTGGGCAAACTGAAAGCAATCTCTCAGAATGTAGAGATCCAAAGTAAAATGTTCATTCTTTTCCCAGCAATAAGAATAACACAGTGTATAAAATGTTTGCATTTTATTAAAAATATACTTATATTCTGTTTAAATATTTGAAGAGTTCAGAGAATAGGTGTAGATAAAAAAGGAATGAACTTTCTTTCTTGTAAGATAATATCTCAAGTAAACAATAACATTTTAGTTCCTAGCATTTTGTTAATTGCTCCTGTAGGATCTATAGAAGTCAGACTTTCTGTTGCTTTCAAAAAAATTTGCATTTCAATTGGGAATACATATTATATTCATGGAAAAAATTTTAGAACATTACAAAAATAAATTGGATTTTACTTGTCTGGTAAGAAAGAAAATCAGTGGATGAAAACTGCCTATTCGATCTTTGTGCTGTTGGATAGGCAAACTTTAGAGGTCATCTCTCTCTCTCTAGGTGTGTCTGTGTGTGCATGTGTATGTGCATGTTTACATGCACATATAGGGCATATTGCACATCCTCAGTGAATTGGGACCAGAATTATAAAGGAAGAAGAGGGATTAGATTGCCTTTGGAAAATCATGAAATTTAAAAAAATTGAGTAGAAACAAAAGACTATCTTTTAAGCATCAGTTGGCTTCCACTGACACTGTTTGTGAATTGTCAAGCACAACTGCCCATGAAATAAAGCTGAGAATCATCTAAAGCAAAGGGGAGAAGCCCAGGGATGATGGGTGTGAATAGGTTGCAACACCTGGTAAATAAGGAATGATGATAGAAAAGGGATGTCATCAAAAATGTGTGAATAGGAAAAAAGTTGCCAAGAATGAGGGAAAATTGATAGAAAGCTGTTCTGTTGATATCCTATGATTTCAAGGAAAACTTAAAGCAGACCATGAGCTTATTGTGTGAGGGACTCTTTTTGATGTGCTTGGGGGGAGGTACAGGGTGGGGGTGAGGAGGGTTGTACAGGGTTATAAAGTATACCTGGGCTGTCATCTTCAGTCCTGGAGGGAGCCCTTACACTGATGAGATCTGGGAAGCACTGGAGTAGAAAATCAGTAGTTTGAATTTAGTTTCTTAGTAAGCAGATTTCTTCCAGGGAAGAAAAGTAAAATGTATTAATATAGTAATTTAATGTCTACAAAGTGCTCTTTTTAAATCATTACATGTAAAGATAGTTTTCAGCACTCATCCTGTTGTGAGCTTTTGAGTTCCACATTTTTCTACCACCCTCCTTTTCCTCTCCCCTTCCAATGGCAGCAAATAATCTGATATATGTTGAACATGTAGCATCATGTTTGACATGTTTCCATATTAGTCATGTTGTGAAAGAAGAATTAGAATTAAGGGGGAGGGGAACCATGAGAAAGAAAGAAAAAACATAAAAGAAGTTTTAAAAATGGAATATAGTATTGCTTTGCGCAGCATTCAGACTTCCTAATTTTTCTTCATAGTTTTCTGAATGTGGATGGTGTTTTCTATAACAGGGCTTTTAGGATTGTCCTTGATCACTGAACTACTGAGATGAGCTGCATCCATAAAAATGAAAAATGGTCAAATGATAATGAACTGGCAGTTTTCAGATGAAAAAAATAAAGTTATCTAGTTATTTGAAAAAATGCTCCAAATTTTTGATTAGAGAAATGCAAATTAAAACAACTCTGAGGTACCACCTCACACCTAAATAATCAGGCAATCTCACAATGTTGCTATTAATGTGTACAATGTTCTCCTGGTTCTGCTCACTTTATTCAGTATTCATGCAAGTTTTCTAGACTTTTCTGAAGTCTGGTAGCTCACGATTTCTTAACAGAACAATAGTACTCCATCATTCATATGCCCTTAACTTGTTCTGTCATTCCTCAGTTGATGGGCATCTCCTCAATTTCCAATTCTTTGACACTACAAAAAGATCTGCTATAAATATTTTTTGTATATGTGGGTCTTTTTCTTTTTTTATTGATCACTTTGGGATATAGATCTAATGATGGTATTGCTGGATCAAAGAGTATGCTCAGTTTTATTGCCCTTTGGGCATAATTCCAAATTGTTCCCCAGAATTGTTGGATCAGTTCACAACTTACTAATAGTTCATTAGTGTCCCAGTTTTCCCATATCCTCTCCAACACTGATCATTTAGGTGTGAGGTGGTGGTACCTCAGAGTTGTTTTAATTTGCATTTCTCTAATCAACAATTTGGAACATTTTTTCAAATAACTAGATAACTTTAATTTTTTTCAATTCATATCGTTTGACCATTTTTCATTTGGAGAATGATACAAAGTATTTTTAAAACAATCCTGTCAGGTTAAGTATTGCAAGTATTTTTGTCCCTGTGAAGCTCAGAAATGAAGTGATTTATCCAAATCATGCCAGTAGGAAATGTTCCTGGATCTGAAAATTTCCTGGGAAATGGGAAGATTAAGTATCTTGCTTCTAGTCAACTTAGATATACCAGAATTGGGGCTGAAACCTAGGTTTTCCTGACTTGCCAGATAAGGGTTCTTACTTCCTTATATGTACTGTTTTTCTTTATTAGAATGTAAGCTCCTTGAGGGTAAGGACTGTGTTTTTGTTCTTTTCTATCTACTCAATAAACTGTAGTGGTTCCCTATTATGTGAATTCTTAATTTTTTTGTGTCTTGAACCCCTTTGACAGTCTAGTGAGGCCTTTGAATCTATGAGTAATTTTTTAAATGTATACTGTGGAATATATATAGGATTATAAAGTAAATCAATTTTATTGAAATGTCCTATCAAAAACAACAGGAACAATTTGAAGAAAAAACCCAAAACAAACCAAGCTCATACACTTCAGGTTTGCTTTAGGATCAAATATATGTTCTTCTTTTTGCCCTTTAAAAACTTTGCAACCTGTCTTACCTTTCAAGACTTATTATAACTCCTTTTTCATGGGCACTTTGGATCAGCCAAACTGACCCTGAAATTCTATCTCTATACCGGGATCTATAATGGACTTTCTCCTCACAGCTACTTCTTATAATCCTGGGTTTGCTTCAGAAATCAGCTCTCTTATATCCCCCAATCCACTGATAGCTTCACCTCTCTCCTTCCCCTAAATACTTATATTTGTTTTGTCTATGTGTGAGAGGTGTGTGGAGTAGTGACTAGGGAGCTGACTTTAGAACTAGGATGACTGGGGGGGGGGGGTGTCAAGTCTCATCCTGGACTCACCTGGTTGGGTGACATGTGAATCACTTAACCTTTTCATGCTCTAGGCAACTTTTTAATTTGTATATAGAGAACATTTCCTCATTTGGGAATGTCCTATATTAATGAAATCACATATGTAGTTTCTATCCTATTCTCTTCTGTCCTATTTTGTGTTTATACTTGTGTATGGCTTTTGAAGTCTTTCACAATCTGACTAAACCTATCTTTCCAGTCTTTAATACATTATTCCCCTTCTTGTAATCTGTAGATCTACAAATAGGTTTTTATTCTGTTCCTTACCATTGTGTTCCAACTTTCACTCAGAGCTTTAACCATAGCTATCTCTGATGAATGGTGAAATGCACATATATACACAACACACATACATATGTGTGCATATGTGTATATTCAATATAGAATTAACATGTGCACATATGCATATTTTTATGTTCATGTTTCCAGCAGAATTTTCATGTTGATCTTTTCTTGAGAGCAGGAACTATGCTTTTTTTTTGTCTTTGCATCTCCAGTATCTGGCACAAAGTAGGCAATTGAATACTTATTGTTTGAATTCCAGATGGTAAATATTTGCATCAGGAGAAAATATTACTAGTTATGTTTATATGTACTGAGGTCAACAATCCTTGTTTCAAGGATAGCATTAAAATCAATATTTCTTAATATGCTAACTCAAGAAATATTATTATTATTCACTGAGGCCATTTATTACAGAAAAAAAGCGATTCATCCCAATCTAGTTCTATCACAGCATTTATTAATGACTAAAAGACTTAGGATGGTAGTCACCATATAATGTGAAGCAGACAGTTATGGATACTGCTTTTTTAGGAAGTTTTAAATTTAAGATAGGGCTTAAATGGATAGAAACAAGTCCATAAAGAACTAAAAAAGCTTTAGAAATTAAAAAAAAGCCAAATCATGTATTAAACATGTACAAACAATATGGAGAGTACATAGCCAAGAGATGTGTGTTAAAAGATTTATGTGTGTTGGTAATTGATCTTGCATATTGATGGCATATAAGCTATGTTAAACATGAATCTGTAGTAACATCTGGAAGTGAGTTAGGAGTTTGGTTACTAAGTTTGTATTCGATTAAAATGTTCTTTCAGGGGCGGCTAGGTGGCACAGTGGATAAAGCACCAGCCCTGGAGTCAGGAGTACCTGAGTTCAAATTCACTTAATAATTACCCAGCTGTGTGGACTTGGGCAAGCCACTTAACCCCATTTGCCTTGCAAAAACATAAAAAAAAAAAATAAAATGTTCTTTCATGGAAAGATTCCATAGGTCATTCCTTTAGGAGATTGTTTGACCTTTAAGATCTTGTAGATTTCTGCAGGAACTTGTTTTTAATGTTAACCCTGAGGATTGGCTTAAAATAGATGGAAAATGATTCCATTTATGTTTTGGAATGATATTCCAGGCACTATTAATAGTTATAACTGAATTAGTAAAAATGTTAACTCCAGAGAGCTGAATATCAGCTTTTGATATTGTTTTAGATTTTATTTTTTTAAATATTTTTTCAATAACTGGACCAGTATCAAAGTTACATTTCTGTTTTACAAATAGAGGTTTGGGGGATTTGACTTCATTATTTAAGTGATCTGTAACAAGAACAGTCTACTTGTAGACTTAATTTTGCTTCCTTGAAAAATATATTTTTTCATTGTAAAATATATTTTGACTGATTTTTACATTTCTAACAATCAAATATTTGGATGCATTGGATTGAGTGTTTTGAAAGATGTGCAAATATTTTACAGTAGCTTTTTCAATGTTCAGTTTTAGCTTATCAAAGGTATAGGCTTTGTATGCTATAAGTTTTGTATGAAATAGGTCTGTATAAATGATTATATTTAATTGGACAAAAAGAACTTTACCAGAAATCATCAGAAACTATATTTTTATAGATATTCTTTGTCTCCTTTTGTCATAAATCTTAAATAGCTAACCCCAAGATTTGTGTTTGCTTTTTATTTTTCAGTTTCCTCGTCTTATCTCCTTGCCAACCTCATGAAGTATTTGCCATTGTATTAATTCAAGGTTAAACCTTTTGTTATCTGACTCATATTTTATGTCATTTTTATGTTTTAGGGTACAGGATTTGACCTGTGATACATTTGAATCCATGTAATGATGAGTTGAATTTTAATGGGATTCTACTGTAGAGGTGCAGTAAAAGTTAATAACCCTTTCTTTCCACAGTACTTTTTATTAGCTCTGACAGGATACTCTGAGCCAGAATATTTTGTAGTGATTTTTTACTGAATATTCATATAACTTTTATTTGCTGGAAGCATTTAATACTTGTGCTGGCTAAATCATATACATCATGGAAGATAAACCTTTAAAATGAAATATTCTGAAACTGATAAGTACTGACAAACTTTCAATAGTTCATCATAAAATGAATTTAAGAAATTCCTCATTATAGGGTAGAACATAAACATAGTAAAGTTTTATAGCCAGGAAAGATGGAATTTAGATTTGCAGAAATGACCAGGAATCTCTAGAGTGATATCTTGTTTTCTTTGTTATATATATATTTGTATGTATATATATATACACACATATATATACAGCAAGATTATTAGTGTGTCTGCTATTTCTTATAACTTTTAAAAACTTTATAGTAAACCAAAGTGCTGTAGTAAAACAGAAGTTTCTAAAGACTAAATTTTCTTTAGTACTTACATTAGTTCATAGCATCATAGCTGGAAAGAAACTTCAACTCCCCATTTTACCCCCCCCCCCCCAAAAAAAAAAAAACCAAACCAAACACTGATGTATAGAAGCTAAGTGATATTCCCAATTACAGAACTGGTAAGTGACTAAGGCTGTCTAAGGTAAGTGACTGATTCCAAGACTGGTACTCTACCTCACACTATGTAACTACCTCAATAGACTAGATAGTTTGCAAGAGTTAAGGCACAAGAGTAATGTCCATGTCAGTCTGAGTCTTGTAGTTATGAACTTCATTTTGATTTACAATTTTCACATTGTTTGAGCCAAACATTCTTTTAATTCCATTGGTATAATCATGCAGATTACCTTCCCTTTGCATTATTTCATAGACTTAGAGAAATAATAGTGATGAAAAAATTCAGAGGCAAAGCATAGGAAGAACCAAGGAAAAAAATGTCTTTGAGACAAAGGCACTATGTGATATATCTTTTGGTTTAACTATTCCTTTATCTCCTCTGTCTCTTCCTTCTTCCTTCATTTCTGATTTCACACTAGGTTAGGGAGGAGGTTGCAAGAGAATTATCAGAAGCATGTTGCTTGGGTGGCTTGTGATTTCTCTGTAGCATTGGTCTGTTCATTATCTTGGCACCAACTGTGGAATTTCACAGAGGGGGAAAACCTCCAGTAGATATAGGACTTTTCAAAAATATAGTAAACTTCTGGTCTGGAATCATGACATTTATATTTAATAAAAACATTTTACTTAACAATAATGCCTTCAGTATTAAGTGAAGAACTACTGACACCTCATGGACATATATATTTTTAGCTAAAATATAGTTTTTTGCATATATAATATGCATATGTTCTTATTTAATTTTATTTTTTTCCAATTACATGCAAAAGTAATTTGCAGCATTTACCCATATACACTGACATTTTTCTACCACATGAACAATTGTCTTTAACATATTTCCATATTAGTCATGTTGTGAAAGAGGAACTAGAATTAAGGGGGATAAAAACCATGAGAAAGAAAGCAAAAACAAAAGTTTAGAAAAGTGAATGTAGTAAGCTTTGCTCTGCTTTCAGATTATAGTTTTTTTTCTTCTGGATGTGGAATATACATACATTATATATATATATATATATATATATATATATATATATATATATATATATATATATACACACACACACAAAAGCATATGTGTGTGTGTATATATATATACACACACACACACACACACACACATGTATTTGTAGTAGGTATATGTACCCATTTTACCATCTATGTTATCAAGAATAGTTTTTTTTTGGTTAAATGTATGAATTTAAAAATGTACCTTTTCCCATGGTCTGGCAATTCTCTCTATCACTGCCAACTGGAAACTCTTTTTGTGGCTTTTAATTTATGACAGTTAAGTGGGATATGGAGTTAAGTGTCTTACAAGTTGTACAGCTAATATTTGTTTAAGGCTTTTACTAAAAATTTCAGGCACCTAAGGTTTCATCTACTAGACCACACTTATTTTATTTGAGTTGAGTTGTTGTGTAAATCTTCACAATTTAGTCACAGTTTAGGTTAGTTATTTGCTGGTATTATAAAATTTTGCTTATTATATGGAGTGACTTGAAGGTCAAGAGAAAGTGACATTTTAAACATTGACATTAGATAAAGGAATCAAAGGACTCATGTTCTCATCTCATCTTTGTTGAATCTGAGCAAGTTACTTTACTCTTCTCTCTTAATTTCCTTATCCATTACTTTAGAGAATTGGATTGTAGGTCTTTAAGATCCCTTCAGTTCACAAATTGTGACTTATGATTATTGGTTTTTCAAATTGTTTTGTATTATTAGGTGAAAAGGAAGACTAGTATAATTGGGTTACTAAAAATAATAAATGAAAAATATATAGAAGAATGGCTACCTTTAGGACAGTATGTTTTAAAAATTAAATATTAAAGTTTAGTTGAAATTGATGCATTTATTATTTTAGTAATTCCACCAGTTTCTTTAAAGCATATCTTTGTAAAATTAAACTTATTTTTTCATTGAGTTCAATATTATTACCAAAGAGGTGTTTCTCAAGACAAAATAGCGTATGATGAAAATTTTAAATTAAAAAATGTAATTTGTTTTTAAGACATAGAAGAACTTTCAGCTCTTTTCTGACTCCAACTCAGATCTCTTCTTTGCTATTGTTCTTAAGGAATAAGAATCTCTTAGCCCCTTTATTTCTGACTTTGTATTTATATTGATTAACAGAAACATAGGTTCGTAGAATTAAAACCAGAAGGGACTGTAGAGATTATTATCAAGCACCTTTGTTGTTGGTCAAATCAATTAATCTTTATAGGTCTCACTTTCTTCATATGTAAAATGAGGAGATTGGAGTAGATTGTTAATAAGGCTTGAAATTTCTATGAACACTGATGTTTTACAGTTGAGAAAGCAGAAATTGAGAGAAACTTCTTTATTTGTATTAAGGCCATGCATTTCTCTGTTAGTAGACTTGTAATTGGAACATAAGTAAATTTTCTTTTGTCTACCTTGTCAAATGCTCAATGCCTCTATCCATTACTTTGCATTAGCACATTTCACCAGTAGATGCTGCTATGTAACATATGATGCATTCTTTCTTACCAATTATCTAAATTAGATTTGCTTCTTTTTCAGTAAATTTTGGTATATTGTTTTTCAGCGATTCTGTCATTCACACTTCTGTAAGCTTGAATTTATGAAAATTATGGAATTTATGTTGTGATATCAGATGCTTAAAATTTTAATGTCAACACAATTTTTGAATTAAGAATCTTTATTTTTAATTCATTAAAATGATTTTTGTTATATAAAAGTATAACTTATTTTTAAAACAAAGAATGTAGATCATTTAAAATTGCAGTAGAATTCTGTTGAGTTTGCAAACTGTGGAGTTTATTAAGAGGAAGACCCTCTATCTCTAGAGGAGATTTGCAGTTCACACCTTCTGTTCTGCTGCCCTGTACCTCTATGTCTGGCTCTTTCAGGAAATGGGGCTATATTGTCTCCTTGTCTTTGAGTTACTTCTTTCTTTGAAGGTCAAAAGAAATGAATGTACTATTCTAGGCATATATAATAAGCTTTATTACCTGTATGCATAAGACCCATCTTCAGCTTTCTTCCCTTGACCTTTTTTTTTTTCCTATTCTCCCTCTCCCCATTTTCCAGGTGCATTTATGTGTTTCCATTTCCTGCCAACCAATCTATATCTGCTTTGGAAATAGAGACAAATTTTAATTGTTAATATTTAGCAAAACATAGGAATATATTTGACAGACTGGAATCAGGAGCTATTTATTCAGATTCTAGCTCTGTCACGAACTTTGGAACATCATTTAATGTTGGTTGTTGAATAGAAATTACTTAAGAATTGTGAGAGGGGAAAAATGAAAAGAATAATTTTGAAAGTCTTATTGAAAATGTAAGCCACTATCAAAGGTTACTATCAACGTTAAATGAGAATATTAGTTTAATCAGAAGGAGTCATTAGAGATAATTCTGATTGAGAAAAAACAAAATGGATATTTGACACTCATTGTAAAGCCACATGGCCTATCTGAGCTGTTTCCTTGTGCCTTCACTGCCCTCCTTGTTCTAGACAGTTAAGATTACTGTGTGGAAAATCAATGACATATATAGTATAAGGACCATGTGTGTAGAAGACTAAAAGAGTGGAAATCATTTAAGTTTGAGACAGAATGATTCAGTTTGGGCAGAATTTCTTGCCTGTAGTCAGAAAACATTGAATTAAGTATAGAAAGAGCCTGAGATTTGGAGTCAACCATGCTTGGGTTTGATTCCTGGTTTTGCGACTTACTTTCTGTATAATTTTGTGCATGGGGAATTCTCATATGTGTTAGATGAATTGACCTTTTTGGACTTTTCTTAACTCTAAAATTATACTCTTAACCTAGATGGGCCCCAACACTCCTTTTAATGCTGAAT
This sequence comes from Macrotis lagotis, assembly GCF_037893015.1. Classification (NCBI taxonomy): domain Eukaryota; kingdom Metazoa; phylum Chordata; class Mammalia; order Peramelemorphia; family Peramelidae; genus Macrotis; species Macrotis lagotis. The sequence continues at coordinate 520,918,551 of NC_133666.1, read as the reverse complement.
CTATGACCCTAAACAGAGAAGACTTAGGCTAAGCCTGATTTTTTGGAAATTATTTAAAATATATCTATTGTTATTTATTATTGAAACAGTTTGGTGGAAAGAGCTCTGAATTTGGAGTCAAATGACCTGAATTTGAACACTGAAAAATAAGCATAGTAGAGGCTTATTTATGTCGTTCTGACTTTAAAGAGTTCTGTTGTATAAACTTGGTTGTAGAGCACTAGTGTCAGACCCCTGTAGAAATGGGACCACTAATTCATATATAACAGTCCCTCTGGGCTGTTGTTTTTTTTTTTTAATTTATTTTGTTAGATATTTCCCAATTACATTTTAATCTGATTTAATTGTACTTGGGAGGGTTGTGGACAGGCATGTGACTTGAAGGTGGTATGTAACTCTCCTGTGGTAGAGCACTGGACTTTGGAATACTTTAATTGGAAATAATCCTCCCTCATATTTACTAGCTCAAGATGCTTGCAAGTCATTTTAACTTCTCTGTGTCTCTGTTTTCCTCATCTATTAAAGAAAAATTTGAGGGTTGGCCTGGATGGCTTGTAATGCTGCTTCCAGCTCTAATCTACTATTTTATGATTATAAGTCACTTCAGTTCTGGGTCTTAATTTCCTCAAATGTATAATGACTAGATTGGAGTAGATGGCCCACAATATCCCTTTCTGCTCTATTTAATGATCCCAGGATCTTAAATGAAAGGATGAGTTTAATCTGCTTTATAAATTCTCTTCAGTAGAATTGGACTTAATTAAAATACTGTCTTGGAGAGTTGGTGTCTTTGTAGATTATTCACCTATTAAAAGACAGTAAAAGAGGTCAGGTGATCTCTCAGTCATCTCTCTTACTGTTCATATAGAAATATTTCTTTGCTTGAGTTATGGTTTAATGACTTTTTGCAGGAATGTTGAGAGAAATTGATTGATACCAGGCTCCACAATTTTAGTTACTACCAAATTGATGTCTTAGTCTCAGGTTTTGTTTTTTTTTTGCAAAGCAGTGGGGTTAAGTGACTTGCCCAAGGTCACACAGTTGAGTTAAAATTGAGTGTCTTAAGGTCAAATTTGAACTCAGGTCCTCCTGACTCCAAGGCTAGTACTCTATCCACTACACCACCTAACTGCCCTTAAGACTTATCTCTTAAGCCCTCTCCCAGCCTCTCCCAAAAGTTGTAAAGGCACTTCTGATTGTCTCAATATACAGTGAACAGAAATGAACAAAGAGAATTGAAACAAATCTGTTTCTGTTTAGTAGGAAGGCAAATATTATTTTGTGGTATTGTGTATTTGTTTAATTCTTACTATGTTGAAGTTCTTTGAATGGTAATATGATTTTACTGAGTCTTTGTGATGAGTCATTGGTAACATTTGTTGTTTTTTACTCCTAATCCACAAAACTTGATTCCTTTTCACAGTTTACTGCTGGGCTGCAATTTGCTGCTGAATATAAACATAGTTGTTGGTAATATACTTTATGTGATGAGGAAACAAATTTTATTACTCATTTAAAGAAGTAGAATGTTTCTCATGAAAAAGAAATCTACTGAAATTTTGTATTTTGTATTATTAAAAATGCTAAAGTTTAAGAGAGAGCCCCAAACCTGAAATAGAAGAGATAGTCTCTCATTTTATTTTTCATAAAGCACTTTGGCTTATAAAAATCTGGGAAAAATTTGAATTCCTGTTTATCAGAAATAAAGAATTCCCTGTATTTTAGTGATTTGTTAACATGGATTTATTATCTTGTAGATGAACTATTCTCTCTTTTTTTGCCGCAGTTCATTCATGCTTCCTGTCCTTTGTGATATTTTCTTTCTTTTTAAAAATTTTAAAAATTTTGTGGAATTCATGGATTCTCTACCAGTTAATTCTCCATAACCAGTAATTCCATTTTTTCTGAGCATATGTTTTCTCAGGGATTTTCCTTATGCTACTTCTTTTACATATGTCACCTTTTCCAATGAGTCCACCATCCCATATTTCCATTGACCTTAACCCATATGTATCACTTGATATATCATCTCAATGAATTGGTTTTTCTGTTTCATGTCACAGACTATATAATATTATTAGGCCACATTCTTTTGAATAATGATCAATCTGACCTTATGATTTGGAGTTTGATGCAATCAACACATCTATAAATAGGAGTATCTGAAAGACTTTATTAATCCCTTTTCTGTTTGGAACTTGTTTAAGATAGCCTTCACAATGATAACAGTTCCTTTTAATTTTTATTTTCTGGCCTTGCTTGAAGATAGAGTAATTGAGTAAATAGTTATCTATGTGATTTATTAAATACTCTTTTATGTTCAACATGAGACATTTTCTTGGAAGAGAGCTTTTAAAATTATATTTACTGTACTGAGTCAGGTCAAGAAAAAAATAAAAATAGTAAAATCATTATTTCTATGCCATTTTGAATCTAAAATAAATTCTACCATAAAGAATAACTTATGAAAGCCTGTTTATCATCGTATCATAGATTTTCTTTTTCAAATTGAAATATCACTCCACTGATTTTACAAAACACAGGCTGAAATATTCTCAACTTGCCTAAAATTTCTCCATTGTGTTAAACTAATATTTACTCTCTGCTCCTAAAAATGAGATATTTCTAACTACTAAAATTTTCATCAGGGATACCCCCTCAATGCATATGTAGGGCATTCTCATTAAGATAATATGAAGATAAGTATATATACACATATATATTAAGTAATGGTCACTTTTTTGAGTATTAATTATTATTTTATGGTATTTTCCCAATTCTTTTTGTATCTTCCCCTGAGATAGCATGTAAAAAAATATAAAAATGTTTTCAAGACTTTGTTACCTTTGGTATAGATTTCTCACTGTTGATCTGGTTCAGGCTTCTTTCAGGTTTCATTTTCTAATATTCTTTCTTCATAGGGTTTAAATAGGTCTTGAATTGAAGATATGACTGTTCCTTTGTCACTAATGGTGAAATCTGATTGACATATAAATGAATAATTTGTTCCATTTTATATTTATTTTTGTCCTTCTGCCAGTTTCAATTCTAATTTTTTGGGGGATCATGATAATGGGGCTCAGTTAATTAGGTATTATAACAAAGAGATCTGTTTGTACTTTAATTGCTTTTGCTAATTTATCAGTCAATATTGCTTGTAGTCTTTTGCCATTCCTCCTCTTCAGTATCTTGTAAATTTGTAGTGTTGCTTACAGTGTTTCTGTACTTGACAAGACTATGATTTTGTTGGGGCAGCTAGGTGGCACAGTGGGTAGAGCACAGGAGTACCTGAGTTCAAATCTGGCTTTAGACACTTAATATGTGTCTAGCCATGTGGCCTTGGCAAGCCACTTAACCCCATTGCCTTGAAAATTAAAAAAAAAAAAAGAATATGATTTTATGTACCTTTGGCTTCCCTGTTTAGGTGACTATATATCAGCTAAACTTTGTTTAGCTGAAAATGGTGATTATTAAGGGCAGTATCTTTGCCATTTATTTTTTTGCCATTTTTGTGCATTGACAAATTGGTTAGGTTGAAGCAGTTTGTAGAATCATCTTTAACCTTTTTTCTAGATTTATATTACTTTGGTTGATATAGTTTATGGATAGGCAACATACTGGCAACTTATTCTCAAGTTGCCCTAATATCAATAAAAAGCAGTTTCCTGCTTTTTTCCTTTTATTTTTTAATGATGTTCTCTTGTTTTATGGTGATTTCTGGGTCTTGTGCTTTCTGAGTTTCTTTTGGAATGACATCTTAAAAGATGTTTCAAACTAAATTATTCCCTCCCCCCCTCCAAAAAATCTTCCATTATCGAATTTCCTTACTATTGTTGAGGGTATCACCATCCTCTTATTCCCCCCAGGCTTGCAGTCCGGATGTCATCCTTGACAGCTTATTCTTTCTCACTCCTATATCAAATATTTTACTTTTCAGTTTTACCTTCATAACATCTTTAATAGATTCTCTTCTCTTCTTTGATACTGCCACCACACTGATACAGATCTTTATTATCTCATACTTGTACTGTTGTAATAGCATGCTGGTTGGCCTCCCCGCTTTGAATCACACTGAGATGTTCAGGGAAGACTAGTACCTCTTGTATCAGGGCTGCTCTTCCACCTGCCACCTAGCTCTCACCTGTGGCTTCTAATAAACTGTAGCATTTGCAGTGGTTAAACCCCAGTAAAACTGTCTTGACAAACAGGCTTTGAGAACAAAGGTGAAATATCCTGTACCTGAAACAGCAAGTACTGGAGGTGAGAGGTTTTGATGGAAGTAATGTATAATTAACATAGGGGGAAAAAAAGGATTGGAACCTGATAGATAAGGGATTGATGTGAAAATAAGGAAGTTGATATTTGGTTCAGAGGTAAGAGGGGAGTTGCTGAAACTTCTTGGATAGAGCCATGACTAGGTTAAACATGTACTTAATTTTTTTTTTATTTAAGGAAATGGGGTTAAGTGACTTGCCCAGGGTCACATAGGTAGGTAATTGTTAAGTGTCTGAGGCTGGATTTGAGCTCAGGTCCCCCTGACTCCAGGGCCTGAGTTCTATCTATTGTGCCATCTAGCTGCCCCAACATGTACTTTTGTATTACTAAGGAAGGGAGTGACTGAGTGAAAAGAGGAGACTAATTAGGACTCTGTTGCATTAGACCAGGTTAAAAGCTGATGAAAGTCTGAACTAAAATGGTAGTGGTATGAGTAATCACATTTATTTTTTTATTTGTTACTGAAATAAAGATGAGCAGTGTGTATTTTAGACATGAATTTTGATAACGTCACTGTGTGATAATTTGATCTTACTGTTTATTAAAAATGTTAGGCAGAACAATATGATCATTTAAAGTGATAGGAGCATGATTTCAGATCTACTTGCTTTTGGTAAAATGCTGTCCCTGATATATAAATATTTTAGTCAGTATTTCTGGATTAAATAATTTCCATTGCTAATTACTTGAAACACTAGTCAAATGTCACAGGACCATAGATTTAGAGCTGGAAAGGATCTTACTGACCATCTAGTTCAACTTTTTCATTTTGCAAATTGCAATTTACAAATTTTACAGTTGCAAAGAAGTTGTGAATTTCCCAAGTTCTCACTATAGAGGTTAGTAGCATTGGAATCTGAGCATTTTTGCTTTAGACTTAGGGTAGGTGGTTTCCTTTTGTACTTCTCCAATTTTTCTTTTTCTACTTTGGGAGAAAGGGATGGAGTTCTTCTGATGTATTTAACTAGGTGGTGCAGTGGTCCTGAGTTCAAATCCAGCCTTAGACAATAGCAATGTTGCTATTATTGACCTCCATGTCAGACAGTAGCAAGAATTGAGAGTTTCAGGAAAAAAACAATATAACTAAAAATGAAATGCTTAATTTGAAGTAAGGCTGGAGTTACTTTGAGAAAGAAAGAGAAGGAAGGAAGGAGAGAGAAGGGAGGAGAGATAGGGAGGTTGGGGAGAGACATAGAGAGACCTCTTTTCTCCAGTGAGGAATTTTGACTCTCAGTTCCTTTGTGAAGACTTGGATCCTATTTCTAACCTTACCACTAATCAGTTATTTACTATATCAATAACTGTATATTAAGTGTGTACTATTTGTCAGGAAAATATATACAAAGACAAAAATGAATCTGTCTGCCTTAAATGAAGTTAGAAGCACAGGTATATTCAGTGCAAATACAAGGTAATTGGGTGTGTGATGGTGAGGAAGCATTAGCTTCTGGGGGAATCAGGAAAGGTCTCCTATAGGAGTTTGAACTGAGATTTAAAGAACTAGAGAAATTCTAGGAAGTAAAAATAAGGAGGAGTTTATATCAGGTATAGAGAATGTTTGACAAGTTTGTGCAAAGACACTGTGAAAGAAGATAGAATGTTGAATTCAGGGAACAAGTAAGCCAGTTTGGATGGACTGCAGGGTACATGAATTGTGTAGATCAGTAATTTAGAAAGCACTATGAAGCCATATTATAAACGACTTTACATAGCAAGCATACTAGTTTATACTTGATCTTAGTGCTAATATAAAATGGTGCTTTGGGAGAAGGGGAATGATATAGACAGACCTTTGTCTTGGGAATATTTTGGCAGCCCTAGGGAGGATAAATTAACAGGTGAGAAATTTGGGGCATGGAAACCCAGTTAGAAGCCTATTCTATCAGTGTTGATAAGAGGTGATCGCCTGAATAAGGATGCTGGAGATGTATATGAGGAGGTAGAATTAATAAGATTTGGTTATTTGTTTGCATATGTGAGGTGAGAGAAGAGTGAGGAATCAAGTTGGGACTGTCAAGTTCACAGTAGAAGACTCCGCAAACAGCTTTTTAAAGGTTGGTTTTAGAGTAGTCTCATTATAGTGGCAATAGTAGAAAACATTTTTATAGTTTTATGATTGGAAGTGGGTATAGTTGAGCCATCCCCAAAGATTCTTAAAAATGTATTTCAAGTTAAAACTCATGTAATAGTTGGATTTTTTTTTTTGCTTAGAGATGTTGATATTAAAATAATTTAATTGTTAGCATCTTTTCTTTCCACCAGGTGGTGCAAAGTTTTTATAGTCTATTTTTTTTAAAGAAAAAGCAAATTTAATTCTTCTTTCCTCTTATGAAAGGGTACTTTTCCTTCATCTAGTAGAATTTGGCTAAGTAATTTCTAATGGATTTTGTGAATATTCATATATATATTCATCTGATTCATCTTCTTTCCAATCACAAGAAGAAATAAATTAATAGAGTCTCAATTTGGAAAGTATTGGCCACATCTAATCTAGTATAATTTCCCTGTTAAACATCCCTGACAGATTCTTATTCAGTGAACTCTATAGGTATTTCAGATAATTTCTTTCTTTTGAAGAGCTTACAATTGAAATGGGGAAACAGAGTGGGGAAATGGTCAGCGAAAGTTATTGGTGCCAGGCAATAATGATGAATGGATTCCATTCACATGCTTAATTAATCAGTCAAGTCATAAGCATTTATTATCTTCTTTGAGCCAGGTAATGTTCTAAGAATTAGGGATACAGAGAAACTGCTCCCTTGAGTAGCTCACAATCTAAAAGAGGTGGCAGCAAACAAACTATTATATACAAAGGAAATAATCAAAAGAGGGAAGACACTAGAATTAAGTATTAAAAAGGACTTCTTGTAGAGGCTGGGATTTTAGCTGAATCTTAAAGAAAGGTAAGAGGTAAAGATGAGGAGGAAGAGCATTTCAGGCAGTGAAACTTTCTTTTTTTCTCTTAGATTTTTTTTTCCCCAAGGCAATGGGGTTAAGTGGCTTGCCCAAGGCCACATGACTAGGTAAATTATTAAGTGTCTGAGGTCGAATTTGAACCCAGGTACTCCTGACTCCAAGGCCTGCGCTCTATCCATTGTGCCACCTAGCCGCCCCAGTGAAACTCTATAGCCAAAATGGGCAATATCTTCTTTGAGGAACAGGAAGGAGTCCAATGGTACTGTATTGAAGAATATTAGGAGTGGGGGGGACATGAAGAATTTTCAATACAAAGATAAGATTTTCTATTTGATCTTGAGAATGATAGGTAGTGACTGGTTTTACGTAGTTGGAGTAGTGGTGATGACATAGCTGTACCTACAATTTAGGAAAATTACTTGTGTGGATTTGGTACTGCTTCTAGAAGCAGGGAGACACTTGAGTCAGATAGGCAGCAATAGTCTAGGTTGAACTAGGATGGTGACAGTAGCAGAAGAGAGGAGGGGACATAATCAAGAGAAGTTGCAAAGATGAAATTAAGAAGCATTGCCAATAAATTGTATATAAAAGAATGAGATAGTGAGGAATTGAGGATAATGGCCAGATTGTGAGCCTGGGAAGATGTCAGAAGCAGGAAGGTGGCATAATGAGTAAAGTGCTCATTTTGGATCACTGACCCAGGAAGACCTGGTCAGATTTAGCGTCAGACACTTTTACTAGCTGTGTGAACTTGATGAGTAGGTCATTTAACATTATGCCTTAATGTCCTCAAATGTAAAATGGGGATAATAATGAGAGCACTTATTTCCAAGGATTATTGTGAGGATCAAATGAGATATTTAAGCCCTTAGCCTTCCCCCACATAGTAGTGGTACCTTAAGAATTGCTTTTCCCCTTGACAGTAAGAGGGAAGTTTGGGGGGGGAATAATGAACATTGGATTTTTTTATTTTAAATTTATTTTTGACTTAATTTATAAATAAAATTTATGTTCTGAACTCTTTCCTACCAATTCCCAACCCTCCTGAAAAGTCAAGAAATATGATATCAATTATACATGTAAAGACATGCAAAAATATTTCCATATTAGTTAACCATGTTGCAAAAAAAAGCAAGGAAAAATAAAGTGAAAAAAAAGTTATGCTTTACTGCTTTACTGTGTATGTTAGAGAGAGAGAGAGAGGCAGGCAATTACAACTTCATAAAACTTATTTGAAAACTAGGTTTATGGGGCAGCTAGGTGGCACAGTGGATAGAGCACCAGCCCTGGAGTCAGGAGTACCTGAGTTCAAATCTGACCTCAGACACTTAATAATTACCTAACTGTGTGGCCTTAGGCAAGCCACTTAACCCCATTTGCCTTGCAAAAACCTAAAAAAAAATTAGGTTTATTATAAGAGAAATGAACATACATGTGGAACCTAGACAGTTCATAATCTATACAGAAGTTTGCATATTTATGATGGAACAAAATGGAAGAAGCAGGAAACAAAAATCTCCACTTAAAGAGGTGTGGTATGGGAGGGAGAAGGTTGTAATAAAGGTGGGAAAAGGACCAAGCCCATATCTTAGAGAAAAAGCAAAGCCAGAGCAAAAGTCACATTATTTTCCCTTGGGAACTGCTGGACTATGAAGATAGGATGATCTGCTTTTTAAAAAAGGGTTCCAACTGCACAGTTTCTTAGCATAGTGCAGACTTGACTGACACTTGTCTTGACTCTCAAGGATATATATACATAGAGTCCACCTTGGGCTATAAACAACAAATTAAATCAAATCAGGTGGGCTTTAATCCTTGATACACTCAGAGCTTCCTACAAACTCTGGGTCTAGAGTTTCTGGAAAATAAGGCAGCTCAAAAAAGGCAAGTTCAGGGTATCCTTTAACATTTCTTAACAATCCAAACACCAGACACAGAGGATCAGAGAGCAGGAGAGACAGGCTTATATATGCTCATATAATATAAAGACAGAAAGCATTGATGCTAGAAAAATAACTGGGCATTTCTGTGGCTCTAATGAGGGCTAAATGATTTCTGAACTGTGCTTAGGATAATTACTTATCCTATTAAGTTATGTTAATGCCTCTCTTTCTTCCAAGTACCTGGCAATTACCAGAGTTCCTGGTAATTTTAGTAAATCTTAGTCTCATCAAATGTTTCCTGATTCCCCGAATTCTTAATCTCTTCCACCCTCCCCCATAACTGTATATTTATTTTGTATAAGGTCTTTATTTACTTGCCCTTAAAGTCAGAAATTGTTTCACTTTTGTAAATGTAGCAGCAACACTTAGCACTGTATCTGGCAAATGAAATACATTTAACAAATGTATGTTGACTGATTAGTCCAGTTAGCTTGAAAAATAGATAAAGCATTTATGTGCTAAGCACTGAAGATACAAATGAAAGCAATATTGTTCTCTAGGAGTTTCCTATCCTTCTAGGAAGTGCTGAGTATGTCAGTGGGAGCAATGAGGTAATGAATGCAAAGTTCCCTTAATGTAAGTTTTAAGTAAACATAATGAAGTTTACCTATAAAAAGGAAGAAATTGATAGTCCTCTACAGGATATTTTAATTAGGATAAAAGAAATTTTATCAAAATAAGATTTTATTTGCATCTGATTGTACATATAACTTACTGAAGTCCAAAAGACTATTTTTCTTCTTCTCAAGTGAAAGGGTCACAAAAGTTATTTCAGGACAGCACAGATTAATTTGACACCGATTAAGGGATTCATTTCTTCACTCAGTTCAGGTGTAGGACATAAACTTGAAAAATAGAGATGCTTTCATCTTGCCAATTTTTGTGCCAGAAACAGTAAGGGTTTAATAAATTCTTGTGGTCTTTAATAAATGCTTGCATGATCTGTCAGTACTAAATAATATTTATCATGTACATGATAAAAGCAAATTAAATAGCACCCCTTGCATAAATAAAATAGGATTAGAGATCAAGGAAGAAACATGATAGATAAGGAAAATGAAGCCCAAATAGGGTGAGTGATTTGTCCAAGATTACATGGGAAAGTATCCCTGGTCTTTTCATTCTATCCTATCATCTACTATAGTCATGTTACTCTGCTATAGGTTTTGTGGGGTATATAGTGACAAATAAGACATGGTTTCTTTCATGGAAGAATTTACAATTTGATCAGGGAGATATGTATTTATGTTATAAAGTAGAATATGATATTAAAATGAGAAATACAGAATAGAGTGTTCATGCTTCACAGAAAAGAGAGTAGAGTTTAGTACTTTGTAAGCTTTGGGAGTATAAAAAATGCTGTTTAATGACAAATAAAATATTGTATCTATTGATTGAGAAAATATCTTCTGATAATAAACTATAATGATTTATATAGTGCTTTTAAATTTATATTTTTATCAATCATATTTGAAAAATAATCAACTATTTATTTAGACTACTAAAGATCTGTTTATTTTATTAGATCATGCTGTATATTTTGTTGGCATTAAATAGAGATGCTAATGATGGTAGCATGTAGATTTGAGGACCCCATATAATAATTGTTTTCCCTTAGGAGTCCAAGATTAGGAACCATTGTTCTAACTGATGATACTCTTTGTAGAATTGTGACTATCATGTTCCTCTATCTCACAAGAAGTGGGACTTAGGTGAAGTTAAATTGGATAAACATTTAGAAAATAACAGTGATCAGTACCAAAGTGGTCAGTACAACCAGTACAGTAGAAAGTGCTGTTCTCAGTCAGTAGAGACAGGTTCATGTCCTTTCTCTGACATAGATTCTCAGTTGTTTTAACTATGGGCAACATAAGAACACCTAATGACAGCATGCCAACTGTTGTTCTTTGAAAGTAGCACAGGGTTCTCAAGAATTAAGTTTCCTCCATAGCTGACTGTCATCTGACTGTTAGAGATGATATCCAAGGCTGTTTCCTCAGACTATCTCTAGTTCCTTAAGAGTTATTATGAACAGAGTCCCTGTTATATTTAACATTATTTTGAACCTTCTGTCAGTCAGTGGTTAGCCACCTTCTAATGACATTAAGTTATTGAGGAACTTCTCACCTTCTGAAGAAGTAAAGAGGTATAAGTACTTTGTATTTCCTTTCCATTGTCTATCAAAATCTGAAAAGAGGCATTCATATAGTTAAGGTTTCATACCTTTCCAAATTGAATGTACTGTTCGAGGCTTATAATCTGTGAATGCATCAAATGCATTGGAGAGAACTCAAAGATCAACTCCGTCCTCCTACCTTATTCTAAAATATACATATATATATATATATATATATATATATATATATATATATATATGATAAGGGTGGAACAAGCAATAATAACTGGGGGAAAACCATGAATATTCTCTTAAAAGGTAGCAGTGGAGCCAAACCTTGCAGAAGCCAGGAATTCCAAGAGGTGATGATGAAATAAGGTATCCCTATTCTATTAGAAGAACACACAGAGTGTTGCTTATTCCAAAGGTTTGTGTGATAGTGATTTTGGCAACTTGTAGAATTTTGAGAAATAATGGATATCCTTCATACCTCCTCTACATCTATATCCCTATATCTCCTTCTGTATCAAATAAATGTGTATGAGGAAAAAATCTATTAAATGTGTATAAGCAGAACATTTGCTTATAACAATTACTTTCTATTACACTGCTTTCTTCAGTACAAAGAATAGTGTCAGGTGCCAAATAAATGCTTTATGATGGTGATGAATGTTTAAATATGCTAGAAATTCAATATTTATGTCATATATCTTTTATGATTCTGGTTGCATTTGACTTTCTACCAAAAGAAGTTAATCAAATATCAATTCATTAACTTGAATGTTATAAGCTTTATAATTTGTCTCTTTAGAAAGGAATGTGATTTTAAATCCAATGTTGTACATCTTTCAAAAAACTGCTAAGTGAAGAGAGCAATTGTAAAATAAATTCTACTGAATTCATTACAGAAACCTTTCTATTCAATAATGAATGGTTTCAATGAAGTAGATGCAAGTAAAATTTCACTTCCTTTTTAGTGTTTGTCATCTAATTGTAGAAGAGCTCCATTTATAGGATTTATAGACTACAGTTTTATGTTAAAAATGTTTTTTAATAATCTGAAAAGATATTGTGTTCTTGAATGACCAGATTGCTAGTCTAATTACTTGGAAAATAATATTTTATATCAAATACATATATAAATATATGTATATTATTATTCAAGTGGATCTATTGATATCATTGAGGTAGATACTATTTACACTAGTGAGAATTGAAGCCCATCCATGGCTGTTCTTTCTGTTTGACTCTTAGACATGGTTTCTCTTGTTTACCCACAAATATTCTACCCAGTGTGGTGGATGCTTTGCTTATTTTGTCCTGAATATTGTTCAGTTCTCTCTTTCTATGAGAACAGCCCGTTATTTTTTAATCATATGTGATCATATCTTTTATTCTGGTCATAAGCATAATTGGAGGAAAAAAGATAAGAGAGATGTAGATCTTTCCTAAGGTGTTTTCCCAGCTGTCATGGAGGAAACCTATTTGAAGGTATTTACTTAATTTGAAAAGTTTTTAACTATAGGTAGGGCGGAGGACCTCAAGATACTCCTCTTTATATTTAACATTGTTTTGATTGTATCAATTTCTGTAACAATGGAAGGTCTCCCGAAAGAAATGTGCAAATACAGAAAATTTAGTTGACCAGGTAGGTGCTCAGGAAAACCTGTATTATTAACATGATTTATTGTCCAAATGAAGACAGCAAAATAGCTGTGATAGACCTTGTCTGTTAGTTTATGTATTGGATAAATAGTACAACTGGTCATTGATTTTTCAACAGAATTAAATAGAAAATGGAGAGAGAACTAGATTGCCTTTAGAAAATTGCAAAGTTCTTTTGATGATCCCTAAATTCTTCCAGAAACAAAGTTCTGTGTTTTAAATAATAAATTTCTACTGATATTTTTCATTGGCTACAAGACATTCTGTAGCAAAAATGTCTCAGAAGAATTGAAATTCAGTGGTTTGCTGAAGAGGAATTTAGAACCATCTGGTGAATCCTAGCATGCTGCAGTTTATAGTATAAATCCAGTATTTTTTCTTTTTATTATATAAATATTTTATTTGTTTTCCAATTATATACAATAGTAGTTTCTACCAATCATTTTTTGTAATGTTTAAGATTTTATACTGTTTCCCACTCTGCCCCTTTCCTCCCCCCTCCCTCCAACAGAAGGCAATCTGAAATCTTTACATTGGTTCCATGATATGCATTGATCAAAATTGAGTGTGTTGAGAGAAAAAAAAAAACATATCCTTGAGGAAGAAATAAAATATTAGAGTTAGCAAAATTGTGTAGTACATAAGACAACATTTTTAAAAATTGAAGATAATAATATTTGGTCTTCATTTAAACTCCACAGTTCTTTCTCTGGATACAGATGGTATTCACCATCACAGATACCCTAAAATTGTCCCTGATTATTGCACTGATGAGGTGAGCAATTCCATTAAGTTGATAATCATCCCCATGTTGCTGTTAGGGTATACAGTTTCTTCTGGTTCTGCTCATCTCACTCAGCATCAATTCATGCAAGTTTTTCCAAGCTTCTCTGAAATCCCATCCCTCCTGATTTCTAATATAATAATAATGTTCTATTACATACATATACCAAAATTTATTTAGCCATTCCCCAATTGATGGACTTGATTTCCAGTTCTTGCCCCTATAAACTGAGCTGCTATGAATACTTTTGTACAAGTGATGTTTTCACCCATTTTCATGATCTCTCTTCAGGATATAGACCCAATAATGATGTTGCTGTATCAAAGGGTATATACATTTTCATTGCTCTTTGAGCATAATTCCAAATTGCTTACCAGAAAGGTTGGATCAGTGCATAGTCCCACCAACAATGCAATAGTGTTTCAGATTTCCCACATCCTTTCCAACACTGATCATTGTCCTTTCTGATCAAATTGGCCAGTTTGAGAGGTGTGAGGTGGTAGTACCTCAGAAATGCTTTAATTTTCATTTCTCTAATCAATAATGCTTTACAGCAATTTTTCATATAAATATAGATAGCTGATTTCTTCATCTCATATCCTTTGACCATTTGTCAATTGTGGAATGGCTTATTTTTTTTATATAAATTTGTTTCAATTCTCTCTATATGTTAGAAGTGAGTCCTTTGTCAGAAAAAAATAACTGCAAAAATTGATTCCCAATTTACTACTTTTCTTTTGATCTTGATTAGAGTGGTTTTGTGTGTGCAAAAGCTTTTTAATGTCCATTTAACCCCATTGCCTTGAAAAATCTAAAAATAAAAGCTTTTTAATGTAATGTAATCAAAATTATCCAGTTTGTTTTTTCTAATGTTCTATATCTCTTCCTTGGTCATACACTGCTCCCTTTTCCATAGATCTGACAGGTAAACTATTACTTGATCTCCTTATTTGCTTATAAAATTGTCTTTTATTATGATCTTATATAATATAGGTTATGAGATGTTGGTCTAATCCAAGTTTCTGCCATTACTGTCTTTCAGTTTTCCCAGCAGTTTTGATCAAAGAATGAGTTCTTATCCCAGAAGCTAGACTCTTTGGTTTATCAAATAGCAGATTATTATAATCTTTTCCTGCTTTCTCTTTTGTACCTAGTGTGTTCTATTGATCCACCTCCATTCTGTTTCTTAGCCAGAACAACACAGTTTTGATGACTGATGCTTTATAATATAATTTTAGATCTGGTAAGTCTAAGCTGCTTTTTTTTTTGCATTTTTTCATTAAATCCTTGATTTTCTTGATGTTTATCCATATGAATTCAGTTAAAATTTTTTCCAACTCACTAAAGTAATTTTTTGGAAGTTTGATTGGTATGGTATTAATAAGTCATTTAATTTAGGTAGAATTATTATTTTTATTGTATTAGCTTGGTTTATCCATGAGCAGTTGATATTTGCCCAGTTATTTAAATCTGATTTTATTTGTGTGAAGAATGTTTATAGTTGTTTTCATAGAGTTTCTGAGTCTGCCTTGGCAGGTAGATTCCCAATTATTTTATGTTGTCTGAAAATATTTTAAATGAGATTTCTCTTTCCAACTCTTGCTGCTGTATCTTGCTAGTAATATATAGAAAATGGTGAGATTTATGTGAGTTTATTTTATATCCTGCAACTTTGCTAAAGTTACTAATTGTTTCCAGTAGTTTTTTTAGATGATTTTTTAGGGTTCTCTAGGTCAAGTATTTTTTTAAAGCTTAATTTGCATTAGACATTGTGTTGTTAGGTTTCTCAGATAATTTTAGTGGTAATATTAATCTCAAATAATAGCAGTAGAACAACAGTACCTATAAAATATACATGGCATTCAAAATTATTTTGAAGTCATGTTAAAATGGTATTTAGAATACATTTTTAAAGTGTAAAGAATATATTATATATATTTATATATATCTGTCGTATAATACAACAGCTTGGTAATGATAGTGTAGTAGATAGAATTCCTGGAACTGGAGTCAGGAAGTCTTGAGTGCAAATATGGTCTCACATATTTAGTATCTGTGTGACCCTCAGAAAGTCATTATCCCTGTTTGCCTTGGTTCCCTCATCTGTAAAATGAGCTGGAGAAAGTGAGACTTGAGTTGTCTTGAAAGAATGCAAATACACGGATTTAGGAGATTAGGATTTTTTCTTTGGCATCTTGTATAGTTTTCTTATTTAGATTTTTCTATCTACTTTAATCTACTCTCCCACAGCTTACTGAAGGGATTTTCCTAAAGTGTAGGTCTGCAAAAATATGCCTGACACCCTCCAAAGTAAAGCTCATTAAATTCCTGTTACCTCAAAGATCAAATATAAAATTCTGTTTGGCCTTTAAAGCAATTCCTAATTTGACCCTCTTTCACAGTGTTCTTATTCTTTCCTGACCTTTGATGTCTAACCAAGCTCTAGCTTGTTTCAATGCCTGCTTCAATTGCCTTTATAGCCACTAGAACAAATTATTCTTATCTATCCATTTTAGGGAAAGTCTTCATTCATTTGGGATAGACATTCCCCTAACTCACTGATGAATTTGATGCCTATCCATCACCCACTGTGGAGTACTTAGAACTTGTTCAGTTCAGATCTTTGTGCCTAGGTTATCCACTATCCTCACTTTTGTCTTGCCACTGGACTTAGATGACTATGGAGGAGAGGCTGAGGCTGTTGACTTTGTGCAACTCTTTAATCCAGTTCACATGCAAGTCAAGATGTCACTCCATTATATCTTTGGTCTTCTTCAAAAATGAAATCTCAACATCTAACTTCAACTTTACTTCACCTCTTTTCATTATTTAAACCATCTAAGCTGACCTATTGGCTGTTTTTCACACACATGATTCCATCTCCTATATCTGTGCATTGGCATTGACTGTCACACATCTGGAATGACTGCAACTCTACCTTTTGGCAAAAGTTAACTTCTTTCAAGACAGCTCAAATCTCAATTCCTGCAGGAATATTTTCTCAGTCCTTCTAGCTACCTTTACCTCCCCCTTTTGAATAACCTATTTGCTGTATGTCTTGGGTGTACTTCATTATTTTTGGTGATCTGCTCTATTAAAATGTGAGCTTCTTGAAATGCAGAAAATGTTTTGCCTTCATATCCCATGATTTCCACGTTTTTTGCCCAATGAATACGTAATCAATGCTTATTGACTGACTAAAAGATGTAATGTTTCATGCACATGTAACATTTTAGAAAACTCAATATTTTCATTTATACAATGTGGGTTTGTATGTATGTAATATATTAATATGTGTGTGTATATATATATATATATATATATATATATATATATATGACATAATGGTTAAGTGAATATGTTTAGTTACCCTATTTTATCTCTTTTCTTTTGACTTTTAGAATATGTAACCATTTCAGTTTTAGCAAGGTCCTCATACAACCCATTCTAATCATTCCAGGCAGAGTTGAGAAACTTGGTATCCCCCTATAGTTATTCATTCTAGTTACTGTGATAGCCAATAATAATAACAGCAGGTCTACTACATAGTAGCTTGAAATCAGTTAAGTATGTAAGAGGCAGCAACATTAATGTGAATCCATTAAAACTGGTGACCAGCATTTAATTTTATAGTAAATAGGTTTAAAAACATTAGGATTTTATCTTGAAAAATGAAATGAAAATTTTCTCAAAATAAGCATTTAATCATATGGTTAACATACTTTATAGTTAAAACTGTGAATTTATTTTAGAACAAAGAAAACTGTTTTGATAAGATTTCTGACAACTTTTGAAAATGGCAAGTATAGAACATCTTTCACTTTGAATTTTAGAAGATCATTGTTTCAGAAATATTTGGAAGTTTCCTCAGTTTTCCTTCTACCACACCTTTCATAGTCAAACGATTATCTATTGAACCCTACTTGACTGGAAAAGATTTTGAAGCCATGGGCAAAACTTAGACCCTGGATTCAAATGAAGTCTGCTGCTTACTGTCTTTCTTACTTTGGTCAAATTAATCTCTGGACTTCATTTTCCTCATCTGTTCAAATATATGTGTGAAAAGTAGGAGTTGAAATTGAAGATTTATAAGAATTTTGAGAGCTTTAAAGATATGTATTTATGAAAATATTTTTCCAATTGAGTTCTAGATTTATTTTAGGTAAAGTAAATATGAATATATATATATGTGTATATAGAGAGATACAAAGAGCCATGCAGCATACATTCTTTGAGGACTACCTAGTAAATCTGGATTCTAGCTATAACACATATGCTTACTTTATCTGCTTCCTCCCATATATCCTTCCAATTATTTGTTTTTCTTTGTTTTTTTTATTTTTTTTTTTTAGGTTTTTGCTAGGCAAGGTTAAGTGGCTTGCCCAAGGCCACACACAGCTAGGTAATTATTAAGTGTCTGAGACCGGATTTGAACCCAGGTACTCATGACTCCAAGGCCGGTGCTTTATCCACTATGCCACCTAGCCGCCCTAGAAGTGATTTTCAATG
The DNA here is from genome assembly GCF_037893015.1 of Macrotis lagotis. Lineage (NCBI taxonomy): Eukaryota > Metazoa > Chordata > Mammalia > Peramelemorphia > Peramelidae > Macrotis > Macrotis lagotis. The sequence goes on along the minus strand of NC_133666.1, from coordinate 520,900,343 downwards.
GGATTCCCTTTCTATAATTTCTCCCTTGTTTTGTTATTGTTAAATGTTCACGGGTTTCAGGATTCATTTTATATCCTGTTTTACTAAAGCAAGTAATTGTTTAATTTCTTTTGATGATTCTTAGCAATTTTCTAATTAAAGTATCATGTAATCTACAAATAGGTATACATTTTCCCCCCATGTCAACAAAATTTTTGTCTTTCTTTTGATTCTTGCATTTATTCCCATAGTTAATATTTGTTGTGATGTTAAGGTTGAGAAAAGGAACAATATTACTTTGCCCCTGTATTTTTGAAAAGTCTTTTAATTGTTTCTGCATTACAAATATTGTTAGTTTTTAGAAGTATTCTCTTTATAATAATACAATGTCTCTTCTGTACTTTTGTTTTTTTTTCATAAATGATTGACAAACTTAAAGTATTTTCTGCATTTGGTGATATAGGGATGTAGTTTTCTGTTGTTTATATTTTTGATATGATTAATTATGCTAATTATTTTTTTGATGTTCATCTATCCTTATACCCTTGTCATAAATTTAACTTGGTCTTACTAAAAATTTGAGGGATATGTAGATGAAGTCCTTGGCTAAAATTATGTTGATACTCTTGTGTCATTACTCCTTGGTGATATTGGCTTATAATCAGTTACCTTGTTACCTTCTCTGCTTTATCATTTAGAGGTCTTTTTATGACTTTTTATATCCCTTAATTATTGAAACTTTTATGTACCCTATCAGTATTATTTATATGTTTGAATGCCTTTGCCTATTATCCCTTTATCATCTTCTTGCCTGTTTCCCATTGCTAGATTCCTTATGTCTTGTTAAGTTTCATTTTCGTAAATTGGCTTAAGATCTTTTTCAGGTTAATTTTTTTTGCGGATAATCATAATTTCAACAGTTTTTTATTTTCCATTTTACTATTTTTAATTTTTAATATTCTTCAGTACTTGTTTTAGATTAATTTGTTTATTCTTGTTTTTTAAACATTATATTCAAACAGTCAGGGAGAATTTATTAAGTGCCTACTGTGTCCCTGGCACTGCGCCTGGCCACTGGAAATACAGACAGATATGATACATTGAAGGATATATAATCTTTCTTCTGAGGGTTTAATTGCATCTTAGTAATCTTGATATGATAGTTTATCACTTGTTAGTAATTGTTCCTATGTTTTGGTCTTTGACTAATTCATTATTTTAATGTAGTTAAGTCTGTAGTTAGGTCTATACATTTTGCTATCACCTATAATAATCACTAATTTTTTGAGTTGTAGTCTTGATATTTAAACTTATTTCTAACTCTTTACTATTTAAATATAATTTCCCTGTGCACAAGCTAAGGGCATATTTTTATAAAGCTGCTGTGTGCTGCTGAGAAACATGTATGATTTTTTAATGGTCCCATTCCAAAGATGCAAAAAAACTTTAAAATATAACTTCTCCAAAATTCCATTACATTTTACTTCCCTAAAGGTGTTTTCTATTTTCTATTTTTTCTTTTATTTTTTAAGGATAAGTAGAAATGCTTTATTAGTGTTAATTATCTATAATAAAATTACTTTATATGAATTTTCCATTTTATATAGCTTTTTTTTGTAGTTTTCTAATTAAAGCAGTATTTAATCCAATTTAGTAATGTTTTTCTCCCAGATTAAGATTTACCAAGTTTTGCAACAGGAGCATTTATATCTCCAACAATTATCATGTTACTTATCTCTGTTTTTTAATTCATTTAACTTTTATGAATTTAGATCAGAGATCACAAAATGAAAACCTGGAAGTACCTGTAAAATTCAAGAGACCTATTAGTGTCATATAAAATGTAATTGAGAAAAATTTAACAAAATAAAGCAAATACAATGCAATATAGAGTTAATTTGTGATTTTCTAAATCTATATACAGCAGCCAAAATTCCTTTATATTTCAGTTTGACATCACTGATTTACATGATACCTCCCATATGTTGCTTCTCCGTCTAATCTTGATATTAATCTAATTGTCAGTGTCGTATTTACGAATAATCTAGTTTCTGTATTAATCTCTTTTGACATTGCTGATTTTTATTTTTGCTTTTTCATATAGTAATTGCAACATTAGCTCAGCTTTAGCTCTTTTGGAATCACTTGGTTCATAGGAAATTTTGTGGACTCCCCCTATCTTTTTTACAAACCATTTTTTAAATTTTGTTTTTTGTATTTTTTTATTTGATCAGTTTAAAACTGTCCAATTTTACCATCACATGTTAACAACCATATATAACTTAAGCCACTTTATAAAGTGATGAAATAGCAGACCATCATAAACACTTATTTCATATATCTATACTTGGTTTCTCTTTGCTTTAAATTCCCAGGTGACTTCTTGAAGAGAAGCTTAGCCTACTTTCTAAAGTGATTTTGTAAAGTATATTCCAAACTAGAGTCTTGTTATAGCATGAAAAAAGGAAGCATTGAGAAAGAATTTACATGAAGTTTCATTCTGAGGTTTGTTGGAGTTATAAAACTGATACAAGTTTGAATGTTGAACAACAAAACCTGGACAAATAGCTTTCTTATATGGTCAGGTTTAAAGACTGGTATCCTCAGGCTCCTTGAATTGAAGAGCAATGGGACCTGGGCCTAGATTCCTGTTTAGGATTTACCAGAAGAGGATTGACCTTAACTAGTTTCTCTCCCTTTGACTGACTGTGCATTGCTCTTTTCTACATCTTGTGAGTTAGAGGAAGAGAAGGTTCAAGAAAGATTACCCCTACCCAAGGATCATGCAGAGTCTTTTATAATTGGACACTGGAACAGAAGCTTGTGTGCGGTTACTTGTGCAGGCTTTGCCCATGGCCTTGGGAGTAGGAATGTGAATTTTTAAGTATTAAAGTTTCTCTTGCATTATTTCATGACACATTTATTTTGTAAAACATTTGTCTTAATTGTGATTTCTTCTTAAATGACTAGTTATTTGGTTCACTTTTTTTTTCTCATTTTTCTGCCCACTTTGTCCTTCTCATGATTTTCCAAAATCTTGATTCAGTTATATAATTAGAACAATGGTATATGCATGCATTTTTTCTTCATGTCTTTCAATATTGTATAATTTTGTTACCATTTCCTTTTATTTCTTGAACTGGATCCTAAATTCTATAATTGTACACCAGAGAAGAGAGAGAGACTCAGAGAGATGAAGTGAAGGTTGGTCATTAAATATCTTTTAGGGGTGGGATCAAAAGGTCATAGAATTTGAACTATCAGGGCCTTAGAGGCCATATGGCATAATCTCATTTTATTGATGAGAACTGAGGTCAGGAGGCCTTCGTAAGGTCACTCAGCTATTAAGTAGCACTTTTGAGATTTGGATTCAAAATCCAACACACTTTCTGCCTCAGTTAGTACTTTATTGCTTATATCTGGAACAAAATGAGATAGCCCTAGAAGTGTTGACCTTTGTAGTCTGTCTATTCCATTCACCCGATGAGGTTATTGAGGATGTAAAACCCTCTTGTATTGTGTTTTTTTTAATCATGACAAGGTAACAACTGCTGTAGAACTGGTGAAGAATAATTTGAAAATGTAACTAAAAAGGAAAATATTTTTTTATTCCTATAAATATCTCTTTTCAGAGTACTGTATTTAGTTATTCCAGTGTCTTTCTACAGTATAAATTAATTCATGCCTTTCTAAAGTAGTTACTCTGAAACAAGGTAATACATCATCTATACTTTATTAGCAGTTTAAATGGGATTATTCTACAATTAGAATTTACCTTAATAAAGTTTTGATGTGACTGATGGAATCTGAATGAAAATAGAAATATGATCTCATTTCATTTTTCTTGGGGGGGTAATGTGTGCATGCATGTATGTGCATGGGTGTATATGTGTGTGTGTGTGTGTGTGTGAGAGAGAGAGAGAGAGCTAGTATGCTAATTTTGCATAGCTAATATGCAAATTTTCCAGAATTTCCCCATATTAAATTGATATCATTGCTTTCTCTCTTAGTGGGTGGGGGAGAAGTTGAAGGGAAATGGAATATTTTCAACTCAAAATTTAAAATATTACAAAAAGAAATAAATAATAAATTAACAAAAAGAAATTGGAGCTTAGTGAAGATACAAAAAAAGTTTGCCCAAAAAAGAGTTTTGTTCTGTTGTGCGCTTTTCTCCTACATATATTTTCCCTTTTCTAATTCCACTTATTCAAAAATATTTTAGGAAGGTTTGGGAGTACTTTTTTGCTTTTCTTTTCACCCAACTCTTTTATATAAACTAGTCCCCAGAGTTATAGGCAGAACTGGTTTTATCTGATTTCAAAATAAATTCAAAAATGGTGGTTAGTAAGCACTCTCCAAATAATTACAACATGCCATCCTATGTGGCTTGCTAATACTAATTTAATGTATATAACAGTTGTTACTATATAAAACATATCTTTTTATTAAAAGAAAGTATTTGGAAATCCTGTTTTTATATGTGTGAAAATTGAGCTATTTTAAAAAACAAATTATTGTTACCATAGCAAAATAATAGAGTATAACCTCATAGATCAAGGGTTTATTTTTTTTCTCCTCTATTCTGGATTATATATGTTTTGCTCAGTAAGGGAGACATATTAAAATGTTGTGGGTTTTTCTGGAAACGACAAAAGCCAGCAAATTTAGGTTTTAAGAGCCACCTAGGGAAAAGCTTTGTGTAGCAATGATGTAATTATGGGTTTGTTTGCCCTAACAGATGATAATATATTCTTTAACTATAACATCATTTTTGTCTGTTTTTCAAGTGAATGCCCCAAATTCTGTGTGCCTACAATTCATAAATGGTTTACTATTATATGTGATCTAATGTTATGTGTAATTGGTTACTTTTTAAAATATGAATATTATTTTTAGCTCACATCTAAAGAATTGACTGGGGGCTCTATAGTTTATATTAAATGAACATACAGTCACATGTAAAGATGAAAATTTTGAACGTAATAGAAAATGTACATGTAGTTTGAAATTATGAACTAAACACTAAAATACTTTACTGTTTGTACTTATATATATGCAAGTAATTTTCTTCACATAAAATGTCACTTTTGGTTTTAAAATAATTAAAATAATTTTTTCTCAGCATTAGAAAAAAGTTATTTTTTTAAAAATGACTAAATGTTTATGAAACTTTGTAGTTATTTTTGCCCCCAATTAAAAACTGTTTATTTAGTTGGTTTTATTTGTAGCGATCCATTTGGGACCAAATTAGAAGAGTATTGTTGCATCTCTTTGAAGAATAATATTTACTTTTTGATATGCATTTAAGGGTAGCAAAAACAAGATGTAAAGTGAATTTTTCTATTTTGAAATTTCACAAAACTTTTTTTAGCTCTTAAATATCTAAAAGATTACTTAGGTTGATACCATCATTTTACATGATGTTGTCTGTCTTTTATTCTTTTATTTATTTATTTGTTTGTTTGTTTATTTAATTTTTGCAATTTTTCCCCTAATCTGGCTTCTCTCCCCCCACCCCCCACAGAAGGTAGTCTGTTAGTCTGTACATTGTTTCCATGCTATACATTGATCTAAGTTGAATGTGTTAATTTCCTTAAGGAAAAAAAATAAGGGATAACAAAATTACGTAATCAGACAACTCTTTCTTTTTAAGATTAAAGGTAATAGTCTTTCGTCTTTGTTCAAACTCCCCAATTCTTTCTCTGGATACAGATGGTATTCTCCATTGCAGATACCCCCAAATTGTCTCTGATTGTTGCACTGATGGAATGAGCAAGTTCATTAAGATCAACCCCATGTTGCTGTTATGGTGTATAATGTTCTTCTGGTTCTGCTCATTTCTCTCAGCATCAGTTCATGCATATCCTTCCAGGCTTCTCTGAATTCCTATCCCTCCTGGTTTCTACTAGAACAGTAGTGTTCCATAATGTATATATACCACAATTTGTTCAGCCATTCCCCAGTTGATGGGCAGTTTCCTATTCTTTGCCACCACAAACAGGGCTGTTATGAATATTTTTGTACAAGTGAAGTTTTTACCTCTTTTTTTCATGATCACTTCAGGGTATAGACCCAGTAGTGGTATTGCTGGATCAAAGGGCATGCGAATTTTTATTGCCCTTTGGACTTAATTCCAAATTGCTCTCCAGAAAGGCTGTATGACTTCACAGCCTCACCAACAATGTATTAGTGTCCCAGATTTCCCACATCCCTTCCAACATTGATCATTGTCCTTTCTGGTCATATTAGCCAGTCTGAGAGGTGTGAGGTGGTAAAAATGCTTTATGCTTTAATTTGTATTTATGTAATCAGTAATGATTTAGAGCAATTTTTTTCATGACTATGGATAGCTTTGATTTCCTCATCTGTAAATTGCTTTTGCATATCCTTTGACCATTTGTCATTTGGGGAATGTCTTGTTTTTTTTTTTTAAATAAATTTGACTCAGTTCACTATATATTTTAGAAATGAGTCATTTGTCAGAAATACTAGTTGTAAAAATTGTTTCCCAATTTACTACATTTCTTTTGATCTTGGTTGCAGTGTTTTTGTCTGTGCAAAACCTTTTTAATTTAATGTAATCAAAATTATTTAGTTTGTTTTTAATGATGTTCTCCATCTCTTTCTTGGTCAGAAACTGCTTTCCTTTTCAAAGATCTGACAGGTAAACTATTCCTTGATCTCCTAGTTTGCTTAAAATGTTTTCTTTTATGTCTAAATACTGTATCAGTTTTGAACTTAATCTTGGTGTAGGGTGTGAGGTGTTGGTCTACTCCAATTTTCTTCCATACTAACTTCCAATTGTCCCAACAGTTTTTATCAAAGAGAGAGTTTTTATCCCAAAGGCTGGATTCTGGGTTTATCAAACAGCAGATTACTATAATCATTTCCTACTGTTACACCTAGTCTATTCCACTGATTCACCACTCTTATTTCATAGCCAATACTAGACAGTTTTTATGACTGATGCTTTATAATATAATTTTAGATCTGGTAGGGCTAAGGCACCTTCTTTTGAATTTTTTCATTAATCCCAGGAAATAATTGTCTTTTATTCTTGAAGAAAATCATTACAAGCACATGAATTGGATTTGAGTGAGAGTGTGATGTGCTGAGTCTCCTGCCTCACTTTCCTCCCCAGAGTCATCTGGGTTGAGCGGCCAGATATTAATCGTGCCTGACTGGAGATGCCCTGGATGTGAGGCAGTCACAGTTAAATCACTTGTCCAATGTGTCAAGTGTCTGAGACCACATTTGAACTCTGGTCCTCTTGACTCCAAGGCCATCTAACAACCTTCATCATTTTACAGATGATAAAGTCAATGAACAGAAGGCAATTGAGTTGTCCAAGATTCCACAAGAATTTAATGTCAAATTGGTACTTATGAAGTAAGTCTCCTACCCAATTCCAGCTTCTTTTCATTGTACTATACTGGATAAACTGTCAGTCCCATTGAAATTTTGTTTATGGATTGTTAATTCAGAGATTTTATGTACCTAACTTGCTTTGCTACTAATATCAAAAGATGGTTTTTATTTTATTATGTTTGGGTTAAAGGAGAGCAGTGACTCTTGCCTCATTTGATCTAGGAAATCAATAACAGTAATAGAGCTTTACTAATGAACAATATGGGATACAGTACTTTAGGGTACCTAGGTGGTACAGGGAATTAGGAAGAACTGAGTTCAATTCTAGCCTCAGACATTTAGTTGCCTTTGGAAAGGCACTTTATTCTGTTTGCCTCAGTTTCCTCATCTGAAGGAAATGGCAGACTACTTCACTATCTCTGCCAACAAATAGATCACAAAGAGTTGGCAAACTGGAAATGATTGAACAACACTCTAGATGCTGTTTGGTGAAGTCATAGCTTACTGTCACTTTTCTAGTTTGGGATCTTTGGCTTCTTTGGATATAATTTAAGATGGCATTTGCTTTATCTGCTACTGTATATTGCCACCAATTAAGCCTCCTGCAGAGTAAAACTGATTCTTTTACTTATGAGCTGCTGATGTGCTTTAATTCAGTTCAACAGTATTATAATGTAAGGCATACGTGACATTCAGAGATGAGAACAAAAGACCCTTCCTGCCTTCATGGTACTTAACATTTTATTGGTGTATATAAAATGTAAAAGAGAGAAATAAATAATTGAATCAAGAGACAGTAAGGAAAATGGGGAAGGGGAGGAAACAGGGAAAAGTTCTTGCACTAAAAAGTACTTGACTTTTTATTCTTGTGAAATTAATTTTAGATGCTGGTAGTTTCATTAGAACTTCAAAAACATTTCCCTCAATTAAAACCTGTCTGTATATATTCCAAATTTTTATTGAAAGTACCATTTGTTTAAAAGAATCTTTTTTCTTAGCATTTATTCCCTTATTTTTATTTTTAATGGAACATGAAGGGTTATTATTAATGAAAAAATTTCTGATTTTAAAAAAAATCTTTGCCCTTTTCAATTCTTTTCATTAAAAACCCTTTAAAACTAAAATGAAGCTTTATCTCAGGAACTAAAACTCATCAGACATAGCATTAACAACTGCATCTCTTGATATATATGTTTTTTTGAAAAATATTTCTCTTTTCCACATTCTCTATCATCAGTTCTTATCCTACTCATGAGAAGTCAAGAAATATCATGGCTATTATATATAATAAGTCAAGCAAATATATTTCTGCATTAACCATATGGGATGGAGAGGAGAAAGATCAAGAAAAATAAAGGGGAAAAATATGTTACAGTTGATCTGAATCCATCAATTCTCTCGGTAGCTGGATAGAATCTTTCATTGTTACTTCATCAAAGTTAGCAAATATTTTATATCTGATCGCCTGAATATTGCTATTATTATATATTGTTCTCCTGGCTCTACTGACTTCACTCTGCTTCAGTTCATAAAAATTGTCCTAATTTTTCTACAGTTGATAAAAATTTCCTAGTTTTCTACATTATGATTATATTATTTCTTACAGATATTTAATTACATTCATATTCCATAACTTATTTAACCATTCCTTTGGCTGATGAGCTCAGTTTCCAATTTTTTGAGACATCAAATAACCTGCTATAAGTATTTTTTGTAAGTAGGAATTTTTTCTTTTTTTCTTTAATCACTTTGGGATTACAGATCTAGTAATGATAATTCTTTAGTCAAAGGCTATGCAATAATTTTTAGAATCCTATGGGCTTAGTTCCAAATTGTTCTCCAGAGCAATTAGACTTCTTTGAAATAGCAGTCTTAACTATTTTATTACATACCTTCTAACATTTCTCATTTTCCGTTTTTTGTCAGCTTAGCCAATAAAAAAGGTGTGAAATATTACTTTAGAGTTTTAATTGCATTATTCTAGTTATTACTTAGATTTTTTCATATAATTATTTTTAGTTTTGATTACTTCTGAAAATTGTCTGTTTATATCCTTCTTATTGTTTACATATTTCAGTTGTATATGATCCTTTGTGACCCCATTTGGGATTTTCTTGGCAAAAATACTGAAGGTGTTGATCATTTCCTTCTTAAGTTCATTTTACAGAAACTGAGGCAAATAGGTTTAAATAGGTTCACACAGTTAAGTGTCTAAGACTGTATTTGAACTCAGATCTTCCTCCTGAGACCTGGCTAAAATTGTTAATTAGTACAACTGATTTTTTAAACTAATTCTGTAACATTCTCTCAATAAAGCATATCACCTGTAAAAAATAATAGTTTTATTTCTTCATTACCTATGCATTGAACTGAAGCAGAGTGAAGTCAGTAGAGCCAGGAGAACAATATACAATAATAGCAATATTCAGGTGATCAGATATAAAATATTCCTTCAATTTCTTTTTTTTCCCTCTAATTGCTATTGCTAACCTTTTTTTTAATACAGTATAATATAATGATGACAATGGACATCCTTGTTTGATATCTGATCTTATAAAAAAGGATTCTAGGTTATTTCCATTACAGATAATGCTTGCTTTTGGTATTAAATATCTTATCATTTTTAAGTAAATGTTCTTCTACTTTTGTGCTTTCCAGTGTTTTTTTTAAAAATATGATGTAATGGGGTGGCTAGGTGGTACAATGGATAGAGCACCAGCCCTGGAGTCAGGAATACCTGGGTTCAAATCCAGCCTCAGACACTTAATAATTACCTAGCTGTGTGGCCTTGGGCAAGCCACTTAACCCAATTTGCCTTGCAAAACCTAAAAAAATAAACCCCAAAATAGGATACAATGTATTTTGTCAAAAGCTTTTTCTAAATCTATTAATATAATCATAAATTTTTTTTGTTTTTTTTCATATATGGGAAATTATTCCTAGTTTTCCGAATTTTGAACCAAACCTGCATTCCTGGCATGAATCTAATTTGGCCATTGTATATTACCTTTATGATAAATTGCTATAATCTCTTGGCTTGTATTTCATTGATTTTTTTTTTTTTTGCATCAGTGTTTATTAGGGGATTTAGGCTATGGTTTTCTTTTTTCTGTTTTTAGTCTCCCTGGTTTAGGTGTCAAAATCCATATTTGGGCCTTAGAAGAAATTTTGTAGGATTCTCTTTTAACCTATTTTTCCAACAGTTTATAAAATATCAGAATAAATTGTTCTTAAAATATTTTGTTGAATTCATTTGTAAACCATCTGCTTCAAGGTTTTATTTTTAAGAAGCTTTTTCTAAGATAGGGTAATTGCAGCATTCTATTTCCTTTTCTTTGAATATGGATAATTTGTATATTAAATATTCATCTATTTCATTTAGATTATCTGTTTTAAAGGCCTATTTTGAGGAAATGAGTATTATTAAAAATGCTCATAATTAATTTCATCTTTATTAGTTGGACATTTGTTCTCTTCATTTTTGAGACTGGTAATTTAGTTTCCATATTTTTAAAAATCAAATTGTCTAGTGTTTTATCTATTTTATAGGATTTTTCCCCAAAAACCAGTGCCTTGTTTTATATATTAGTTCAGTGTTTCTTTTGAATTTTCAGTATTATTAATTTGTCCTTTCAGGAGTTCCATTTTTAGCCTTCAATTAGGGATTATCAATTTGTTCTTTCTATATTTTATTTTAATTGCAGGTACAAGTCATTGAATTGTTCTTTATTTTATTGACAAAGATGATTAAAGATATATATTTCCCTGTAGCACTACTATGGGTACAGCTTGCAAATTTTACATTGTTCCATTGTTGTCCTTATTTTAGAGAAATCATTGATTGTGTCTATGAGTTGATCTCTCTGACCCAGTGATTCTTTAGGATTATGTTACTTAGTTTCTAATTTTTAATCAGTGTCTTATTGACCCTTTATTGTTGGTCATTTTTTATTGCATTAAGTTTTGAAAAGAGTGCATTCAATATTTAATTTTTCTTTATTTGTTCCTGGGATTTCTATACCTTAATACACGGTCAGTTTTTATGAAAGTACTGTGCACAATAGAGAAATACATACACTCCTTTTTATTTCCATTCATTATTATCCAAAGGTCTATCATATCCAACTTTTCTAAAATTCTGTTCATCTCCTTAACTTCTTTTATATAAAGATTTATTTATGTGTGAATCTTATAGTACCTATAAACAAAAGCAAAGCTGCTTATATTCCAGGGGTTTTTAATCTCTAAATAGAACAAAGGTGACAATGTATATGAAACAGAGAGGTTTTATTACATGAAAACTCTTTGCTGTTTAAGTGTATCTTTTGATGTTGAATTTTAAAATGTAAATTAATAATCTTTTATTCACTGAATCACATGAGTTTTTATATAATTTATGCCTTATGAGAGAGTAAAAAATATGTCATTTGAGATGACAAGCAGGTGTGAAGAGGGCTTATTAAGACATTAGTTGGCTTGTTCTTATATGTCATATGAAATTTCAATTTGCATATTCTGGGGTATAGAAGATTGAGATATTCACATGTGTTGAGTCATGAGATGAATATCCATATGTAGCAAGCTAACTGTTCTGGATGTTATTTATTAAACATCTTTTTTTCTCCTATTTTCTCAAATATTTTGTAGTTGGCACACATTCAATTTTAGAATGCATTCTAAAAGTCTATGTTCTAAATGGTTATTATATATGGTTGTGATTGATTTTTTTAATCTTGGGAAAGACATTTTTCTCTTTTTATTAAAAATATAAACTATTTTGGGTAAAACAATGATTGGAATAAGGCTTGGATTCCTCACTTTTATTGTATTACTTGTATCTAATATATGCTATTTGTGACTCCTATAGTTTGGAGATAATAAAGAAACATTTAACTAATAACTATTTTTGCTTAACAAATTTATTAGTCATTCCTTCCAAGTACATATAGAGTGTATAATATTAGTTCTGCTAATAATGTTTGACAACAAGGTGTACATGTGCATATATATATATATATATATATATATATAATATAATAGTTTTGAAAATGTTCCAAATGTCTATACATAAGGAAATTCCTAGTGTTTAAAATGAGTCATTTAAGAAAAAGAATTGGCTATAAGTTAATAATCATTTAATCCATTACTATCTTAAAATATTAGAATTACTGTGAAAAAATAAGGGGTTTTCTGATATGTATATTTTCTATAGATATATTAAATAACTGAATATAATTTAGTTCTGAAATTCTGATTGTTTTTCTGATCTATTAAGAGTTTAATAAAAATTGAAACATACTAAAATAAGAATGTGACTGTTCCTTTAAGATTGAAATTAAATGGAAAATAAAAAAGGAGATGTTTTGACTGCTGACATTTGTGGCCTCCTTGGCTGTGCTTCATATTCTTTTCACTTGCGTAAGAGGTGGACTAGCTTTACTGTAGCTACTGTTGCCATGGAGAGATAGTGGGGGAGGATTCCTAGCATCTCTTTGCTTGTGAAAGATTACGTCTTAGAATTGTATCCTGAATGTAACGTGATGGCAGGGTAATTCAGGTGTGCCGTGGCACAGATAATGGGGAATGACCTGTCAGCTAGCTGGTAATGTGACTATTAAAATACCCCCTTATTATGCAAGCATATTTTAGATGTGCACGTGAATTATCTACATGAATAAAAAGATTATAATTGTTTTATTTATGTAACTCTCTGGATTGGATAAAATTTATTTAAACATTGATCCAAATTTATGTCATTGATGAGAAATTGATGACTAGTAGAGAATCAGCTCTAAATTAATAAAATAGATAAACATAACACAAAGGGAACAATATCATGGCTTTGCAGTGCAAACAAATGCAGACCCTAAGAAAAATGTAATTTGGTAGACTGTCAGTGGTATGTCATCAGAAATGATTATGTTGCTATCTGTGTTAGTAAACATTATCTCCATACTACATGCATATTATTGAGTAGCAGGAGTAGTAATAAAAAGGAAAATAATTCAGCTGAAGAAAATTTTAATATAAAAGTTATTAAAAAATCAGTGGTGTATGATTTTTCAGGAGAATGTTTATTTTGTGGAGTGGATAAAAACTATTTTGATATTTTGGGGCATTGTTATTTCATGATTTATTAGTAATGTCATATAAAATAAGTAATTATTAATAATCATACAGATATCTTTGTGGTTCTTAGTTGGTTTTTTGTTTATTAAAAGCATTTTATAAATTGAGATTTATATTATTCTTTTGTTGCTTCTTTGGAAAAATACAGATTTTATGTATATTTAAATATTTTTAACTATTAATGTTGATAAAGTCTCTAAGTGGAATTGGCAGTTTCATAAAATATTTCCAAGAAGAAGTTTTATTTTTTTAGAATTGAAGATGCCAGTATATTTTTTCAGATTTACTGGTGTCTTGTAAAGATAATTGTTAGGTTTTTGGATTTTTCTGAAGATATCTAAATGAAAACAGAGCTATAGTATTATTTTATATCAAGTGGGAAATGGATTAGGTGAAATAAAATATCTTCATGGAATACTAGTACATATATTTGCTGCATTGTTTGTAAACTTGACATTAATTGCTAATTTATTTCATGAAAGAATTTATAGTGTAAGCATAATGCTTTTAAATTTAGTAAGCTTTGTTCTAATTTCTTAGCAAATTCTTGAAGTACAAAATTAATCTCTTTTAGATTTGAATTCTTGGGGCAGCTAGGTGGTGCAGTGGATAGAGCACTGCTTCTGGAGTCAGGAGGACCTGAGTTCAAATTTGGGCTCAGACACTTAATAATTTCCAACTGTGTGACTTTAGACAAGTCACTTTAAACTCCACTGCCTTAAATGAATAAAAATAAATTAAAAAGAATTGAATTCTTGCCCAGTGTAAGGGACTGTTATTTTCAGTAATCTGTTATTGGAAAATACTTCAGTAACTACATAAGCACCTAGTGTGTACAAGGGAGTTCCCTGTTCATTTCTACTATAAAGTATTGAATAGAAACTTGATAATGGCATTTCATAAAACAACATAGATGACAAATCATTCTCAGATTATTGATATTGCTGATGAAATTAAGTATGGTTTAAATTTTGTTCTTATGGTCCTTGTTTACATTTTTTTCTAAATCATGAAAATATTCTCTTACAACATTTTAGTATCTGCATGATAATTCGTAATAGAAAAGTTAGTATAGAGTGATTGATTAGCTTAGATTGATTTCCAATTCTTTTTAGTAGTAGTTTATAGATTAAGAAAAAATAGGCAAAATGTTATTTTGTCCTATCTTATTTTCAACTCTTTTCCAAAGAAACATTGTCCTTATTGTCTTAAATATTCTTAAGTCTGTATAGGCAAAAATAATTTCTTTTTTTTTTTAGGCTTTTGCAAGGTAAATGGGGTTAAGTGGCTTGCCCAAGGTCACACAGCTAGGTAATTATTAAGTATCTGAAACCGGATTTGAACCCAGGTACTCCTGACTCCAGGGCCAGTGCTTTATCCACTGCGCCACCTAGCTGCCCTGGCAAAAATAATTTCTAAATAGTTTCTAGTAAGGATAGCTTATTGACAGGAAAAGGAGTATAAAAATATAGCAAACCTTTTTTACTGTGATGTCTTAGTGAAGAATAGTAACAGATTTTTGTAAAATTTTTAATACTTGTCTTTTTCCCCCTGAACATATGCTTTTCAGTTTGCTTTTATTTACATCTTTGAATATAGTAATAGATATTAAATATGCTCATAGTTAGAAGGATGGGACTTCCAGAGGAAGCCAATGTTCTGGAGTAAAATGCTTTTTAATCTTGAACTGAAGCACCTGATCCCTAATGTTCCAAATATACTCCACTTTATGAATTTCATGTATCTTGAAATGTCGTACTGTATAAAATTAACTTCTGTTAAATGGAATCATTTTTAAAGATATGAGGAAAGTATAGTGTTAAAAGATTCCTTCATTAAATAAATTTTTAGATATTCTTTGAAAAGCCAAATAATGTAATCTGTTTTGAAAATGAATTTTCCTTGTTAAGCTTCTTGAAGTAGTAGAGGTGGTAATAGCATCCCACATTTCACAAAGTTAGCATTTTATGATTTGTACCTTACAAGAATCTTATGGTACAGGTGTTTGTACTCCCATTTTATGACTGTGGAAACTGAGGTTGACATTTAATGACTTACTCAACTACTGTTAGAGATGTGAACTTTCTTAACTCATTTGTCATACAAATGGAGAACCCTAATATTGCATACTAAAATTTTCACATATTTGATAAATGACAAGTGACTGCAGACTCTTTCCACAGCAAGCCTCAAGTGAAACCAAATAAAACTTGTTTCTACCAAAAAACCAGAATTTAATGCATTTAATGCATTTTTGATAACAGTGGATAAAATTGCTAAGAGAGTAATTACAACTTAAATAGTAGCAATAAAGATTCTGATGCCAATTACCTCAGCAGTGGTGCTGAAAACTTTACTATGCTAAATTATATTTGTAAAATCTTGGTTTTATTTATGCTTAGCACTGAAAATTCATTTCCTGGCCTAAATCTAGGATTTCAATATGCATTGCACTCTTAAAGGGAGGGAGAAAAGGTAGTTCTCTGCTGAGACTTTCTTAGTCCCATTAATCCAAAGGCATTAACTTTGCAATAGGAGGTGCTTAGTAAATGTTTGCTAAATTTAATACATTGGAAAAATCTTTCCTTATCACACTTATTATATTCTTTGGACACCTATCTCTTTTACTCTATTCTGATAGTAGGTTTTCAGTCAACCTACTTTGAATTCCCAGCAGCACAGTGAAACCCTATGAAGTAATCTAGTCATTTTCTAGCTTGTTTATTTGCTCACACTTATTAATTCTGTTTAGTTGAACTGTGTAGATTCTGGGAGATACAGAAGAAATTTCTGTTCTTAAGCACCTTTCAGGTTTGGAAAGATGGGATTTTATAAACATTACATGCACCAATTAGAAAATAATTCAGTATGACATATAATAAAGTACTAAATCAATACAATTGAGTCTTGAATTACCCTGAGTAGGAAGTTACTCAAAAATTTGCATATGTGTGAGAGACGGACAGAGATGGGGAAGGATGTGGGAAGGGGAGGGTCCTTTTGGAACTGAAGGGACAACTTCAAGTCTTTTGAAGTGGGTCTTAAAGGATTGATAAATTGATGGCGATTAAAAGGAAGGGGATAGGGGCTGCTAGGTGGCGCAGTGGATAAAGCCCTGGAGTCAGAAGTACTTGGGTTCAAATCAGGTCTCAGACACTTAATTACCTAGTTGTGTAGCCTGGGGCAAGCCACTTAATCCCATTTGCCTTGCAAAAAACAAAACAAAACCTTAAAAAAAAAAAGGAAGGGGATGGGGAATTTCCCAGAGAAGGGGAAAATGAGCAAAAAAAAAGAAGTGGTTGCAATAATGTGTTCTCTATATGGAAGTACTATAAGGAGAACATACTTCCTGAAGTGAAGTGTGTGTAGTAATTTCATGGTATGGAGTCCTATTTATTGTATTATCTAGTAAGCCTAAGAAGGTATTAAATCTTAAATAGGCTGAGTCTAAAAGATGAATTTAGCCTTTTTTTCAGCATAATTTATTTCTTTTACACCTTTTTATGTATTGGGACTAGAACTTTTTTTGTAAAGTAACTGACAGTGACTGATAAATGACTACAAACCTATCTTTGACTAAACTAGACCAAATCATGCATATATAGAATTGATGGGGGGGGGGGGTTGCCAACTCAGGCTGAAAGTCTTAGAATAGATCAATCTTTTTTACAAAAAATATTAATATAGCAATACATGCTTCTTAAAGCTTTTGAAAATGGTTTAGATTATTAAGATTTACATATTTGAGATTTTATATGCCATCAGAATTAATTATGATTTATATTCAATTTAATCTAATTCAGTAGCATTGATCTCTTTTCTGTTTTCCAGACACTGTAATGAACTCTGAGAATAGAAAGACAAACATAACTAAGGTCTCTGCCCTCAAAGAGCAGAGATAAAAAGTAAATGCAAAATGAATACAAAATTTATTCCGTGGGGATAGGAACAAGTGTCCCTAACAGAGGATTAGGAAGGGTCTCTGAGAATAGGTAACTCTTGAACTGGACCTCTAATGGAGAGAAGAACTCAAAGAGACAAAGGTGAAAAAACATGTAATTGAAGGGTGGAAAGTTACTCTGGAAACAGAAATTAGACAAAAATAAGCAATCATGAGGGAGTGCTGTTTTAAATAGCACCTATACATGATTTTACAGATTGACATTTTCATATTAAACAATCTTTTCCATTTGGAGTTTTTAATTACAAGATAATAGTATAGGAATCACTCATAGAAAAAGTTAAATGTGTTGTGTATCTGTGGGTCTATGGGTATGGGGATGTGTGTTTGTATAAGTCTATAGGTATAAAGTCAGATGATGGAAATGTTTAAAACAAGCCAAAAGATTATGGGGGGGGCATGTTTAGGTATTAAACATAATATACATATATTTTCATATTTACAAAATATAAATTTGTCCATCATCATGAAAGGGATCATTAACATGTAAAATCCAAAACAGTGGGTGAGTACTTCAAAAGTAATTTGTTGATTTTAAATTTCTTTGTCAACAGATATAAATTTTTAGTGATTTTTTTCCCTTAAATTTTAGTAACATGAAAATCAATAAATAGCATTGAAATATTTGTCAATAGGCAAAAAGTGACATAGCTATCAGAACAAACTGAATATTGATACCTACATTTCTTTCTTATTCACAGCCACACATATCACATACTTAGAACTGAGAGGGAACCTTAGAAGTCATCCAGTTTAGCCACCTCTTTTTATAGATGAGGAAACTGAGACCTAGACAGGACTAGTTTAAGGTCACTAAGATCTTAAGTGGTAAAGACAGAATTTGTCCTTTGGCTACAAATCTTAAGACACTTTGTCCATTCTATTTAATTTTTCCTCACTGCAAATATTGTTGTTTTAAAATAAATTTATTAAGTACTTATTATATGCAAAATTTACTTCCCTAGCTTGCTCCCACAATAGAATCTCAGAAAGATTATGAGATTATTATTAAACATTTATTATATTTCCTAAATTTAAAGAATCTCAGTCATAGAAAAGGTACTGTAAATTGTGCCATGAAACTGGTTATTTTTTATTTTATGTTTTTACTTTTCTAATTATATGTAAAATTTTTAATGTTTATTTTTGTAAAGTTTTCTTCCTCTCACCCTTCCCTCTCCCCATCCAAGCATAGCAAGTGTGTGTGTGTGTGTGTGTGTGTGTGTGTGTGTGTGTGTGTGTGTGTGTGTGTGTTTACTGGTTGAGAAGGGAAGGATACCATGAAGTTTGGGCATTGAAATATTTGTTGGCAATTAATTGAATAAAGTCTAGAAAAGTCTAGAGACAAAGTATATTATTTGTATCTAGGTAGCATTGTAAAACACTAAGTTAAATTGTAGAAAATAAAATACAATTTAAAGAAGGAAATAGTCTGATCAGTAAGAAACATGGAAAGGAGTTCAAGTTGAAATGATGAAGAAATTATGGAGGTAATTTTTATTAAGATTCTGACTTTACCAGATGTGAGGGAAGAAAAAAAGCAGACATTAAAAGATATTATGTTAGCTTTTCCTTATAATATTTTGGATTTAGTTTCCATGTTAAGACATTCATTTAGAAGGGTCTTTGTTAGATAGCTTATAGGTATTGAATAATGTACTTTATCCTTTGTATGCAAAGATCATAATATGGACCCTCTGTTAGTGCACTTGAAATTCTTTATACTCTATGATAGGCCTTTATAAAATAGATAACCTTCTTTATCCTGTTTCTCTAGTGATAAGTGATAACAATCTGTGAGTTCTGGCTAAGAAGATAGTGAGTTATGAAATAGATTTTATTTTTTTCTGTGCAAAGTTAATTAGTCTTATTCAAAGTTCTAATTTAACAACTCTCTGCCCTTATTAGTGCCATGTTTTATTCTATAAATACTGCTAGCATAGCAGAAAGAACTTAAATTTCCTCTCACTTAGTAGGTTTAGCAGAAAAGCAGAGCAACAGTTGGTACAAAAGTAATTTTTGTTTGCCTGTGTCTTTTTCATGGCATGCATTATCATATGCATTGTAATGCTTTGTGTACTTTTCTTATCCTTTCTTCATTCCCAATCCCAAATGATAACACCTTTGATATAGTGCTTTGCAATTATGAAAATATTTGTTGAATTGTATTGAATTAAATGCAATTATATCGAAAATATATGGTTTGTATACATTTATATCAATAGGCATTGAAACTCAGTTCCCTCACTATTCAGAGCAGCTTGAGCCTTGGTAGAGTTGGGGAAGGAGATAGTGTATAATACTTAATATATATAATCAGAAGTTGATTATAAAGAAGCATTAGTTACTCTTGTTTAAGAGGAGATCACTAAGTGTTATTACAGTTATTACTTATTACAAGTTTTTGACTGTAGAAATAAGAAAGGAAAGACATAAGAGAAAGGAACAAGGCATTTTTTGAGTAGCACAATTATACCAACTTACCAAGAGAAAAAAGATTTGTGTTAAGAAAAATGAATATATTGCTGAAATTGATTGAGTGCTTATGATTTTCAAAGTCATTGCAAAGTACAGTTGAGGATTATAAGGGAGATCAAAGCCCTGGTCCTTGTCAGGAGTTTCATGATCTAATAATGCTACATCAAAATCAGTTTGTTTGGTTTTTTAGCCCAGTGGTTTTCATTGGTATTAGTAGTTGAATGCAGTATAGCTATTAGTGATGTTAATAATAGTTATAACAATAATATCAGTATTATATTGATAGGAGTCAAAAAGAACCTTTTTCAGGCACTTTCAAAATGCCCACTGACTGTGAATCTTTTAAGAAAGTATATGGTTGGGGCGGCTAGGTGGCACAGTGGATAAAGCACCGGCCTTGGAGTCAGGAGTACCTGGGTTCAAATCCGGTCTCAGACACTTAATAATTACCTAGCTTTGTGGCCTTGGGCAAGCCACTTAATCCCATTTGCCTTGCAAAAAATAAAAAAGAAAGTATATGGTTATTAGTAGTCTTCTCTAGTTTGTTATCCAAAGCTCTCATTCTGCCACAAAAATTCTTCTTCATCATTGCCTCATATATATTAAGAGGCAGCATGGCACTGAACTTGGAAGAGCACTGATTCTATAGTTTGAGACATGAATCCATCCCCTAATTACTGCATGACAGACCTTGAGCTTGCATGTCAAATCATCAAGCATTTATCAAGCTCTTAGGATATTCCAGGAATATAAACTCAAGCAAAAAGAAAGACAATTCCTGACTTCAAGGAGCTTATGTTCTGATGAGGGTGGGGTGTGGGAAAAGACAAAAGCTAGAAGGAAGCTGAAAAGCTGGCGATGGGGACCAAAGAAATCGAGCAAGGAGTAAAATTGGGAACTTGGAAGATCTGAGCACTCTGGACTTTACTTTCATCATCTATAAAGTGAGGAGAGCACTTGTTCAATGATGATAAAAAATACAATGACCACCATCTAGAGTGTTATCCCCTATTAGACACAAGAAAACTGAAGCTCAGTGCCTTGCCTCAGATCACTTGGATATACATAGTCAAGCTGGAAAACAAAATTGAAGCCTTATGCTCCCAATCCATTTCCCTTTCACAGTTTGCCTCTCAAAAGATTGAATGGCTTTCAGTTCCAGGGTCATCTTTGGGACAGGTAGGACTCATAAAATGACTCAAGCAACAAGCTAGGTGGCAAGTTACCCATGTCCTTTTTCACTGTAAGTTTGTATAAGGTTAGATAGCCAAGGCAATTGCTTAAAAATCTTCCTGTTGGCGCGGCTAGGGGCCGTATTGGATAAAGCACCGGCCTTGGAGTCAGGAGTACCTGGGTTCAAATCTGGTCTCAGACACTTAATAATTACCTAGCTCTGTGGCCTTGGGCAAGCCACTTAACCCCATTTGCCTTGCAAAAAAAACCTTAAAAAAATCTTCCTGTTTTTGATCTCTTCTTCCCTTCTCACAATATTCTTCTGTCTCTCTTCCCTTACTTCAGCTGTCTCTTATAACAAAGAATAAAAAAAGGAAATAGGGTGATAAATTCAATTAAATTAATTAGTACGTCACATCTGAGTTTATTTGCAAAATTCTACATCCATCTCCACATTTACAGATAGAGGAGGGAAGTGCATCTTCATATATCTTCTTGTAACAAAGTGCTTGTACATACTGAGCAATGAAAAAATCAAACCTGAACTCCTACATTGCAGTCCCAGTTATGCTTCAAGGACATTTAGAAATGGCACTAAAGAAAGTAGCCAAGAGGATATTTATGAAGAGGTAACACAGTTGTGAGAGTATGTTGTTGGAGGACTAGTTCAGGAATTGAGAGCAGATATGAGATGTAA
Source organism: Macrotis lagotis (assembly GCF_037893015.1). Lineage (NCBI taxonomy): Eukaryota > Metazoa > Chordata > Mammalia > Peramelemorphia > Peramelidae > Macrotis > Macrotis lagotis. The sequence continues at coordinate 520,878,558 of NC_133666.1, read as the reverse complement.
GAAAACTTAGCAAACATTATTAATGAAAAAAGTAACCAAGAGATTGATAATTACTGATCTTTTCACTGCTTTCTCTGTGAACTTTTTTGACTCATCTGGGAAGGGGATTAAAATGACATCACTACGTTAGAGTCAAATTACAGTGTGTCTGACTGTGACTGTTCGGACCAATACAATCTTACCACAGGTAAGACAGAAATAACCCATGTAAATAGCTGGGGTGGGTTCTTTAAATTTGGGCATCTCATCCTAAACTACTCCTCTACATTCTAATCAAGAGCTTGTTTAATTAGGGTATTAGTTAATCAAGTTTTTGAATGATTGTTCTACAATGGACCACATCTTTCTCAATTATGTAAGAAATGAAGAAAATAGAAAACCCACATAAATAAGAAAAGTGAAGTCTATAAAGTATGCCTAAAAGCTATTATCCAGATTATGGTATACTATTGATTTGGCAACCAGGAGGAGAAATTGGAATTTTCTTAGAAAATTATAAAACCCCTATTCAGAGACCCCAAATTTCTCCCATGAATAATAGCCTAATTTAATATTACGTACATTTATCTTCCCCAAATCCCTCTCAGAGAGCTAAACCACACAATATAGTGAAAAATTATAATCTTGTATACATTATTCCATACCCATAGGCTTCCACTTCTGCAAAGAAAGAGGAACTGAGCTTGATCATAATAATTCAGTAGCATCGTTTCAATTTTTATTTGTTATTTCCATTGCCAATGATTGATGTGCATTTTGCAACCCTGAATGTACTCATATAACTTTTTCTCAGTTCTTATCAAATTTTCTTTTTTTTAAACCAGTCATTTTTTTTCTTACAGCATCATAATATTCCATTACATTAATGTACTATAGTTTGTTTAGACATTTTCCATCATTGGAATGTTTTTTTTTTTTAACACCAACTCATTTTACTGTTCTTGCTTTGTGTATGAGACATGGAACACATATCTCTGAAGAACTAAAAATTATCAATCAGAAGGTATGGGATAGATGCATTAAGGATGTGAACAGGCTACAATATATAATGATAATCTTTGGAGACCATGAGTAAAAGATGTTATCAGCTAAATAAATGTATGACAGGAAGAGCAGTTGGGCTATTCCTATATTCATAGGAAAAAATTTGAGGGATGACAGATGGATAGCCAACTGCTCCATGAGTATCTTTGGGATATCAGAAGAAACTGAGAAGAGCTCCAGTATATCAGATGGACCACTGTGGTGAATTTAGGAGAGGACATGAGTAAGAGTCACACAGTATGGAAAGATATGGGAAGGGAACATTTGCATTAATAAAATAAAAAAAATGCTGGTGATAATTTGCAAATACACTAATTGGTGAAGCTCTGATTTTCACTTATTTTCTGTCTTGCCTCTTTAGTTGGTCAGTACCATCCTCTACTTTTAATTCCTTTTGACCCACTTGTCTTAACATTCTACTGTTCCTCAATACTGACTCATGTCCACTGTCTTTTTATAACTGCTTTTGAGATGCTGAATGATGATGGAGGAAATCATACAACAAATCCCTTGTTAATGAGATATCCTCACTCATTCACAAAAATACATTTCTTCTTTCTTGATTGACTCTTTATTATTCTTTTTCTTTAAATTTTCAAAAGCTGTTTTCCTAGCTCTGCCCTCTAGCAATTTTAATGAGAAAATTGAAGCCACTTGTCATAATCTTACATGATCTTATTAAATATTTCATAATCTGTCTTAAATTTTGTTCTGAACTCTCATTCCTTCCACTGGACCTCAAAGAAGATATTGTCTTCCTTGCTAAGGTCAAAACTTTAGTTATACACCTTTTCATTTTGTCAAGTACTTTACCTCATTGAATATACTTTCCCTACTCTTTTGTCTTTAGTGTCTCTGTTGGCTGCTTTCTGGAAACATACCTATAAAATCTTCACATTATCATGCCATTCCTCAATCATACTTTATGTGTCTTCCCTTTTTGCTAAACACCTAGGAAGAATTGTCTTCCCTCGCTTCTGCTACTTCCTGCTTGTTCGCACTATTCTGACTCCCTTAAAATTAGACTTCTGAACACACCACACTGTTTTGAAATTGCTTCTCTCTAAGGTTATCATAAGTTTTTTTTTTTAGGTTTTTGCAAGCCAATGGGGTTAAGTGGCTTGCCCAAGGCCACACAGCTAGGTAATTATTAAGTGTCTGAGGCCAGATTTGAACTCGGGTACTCCAGACTCCAAGGCTGGTGCTCTATCCACTGTGCCACCTAACCAACCATCATAAGTTTTTAACCATCAGATCCAATGATCTTTTTCCCCCCAATCATCTCTCTTTATTTCCTTGGCACTGTTCCCTTCTGGCTTTTAGACTAACATTCTCTTGTTGTTCATTGATGTGTCATTGTTCATTTCCCTCCCTACCTAACTAGGTGGTTTCCCCATGACTTTTTCCTGGGACTCTCTTCTCTCTCACTTTTTCCCTTCATGATCTCATTACTTCCCAAGTATTAATGATCATTTCTATGTAGATCCCAGATCTGTTTATCCTTGATTTTTCTTCTTAACTCTGATCCTCATTCACTAGTTGCCTTCTTGTCATCTTCAGCTGGTTGTCTCATTGACATCTAAGAAACTGAAAGTGGCTCTGAATTTCAAACCTTAAGAAAGCAAGAAGTTGGGGTTGCCAATCTTAGAATGAGAAAAGAACTGTTACCTTTTTTCACCTCTGCAGTGATTGGGATTCTTTTTTTTTTTGACAAAAAAGTATTTTTATTTTGACATCTGAATAAGTGTTGATTCCTCAGGACACAGCCTTTGGCATCTTTTCCAACTTATTCATCAGCTTGTTGCACTGTGCCTTTCTCAGAAACATAGATACCATCCAAAAACTTTCTAATAACCTTGTTTTTGACTGTAGTGGCCTGTTGGATCAGGGCAGCTGAGTTTGATACAAGTTCAATATCATTTCCTTCAAGAATCAACTCATCTTTCTGGGCTTGAGAAACTGCACAAGCCACACCTGGTCTCATACGCACTTTTCGGATATATTTTTCACCCAAGAAATTTCTGATTTCAACAAGTGAGCCATTCTCTTGAATAACAACATTGATGGGGAAGTGAGCATACACAGACCTCGTCTTGTAACGAAAACCCAAAAGTAACACCTTTTATCATGTTCTGCACATGACTACAGATTGTGAGTACAGTTGCAAGTTCTTTTTGATTTCCCCACCACTTGTCCACCCGGAGCCTTTTTTTCCTTCTTTCCAAGGAGACTGAATTCCACATTGATATGGTTGAAATCCCTGTGGAGGATTCCTCTGGGCCCCTTCACAATAACTGTCCGACCCTTCAGAGAAATGTCAACATTTTCTGGAATGTCCACAGTCTGGTTGCTTAAAATGGTCTTCATCCTGATCATGAATGGGCCCGTGATTGGGATTCTTAAACTTTCATTTCTGTGTTAAAGGTAGCAGGAGGTATTGGCCAAACACTTGGGTTAGTCAGATACTTGCTAATATTGTCCATTGGGTCATAATAACCCTCTCTGTGCCCTTCTCATCCTTTCTAAACTGTCTTTTCATGTAACCTTTACAAAGAGCATCTAAATAGCCTAATTGCTTTTTTTCTACTTTTGCCATCTTGAGATTATCAGTGCACAATTCTATCCCTCTAGTTTTCCATATGCAAAATATTCATATAGACTGAATGCAGTGGGAGACCTCTGCCAAAGAGAATGAAATCCCATATTTCCTTGAGCATTAAGGGCCAAGAGGCATTAGAAGTCTTTTGGGTTTTCTCAGATTAAGAAAAGGCACAGGTAGACTTCTCTATGGAGCAGACTGTGAAAATAACTTGGTGCTTATGTTATGTTTTATATTTTCTATTATTCAGTCCCATATGTCCTCGTGGTTTCTCTCAGTTACTTTTATTTATTCCATAGAGGGGTGTGTGTGTGTGTGTGTGTGTGTGTGTGTGTGTGAGACAAAAAAAGAGGTGAGAATGGGATGGGCACGGTTGGGAAAGAAGGGTATTTGAGGAGCTGCTAGGTGGCATAGTGGATAAGGCACTGGCCCTGGAGTCAGGAGTACCCGGGTTCAAATCTGCTCTCAGACACTTAATAATTACCTAGATGTGTGGCCTTGGGCAAGCCACTTAACCCCGTTAGCCTTGCAAAAACCTAAAAAAAAAGGGTATTTGAGAGATATAGTACTATGATGAATAATTTTAAGGTATAAGTATACCCTCCTTTTTTTTGGTCTTTCTTTGGCATATTAGTCTAGAAATCTTTCCATTGATTTTGTTGACCCCTGGAATATCTACAGCCATTGTCATCTGTTTTACATAACTTTATTGATTGCTAAGAGTTGTTTGTCAATTCTTTGGCTCTTGGTTCTATTTCTAACTCCAATATTTTCTTGTTAAATTCTAATGGGCAAGGGCTGCTAGGTTTCACAGTGGATAAAGCACCGGCCCTGGAGTCAGGAGTGCTGAATAACTAGTCTTGTTTTCTTTTGTTTCTTTTAAGTTGAAGTCCTTGAAGTCTTTCCCCCTAGATCTTTCTGAACCTTCCATAGCTATTACTTGATTTCTTCCCCCTATTTCTCCTCTCCCTTTATTTAGCCCTAAATAGTCAGATGGTGTCTTTTCCTCCCTATGCTTTTTCATCTGTTCAATATAATTTCTTTTTCATTCTTGGTATATTTAATTGGTTTAGTGAATATTCAGTTCTGACTTAATGTCTAACATTAACTCATAGAAACTGTAGCATTCACTTTCAATCACGATGTCCATTCTTTGCTGTATTAAATGTACTTTTAAATTTTATCATTATTAATTTAAGCTACAGATGAAATATTTATAATTCAAAGAGGACCAGGAAAAGAAGGTGAAGATTTTTTTTTGTATTTTAGTTACATTTAGAACTATATGCTAATTAATTATGCCAATATTTCATCCCCTTCTCCCTGCCAATAATCCAGCAAACTAGAGTAGCTTCTTCAATTTAAGGCAGAAGAATGAATACAGTACCCTTTTGGTGCTGTATAACAGAACAACAACTGCTCTTCACTTAGCTGACTAATAATTCAATTCAACAAATATAACAAAGCAAACACTTTAAATTACCTACTGTGTATAATGCATTGTGTTACACATTGGGGAAGAAAGACAGATGAAAGACTGCTATTCCTACTCTAGATTAGGCTAGAGAATATAAGGCCAGAAAAATACCTATAATAATGCCAATGAAAATACAAGTAAAATAAGTAATACTATTACATTCAGATGTAATAGGAGAAATTCAAGGAGAAAAACATCAGTTGTGCCTGGAGATATCAGAGAATGTCTTATGAAAGAGATGATATGCTGTCTGAGATGAACCTTGAGAGAAGTAAGCAAGGAGAGAAGACATAATTCTTTGCCTATTGGATGGCAGGTTTAAAGATGAAAAAGTAGAGGAATAAGATCTTAAGATCTTTAGAATAAGATACAAAAAGATTAATAAACTGAATGACCTCAAACTTATGGACTATAGTAATGCAGAGTAGTTTTGCTGTAATGCTGCTGGAACCCCACTATAATCCAAGAATTTGTCATAGGTTCATAGATTTTGAACTGGCAATGAACTTTAAGATCTGTTTCTGATTTTATAGTTTATGTAACTAATGACCAGAGATTAGTCTGCCCAAAGTTACCTCTATAGTCAGGACTCGGCTCCCTTTGCATTTTACCATACTGATCTTGTCCTTGGGTTCTCTCTCCTTCATCCCCCCCTTCCCCTATCTCACTCCAGTTCTATTGACCCTTGTCTTTTTCTTCCTATTCTAGTAATTGATACAACCCTCATTGCCCTCCTCTCTCTATACTCTAGGATTTAGGGATAGATTTCTATTTTTGAGACTTCGTTAGTTATAGAGATGAAGTGCTATGGCCCTGCATGTTTAGGAGTCACTGAGGGAATCAAGTGGAGCCTAGAATCTTTGAACTTTCCTGAAGACCATTTAGGGTCTTGACTTAACTAAAATGGGGGAAAGGGGGTAAAAGATACCATGCCAATGCTCAGAAGCTTTAGGGAGGGAGGGAGGGAGGGAGGAGAGTTTGTTGGGGGGAGGATGCTGCCCTGGGTACTGTAAATAGCTCCTTTATCCCTGTCCCCTTTGTTATGTCATCCGTTATGATCACTCTGTAGCAATGTACACCTTTCAATGTTGGGATAAGAAGTTTGCATTTTATTCTATAAATAATGAAGATCCTATGAAGCTTTTTGTGCAAGAAAATAGGGAGGTTTTATATGTATATGTGTATATAATATATATTTTCTACATATATATTATATATATACACACTGGGAAATCTCAAAATTCTACAAGATGGAATCACACTTCATCATTCTCCTCTGTCCTTGTGATTACAGAGTTAAGTGATGGACTCCAATCATCCATTAAGTGATCTAGCACAGCGATCTCCTTATTTCCCACCTGGCTACCTTGGACTTCTCTGAATTTTCCTCCATGGCCCATTTGAATCATTTCCTGTGGTTTCTTCTGCCTTGAGTGTTGTCTTTCCCTTTTAGATTATAAATTCCTTGAGGACAAGGACTATCATTTTTACTTGTGCTTGTATCTCCAGTGCTTAACATAGCACTTAACATGTAGTAGGTATGTAAGAAATGTTTTTGACAGACTAGATTAAGAAGGATATGTAGATTGCCAGAAAGATAAATTTGAAAAAAAGGAGATTGGTTGGAGTGGGGTGAGAAGGCAATTAAAATAAAAAAAAGTAATAATCAAGGTCACAGGACCTGTACTAGGATGGTGATAGTAGAAAAGAGAGATGGTAGAGAAGAATATTGAAAAAATATAATTGACAGGATTTATCTACTGATTAGATATAGGAACTAATGTGTCACCTAAGAGACTAATGGTGCTTGCTACCAACAGAAATAGGAAAATTTAAAGAATGGGTTGGAATTTTAATTGTTGTAGAAACTTAATTGGCTCAGTTTTAATCTTTGAATTAGAAGTGCTATCAGATCAGATGAACTTGTCCAGCAAATATTTGTGGACACACTCACTGGAGAGGTAGGGGTTAGACATTGAGATTTAAATATTCTCTGTAAAATTTTTGAAGGCAAAATCAAGATAATTAAGTAGAGAAACATTTAGCTGAGCTCTCCCAACATTCCTCTCCAAAGAATTTAAAAATAATGCCTCAGATAGAATTTTGGAGTGGAAGAGACAATAAAAGTTCAGAGTGAAACATTCTTCTAGTTTAATTGAATATAGGAGACCAGAAAAGAGAGATCTATGACATGGAGAAAGAGACCGATTTAGAGTCCATGTGCATTCAGTGGTGAGACAAGGTGGTGCTTATAAAAACCAATATTTGCTTAAGGAGCTCTAGAGTCAGAGATGGTGAGAACTGGTAACTGGTCAGAAAGATTACAGTTGCACAGGACACTGGACAAAACTCTTGTTTGGCTATCCTATTACTCATATCTACTTGAAGGGCAGAGAGGACCATTTCTATCAAGAAGGAGTAGAAACTCTGAGAGGTGGTAATACTTTCATTCCCAAGCAACAGTATCATTTCTGGTCCCAAGAGATGAGGGGTCTTGAGCAACAGTATTGATTACAATCCCAAGGAATCGGGAACTTTTCTTGGGTATGGACCAGAGGGCAGAATAAGAGAGCAGTGAAGACATTTTCCCCAAATCATACCATCTAGAAAGTACCAAAAACTTGCAAACCCTAAGAATTAACTTTGAAAAGAATAGAGCAAAGATAATCTGAAATTTGAGGTAGAATTTCTCTCCCCACCCCCAAACTGAGTTCTAATATAAAGTTCTAAATCAAAAAATAGAGTGAAAAACTGAACAATCAACAAGAAAAGAACCTGAACCATAAAAAAAGCTACTATGGTTGATAGAGAAGATGAAAAACTCAGAAGACAATGAAGTCAAAACATTTTCAAGCAAAAGAAAAAAAATGTGAGTTGGATGCAAATCCAACAAGAATTCCTAGGAGAGCTAAAAAATTATATTCAAAGTCAAATAAACATGATAGAAGAAAAGAGAAGGGAAAGAAAGGAAAAGAAGAAAATAATGACATTAATTTAATACGATCATTTAGTTTGGTAAAAGAGACAAAAAATACTGAAGAAAAAAACCGAGTTAACTCAATGGAAAAAAATTAAAAAAATTCACTGATGAAAATTACTCCTTAGATATGAACAGGCAGTTTTCAAATGAAGAAATTAAATTATAGAAAAATCATGAAAAAATGCTCCAAATCATTACTGATTAGATTAAACGCAAATTGAGACAAGTAATGAGGCACCACCTTACACCTATCAAATTGGTTGAGATCAATAAGGAAAAAACAATAAGGAAAAAATGGTCAATATTGGAGAGGTTGTGGGAGTATTGGGACATTAATTCATTGTTTGAGTTGTGAATTAATCCAACAATTCTGGAGAGCATTATGGAACCATGCCCAAAGTGCAATAAAACTGATCATATCCTTTCATCCAGCAATTCCAATACTAGGCCTTTATACAAACGAAATAATAAAAAATGGGAAAAGTCCCACATTTTCTAAAATATTCATAGCAGCTCTTTTTTTGGGGGTTAGGTTTTTATAAGGCAATGGGGTTAAGTGGCTTGCCCAAGGCCACACAGCTAGGTAATTATTAAGTGTCTGAGGCTGGATTTGAACTCAGGTACTCTTGACTCCAGGGCCATTGCTCTATCCACTGTGCCACCTAGCTGCTACATAGCTGCTCTTTTTGTAGAGGCAAAGAACTGGAAATTGAGGAGATGTTCATCAGTTGGGGAATGACTGAACAAATTATGGTTTATGAATGATTGTTCTATTGGTCAGATTCTAGAAAAACATGGAAAGAAATACAGGAACTGATGCTGAGGGAAGGGAACCAGAACCAAGAGAACCTTGTACAGATTAACAGCAACATTGTGAGTTGATCACCCTTGATGGATGCAGCTACTCTTAGCAGTTCAGAGAAGTAGAACAACCCTGGGAGATCTATTTTGGGCAATGCTATATACATCCAGATGAAAACACAACAAAACAAAAAAGCAAACTACAGAATATAAGTGAACACTGTTCACTTTTTTAAAATTTCTCTTGAAGTTTTTGCTTCCTGTCTCACGGTTTTCTTTCTTTCCCCATAGATCTGATTCCTCATACAGAAAATGACTAATTTGTAAACATGTTAAATATGAATTAATAAATACTACATTCATCAGCCTGTTCACCACTGAGGGGAAGGGAGGGGGAAGGAAATTATGTAACTTGAAAATATACATGTATAGTATGTGGATGAATGTTGAAAAATTTTCATAGTATATAATTAGAAAAACAAAATATCAGTTGGAAAAAAAGGAAAAACTCCTTAAAAAACAGAATTGATCAAAATAAAAAAAGTATTAAAGTTGACTGAAGAAAATAATTCCTTAAAAATGAGATCATGGCAAGTAGAAATTAATGATTCCATGGGAATCATTAAGAAACAAAACAAATTCAAAAAATCATTAAGAAACAAAACAAATTCAAAAAATTGAAAAAATAGAAGAAAATGTGAAATATTTCACAGCAAAAAAACAATTGACTTGGAAAACAGATCAAGGGGAGATAATTCCATAATTATTGGATCTTATATGAAAAAATATCAAAGAAAGAATCTAGAAATTATGAAGGAAACCTGTGACATCTTGATCTCCTAGAATCAGACTGGGATAGAAATTGAAATAATTATGAATCATTACCTAAAAGAGATCCCAAAATACTTTCCAGTATCATAGCCAAACTGCAGAGCTTTTAAGTCAAATAGAAAATACTTCAAGCATACAGAAAAGAACCAAATACTGAGGAACCACAGTCAGGATTATATAAGATTTAACAATTAAAGGAGAAAAGTTCTAGGAATATGATGTTCTGGAAGACAAAGGAACTGAGATTATAACCAAGAATAGCCTACAGAACAAAACTGAGTATATTTTTTTCAAGAATAAAAATTAATATGTAACGAAATGGAAAACTTTTAAGAAATCCTGATTAAAAAAGATCTGATTTAAAAAAAACCTGAAGACAAAATTTGACTTTTTAAATACAAGATCCAAGAGGAAAATAAAAAGATAAACATTAAAGAGAAAAATTCATAGAGACTCAATAAGGTTAAACTGTTTACCTTTCTGCATGGGAGATGATACATCTAAGGATTTTATCATTATTAGGGAAGTGAAAAGAATTTTAATTAGTCCAGAAGAGCCAATTTGTTGGAATTTTTTTTTGTTGGACAGGAGAGAACAAAGATTCACTTGACAATCTAATGGGAGAAGGGAAGGAAGAGGAAGAATTGAGAAAATTACCTCATAAAAATTATACATAAAGTTGAGTTTTTACAAGTAGAGGACAAAATCGTGATGGAGGGCACTACACTTCAACTTCATATCTAAATTGATTCAGAATATGAAAATTATTACATAGTCAATTGGCAATAGAAATCTATCTTACACAATGGGGAAGTAAGAGGGAAAAGGAAAGGAGAAATTGGTGGGGGTGGGGAATAAAGAGAAAAGGCAGTTATCAGAATCAAAACAGACTTTGGAGGAAGGCACAGGATAAAAAGAATAAACAGAAGAAATAGAATAGAGAGAAATGCACAATTAGTAATTGTAAGTGTGAATGTGATTGGGATAAAGTCACTTATGAAATTGAAATGTATCGAAGAATAGATGAGAAGTCAGAATCCAAAAATATGTCCTCTACAAGGAACATATTTGAAAGAGACACACAGAGAGTTAAAATGAAGTGCTGTAGCAGTGTATATTATGTGTTAGTTTTAGCTGAAGTATAAAAAAGGCATGTGTAGTAATTATGATCTTAGATAAAAGCAAAAAACAGACCTGATTAAAGGAATAAGCAGAGCAACTATGTCATGCTAAAAGGAATGATAATATGTAATATTAATACTAAACTTATATGAACCATATGGGATAGCATCCAAATTCTTTAGGTAAAAGTTAAAGGAAGTACAGGAGGAAATAGTAAAACTATCCTTATGGTAGACCTCCTTTTCCTTCTCAGAGAAAGATAAAACTAACTATAAAGTAAGATTTTAAGAAGAGGAATAAAATCTTAGAAAAGTTAGATATAAAAGACCTCTGAAGAAAACTGCATGATAATAGGAGTATATCTTTTTCTAAGTTGTATAAAGCACCATTATGACAGTTTACAATGTATTAGGGCACAAAAGCTTCACAAATGCAGAAAAACAGAAATATTAAATGTGCAGTCCTTTTAGACCATAATACAAGAAAAATTGCATTTAGTAAAGGTCGGTGAAAGCTTAACTAATTAGAAACTAAAGAATCTAATACTAAAGAATGAATGGATTAAAGAAGAAAATCACGAAAACAATAATTTCATTAAGATAAAAGCTAACAAATGTGACAGCATTCCAAAATTTGTGTAATGTAACCAAAGAATTATTTGGGGAAAAATTATCTTTAAACACTTGTATCAACAAAATAAAGAGATCAATAAATTTGACATGTATTTGGGGAAAAAAAACTCAGAGAAAAACTAAATTTACTTAATTTAAAAAATAAAATAGAAATCCTGAAAATCAAAGGAGAGATTAATAAATTAAAAATAAAATATTAAATGAATTAGTAAAACTAGGAGTTGTTTCATATAAAGAAAACAAAAATAGAAGAAAATCAAAGTGCTAGTATCAAAAATGGAAAAGGATGAATGGACCACAAAGGTGAAATTAAAGCAATTGTCAAGAGTTATTTTGCCCAGTTATATACCAATAAACTTGACAATCTAAATGAAATGTATACAAAAATAAAAACTGTTCAGATTTATAGAACAAGTTATCTTAGAAAAATAAATTGAGCATAATTTCCAGGGCTAAAATGGAATCACAAGTGAATTCTTCTAAACATTTAACATACAAGTAATTCTAATACTATATTTGAAAAAAAATTCTGTAGTGTTTTCAAATTACTTTTATGACCTAAACTAGGAGGAGCAAACATAGAGGAATAATATTATAGACGATTTTACAAAAGAATGAATATCAAAGCAGAAATTTTAAGGAGATGACAGAAGCACAGAGCTGGTTCAAAATTGGAAAATCTATAAGTACAGTTGCCCATGAGAATGACAACACAACAGAAGTCATGATTCTGTCAATAGATGCAGAAAAAATTGCAATTGACAAATTGCAGCACCCAGCCCTGTTAAAAACACTAGAAAATATCAAAATCAATGTTTCTACCAATTATATTTTTTGCAAGATTTTGAGTCTTACAGTTTTTCTAAGACAAGATGAACTGAAGAGCAAAGGAAAAGTGGAATTCCTGGATCCACAAAGATGGTTCACATGAGGCAAGAATTGCTGATGAAAAGGAAGTTACTGATTTCAAAGGAGACAATTGATGCTTCAGTTTCATGAAACAAAATTAACTAAGCATGCATACACACATGAGACTTGCCTAAAACATGCCTGAAACCTATGAGCAGAAGGTCCTTGAATTTCATGATGAATAAATCTTGAGGGGTGGCTAGGTGGTGCTATGGATAGAGCACCAGCCTTGGAGTCAGGAGTACCCGAGTTCAAAGTCAGTCTCAGACACTTAATAATTACCTAGCTGTGTGACCTTGGGCAAGTCACTTAATCCCATTACCTTGCAAAAAAAAAGCCCAAAAAGCAAAAACCTTGAGTTCAATAACTTTATTTAATACATTTTCCCCAAAATTAAGTCCCCCAAATTAAGATGCATCTCATATATGGGGAAATCTGGTAATTCCCTTGATAATTCTTGTCTTTTTGTTTCTCCATATGAATTTAGTTAGTATTTTTTCTAACTCACTAAAGTAATTTTTTGGAAGTTTGATTGATATGGCACTAAATAAGCAGTTTATTTTAGGTAGAATTGTTACTTTTATGTTAACTTGACCTAACAATGAGCAGTTGATATTTGCTCAGTTTAGAACTGATTTTATGTGTGTGAAAATTGTTTTATACTTATTTTTATAAAGTTTTTGAGGCTCCTTTGGCAGATGGACTCCCAAGCATTTTATGTTGTCTGAAGTTATTTTAAATGGCATTTCTCCTTCTATCACTTGCTGCTGTATCCTGATAGTAATATATAGAAATGTTGAGGATTTATATGGATTTATTTTATATCCTGTGATATTGCTTAAAGTTGCAAATTGTTTCCAGTAGTTAAGATGAATTTTTAGGGTTTTTTAGGCTACTATTATATCATCTACAAAAAAAGTGAGAGTTTTGTTTCTTCATTCCCAAGTCTTATTCTTTCAATTTCTTTTTCTTCTACTGCTCACGCTAACTTTTCTAATACAATATTGAATAGTAGTGATAATGGGCATCCTTGTTTCAACCTAGATCTTCTTGGGACTGCTTCTGGCTTCTCCCCCCCTTGCATATTATGCTTGTTGATGGTTTCAGATAGATATGGGTTATCATTTTATGTTGTTTTGTTTGTTTTTTGGGATTATTTTTGCAAGGCAATGAAGATAAATGACTTGTCCAGGGTCACACAGCTAGGTAATTAAGTGTCTGCAGTTGGATTTGAACTCAGGTTCTCCTGATTCCAGGTCTGGTGATCTATCCACTGTGCCACTTAGCTGTCCCCTTGCTTATTATTTCAAGGAACAATCTATTTATTTCTCGTCTCTCTAGTATTTTTATAGGAGGAATGGTTTTTAGTAGGAATGGTTGCTCTATTTTGTCAAAAAGTTTTCCAGCATTTATTGAAATAAACATTATTTTTGTTAGATTTATTATTGATAAAGTCAATTATACTGAGTTGTTCTAATATTGAATCTACCCTGCATTTCTGGAATAAATTCTAGTGATAACTTGCTGTAATTGCTTTGCTAATATTTTATTTAAAATTTTTGTAACCATATTCCTTAGGGAAATTGGTCTGATTTTCATTCTCTTTTTGACTCTTCCTGGTTTAGCTTTCAGCACCATATTTGTGTCATGGAAGGAAGTAGGTAGAATCTTAACCATTTTTTTTTCAAATAAGATTAGTTGTGGAGCAATGGATAGAGCACTAGCCCTGGAGTTGGGAGCTCAAGAGTTCTAATGTGACCTCAGCTGTATGACCTTGGGCAAGTCACTTGACCCTAATTATCCTGCTTCCAGGACCATCTCCAGTTGTCCTGATTAATATCTAACCATTAGACAGAAATGGTTCTGTAGGAGAAAGTGTGGCTGGTGACTTAGCATAGCATGCCCTCATTCAAATTCAATTCATGTGCTTGTCATGACATCATCTTCCTGAAGAATGAACATTTTTTTCATATAATTTTTATAGAATTGGAACCAATTGTTCCTTCAGTGTTTGATAGAATTTACTTGTGAATCCATTTGGACCTGGAGATTTTTTCTTAGGGAGTTCATTGCTGGCTTATTGAATTTCTTTTTTGGACCTAGGGTAATTTAAGTATTTAATTTCCTCTTCCTTTAACCTGGGCAGTGTGTATTTTTGTAAATATTTTCCCCATTTCACTTGGATTATCAAATTTATTGACACAGTTGGACAAAATAGTTCTGAATTATTACTTTAATTTCTTCCTCATTGGTGGTGAATTTTCATTTTTGGTACATGTAATTTGTTTTTCCTTCTTTTTTTAATCAAATTAACGAAGGGTTTATGTATTTCATTGTTTTTTTTTCATAAAGCCAACTCTTGGTTTTATTTATTAAATAGTTTCCTTGCTTTCAATTTTATTAATTTCACCTTTAATTTTCAGAATTTCTAATTTGGTATTTAATTGGGGATTTTTAATTTGTTTTTTCTCTAAATGTTTTTAGTTTATTGATTTCGTCTTTTTCTCTTTTATTCATGTAAGCATTTAGAGACATATCTCCTAATAACTGCTTTGGCTGTATTCCATAAATTTTGGTAGGTCTCATTATTGTCTTGGATGAAATCATTAATTCTTTCTATGATTTGTTGCTTGATCCATTCATTCTTTAAAATTAGATTATTTAGTTTCCAGTTAGTTTTAGTTAGTCTATCTCTATATGGTCCTTTATTGCATGTAACTTTTATTGCAACATGGTCTGAAAAGGATACATTCAATATTTCTGCCTTTCTGCATTTGATTGAGGTTTTATGCCCTAATTCATGGTCAGTTTTTGTGTAGGTGCTATGTACTACAGGAAAACAGATATATGCTTTTCTATCCCCATTCACTTTTCTCCAGAAGTCTATCATATCTCAAGTTTTCTAGCATTCTATTCACCTTCTCAACTTCCTTCTTGTTTACTTTATGGCTAGGTTTATCTAATTCTGAGAGAGGAAGGTTGAAGGCTCCCATCAATAGAGTTCTGCTATCTTTGTCTTCCTGTAACTCATTCAGCTTCTCGCTAAAAAGTTTGATACTATACTGCTTGGTGCATACATATTTAGTATTGAAATTACTTCATTGTCTATGATACCTTAGGAGGGTATAGTTTCCTTCCCTATCTCTTTTAATGAGATCTATTTTTGCAGCTGCTTTGTCTGAGATAAGGATTGCTACCCCTTCACTTCAACTGAAGCATAATATATTCTGCTCCAGCCTTTTACCTTTACTTTGTATGCATCTCTCTCCTTCAAATGTGTTTCTTGTAAGCAGCATATTGTAGGATTCTGGTTTTAATCCACTCTGCTATCCACTTCTCTTTTATGAGAGAGTTTTTCCCATTTACATTCAAAGTTATAATTACTAACCCTTTATTACCTTCCATGCTATTTTTCCCTCCATTTGTATTTTCCCCTTTTCTCACCTTAGTTGTAAATTTGTTTCCCAATTTATTACATTTCTTTTGATCTTGGTTTTGTTTGTGCAAAAAGTTTTTAATTTAAATGTAATCAGAATTATCTAATTTGTTTTTTAATGATCTTCACCATCTCTTTCTTGGTCATAAACTCCTTCCTTTCTATAGATCTGACAGGTAAACTATTCCTTGATCTCCTAGTTTTCTTATACTATTTTTTTTTTCTGTCTTAATCCTGTACTCAATTTGACATTATCTTGGAATAGCATTTGAGATGTTGGTCTAATCTAAATTTCTACCATACTAATATCCAATTTTCCCAGTAGTTTTTATTGAAGAGAGTTTTTATCCCAAGAACTGGATTCTTTGGGTTTATCTAATGGTAGATTACTGTAATCATTTTCTGCTGTCTCTTTTGCACCTAATCTATTCCACTGATCCACCACTCTGTTTCTTAGCCAATACCAAATGGTTCTGATGCCTGATGCTTTATAATATAATTTTAGATCTGGTGGGCTAAGCCACCTTCTTTTGTACTTTTTTCATTCAATCCCTAGATATTCTTGATATTTTTGTTTCACTGTATGAATTTAATTACAATTTTTTCTAGCTCATTAAAGTTATTTTTTGGAAGTTTGATTAGTAAGGCACCAAATAAGTAGTTTAATTTAGATAGAATTGTCATTTTTAATATATTAGCCCAGCCTATCCATGAGCAGTTGATATTTACCCAGTTATTTAAATCTGATTTTATTTGTGTAAAATGTGTTTTATAGTTATTTTCTTAGAGTTTCTGAGTCTGCTTTGGCAGGTAGACTTCCAGGTATTTTATATTATCTGAAGTTACTTTAAATAGAATTTCTCTTTCTTATTCTTGCTACTATATCTTGCTAGTAATATATAGAAATGATGAAGATTTGTGTGTTTATTTTATATCCTGCAACTTTGCTAGAAACAATTGTTTCTAGTAGTTTTTAGAAGATTTTTTGAGATTCTTTAGGTATACCTTCATGTCATCTGCAAAGAGAGAGAGTTTTGTTTCTTCCTTCCCAATTCTAATTCCTTCTGTTTCTTTTTCTTCTGTTATTGCTGAAACCAACATTTCTTAAAAGAATATTGAATAGTAGTGGTAATAATGGGCATCCTTGTTTCACCCTTGACCTTATTGGGAATGCCTCTAGCTTATCCCCTTTACATATAATGCTTATTGATGATTTATGGTACATACTGCTTATCATTCTAAGGAACAATATATTTATTCCTAGACTCTCTATTGTTTTTAGTAGGAATCGCTGTTGTATTTTGTCAAAGACTTTTTCAGCATCTATTGAGATCATTACATGATTTCTGTTAGGCAGTTTTACTAACAGTTTTCCTAATATTAAACCAACTCTGCATTCCTGGCATAAATCATGCTTGATCATATTGTATTTACTTTGCTAATATTTTATTTTAAGATTTTGCATCCATGTTCATTAGGGAAATTGGTCTGTAATTTTCTTTCTCTGTTTTGACTCTTCCTGGTTTAGTTATCAGTACCATAATGGTGTCACAGAAGGAGCTAGGCAGAGTTCCATATTCACCTATTCTTCCAAAGAGTTTATATAGAATTGGAATCAATTGTTCCTCAAAAGTTTGATAGAATTCACTTGTGAATCTCTCTGGCCCTGGAGATTTTTTTCTTAGGGAGTTCAATGATGACTTGCTGCATATCTTTTTCTGAGATAGGTTTATTTAAATATTTATATTTTTAAATATTCATCTATTTCACTTAGATTATCAAATTTATTGGCATACAGTTGGGCAAAATAATTCCTGAATTATTATTTTAATTATCTCCTCATTGGTGGTGATTCACCCTTTTCATTTATGATATTAGTAATTTGGTTTTTCTTTCTTTTTTTAATCAAATAAACAAAGATTTGTCAATTTTATTGTTTATTAATAAACCCAACTCTTGGTTTTATTTATTATTTCAATATTTTTCTTGCTTTCAATTTTATTAATTTCTCCTTTAATTTTTTAGAATCTTTATTTGGTATTTAATTGGGGGGGTTGAAATTTGTTCTTTCTCTATTTTTTTAGATGTATTCTTAATTCATTGAGTTCTTTCTCTAATTTATTCATCTAAGCAGTTAAAGATATAATATATCCCTTAATAACTGCCCTGGCTGTATGCCATATATTTTGGTATGTTTTCTTGTTATTGTCTTGATCTAGGATGAAATCATTAATTCTACCTATAATTTCTTGTTTGATCCACTCATTTTTTAAAATGTGGTCATTTAGTTTCCTATTAGTTTTAGGTCTGTCTCTCCATGGCCCATTATTGTATGTGATTTTTATTTCTTTATGATAAGAGAAGAAAGAATCCACTATTTCTGTCTTCCTGCATTTGATTATAAGTTTTTTATGCCCTCGTACATGGTCAGTTTTTGTTAAGTGCCACATACTGAAGAAAAAAAATGTATTCCTTTCTAACATTATTCAATTTTCTCCAAAGGTCTAGCGTATCTGGGTTTTCTAACACTTCCTTCTTGTTTATTTTATGATTTGATTAATCTAAATATGAGAGAGAGAGAGGTTGAGATCTCCCACCAAGAGTTTTACTCTCCATGTCTTCCTATATGTTACTCATTCAGCTTCTCCTCTAAGAATTTGGATACTATATCACTTGGTGCATACATATTTAGTATTGAAATTGCTTCATTGTCTGTGCTCCCTTTTAAGAGGATGTAGTTTCCTTCCCTATCTTTTTTAATGAGATCTATTTTAGCCTTTGCTTTGTCTGAGATAAGAATCTCTACCCCTGCCTTTTTCACTTTGGCTGAAGCAAAATATATTCTGCTCTAACTTTTTACCTTTACACTCTATGTATGTCTCTGCTTCAAAGGAGTTTCTTGTAAATAGCATATTATAGGATTCTGATTTTTTATCCACTCTGCTGTTTGCTTACTTTTTATGAGAAAGTTCATCCCATTCATATTCAAAGTTATACTTACTAACTCTTTATTGCCCTCCATGCTATCTTCTCTCAGATTGTATTTTAACCCTTTAACTATATCAATATTCCCCAGTATTTTACTCTGAATACCACTTCCTTCAGTGTGTTTTCCCCCTTATTTCCACCCCTTCCCCTACCTTTCCCCTTTCACTTTGCCCCTTCTTCCTTCCCTTCCATCTGTTAGTTCCTCTTTTCCTCCCCCCTCCCCTTTTTAATGTTTGAAAGGTAAGATAAGTTTCTTAACTGAGTGTGTGTATGTTAATTCTTCTTTGAGCCAAATCTGATGAGAGTAAGATTCAGGTGGTTCTCACTTCCTCCCTTCTTCTCCTCTATTCCCCTTTGAGCTGGAGACCAATTCATAGTCTCCTCAGTAGTTCTAGCTTTCTCTGAGTTAGGGTCTTTTTCCTCAAGGTAGCTTTCAGTAGAACCCCCTTCCCACTGGCTTTTCTTCATTTTTTGTACTTCTTCATGTAATGTGATTTACCCCATCCAGTTTCCTTCATCCTCCCATCTCTTTACTGCCCCCCTTTAAAGGAGATATTGTTTTTAAATAATTCTATCAGAGTGATGAACAAGTCATGAGTGTCCATTACTTCTGGCTAAGTGTATTCTCTCTAGAAAAGCTACAGTTCTCAAGAATTATGAGAATCTTTCTTCCAGGTGGGGATATATCTTGTTTCATCTTATTGGTTAGCACTTTTTTCTTTTCCTTTTTTACCTTTCCATGTGTCTCCTGTTTGAAGTCCAAATTTTCAATTTACCTTTTTTTTTTTTTTTGGTCAGGAAGAGTTGTAAATCTCCTGTTTCCTTGCATGTCCATCTATTTTCCCCCCTAGAAGAGAAGGCTGTGTTTTGCAGGATAGTGAATTCTTGGCTGCATTCTAAGCTCCCTTGCTCTTTGGAATATCATATTACAGGCCCTTCAGTCCCTTAATGTTGATGCAGCCAGGTCCTGTGTAATCCTTACTGTGGCTTCTTGGTATCTAAATTGTTTCTTTATGGCTGCTTGCAGGATTTTCTCTTTTATCTGATAGTTCTAGAATTTGCCGCAATATTCCTTTGTGTTTTCATTTTGTGATCCCTTTCAGGAGGGGATAGCTGCATTCTTTCAATAACTGTTTTACCCCTTGGTTCCATTATATCAGGGCAGTTTTCTTTCAATAGATACTGAAATATTGAATCCAGGCATTTTTTTTTTATCCTAGATGTCTTCAGGAAGTCCATTGATTCTTAAGTTGTCTCTTCCGGATCTATTCTCTAGGTTAGAAGTTTTGATGATGAGGTATTTTACATTTTTTTCCTCTGTTTCTTTGATTTTTTTGATTTGCTTAACAGATTCTTGTGGTCTCATGAAGTTGTTAGTTTCTACGGATTCCATTCATTTTTTTAGAGAAGAATTTTCTTCATTTACCTTCTGCAACTCCTTTTCCAATTGGTCAATTCTATTTTTGAAGTTTTCCTTTTGCCCAATTGTATTTTCCAAGGATTTATTTTCGTGTTGCAAGTTGCTCATTTTCTCTTGCATTTCTTTTCCAAATTTTTCTAATTGATATTTAAACTCCTTCCTGATCTCTTCTGAGAAGTCTTTCTGTGCTGGAGACCAATTCATATTCTCCTCAGTATTTCTAGCTTTCTCTAATTATCTAAGGTTAGGATTTTTGTCTTTGAGGTAGCTTTCAACAGAAGACCCCCCCCCCCCATTCCCACTGGACTTTCTTTGTTTTTCTAGGAGCTTGTGTTGGGGGGGGGGCTAGGTTAAAGACCTTTGAGTTGAAATCCTAGAGGCTTAGCTCACTGGACTTAATAGGGGGTGCTGGTCATTTCCTCATTTCCTTTGGAGTGTCTGTGACCTTTATTTATGGTACAGCCTACTCCCTAGGTTTGAGGGAGTGGGGGGGACAGCAGGGTATGAGTTATCCTGGAACAATGTGTGCTGAACCCTCAGGTGGTGTAATTAATCTCCTTATTATTCACTCAGTACTGAGAGAGATCTGTTCTCACCTGAGCTTGGGGGTTTGAGGGGAGGGGTTTACTACTATGTTTGTTCTGGGAAGAAGCCCTTTCTCCCACAGGGATGAGGATTCAACTGGAAACAAGGGGACTGCACTGAAAATCTGGGGCCCTGTTCTTCCAGACCAGTGGAGCTTAGCAGATTGATGTCTAGCAGCTGCACTGGAACTCTTCCTCCAACCTCGCTGGAGTTCTCTTGCCCATTCACAAAGCCAAAGCTTCTAGGCTGCTCTCAGGTTAGATCCAGGTCTTACCCCGCTGCCTCTATGCTGGCTCTCTGTTCTCTGCCCTCAATTCACCCGCATTCTTCTGAGACAGACCTTGTTGGTATGTGTTCTCCTAGGTTATTTTTCTGGGTATCATACATCTAAATTCTAAGAGGCTTGACTCATATTAGTTCTGAGGGAAAGCTGGGAGACCTTAGCGCCTTGCTGCTCTCCTCCATCTTCCACACCCCAGTTGTATTTTCAAAGAATTTTTCTTGTAAGTTGTTAATGTTTTATTGTATAGTGTTGATTTTTCTCTTGTGTTTCTTTTCCCAGTTGTTCCATTTGATTTTTAAATCCCTTTCTGATTTCTTCTAAGAAGTCTTTCTGGACTTGAGACAAATTCATGTTCTCTGAAACTCCCCCCCCCCCCTTTCTGAGTTAATATCCATATCTCCCAGATTCTGCTTTGTATTGACATTTCTTCATTTTGGACCCTTTTACTTAGGCTCTTGGGTTGGGCAAGGGTCTTGGCTTGGGCTTTGGTGTTGAGATTCCTAGAGGCCTTACTCACTAGGGTTAGGAACTCCAGAAAGTTACTCAGTGGGTCCACCAGAAAGGAATACCAGAAGCTTTCACTGGATAATCTTGTGTTGTTGGTATCAGTGGCCCACTCCCTAGGCCTTGGTCTGCATCTGTGCCAGAGGCTCTCTCTGGGTCATTACTGCTGGACAAGATCTGTGGCCCACACCCAGGCTGTGGGGCAAGGTTTGAATACCTAGGTTGTTTCTGTGTTCTAGAGAAAGGTCCTCCCCACAGGAACAAGGTGGGGGGGGCACCCAACTGAAAACATGGGGACTCTTACACTGAAAACATGGGAGCAGTGGGAGGTTGGGGCAGGGAGGACTCGCGGCCTGGGTCTTCTAGAACAGATGAACTAGCTGGATAGATGTCTGTGCTGCTGGTGCTGAAGTTCTCCTGTCTGTGCCACATACACACACAGCAAACACTTCTACTGTGGTTCTCAGGTTAGTCCCCAGCCTCATCCTGCTGCCCCTGGGCTAGTTCTCTCCTCTATGCCCTGGGCACAGCCATGCTCCCCCGTGATAGACCTTGCTGGGAGATGTTCCCCTCTATTCTTCTGGGTGTTCTATGGTTCCAAAATCTGCTAAGAGATTTGATTCTTGTTAGTTCTAAGGGAAAACCAGGAGAACTTAAAATAGTGCCTGACTTCTCTCCGCCATCTTGGCAGGAAGTTCCAGTGGAGCTTTTCTTAAAATAAGGAAATACTAAAATGACGAGCAAGCATTTTCTGCAATGGGAATAAACTTGATGTTTCCTAATGACATCAAGAGTGATGGAAAGATGTCCATTTTCACCATTATTATTCAGTATTTTACTTGAAATGAAAGCTATATCAATAAGACAAAAAAAGGAAGAAATTGAAGAATAAAATCAGGAAAGAAAACTAATGGTATCCACCCAATTCTTACTTTGGAGACGTCTCCAACCCTTCAAGGGCTCTATCTGGCCTCTTCTTCACCATAGCTGTGAGAGGCCCCTTGCAGTAGGAGTGTCTTTAGCATCTGGGCCTACCTACGGAAAGAGTACCTCTGTTTCTTTGCTACATCTGATGTTGCCCCTGTCATTGCCCGGCAGATGCAGGAGTCTGAACCCAGGCTGACGTATCTATTGCCTACCTGCTGGAGAGTTGAAATTTGAGTAGTTTGAATTTATTTAAAATGAGAACTAGCTGTACTGTGCTAACCATTTCTGCAAGGTTTCAAGATATAAAATAAACTCAAACAAATCATCAACATTTCTGTATACTACCAACAAAATTAAGCAGGAAGAGACAGATAAATTTTAAAACAGTGGAAGACAGTATAAAATTCTTCAGTCTACTTGTTTGTTTTTTAAATTATATTTATTTAAGGCAATGGGGTTAAGAGTGACTTGCCCAAGGTCACACAGCTAGGCAATTATTAAGTATCTTGAGGTTGGATTTGAACTCAGGTCCTGACTCCAGGACTGTTGCTCAATCCACTGCACCACCTAGCTTCCTCCAGTGTATTTATAAAGGTAAACCCAGGGATTATATGAAGACAACTCATAGAAAACACTTTACTCACAAAGGTTATACAGTTGCTGAAATATTAAATGCCTATGGGCTGAGTCAGTATAATAAAACAACAGTTCTATCTAAATTTATTCAGTGCCAAATCAATCGCATTAAAAAAAGAATGATTTTAGTATAAAATTCATTTGGAAGAACAAAAAAGGTCAAGAATATCAAGGAAATCAGTGAAAAAATGTTAAGGAAAGCAGCCTATCACTTTCAGATGACAAAATATATTCAAAGCAGTAATCCTCAAAGCAATCTGGTATTGTAAAGAAAAAACTGTGGATGGGGAATAGATTTTGTTACATAGTTGTTAATTGTGTCCAATTAGGTATTGGATTGTCTTTTCTAGTTTGTATCTATTATATAGATAAGGAACTGAAGCAAATAGAATTAAGTGGCTTGCTCAGAAACACATAGCTAGTAAGTGTTTAAAGCTACCTCTGAACTCAGATCTTCTGACTTGAAACCCAGTGTTCTAACCCCTAGTACATAACATACCACAATAATTTGGTGTGGACAAAAGTTGCTGGGAAAACTGAAAAGCAGTTTAGGGGAAGCTAGACAGACCAGTATCACACAAAGTATACCAAGATAAAGTCAAAATTGGTAAATGAGTTAGATATAAAGGGTGATACCATATCCTAAGCAAATTGGAGGATCATGGAAAAGTTTTGTATGTGTCAGATCTATGGATAGAAAAGAATTGTATCTAAACAAAATATGACGGTTTTGCAGAAAGTAAAATAGATTAATTTTGATTACATATAATAAGCTTTTACCTATACATAATCAGTGTAGCCAAAATTAGAAGGAAAACAGGAAATTGGGGGAAAATATTTGTAGCAGGTTTCTCTGAGAAAGGACTTATTTCTCAACTATTTAAGTAATTCGGTCATATGTACAAATAAGAGCCTTTCTCTAGTTGATAAATGATCAGGTTATGAACAATTTTCCAAAGAAGAAATCAAAATTATAAATAAAAATGCTCTAAGTCACTCTCAAAATGCAAATTAAAACAATTCTGAGATAGCAGGTCACATATATCAGATTGACTAATATGACAGGAAAGATAAATAACAAATACTATGGGAAATGGAAAATTTAGGACACAAAAGCACGACCGATGGAGTTGTGAACTATATTCTGAAGAACAATTTGGAACTCCTTCCCCAAGAACTATAAAACTGCATCCACTTTGATCCAGTAATACCACTAGTAGGACTGAATCCCAAAGAGATTAAAGAAAACTGAAATGGACCTTTTTGAACAATATTTATAGCAGCTCTTTCTGTTGTGAGAAAGAATTGTAAATTGAGAGAATACCTATCAATTAAGGATTGTTTGAACTAGTTGATTTATATGATTGTTAAGGAATACTATTGTTTTATAAGAAATGATAAAGTTAGTTTCAGAAAGACTTCTATGAACTCATGCCACGTGAGATGAGCAGAACAGGGAGAATATTGTACATAGTAATAGTAATATTATAATGATGATCCATGTAAAAGACTCCACTCTTTTGACCAAGAAAGTTCCAAAGGTCATATGATGAAAACTCTTGTCCATCTCCAGAGAGAGAACTAAGATATTAGGATTGTATTGTTTTCTTTTGTGACATGGCTACCCTCTAAATATGTTTTGCATGATCTCAGTTGCATGAACAAAATCAAATTACTTGCTTTCTCAAGGAGGGGAGAACATATACATAGAACATATAGATAGAAGAGAATTTGGAACTCCCAAATTTCACAAAATGATAAAAATGCATATGATTGGAAAATATGTAACAAAATAAAGAAAAATAATTTAAAAGCAGATATTTACAGAGATGACAGTTAAGTCAATGAAGATAATAAAGTTATGAAATTTAGAGAGAAAAACGTATTTCAATGTTTTCAGTTACTAAACGTTTCATGACTTTTAAACCCTAACCTGATCAATTTTTTATAGTCACTTTTTTTTTTACCAGCTAATGAAATTATGGAAGGGGACCTTTGATTGTCCCTGAAGCATCCTTATTCTAACTTGTCTTATATTCTTTTTATTTTTCTGATTGATAAAACTCTTAGACTGACATAAGATTGCCTTCTTATCACCCTCTAGTGGCAAGAAAATATGCTTAACAGAACTACTGAATTGTCTCTAGTACTATGACTAGTAACCCGATGGAATACTATATAGAAATCCATATAGGAATTGTAATGATGGACATTATGTGTCATTTTGGTGCTGTAGTATTTTGGGGGAATTGGAAGATCATAATTATCCACAGCATAATGTAAGAGACAGAAGATTAGACTAAGAATCAAGAGACTTAGGTTCTTTTTCTGGCTACTGTTTGTTTTGTGACTATTAGAAAATATATTTTTTCTTGTGCCTACCCTTTGATCCAGCAATACTACTACTGGGTCTATACCCTGAAGAGATAATGAAAAAAGGTTAAAAACATCACTTGTACAAAAAATTCATAGCAGCCCTATCTGTGGTAGCAAAGAATCAGAACTCGAGTGAATGTCCATCAATTGGGGAATGACTGAACAAATTGTGGCAAATATATGTTATGGAACACTATTATTCTATTAGAAACCAAGAGGGATGGGATTTCAGTGAAGCCTGGAAAGACTTGCATGAACTGATGTTGAGTGAAGTGAGCAGAAACATAATTAACACTGTACACCCTAACAGCAACATAGGGATGATGATCAACCTTAATGGACTTGCTCATTCCATCAATGCAATAATCAGGGACAATTTTATAGAGTATCTGTGACATAGAATATGGAGAATCTGTATCCAGAGCAAGAACTGTGTAGTTTAAACAAAGACCATAGACTATTACCTTTGAGGTTTTTTTTTAAGTGTTATATGTACTGTATATTTTTATTATCTAATATTTTATTTTCTCCTCAAGGATATGATTTTTCTCTCAACATATTCAATTTTGATCAGTGTATAGCATGGAAACAATATAAAGATTATCAGACTGCCTTCTATGGGAGAGGTGGGGGAAAATTGTAAAATTTAAAACCTTACAAAAAATGATAGGTAAAAACTACTATTGTGTATAATTGGAAAACAAATACATTATTAAAAAAAACAAGAAAATATATTTTTCCTGAGCCTTAGTTTACATATTTATAAAATATGTAATATAATTTTTCTTGTATTTTCCAATTCTAATGATTCTATAATTGTATCACTGCATATGAAAAATCACATTGAATTCATAAGTAACATTTTTAAAAATTACGGTTTTTATTGAAACTGATCTCCTTTACCCCTGTTTCATATTTTTTTGACGTAACAAATATATGTTTTACAAAAATTAAAGCAAAGCACAGATGTATTATTGTATGTATTTTATTTCAGATTTTTAAATTAAACTGTTCTGTAATTGATAGGAAAATTTAAACTAATATTTTCTTCTGAAAAACCTATTAGTCTTTCTTATGAACCAGATGACCTACTCATTTTCTATTTTCTTATTAATTTTTATTTTCTGTTGTCCTTTTGAATGAGTAGCAAAATATTCATCAGTTTTGTTGGTCATTTCAAAGAATCAGTTTTAAGTCAATTTTTAAAATTCTAATATTTCTATTTCCTCTCTTTTGTACTTATATTAAATTTATTTATTGTCTTTTAAATATACATTTTCTGTTCAATTCTTTAGTTCTTATACTATTTTTTAAATTTTTTTTAAGATAAAATATCCCCCTTCTCAGGATTGCTTTAACTTCATCTACATATTTTGTTAGATTGTTTCTTCCTTATTATTTTCTTTTACATAGTTATTGATTATTTCTATTAGTTGTTCTTTGGCCTACTTAAGATTACATTTTTAAGTATCTATTTGAAGTATATGTTGTTTGTATTCCCTGAACTAATTTACATTTTTATTAAATTATGATACCATAATTTGATTTTTCTGTCTTTTTTTATTTGCAGTAGCTCTGTGCCCTATTTCATTGTAATTTTTGTAAAAATTCCATGTGATACAGAGAAATATGTGTATATATATGCACATACCCACACATGCACTTTTTTTGAACGATTTAGAAAATCTCCTATTTTATAACTTTGATTTTTCCAGAAATTTTTAAATTCCATATTTTCCTTTTTGCTTATCTTTCTGCTCGACCTATCTAAAACTTATTGAAGTCCCCCATCACTATTGTGTTACTGCCCATGTTTTCTTAATGCTTAGCTAATGTTTCCTTTATGACTTTAGCTGTTTAAATTTTTGGGACCTTAATATGTTGTCTGTGGTTTCTTTCAGTATAATATAATTTTCTTATTTATCCTTTCTTATATTTGAATGTTTTTTGATTTGTCAATAGCATGATTAAAGCTCTTGCTTTTTTTGATTCCCTTGAAACTCAGTAAATTTTTGTCTATCCTATTAATTTTATTTCGTATTTGACTTTTTAAAATTTTTCCTGTTAGCAGTAGATTGCAAGGTTTTGCTTTCTTATCTAATCCATCACTATTTTTTTTATTATATTGTTTAATTCATTCACATTTAAAATTTGAGAGGCTTATATCTTCCTCTATTTGTCTCTAATATTTTTTTCTAAGTTATGATTTTCCTTCTACTATAAACACAATATTATATTTCTTCCGTTACTTTATTTTGGGTGGCTTTGTACCCATTGACTTTTCCCCTTGCCCTTGATCCCTTCCTCATATCTGTTAATCATTTTCCTTTGGGGTTTTGCCTATTAGTGCTTTTTTTTTCCTCCTGTTTTTATCCAGTTATATTCTTTTCCTCCCCCCCCTTTTTTTCCATTAGTCAAGTAGATTTCCACTTCCTCCCCTCTCCTTCTACTAGTCATGTTTATTAATTTTATTTTTCCTTTTCTTTCTTTTTATTTTTTTATTTAAGGCAATGGGGTTAAGTGACTTACCCAAGGTCACACAGCTAGGCAATTATTAAATTGTCTGATGCCAGATTTGAACTCAGGTACTACTGACTCCAGGGCCAGTGCTCTATTTACTGTACCACCTAGTTGCCCCCATTTTTTCCTTTTCTAAAAGGAATTCTCCAATTCTTTATTATCCATCCTTTCTGTCTATTTTGGAAACTCATTCTGTTTCATGACTCCTATAGTTCTTCTGGTGTCTCTTTTGTATAATCCTCAAGCAAAGATTCCAAGTTATCCGTTCTAGTCATTCCCCTCTAGATCCTTTGTGCCAACTTAATTATAGGATTTACTCCATGAATTTCTCTTTTTCATTGTGTCTCACTCCAAGAACAATGCTGATTATTGCAGATATCAGAGAGGACACTGTTCCATGATGTCCTTGCCATGTTCCTGATTATGCAGCTTTATCCTGATTTATACCCTTGCCTACTTACCCCCTTTCTCTTTCCTGTGTCTGTGCTTTTCTTTTCTTCCAGGTACCAATTACATTAAAGTATTAATAACCTCACTCCACTTCTCATCCCTTGCTGGAATAATAGACTTTTCAAGCACCGAATCTCCCAGGACCAATCCAAAGTAAGATCTTCATCTTCCTTAGACAATGGCTCTTCACCTATAGGAGTATTCACCAGGGAAATCAACTCTCCCCCCCCCCACCAAAGTGAGGTCTCCTCCAATTACACCCCCTTTTCCTCACCTGCTTCTCTGTAATCTTTTCTCTCTGTAACCATTGAGATTATTTTCCTCTCATTTGTTAGCCCTTGATATTATCCCAGCATATCACATATTCCTTTCTTATCCCATTTCTTACCCTCTTCTCTTTTGTATACCCTCCCATATTATAATAAGGCTCCATAAATTCATTTCTAGGCAGGGTATCATCAGTTTCTGTCTAAAATGTCCCATTTTCTTCTCCCTAACTTCTATTCTTTCTAAAACTTTTCTCTGTTCTTGGATGTCCATCTTTTTTTTTTTTTTTGATGTATAATTAAGTGTAAATTTGCAGGATATATCACCCTGGGTTTCATCTTGAGCTCCATTCCTCTTTTCAACACATTTTTCCATTCCTTCCTACATTTTCTAGTGGGTTCATAATAGTCTTGAATTTTTCAAATTTCCTTTTCTTTGTATTTGAAGGTCTTTCTCCTGTAAATTGCAAAACGTTTCTGAAATGAACTATTAAATTTATCCAGTGTGTATTAGAGTTTGCATACTTATTTTTCTGGAGTTAATCTCAGAATTCTTCCTAGAGTAATTTCATTTTCTGTTTTCAGAAGTTTTGGTTACTTCTCTTCTATTTTTTCCTTTCTTATTATGCTAAGATTTCAATTCTATCCTATCATATTTTTCTGAGAAACCTATGATCTTAGGTTGTCTCTCTGTATTCCATCTGAAGACCAGTGCACTTTGGTTTTTCATTGTGAGTTTATTTTCTTTTAATATTTGTCTCTCTTCTAGATTATCCTCTCCTATGTATTTGAATTCCCAATCTACATTTTCTTTTTTATTTCTTTGGTGAGGATTGCTATTGCAGATCCAGTTTTTCTGTTTTACCCGTTATTTTTGTTTTGTAGACTGCTTCATAGAATTCTCATTTTCTCTTTTGAATGATTCAGGAATAGTGTATTATGGTTCCAAGTTCCCCGCCTATTCTAAGTCCTATGTTTCATTCAGGGCAGGCTGATTTTCCTTTGTTTTGTATTATTTATTCATAGATATCTAAATTCCTTAACTAGATTTGAAGGCCATATATCTTTCTTTTGTTAACATATTTCCTATTCATTTATCTGTTCATAGTCAAGATATTTGTGTTTTCTTCTTTCTATCTTCCCTCTCTCCCTTTCATTCCTTAGTTCTTTTAGTCCATCATAGGGAGTCCTGAGTTTTGTTGTAATGGTACTAAGGATTTGTCTGTCCCAGCAATATAAACTCAGAGCTTTACAATGCGAATATTTCACAGTTGTACATTCTGGGTACAATTTACTACCAAAGAACTTTGCTTACCTCACTATCTTTTGTAAACTGGGAAGTTTCAACAGCCTGAAACCTGGATATCCATAGCACTGGAAAAGAGGAAGGGAGGATTGGATATGTGTCTGTGTCTGTGTGTGTGTGTGTGTGTGTGTGTGTGTGTGTGTGTGTGTGTGTGTGTGTATATATTAATTTTATCCAGTTTTTGATGTATTGACATTCCCATTAGACTGTGGGCTTCTTGAGAACAGTTATTGCTTTAAAAAAAAACATTTCTTTGTATCTGGCATTTAATATAGGACCTGTTGACTTGATTTGAATTTCTGCATGTTTGACCTCTGACAAGTGACTTGTCATGTTATCTTTGAGCCTCAGATTCCCCTAATCTCTAAAATGAGGAGCTTGAATTCTGAAATGAACTATGAGATACCTTCTGCTGTACTTCTAACTCTTTGCCAGGCTTTTGTTCTGCCTATACAAATGTAAAAAACAAAACAGTTCTTCTTTCAGGAGACATGTTCAGTTGTTATGGGATAGAGAGGAGACCCCATGTTCATAGAAAAGAAAAATTTAGGTTATATATAAAACAAATACAGTAATTTGGCATCACCAATAAATTGTAGAAGCAAAAGAGATCTCTTGAAGCAGGTAGTCCTTGAGCTGAACCTTAAAGAAGAAATAGGAATTTCAGGAAGTATACAAAATAAGGGAGAACATTCTATTTTTAAATCCCAAAGGTATGGAGTTGAGACATGGAGTAGTGTGGAAGGGAATGACAAACCTGCAGTTGAATGAAGGAGAACAATGTAATCAGTCTGGGGAAAATAGTTGAAGTTGGATTGTGAAGGGCTCTAAATGCAAAAAAAAAGAATTTTGGTTTTATCTTAGAGATATTTGGCTACTGAAGCTTCTTGAGTATATGATTACACTTTCATTTTAGAAGCATCAACTTTGTACTTAGTAGAGGATGAATTGGAAAGAATTGAGCTTTTAACCCTTAAGGGTATTATTAGCCTATTGAAACAGTCCCTAAATCTATATCTTTTTATGTGTGTCTTTTCCCTCAGTTGTCAAAATATGTAATTTGCAGGTTAAGGTGCTTCCTCTCAGATTTTAAATCAAGTCTTTGAGTATACACTTTTAACCTTTTGTTGTAAAGAGAGGGTATATTTGTAAATGGTTATGTGTTTTTAAGCTTTTTAATATTTTTTAGCATTATGTCATTGTCACACATTTGGTTTTATTGATGATTAAAATAGCTACTAGAAACTAACATTAAGCTTGAAGGCTCTTGTGCAGATGTATAATGAGTGAAAGTAGGAGTAATGCTTTATTCAGTGGTATAAATAGTATAGTCACATATGGTAACTTTAAAATTCAGATGGTGATTCAGTAAATACCAGACTCCTTTTTACAGTTCATTTTAAAAACACTTATATAGATTTTATATATTTGAATCACTTAAATAATATTTTTAAGAAAGGAATGAATATGGAGGTAGATGGAGTGAGGATCAAGAGAGGTCTTTAGTAATATAGTAAAAGAGAATAATGAGGTTATAGAATTCAATTAAGAAATATGTATATTGTTTCTTTTTTTGAGTCATATTTGTTTTAATAACATATTCATATTTTTTGTACTTTATTGCCAAATATTTTAATCACTTCTAATTATAATTTGTAATGGAATAGCATAAGATCGATATCTGGAAGACACCTTAGGATCTGTTAGTCATAGAATCTTTGATTTAGTTTGGGGAAAATAAGCATTTCTATAGTACTAGGTGAGAAGCCCTGTGCTAAGCACTTTTTTTACAAAATATTATTCCAGTTAATCCTCACAAATCCTGCAAGGCAGGTGCTATTACTTTCTCCATTTTATGGTTAAGGAAACTGAGGCAAAGAGTAATTAAGAAACTTGTCCAAGATCACAAAAACTAGTGAACAGCTGAAGCTGGATTTGAACTTGGGTCTTGCTATCTCTAACTCTAATCCAAATCTCTCATTTTATATTTGAGAGAGCAGAGACCCAGAGATCATGTAATTTTTCATGGATACATAGTTATTAAATAAAACAGATAGGATTCAAATGCACTTTCTGACTCCAAATGAAATCTTTTCATTATACTATAGATGTTTTTCTAAATAAAATTATGAGATACCATTTTCAATTTATTTGAAGTCATTTGTGTATCTTGATATTATTTTCTGTATGCAAACCTCATGTTGTTATTTTCTATTACTTGATGTTAGAACAATAATTTTTCCCTGAAAGAAATATTAATATTCATTAATATATTTAATTAAGAATATAAATTCAGAATTTTCAAGTCTCACAGTGGGTTGAAGTTTAGATTTATGTACTCTGTGAGTTTGTGAAGAAAATTTCTACATAAACATAATTATAAGTGGTATTCTTAACCTATAATTAGCACATTATTGTCAGTATACTTTCTATATAGATTATTGCTGTTTAATTACAAATGGAACTCTGGACCTTGGTTCAGGAAACTCTGAGTTCAAATTAGCCATCAGATATTTAGTAACTCTGTGCCTTTGATCATGTTACTTAACATATTTTTGCCTCAGTTTTCCTAACTGTAAAATTCCATGTAAAATAGGACTTACCTACTTTGTTATGAGGACCAAATGTGAAAATATTTAAAAGTATTTTTCAAACTTTAAATAATATATAAATGCTAATTCTTATTATCTGCTAAATATTAATATATTTTACAGTTATTGTATATATTTAAAAATAAAACTTTATTACTTTTTAAAATAGTTTATAACTAAAATGGAGTAGCAATTGAAATTGTACTCTCCAGGATCATTAGTGATATTTGTAGTGCTAAACCTATTTGTCTTTTCTGACCAGTCATTCTGTAGCATTGTGCACCTTTCTAGATAGATTTGCCCTGGATTGTTCTTTACTTCTCTTCTTACCTAGAAGGGCCAATCCCTTTTGGTCTCCTTTTCAGGATCCTTATCCTTATACTTTAGTAATACATGAGTGTACTTCGTGATTTAGACCTAGACTTCTCTTTTTCTTTACAAACTTTCTCTCATTGATTTACCATGAATTTAACTATTATCTTCCAAACAAATGATTTCTAAAACTCCATGTCCATCCTTATTACTCTACTGGGCTGCCATATTTTCTCTCCACCTGTCCTCCTGAACATCTCCATCTAGATTTCTAGAAGCATCATAAATTCAAAAAGTGCCCTTTTCCCCTTTTTTTAAAGTGATTCAGTGGCAGATTATTCCCTTTAAGAGGAAATACTTCAGCCAAAAATTACAAAAAAGTTCTTCAGTGTGATAGAACAGACAGTGCCAGGGCTGGGCATTTTTCTTGTATGTATGTATGTATGTGTATATGTGTATATGTATATGTATGTTCGTGATTTTTTTAGACCTGATTCTGCCATTAGCTAAGTGTGTGTGATATTGGGCAAGTCATTTTCCCATTCACTGGCCTTAGTTTCTGCATCATTAGAATGCGGGGAAGGGGAAGTGTCTGACAGTGATCTCTAAAGCCCCATTCCTGCTCTAAATACTGTATTAACAAGTTTCTATTTCCTTATTCTTCTTTCATTATTTCACCTGATTCATTATTTCAGTCCCTCAGTTTATAGGTTTTTCCCCACTTGGCTCATGAGTAGAAATCTTTTCTCTAGATTATAGCTTATGTCTAACAAATCTGAATTCTTAGAACCAAATAAAGCATAGTTTTATGTAAGATTAGTCCAGAACAAGGACTCCATTGAACTCTGTGCACTAGGCTAATTTTTATTTTAGGTTTTTGCAAGGCAATGGCTTGTCCAAGGCCACATGGCTAGGTAATTTTTAAGTGTCTGAGACCAGATTTGAACCCAGGTACTCCTGACTCCAGGGCCGGTGCTTTATCCACTGTGCCACTTAACTGCCTCAAGGCTAATTTTTAAAACACAAACTTTTATTAGTTTAATTGAAAAAGTGACTTGATCCAGGAAGATGGGGGATTGCAACCAGAATCTTGGGTCCTCTTTTGAGCCGCCCCATTCAGGATTCATTTAAAAGACAAAAGAGGAAACTTAGGACCTAGGACCAGATCCAATGATCCACTTGAATTTACTCTGCAACTCTACCAAATGAAGTTGAAGTGCATGCAGCAGGATAGCGGAAAAGACCCTCCTTGACCAGAAGGAAGGTTTCAGTCTTTCCAGCAAATTGTCTCCATTATTTCTCATGTTTTTTCTCTCATTTCTGTTCAGTCAATCATTACAATTGTTTCAAGTTTGAACTCCCAAGTTTGACTCCTTGACTCATTTTTCTTATATTAACCCATTAAGCAAATCACTTGTCAGATATTAGTATATTCTTGTATGTGTCCATGTTGCCCCATTGTCCTTATTGTTGACTATGTTAAAAGATATGTTTTATTAAGAGTTTTTTACTGTCTTTAAGGGCTCTTTTTGCAACAAAATACCTCTCATTCATTCAATATTCATTGAAAAATATAACAGACATAGCCTTATTCAAGGAAATACTGATGTAAAAAATGACTAGCCAAAAAATTGGAAATTGAATGTTCACCAGAGATTATTACTGTTACAATGGGAAAAGATCCAGCCCCAGAATTCAAATTGAAGAGTGATTTTCCTGTATGTATTTATTACAAGATGTTACTGTTTATGGATGATATTGTGACTGACATCAATTCTTGGGATATTGTAGAATCCCCAGAAGACATTGTTCAATCATAAATATCTAGCCTGATCATAGATCCCCATTGATCAATGATAGGGACATGATCCTAGAGAGATGACTGATAGTGTTCTTAACAGACTATCATCAACCAGTGCAGAAGCTATTGACTGCTTAAATCAAGTTGAAGTCAATCAGTCCCTAGCTGAAGTTCCAACTGCAAAAGAGGTTTTGAATGTCATTAGGCTCCTTTCAAGTGGCAAAGCACCTGGTGCTGATTCAATTCCAGCTGATATCTACAAGGTGGGGGGGTCCATTGCTCATCTAAAAACTGACTGAAATTTTCCAGGTTATATGGCATGAAGAGGTTGTCCCCCAAGAATTCAAGGATGCCTTCATCATTCATCTCTCTATAAAGGTAAAGGGAATAGACTGTCCTGTGACAATCATAGGGGTATTTCTCTTTTAATAATTTCTGGTAAGATTCTTGCCAGAGTCCTCTTCAATTATCTGTTCTTTCACCTGAATGATGGTTACCTCTTTGAGAGCCAGTGTGGCTTCAGTATGTTGAGGAACATCCGATATAGTGTTTGCTGCCCTGCAACTACAGGAAAAATGCCAGGAACAGAACAGAAGTCTGTATATAACAATTTGTAGATCCGACTAAGGCCTTTGATACCATCAGCCATGAGGATTTAAGGAAAATTATGTCCAAATTTGGTTGCCTGGAGAAGTTCATCAGTATTGTACACCTATTTCATGATGGCATGCTTGCTCAGGTTCTGGATAGTGGATGATGCTCTCAAAATTTCCCAGTCATCAATGAAGTGAAACAAGGATGTATCCTTGCTTCCTTACTTACTCATGCTATTAAATGCCTTCACTGAGGATGAACATTGTCTTAAGCTCAGCTACTGCACTGCTGGCAAATTCAACTCGAAAAGGCTACAAACCATGACAGAGTGGAGAGAGTATTGTTGCATGATCTTCTGTTTGCAGATGACTATGCACTTAATGCAACCTTTGAAGCTGAGATGCAAAAGTATGGATTATTACTTGTGCTAATTTTAGTTTAGCAATTAACTCCAAGAAAATACAGGTGCTCCATCAGCCAGCACCACACCATCCAAATGTGGAATCATTGATCATAGTTTTGAGTACTGTGGATAAGTTCACTTACCTTGGCAATATCCTTTCTAAGGAGGTCCACATTGACATTGAGATTGACATACGGATTGCCAGAAAGAAAGTGTGGGAGAGAAGAGGTGTTAGACTGACTACCAAACTGAAGGTCTACAGAGCCTTTGTGAGATCTCATTGCTATATGTCTGTGAAACCTGGAGAGTCTACCAATGTCATGTCAGGAAACTGAATTGCTTCTATTTAAATTGTCTTAGGAAGATTCTGAAGATCAGTTTGCAGAAAATATCAGATTCTGAGGTTCTTTTTCAAGCTAAACTGCCTAGCATTCCAACATTACTACAGAGAGCACAACTATGATGGGCTGGGCACGTTGTTAGAATGCCAAATGTACTCTTGCCAAAAAAAAAAAACCCTTATTTTTGGAGAACTCAGGGCAAGTGCTTTGCTCTTCCTCAGCCTTTGTGTATTATTTCCCTACACAGTCAGCATTTTACAAATGAGGAAAGGTAAATTTCTTTGTTTCTCCCCAGAGTAACAAATTGGATTAATTGTAGAACAAGGGATATCACAAAGTCATACTATAATCTCTCTCTCTCTCTCTCTCTCTCTCTCTCTCTCTCTCTATATATATATATATATATATATATATATATATATATATATACATATATATTTATACACACACACACACACACACACACAGACTACTGAATTGATTCCTTCCCAGATGAGTGCTACAAACAGTACTTTCTATTAAAAATTGTTGATATTGTACAAAATTGTAATAAGATTATTTGGATAAATTCTCATTTAATAACTGAATCTTTTAGTTCCAATGAAATTTAAATTTCCTGCAGACTCTTAAGATCCTTTTTAATCTTGATGGTTCCTTGTTTTATTGTATAGCCCATTCTTTCTCTTCTCTGCCTTTTTTCATGGAAAAATTACCTGCAGATATAATTGATTTCACATTTTGTCTTTTTTGATAATTGTACTTTTTTACCTGTCTTATGCTTTTTTTATTGGGTATTTGCAAGTCAAAAAACTTGCTCTTCTCTGTTTCATTTATGTTTTTGTTTTTAGAATTGGTCAAAGAGCCTTCTTTTTAAAATATTCATCTTTTTTCATTGTTAGAATGTTTTATAAGATGTTTGATTTGTACTTGCAGCTTGATCAATTAATTTTGGGGATTATTCAATCTTGGTTCTGATGTTATTTGATTTGCTCTTCCTTCATAGTCAAAAGTTTCCCACTTGTTTGCAAAATTTATTGTTTGTCAATAAAATAGTTCAATTTCTTTTCATATAGGGTTTTAGTTTTTTGGTAGAGATCTGTGAATTCTCTCAGTGCTTTGTCTGTATTCAGAAATTTTAGAAAGTTTTCTGTTGTTTCCTGTGATATAGTGATTAAGAAATGATTATAAAATATGAAAATGGTTTTTTACAACAAAATATATTTTCCTAACAATTTTCAATATTCTCTACTTATATATACTGTATTTATTTTTATATTTCTATGTTTTTTCTTAGACAAAATAGAAGAAGCACAGAAAGAACTTAATGAGGCAGAAGATTCACAAAAAGGTGAGACTAATTCATGTGAGCACAGAAGAAATGATTGGTTAGATTCCACAGCATGACAATTTTTTAAAGTTTGTCCCTAAAACTGAAAATGGAAGTGCCTTAAAAATCATGTAATGATAACCCAAATTCAGGTATATGCTTCTGAATTTTGGGAGCCTGCAGAAGTTTGAAAATACAGCCATATAATTTGAAAAGTAAATTTTAGAAATCAGTTCCTATTTGAAAAACCCTCAGAAAAGAAGCTGATTTTTTTTAGGGTTTTTTTTTTTTGCAAGGCAGTGGGGTTAAGTTGCTTGCCCAAGGCCACACAGCTAGGTAATTATTGAGTGTCTGAGGTTGGATTTGAACTCAGGTACTCCTGACTCCAGGGCCAGTGCTCTATCCACTGCGCCACCCAGCTGCCCAAGAAGCTGATTTTTGAGGACAGGAATTGACTCTACTTTCAGGTGAATTGTATCCCTAGTACATATAGGAAATACCTGGTAAATGCTTGTTATATAATGATATTGGGAGAAACAAATCACTGTTTGAGCTTTCTTAATTTGACTACATGAGAAACCAATTGTTTTGTTTATTTTTTTGATGATACATTTCCCTGATGAAATCATCATCCCACTTTTCTTTCATATTATAGTCATGAGTTGTTTGGGACATTCTGTAGCCTGTTCAGTGTTTTTTGACTATTATAATAGTCTATATAATAGTCTACTATAATTTGAAGAATATTAGTGATAAATAGATAATTTGCTTTTAGGGAGGAGTTTGAGGCTATTAAAAGGTATTTTTGTTAGAGGCCACTTAGACTATTTTTCTGTTCTGTTCTAGGCCTAGTTCCTTTGTCCATCTTGTCATGTTTGTTCTTAAGCTCTTTGTTTTTTTCTGCATTCATAATTAGGTCAAACTCTTAAAATCTCCTTTTGGAGTATATGCATTGTTTCTAGCCTCAAGGAGATGTACGTTGAAATCCAAGGCACTTGGAGGACTTTTTCATCTTATGGAATCTCCTTGTATTTGGACTCTGTTTTATGTATTCTCCATTATAGGCAAAAACCTTTTTTTCATGTTTAAAATTTTATTAATAGGTAGAGGACTAAAAACATATTTCTTTTTGAATCTATTCAAGAATCTTAAATGAGCTTAATACATGTATGGGATGTATTTTGTTGGAGAAGAGCCTTTCCACTGCATTTTACTCTGTTGAAACAAATAATTTTTTAAAATTGACACCAGATAAAATGGCTTTTTTATTTTGAACTGTCAAGTATTTGTCTGCAAATGATCTCCCTTCTCATGTTTCCATCAAGTATTCCTCTGTGTTGATAATTTTAATAAAGATTTTGTCAGAGACAAGAAATATAGCATCATAGGTGAGCATCTATTATATCACTTTAAATAGTGATCTTCTTTTTGTCAGTCTCCTTGCAAATAATCACTAGGTATCACTAGGCAAATTATATTAATTATAGGTTTTATTTTATGATTTATGTGTTTCTCCTATAGAGAGTTTAGATTCCCTTTTCTTTTGAAATAATTTTCTTTTACTTAACCTTGCACTTAAGAGACCAAATGAAGAATGTTTTCATTTACAAAGTGGAACAAAAAATAAGATGATTGTACATAAAACAGAGGCCTTCTGTTCTTGAATATTTTTCTTTTGAAAAAAATATATGAAACTCAATGTTTATTTTTATTTTTTATTTTATATTATTACAATAATCTTGTTATGAGAGAAAACATAAATTCCCCTCCCCCCAAGAAGATGAGAAACTTCAAGAACAGTGAGAGAGAAAAATAACATACTTCAGTCTTTGTTTAGATTCCAATGGCTCTGTCTCTGGGGTGAGTTGCCTTCTTTATTATAAGTCCGCCAGAGAAATTACTTCAATATTTCTCCCACAGTTGCTATTACAAGTTGTATTTTCCTCCACTCTGTTCCTTCCCACTCTCATTTATTCTATTTTCTCGCTCTCCTTTCATCCTGTCCCTGTCCCTGTCCAAAAGTGTGTTGTTTCTGAGTACCTTCTCCCACAATCTTCCCTCTCTTCTATCATCTATTCCCCCCTTCTCTCCCCTTATTCCATCCCTTTCTTCTCATTTTTCTCTAGGGTAAGATAGATTTCTATACCCTATTATGTGTGTATGTTATTTCCTGTCTGAGCCATTTCTGATGAAATGAAGGCTTACTCATCTGCCCTCACCTTCTCCCATTTCATGCCATTGAAAAAACTTTTCCCTGACTCTTATGTGAAATATCGTAGCCCCTTCTTTCTCTCATTTCTCTTCCTCCCAGTACTTTCCTTTATCACCCATTGACTCCATCTTTTTACTATATTATACTATTATATTCCACTCCTTCCTGTACCCTGTATATATATGCTCCTTCTAACAACTCTTATAAATGAGAATGTTCATATGAGTTATCAATATCTTCTTCCCATGCAGGAATACAAACAGTTCAATATCATTAAGTTCCTTATTGTTATTCCTTCTTCTCCACCCCCGTATGGTTCATAGAGTCCTGTACTTGGAGAACAAACTGTCTGTTCAGCTCTGGTTGTTTCAGTAGGAAAGTTTGAAAGTCCCCTGTTTCATTGAAAGTCCATCTTTTCTCCCTGAAAGCGGATGCTCAGTTTCACTGGGTAGTTGATTCTCAGATGTAAACCAGAATATCATATTCCAATCCCTAAGAACCCTTAATGTAGATGCTGCCACATCCTGTGTATAGAGCCATGGTAGTTGAATTGTTTGTTTCTGGCAGCTTTTAGTAATTTCTTTTTGACTTGGGAGTTTTGGAATTTGGCTAGAATATTCCTGGAAGTTTTTTCTTTTGAGATCTCTTTCAGGAGGTGACTGGTGAATTCCCTCCATTTCTGTTTTACCCTCTGCTTTTTAGTATCTCAGGGCAATTTTGCTGTATTATTTCTTGAAAAATGAAGTCTAGGCTCTTTTCCTGGTTATGACTTTCAGGTAGCCCAATGATTTTTAAATTATTTTTCCTGGATTTGTTTTTGAGGTTGGTTATTTTTCCGAGATATTTCACATTTTCTTCTAATTTTTGGCTTTTTTGGAAGAGTTTTTATTTCTTTCTGATTTCTTGCAAATGTCATCAGCTTCCTTAATTCCATTCTTCATTTGAAGGAGTTATTTTCTTCAGAGAGCTTTTTTATCTCCTTTTCCAGCTGGCCAATTCTGCTTTTTATGGCATTCTTCTTCTCATTTGCCTTTTATTTTGCTTTTTTTTCCATTTGGCCTAAACTGGTTTTTAACATATTTTCTTCAGTGTTTCTTTGAATTTCTTTCACCAAACTGATGATTTGGTTTTCATGATTTATCTCATCGCTCTCATTTCTCCTCCCAATTTTTCCTCCATCTCCCTTCATTGCTTTTCAAAGTCTTTTTTTGAGCTCATCCATAGCCTGAGCCCACTTTCTATTTCTCTTAGAGGCTTTGGATACAAAAGCTTTGAGTTTGTCATTTTCTGAATCTTCCATGGGACCAAAGTAATTTTCTATGTTCAGATTCTTCTTTGTCTTTTGTTTGCTCATCTCCTCAACCTAAGACTAATTTGCCATACTTTATTCCTCCAAGGTCTTATGCTCTCTTGCTTGTGCATTTGATATGTAGATTCCCACAGGTGCTCCCCTCTGTCCTGGAACTGTGAGGAGGATCCCTGCTCAGATTTCTTAGTATGGAAGCTCAAACTGCAACCTGGATCTGAGTGTGAGCAAACAGCAGAGTCCTGCCCCAGTGAGAACAGAGAGATTTCTGCAATCTCCCCCTACCCCCCTTACTGTCTGTGGGCTGGCTTCCCCGATTCCTGCTGCAGGACTGTTTTGAGCCCAGTGCTCCTGCACTCTGGCAGCATAGTTCTTTCACTGCCCATTCAAGCTGCTCCTGGTGATCCCTGGGCTGCACTGCGACCTTTTCCAATCCCCTGGTCCAGGTGAAACACACCTTTCCTGTGGAACTTCTAAGTTGTCTCGGACTGGGAAATTGTATCACTCAGTCTTTCTGTGAGTTCTACCCATCTAAATTTTGGCTAGAGTCATAATTTGATGACTTGTGGAGTTTTTTGGGGAAGGAATTTCAGGGAAATTCTGCCTTCATGCTGCCATCCTGGCTCCGCCCCAAATTCAGTTTGTTTTTTAAAATGGCTTTATCTGTATTTTCTTTTCAATTTCTTCTCATTTACATTCTTTTCTTTCTTTTGTTTTGACAACTTCCCAAAATAATACTCCCTCACTTGAGAAAAAGAAAAATGAAAATTTTATAGTAATTCGTCAAGTCAAACAAATACTGTTGACTGTTTTTAAAAATGTACCAGGAGTCCATCATCTCTCTGTCAGGAAGTGGGTAGCTTGTTGTATCAGTGGTCTTTTGGTCATTGTTCAAAGTTCCAAAGTCTTTCAAAATTATTTTATTTCACAATGTTGTTGTTATTGTAATTGCTCTTCAGTCTCTCTTCACTTTATTCTGGATCAAATCATATAGATCTCAAGTTTTAGGGAAACTATTCATTCTATCATTTCTTATGATTCATAGACCATAATTTGTTCATCCATTTCCCAATTGAGATGCTTGGTTTTTAGTTCTTTACTACAAGAAAAAGAGATGCTATAAATGGTTTTATGCATTTGAGTTGTTCTTCTCTTTCTTTGCTTCTTAGTCGTTAGAAACTTACTACTGATAATCCTGGGTCAAGGATTATATACAGTTTTGTGACTTTTGGGGTATAGTTCCAAATTGCTTTCCAGAATATCCAGTTCAGTTTTCTTGCTTTGTTTCCTACTGCTCTTTGCTTTTTTTAAAAAAAAGATATAAAATTAGTTCTTTTGTCATAAAAATTATTTTAAATTAGTAATAGTAAGTTTTTGGCTCTCATTGTTAATATGAATAAGATGCTAGGAATTATTTTTCACTTTTGTCTGAATTTCTTTCGTAGGAAGAGACCTATGATCATGATTAAAGTTATCAGCACTGTAGTAGGAAGTAAAATGAAAGAAATCTAAACAGCATAGAAGCAAAAATGTTCCACTTCTGGTGCCAGAACCATGGCACATAAAATTGTTTGTTGTAGAGTAGTTAGGTAGGGAGAAGATGAAGAAGGGTCTACAAGGAAGAAGGATCTCCAAAAGGTGAGTGAAAGTAGAAATCCAATAAATAGGACATAAAACTTGGAAGGTCAGGCAAGAAAGGATCTTTTTCATATCCAGTCATTTGTC
This sequence comes from Macrotis lagotis, assembly GCF_037893015.1. Lineage (NCBI taxonomy): Eukaryota > Metazoa > Chordata > Mammalia > Peramelemorphia > Peramelidae > Macrotis > Macrotis lagotis. Next base: position 520,835,854 of record NC_133666.1, on the reverse strand, counting down.
AAACCTTGCCATTTCTACTTTCATACTTCCCCTGAATTTTATCTTTTTGAGTTTTCTGATAGTGGCCTTACTCATCTTCCATATTAATAATTTTATAATTATCTTTAATTCTTCTCTCTATAGTCTATACCTAATCTCTTTTTAGGTCCTGTTAATTCTTCCTGAAAATTACTTTTTTTACTTTTGTTCTTTCATACTGTATCCATCTTGGTTTCAATTTTCATTTCTTCTTTCCATGACCATTTTAATTAGCCTTCTAACCAGTTTTTCCTCCTAGGTGGTTTCTTACCTTTCAGATATAGCTATATAATTTTTCTAGTTCAGCACTCTTATCATGTCACAACTAATAACAAAAAAAATAATCATTTATGGGTTTATTATTGGGAACACTGAATGAATTTAAACATTTTATCTAATCATATCTTTATGGCCTGGTTCTAATCTATGTTTCCAAATTTATCACAGGCAAATCTTCTTTATATAGTTAATTTTTCAATCAAATTGAATCACTCTCTGGCACACACTTCATAATATCCTCTTATATTTCTGTTCCTCTGCACAATCAGAATATCATGACCGGAATGGATACATTTCCTGAAATCCCTGCCATCTGAAGAACCTTCTTTCAAAGCCCAACTGAGTTTCAGCATCTCACTTGAGCATTTCCTTGATTACATTGTCTATTTAAAAAAATAATTTTTCCTTCCTAAGTTTTCCCAGAGCATTTTGGACCACTCCTTTGCACTTGACATTCATTCGTAAATCGTAGTTATTTGGGTACTTGTTAATTCCAATTTCAGCTGATAGGATCAGATTTGGGTTTTTTATTACTATAATTGTGAGTTGACAGCAGTGTCAACCTGCAAATTATCCTGGGGATAAGGTAGAATTGGGAAAGGAGCCAGATTTTAGGAAATAAACACTTGGGTTTTCTTAAATGTTACTAGTTCATTGTTTAAAAGACTGTATTTCGTGATGTCCTAAAATTAAGGTGTGCCTTATCATAAATAGTACTTTGGATTTAGGATCTAGGGGGAATAATAAAGAGGCAATTTAATGTTATTTAAACACCCAGTATAGATGAGTTTAAAAGGTAGACTGTCAAGTCTAGAAATTTTTGTAATGTTAGAAATATTAGAGATCTAAAGATCATTGTTTCAGCTTTGGGGGAAAGTTTCCTTAATGATAACATAGCAATAATAATAGCTGACATATATATTGTGCTTTGCAATTTACAAAGCATTGTGAATGCATTATTTCTTATTATCCTTACAACAACTCTGGGAGGCAGGATTTTACAGATGAGAAAGTGATAGCTGATTTAATTAATTCATATTGGGTATCTTTGAAAGATAAATTTTTAGCTCATCCATAATCAGTTTTTTTCCCATTTAAAAACATTTAACTTTATTTCTTTTATTCTTCCTTTTGTATTTTTTATTTCTCCTTTTCAATCCCCATTCAAGATAATTCTCTTTTAGCTGAACATAATAATTGAAGGTGGTGCCATCTGTCTTGGACTAGAGGAGAAACAGAAATGCTCAGTATTTGTTAAATTTTAATGGGTCCTGCAGCTAAAATGGATTATTTACAAAGAGAGAGCAAAAAGCAGTTTTAATTTTATTATTTTTATATCATTCTATTATATTCATGTCCCCAGTTTTGTTAAAAAAAGAGAAAGTGGGTGTTGTATTAATGGCTGAGATAGTTAGCTCTGACAAATATTTTTAAAAAAGCTAAGAAGTTTTATTTTTGCCAGTTTTCTGTTGGATTCATGAATGAATGTTAAAAAATCAAAAATGTTTTTGAACTTTTCCATTTTTTAAGGAATTCACATTAGTGTTTCTTTTATATGAATCAGTGATATAACTTAATGGATAAGGAGAATCCATTATTTAGGGTTTATACCTTTTTTCCTGTTCAGCTCATTATTAGCAGTAAAATGAGATCCCTAAAAATTTAATGCCATTCTCATGATCATTCATAGAAGAGAGAAGTCAGTAGGGGAATAGACTAAAATAAGATATTAAGTAGGGAGAAGATGAAAGGGTACTTTTTAGAAAAATTGTTTTTCCCTAATTGCATTCTCAATATTAACTAAAAAATTCAATTCCACATTCGCCCCCTCCTTTTTCTGCTCCTTCCATTCTTTTTCTTTTTAATTGATACTTTATTTTATTTTTCCAATTACATAGTATGACTTTTTTTTTTTTTTAGTTTTTGTAAGGCAGTGGGGATAAGTGGCTTGCCCAAGGCACCACAGCTAGGTAATTATTAAGTGTCTGAGGCTGGATTTGAACTCAGGTACTCCTGATTCCAGGGCTGGTGCTCTATCCACTGCACCACCTAGCCACACAGTATGAAAGTTTTTCAACATTCATCTACATGAATAATAATATTTATTAGTTGCATAATTTCCTTCCACCCTTCCTTCCCACACCCCTCCCCTCAGTAGTGAACAGTCTGGTGAACATTGTACATGTACATTTGTGTTTATTTTGTTTACAGATTAGTATGAGGAATTAGGTCTAGGGAAAAGAAAGAAAACTATAAGATAGGAAGGAAAAATATAAAAGAAATTTTTTAAAAATTGCATACAGTGTTTATTCAGATTCTGTGAGGTTTATTTGTTTATTTTTCTTCCTCTAGATGTGGATAACATTGTCCATAATAGGTTTCCTAGATTTGTCCATACAGATCTCTGAACTATTGAGATGAGTTGCATTCAACAAGGTTGATCAACTCACAATACTGTTGTTAATGTGTACACTGTTCCCTTGGTTCTGCTCCCTTCTCTCAGCATTAGTTTCTCTTAATTCTTTCATGCTTTTCTAGAGTTCAACCATTCATGTTTTCTTATAAAATCATAGTACTCCATAACATTCATGTACCATAACTTTTTTCGTCCTTCCCCAATTGATAAGCATCCCCTCAATTTCCATTTATTTGCCACTACAATAAGAGTTACTTTGAATATTTTGGAACATGTGGGACTTTGCCCATTTTTTATGATTTCTTTTGGATATAGTATTTGTATTGCTGAATCAAAGGGTATGATCGGTTTTATTTGCAGTTCCATATTGCTGTATTAGTTCACAACTCCATAAACAATGCATTAGTGTCTCAGTCCTCCCTCAACCTCTCTAAGATTGATTGGTTTCCCTTTTTTGTCATATTGTCATATTGTCAACCAATACGATAGGTGAGGTGGTACTTCAGAGTTCTTTAAATTTGCATTTCTATAATCAGTAATGTTTTAGAATAATTTTCATATGATTTTATACATATATCGAGACACATAATCATATATGTGTGTGTGTATTTATCTTTAATTTCTTCATTTGAAAACTGCATGTTCATATCCCTTTGACCCATTTATCACTTTGAGAATGACATAAAACATTATAAATGTGATTCAATTTTCTAATATTTTAGAAATGAAACTTTTATCAGAACCTTTAGCTGTGAAAATTATTTTCCAGCTTTCTGTTTTCCTTCTAATCTTGGCAGAATTGATTTTATTAGTGCAAAAACTTTTTAATGTAGTCAAAATCATTCATTTTGCAGTTTATACTGTACTGCTTATTGTTTGGTCAAAATTTTCTCCCCTTTCCATGGATCTGACAGAGTATTTCATGATCGGTTAATTTACTGCCCTTTATGTCTAAATCCTAAACTGATTTTGATCTTATTTTTGTACAGAGTGTGGTATGTGGGTCTATGCCTAGTTTTTGTCATACTATTATCCAGTTTTTTCAACAATTTTTTTTCAAAAGTGAGTTCTTATTGCAGAAATTAATGTCTTTTGGCTTATCAAGTAGTCATTTACTACAGTTTCTTCTGTACCTATCCTAATCCACTGGTCCATTACTCTATTTCTTAACCTGTACCAAGTAGTTTTGATGACTGCCACTTTTTAGTATTGTTTTAGATTTGGTAGACCAAGGTCACCGTCCTTTACATTTTTTTCCATCAATTCCCTTGAACTTCTTGACTTTTTACTGCTCCAGATGAATTTTGTTACAATTTTTTTATCTTTTAATGGTTTATTTATTTTCACATTATTACAATAATCTTGTTTTGAAAGTAAACATAAACCTTAAATCCTCCCCCAAAAGAAAGAGAAACCTCATGAGAAATGAAGTAAAAGAAAAAGTGTACTTCAGTCTGTGTTCAGATACCATGGGTCTGTCTCTGGGATGGGTTGCATTCTTTATCATAAATCTATCAGAGAAGTTGCTTCATTGTTTTTTCCATAGTTGCTATTGTTAACTGTATTTCTCTCCATTCTATTCCTCCCCACTTCCATTTATTCTATTCTTTCTCTCTCCTTTCACCCTGTCCCTTCTCAGAAGTTGCATCTGTCTACCCTCTCCCATAATCTTTTCTGTCTTTATCACCTACTCCCCTCTCTCTCTGACCCCTTCTCCCATCCCTTTCCTCTTCTTTTTCCTCTAGGATGAGATAGATTTCTATACCCTATTGAATTTGTATATTATTTCCTCTGACCCATTTCTGATGAGAATAAAGATTCACTCATCCCCCGCACCTTCCCCCATTCCACTCCATTGAAAAAGCTTTTTCTTGATTCTTATGTGAAATATCTTAGCCCATTTTACCTCTCCATTCTCTTTTCCCCTGTACTTTCCTTTATCACCCATTGACTCCATCTTTATTCTATATTATTCAATCATATTCAGCTCCCTCCTGTACCTTATGTATATAAGGTCTTTCTAACTACTCTTATAAATGAGAATGTTTTGGGGCGGCTAGGTGGCGTAGTGGATAAAGCACCGGCCTTGGAGTCAGGAGTACCTGGGTTCAAATCCAGTCTCAGACACTTAATAATTACCTAGCTGTGTGGCCTTGGGCAAGCCACTTAACCCCATTTGCCTTGCAAAAACCTAAAAAAAAAATAAAAAATAAATGAGAATGTTCATATCAGTTTATCAGTATCTTCTTCCCATGTAGGAATACATATAGTTCAACATTAAATCCCTCATAATTAGACTTTACTTTCCACTTGGAGATCAGACTTTCTGTTTAGCTCTGGTTGTTTCAACAGGAAATTTTGAAAGTACTCTGTCATTGAAAATTCATCTTTTCTCTTGAAAGATGATGTTCAGTTTTGATGGATAGTTGATTCTCAGTTATAATCCAAGCTCTCTTGCCTTCTGGAATATCAATGTCATATTCCAAGCCTTTCGACCCCCTTAATGTAGATACTACCATCCTGTGTAATCTTGACTGTAGCACCATGGTAGTTGAATTGTTTCTTTCTGGCTACTTGCAGTAGTTTCTCTTTAATTTGAGAGTTTGGGAATTCGACTATAACATTCCTGGGAGATTTTGGGGAGTGGGGCATCTCTTTCAGGAGGCGATAGGTGAATCCCTCACTTTCTGTTTTCCCTCTGCTTGTAGGATCTTGGGCAGTTTTGCTCGATTATTTCTTGAAAAATGAAGGCTAGGCTTTTTTTTGCTGGTCATGACTTTCAGGTAGTCAAGTAATTTTTTATGATTTCTCCTGGATCTTTTTTCCAGGTCAGTTGTTTTTCCAATGAAATATTTCACATTTTCTTCTAGTTTTTTCATTCTTTTGGTTTTGTTTTATTGTTTCTTGATTTCTTGTAAAGTCATTAGCTTCCTTTAGCTCCGTTCTGTATTTGAAGTAGTTATTTTCTTCAGAGAACTTTTTTATCTTTTTTTTTTTTCCAATTGGCCAATTCTGCTTTTTAAGGCATTCTTCTCATTTGCCTTGTGGACTGCTTTTTCCATTAAGCTGATTTTTAACATACTATTTTCTTTGGTGTAATTTTTTTGTAAGTACTTCACCAAGTTGCTGACTTGGTTTTCATGATTTTCCTGAATTGCTCTCATTTTCCAGTTTTTCCTTTACTTCCCGTATTTGCTTTTCAAAGTCTTTCTGAGCTCTTCTATAGCCTGAGACCATTCCTTATTTTTTTTTGTTTTTGTTGTCTTTGAATCAAGATTTGACCTTGCCATCTTCTGAGTGTGTATTTTGATCCTCCATGGCATCAAAGTAATTTTTTGTGGTCAGATTCTTCTTTTTTTTGGTTGTTTCCTTATTTCCTCAGTCTATGAATGATGGTTTTTGGGACAGCCCCCCCACCTTAATTCTTCCAATGTCTTATAAGAGGCTCTGATTGCTCTGCTGGCCTGTGCTCTGATCTGTGATCAGAAGTACTCCCCTCTGCCCTGGAGCTGTGAGGAGGGTCTCTGCCCCTCTATGGTAGTATGGATTGCAGAGTGCAACCTGGATCTGAGTATAGGCAAAGCAGCAGAAAGACCTTTGCAGTCTCTCCCCACCCCCTTACTGTCTGTGGGCTGAATGCCCTGAAAGCAGCTGCTGGATTGCTTCAAAGGTTCCTGTGGATGCCCTGAGGTCAATGCTGGGCTGGACTTGGTGCTCTCACTCTTGTAGCACAAAGTTATTCCCCCACCCCCAACCCCAATCCCAGCCCTCCAAGCTGTCCCCAGTGATCCCTGGGACAAGATGACTAAAAAGCTCTCCCATTGCCACTGACCCAGGTCCTCCAGGGACCCAGGAATCCTGCAAGCTGTTCCTGCAAGACTGGAGCTGGTTTGTTCCTGTAACTTGTACTGTGCTGCAGTTTTTTCTAGTCCAGCAGATCTATCAAATTGTCTCAGACTGGGAAATTGTTTCACTCAAACCTTTCTGTGGCTTTTGCCCCAACTCTTAACAATTTGATTGGAGTCATAATTTTACAGCTTTTGGAGTTTTTTGGGAAAGATTTTTTTGGAATTACTGCCTTCACGCTGCCATCTTGGCTCTGCCACTACCATTTTTTTCTTGGTAGGTAAAGTAGTTATATGATAATTTGATTTGTATTGCACTGAAGAAGTAATTTTATCTTGAGTTGAATTATCATTTTAATTATATTAAATGGACATAACCATGAGCAATTGACATTTTCCCAGTTGTTTAGATCTGATTTTATTTGTGTGAAAAGTGCTTTGTAATTGTGTGCATTAAGTTTCTGAGTTTGTCTTGGGAGATAGATTTCCAAGCATTTAATGTTGTCTGCAATTACTTTAAATTGAATTTCTCTTTCTATCTCTTGTTCTTGGGCTTTGTTATTCAAATATAAAAATGTTGATGATTTAATATGGGTTTATTTTATATCCTGCTACTTTGCTGAATTTGTTAATTATTTAGTATTTTTGTTGATTTTCCAGGGTTTTCTAAGTATATCATCTACAAAGAGTGAAAATTTTTGTTTTTCATTTCCAGTTCACATTGGAAATGCTTCTAGTTTATCCCTTTTACATATATATATGTGTGTGTGTGTGTGTGTATTATATTTAATATTTTTTAAGGAAAACTCCAGGTTTTTTTTAGAGGAAAGTGTTTTAATAGGAGAAATCATATTTTGTCAAAGGTTTTTCATTCCTATTGAGCTAATCATATGATTCCTATTGGTTTTGTTATTGATATATGTTCAAATATATTAAGTATTGAACTATCCCTGCCTATCTGGTATAAATTCTGCCTGATCATGGTGTATTATTCTAGTAATAAATTGCTATAATCTCTGCTAAAATTTTATTCAAGCTAATTACATTAATATTCATTAGGGAGATTGGTCTATAATTTTGTCTGTTTTGGTTCTTCCTGGTTTAGGTACTAGCACCATATTGATGTCATAAAAGGAATTTGGCAGAACTCCTCTTTCTTTAAAATAGTTTATGTAGAATTGGAATTAATTGTTCCTTGAATGTTTGGAAGAATTTACTTGTAAATCTATCAGGTTGTGAAGACTTTTTGTTAGGGAGTTTATTGGTGGCTTCTTTGGTTTCTTTTTCTGAAATGGGGTTAAGTATTTTATTTCCTCTTCTGTTAATCTGGGCAGTTATATTTTTATAAATATTCATTCATTTTACTCAGAGAATCAAATTTATTGACCTACATTTAGATAAAATAGCTCTGAATTATTTGTTTAATTTCCTCCTCATTGATATGAGTTCACTTTTTTCATTTATGATACTGATCATCTGATTTTCTAATTTCTTTGTTTTAATCAGATTAACTAAAGGTTTATCAATTTTAATGGTTTTTTCACATAAAATCAAAACTTAGTTTTAGTATTAGGTCAATGGTTTTCTTGCTTTCAAATTTACTAATCTGTGTGTTGATTTTCATAATTTATTTGGTATTTAACTGAGGATCTTTAATTTGTTCTTTTTCTAGCTTTATTATTTGCATACTCGATTCATTGATCTCTTCTTTCTCTATTTTAATCATGTGAACATCCCATTTAGTTTGTTATGATGTCTCATTTACTTTAGACAAAATGATTAGTCATTTCTGTGATTTACTGTTTGATCCACTTGTTCTTAAAAATTATGTGATTTAGTTTCAAATTAACTTTTTGTTTATCCATGACCCTTTATTACATGTAATATTTATTTCAACATGATCTGAAATTGTGCATTTATCAATTCTGTCTTTCTGCATTTAATTGTAAAGTTTTTATGCCTTAATACATGGTCAGTTTTGGTATAAGTGCCATGTACTACAGGAAAAAAAAAATAGATTCTTTTCTATCCCTATTATAGTTTCTCCAGAGGTTTATTTAAGTTTGCCAAGATTTCATCTTAACTTCCTTCTTGTTTATTTTGTGTTTAGATTTATCTAGTTCTGAGAGAGGAAGGTTGAGTTCATCCATTATTATAGTTTTGCTTTTTATGCTATACCACTAGATGCGTATATGTTTAATAATGATATAATTTCATTGCCTGTGGTACCTTTTAGGAAAATGTAGTTTCCTTTCTTAACCCTTTTAGTGAGATCCATTTTTGCTTTTGCTTTGTCTGAATTCAGAATTGCTATTCCTGATCTTTTTACTTCGCTGAATCATAATATATTTTACTCCAATCTTTTATGTTTACCTGGTGTATATATCTCTCTCTGCTTCAGATGTGCTTTAGGTAAACAACATATTGTAGGATTCTGGTTTTTAATACATTTTTGCTATTTATTTCAATTTTATGGCAGAGCTCATCCCATTCACTTTACAGTTAAGAGTATTAATTCTTTATTTCCCTCCATGTTATCTTTCCTCTTATTCTTCCTCACCAATGTTTTACTCCCTTTCTCCTTTTAACTTTCTAAAAATATTTTAACCCAACTATTTTCACTTATCCCTTCATCCTTCTTTTTATCATTCCCTTCTTCCCTTTTCTTTCTCTTCCTTCCACCTCCCTACCCCTTCCCTGTAGGGTAGGATAGAGTTTTACACCCAATAGGGAACATATGTTATTTCTTCTCTGGGCCAAATCTATTGAATAGGATTTACTCAGTATTCACACCCTCCTTCTTCCCCTTTACTATAATATGTCTTTGTATCTTAACATTCCTAGTCTTTTTATGTTTTTATTGTTGTAACACTTTCTTGTACTTATATCCTTCTTGTACTTATATTCATTTTGTCTGACCTGATAAAAGTACTATCAATCAATGTACAATCAATCAAAAATTGTTTGATAAGGTCAAAATACAATTAATCAAAGGTAGATTGATTGATTGATAAGCGGCATTGCCTCATAGTCGCTAAATACCCTCCCCTCTTCTCTCTTATTTGAAATACACTTCTCAAGAGTCATGAATCAAGAATACCATCTGTATCCAGGGAAGGAATTGTGGAATTTGATCAAAGATCAAAGACTATTACCTTCAATTTAAGAAAAAAACCCATTATCTTCCTTATGTAATTTTGCTGTCTCTTATACTTTATTTTTTCCTCCTTAAGGATATGATTTCTCTATCATCACATTCAACTGAGATCAGTGTATACCATGGAAACAATGTAAAGGCTAACAGAATGCTTTCTGCAGGGAGTGGGGAAAGGGGGGGAGGGAAGCTAGAATGGGGGAAAGATTGTAAAACTCAAAATAAATAAAATCTTTCTTTAAAAAAAGTCATGAATCACATCAAATTATAATTATTTTATGCCTTACCCTCTTTTCAAGTACCCTTTCTTCAAAATTAAGTGAATCAATGAACAAAGCAGTCTCCCTATATAGATGGTTTAAAAAATATATTTAAAAAATATTTTTCCTCTTTCTGTTATGTCTTTATTTGCTTTGAATTGTTGATAGCGTACAAAGTTTTGTCTGTTATTTCTGTTATTTCTGTTTTATTAATCCAAAGCAAGACTATAGCAACTTCCTTGTCAGTTTCAACCAGTTCTTCAGTATCACATATTATATTTGAATATTTCTAGAATTTGTTCCAGTGAATTTTGGGACAACACACTCCTGAGCCTTCAAATTCTTCATCACTAAGAAGATACAAACATAATGTAAGGAAATAATTTCTTCCTAGCCAATTTTTTTTTATTTTAGGTTTTTTGCAAGGCAGTGGGGTTAAGTGGCTTGCCCAAGGCCACACAGCTAGGTAATTATTTAATGTCTGAGACTGGATTTTAACTCAAGTACTCCTGACTCCAGGACTGGTGCTCTATCCACTGCACCACCTAACCACTCCTTTCTTAGCCAATCTGAATGGATTTGAGGGATGGGATGCTGTGCTAAGACATCAGACTCACTTTCTCCTCCAGAGTCATCTGAGTCCAGTGACCAGATATATATATCAGGATAACTGGAAAAGGCCCTAGATGCTAGGCAATTAGGGTTAACTGAATTGCCCAAGGTCACATAGTTAGAAAGAGTCATATGTTTGCGGCCTGATATGAATTCACTTGCTGGTGTTTGTCCTTAATTACCAAAGAAGACCATGACATCAAGGTGGTACTGCCATGACAAGCCCATGATTTTGGATTTGAATGGGGTGGGGGGGGGGGGAGGGTTACTGTGCTAAGTCACCACTTTCTCCTTTGGAACTATATGGGTCGGGGCAGCTAGGTGGAGGGAGTGGCTAGGTGGCACAGTGGATAAAGCATCCACCCTGGAGTCAGGAGTACCCTGGGTTCAAATCCGGTCTCAGACACAATAATTACCTAGCTGTGTGGCCTTGGGCAAGCCACTTAACCCCATTTGCCTTGCAAAAACCTAAAAAAAACTATATGGGTCCAGGGGCCAGATATAGATCAGGACAATCAGGACAATTGGAGATGGTCTTGGATGTGAGGCCTTCAAGATGTGAGGAAGTCAGGGTTCTGAATGTGAGGCAATCAGGGTCAAGTGACTTGCCCAAGGTTATATAGCTAGTAAGTGTCAAATGTCTGAGATGGAAATTGAACTCAGGTCCCCCTGACTCCCAAGTCCAGTACTCTATCCACTTTGCCACCTAGCTGCCCCCTAAGGAGTTGCATAAGGAGAGAATAACCATTCAGATATTCTGAGACTGCCAGTACAAAGGCAGATGTTGAATGTTGACCAAGTGTAGCTGAATTCTGCAGAATACAATCACAGAGCTATCAGATAAAAAGAGAACCAAGAGAAAGCAGGGTCATGAAATGCCAAAGAGAAGCAAGTAAACAGGGGAAGTGGTCATCATTGTCAGATGCTGCAGAGAGGTAACAAGAATGAAGATTGAGAAAAGGTCTTTAGATTAATAAAGTTGATTGATAATTGAAGAGAGATATTTCAATATAATGATGAAGTTGAAGCTAGTTTTCAGAGGTTTTAGAAGTGAGTGAGAGGAGAGGCAGTGGAGTCAGAGAATATAGGTAGATAGATATCCATTCACAGCCCTTGAGGGAGGGTGCCTTTCTGGAACTTTCAGTAGTCACAAGCATTCTTTTCCACCTTGAAAGCATGACCACTGCTCTACTCATCATTCCCTTTGCCCTGGGAATGCAACTCAGAACCACATATAACCAGTGTTACTACACTCAGTGCCAGCTAAAGATTTCCTGTAATTTCCTTCTGAACAATTGCCCTTACTGAGGACCAAATAGAACCTCCATTAGCCCCTCATTGTCATCTGTGCAACTATTATGAATTTATGATCCTACTGTCCACAAGGGCTCTTTGAAACCTTTTTATCCTCCCATAAGGATCACATTGCTTTTTCTCTGCATTTTGATGTTGGTGCCAGAAGATTTGGGTCTTGCTGCCAATGAGAAAACTTTTCAGGGATTTTTTGGTCAGTGAATGGATCAGATAGTTCAAGTAATATTTAATCTTTTAACTTTTTTCCTGGCAATGTCTGTTGTGCCTATGGCCACAGGCCTCCTTCTATTTATTTTTGGGGTAGGCTGAAGTGCAGGATAATTAGAAAATCTACACATCTGAGTGAAGTTTCCCTAATAGCATAGATCTGGTGAAATGATGCTTTTCCTGATTCCCTTTCTAATTAGGACTCTCTTCAACCATAAATTTCAGTGTATTAATTTATGTATACACACATATATGTATGCATATATATATATATATATATATATATAATTTATCTGAATATATATATATATATATATATATAATATGTGTATGTATATTCCCTCCAGGAAAATTCCAGCTTTCTAAAAAGAGGTCCTACTCTCTTATATTCCTACCTCCTAAGCAGATGCCTAACAAATGAGTAAATTTAGGTTATGTGGTATACTATTTAGCATCATTCAGACATAAACATTTAAGCATTTACTCTATACCTGTCACTTTACTAAGTATGGAGGGGGGTGCAAAAAAGATAAAAGATAGTCTCTGCCCTCTAAGAGTTCATAATCTAATGGGAAGAACAAAAAGCAAATAAATCTATACAAACTATGTACAGGATAAATAGAAAATCATTCAGAGGGACAACACTAGGATTAAGACCATGTTCATTATTCCAGAAAGAAGCTGTTTATAACCATTCTTTATAAAAATTAATGACTTTAAGTAAGATTATGATAGTTTAATAATTATATTACCTTTCTTCACTGGGTAAATTCAGCAGTTTTTTTTAAAAATTCCTACCATTTACTTGGCACATATTCATAAGACATGTGGGTAGCACTATGCATAAGGCTATGGATTTGGGAATAGGAAGATCTGAGTTCAAAACCTTCCTCAGACACATACTAGCTGTGTGATCTTGGGCAAGTCACTTAAATCTCTCTCTACCTCAGGTTCCTCATTTGTAAAATGAAAATAATAAGACCTACTTCTCTTTACCAATATTGTTTTTATCACCATATTCACATGTTCTGGTTAATATTTGAATACTATGCCCAGAGAAAACCTAAAAATATGTACCTTTACCACTTTGTTCCTGATGCAGGGAATAAGAATGTTGTTTGATGTGACTGAAGTGCTTTCTCTTTACATAGAATGGCTTATTGGGAACCTGAATGATTAAGTATTTATTCAGAAGTAAATGTGTATTTTTAAACAGGCATAATAAAACATACATTTTATTGATATGGAGTCACAATATTGGAAACAAATATTTTATTAGTGTTACTTTTGCAGTAATCATGATGAGTTATGTTAATGGTACTGTAATTTCTATATGGTATCAGTCATTAACTAATTTGATTAATATGATTAGCACCCATGTTTTGAGTGAATGAAAAAAGATAATTTAATGCAACTCATTCATTGCATATTCATGTTGAAGTCTTCTAACTGGTCTTTTCTGTGTCCAGGCTCATTACCTCAAATGCCTCCTGAATAATACCTTGGCAATGATCTTCCTTAAATTTAATCATCATTTACAGTTAGTCTTTTCCTTTCTAGTTCTCTTTCACTTTTATGGAACTTTTGACCCTACTGACTACTCCTTCCTTGTATTCTGTTTATTTATGACTGTACCTCATGATATCATTCAGGAAAAAAATTTATGTTTTAGTTAAGCTTTATAGCTTTTATTTTTTATATTCAAAGCTATTTTTTCTTTTCTTTTTTTTTGTTTTGCATGCATTGATAATCTGTTAATTGTTCAGTCAAAATTAGGAAAAGAAAAGAAAAACCCTCATTATAAACTTGCATAGTCCTGTAGTATAATGTGTCACAATAGGCAAGTCTGAAAATATATCTCTCTGTGCATTTTAAGTTTATCATCTCCCTGATATGAGCCAAGTGGCTTGTTTTATTTTTAGTCTTCTGAATTTCTTTTATTATTTAATGTTCTAAGTTCATTTGGAGTGTTTTTCTATCCATATAACATAATTTGTTTTGTTATTCCCTAATATTGAATAGACCTTTAATTTCCAAATTTTTCTGTTATGAAAATAATTATTATAAATGTTTTTTCTGTGCATTGTGTTTTTTTCCTCCTTGTTTAATCTCTGGAATATAAGCTTAGTATTATTTAATAGGTACAACAAAGGATATGCACAATTTAGTGAGTTTGGGAGCATAGTTACAAATTGTTTTTTAGAATGGCTGTACTAATTGATAGCTCTCCTAGTAGAGTACTAATGTGCCTGTTTTCTCAATAGCTCCTCGAACATTTTATTTTCATATTTTGTTGACTTTGCCAGTTGAAATGGATCTGAAATAAAACTTCAGAGTTGCTTTATTTTGTATTTCTCTAATATGAATACTGAAGCAAAGTAAGCAGAACCAAAAAACAAACCAAAAAACCCTACAGTATTATAAAACAGGACATAATTTTTTTTACATGAATAAAATTGTATTTATGTATAATGTTAATTATGATGGCTAATAAATTTGATTCCACAGAAAATTTAAGACAATGGACTTTCTTCCCCCTCATTGCAATGAGGGCATATGAGTATGGAATATTGGGTATTCTTTCAGTCATGATATATTACTCAGTTTTGCTATACTGCTTAAATTTTCCTTCTTAATCTCTAAGACATGACTTGGCAGATAGTTGAGGGGAAAGGCATGTATTTAGAAATAAATGTAAAACAAAAATCAATACTAAAAAACAATTTAGAAAAGAACTATAGGAAAAAAAATTCTGAAGAAAGCATTTTGGTTTGCCAGAGTCAATGAAGACTTTATTTGAATTGGATCTTGATAGATAAATGTTAAGTAGTTAAGAAGGGCTAAAAGAGGAAATTTGAAGATTTATAAAAATAGTTGGGATTAGTATTTGGAAGTTCCAGGTAATTCTTGGCTCTACCAGTAAGGTATAGAATTGGGCCTTAGGGAAAGGACTGAACTTGGAAAGTAAGAGATGAATTTAGCCTTGGAAAGGAAGAAAGGAATATTTTTCTCTGAGGTAGGAGTAAAGGAAGAAAAAAGTATAGTGAAAAGAAAGTAGAAGAGGAATCTGATTGAACACAGTTAAAATGTCAAACTTTGAATAAGTGACATCATCTAACTATACCTATAATTATTATTGAAATATGCACATAGGTGAAACATTACATAGAATCTAAACATGGGAGTTAGGAAGATATGAATTCAAATGTATTTCTGGTACTTACTAGCCAGGACAAGTCACTTAACCTTTCTTTGTCTGTTTCCTCAATCTGTGAGATAGGGATAATAGCACCAATCTTCATCTACTATACCTCCATGCCTGGAATGCTCTTGTTTCTCATCTTTTGCTTCTTAATTGTCCTGATTTCAGTGCCCTGCACAAGCTCACTTCAGGGCCCTGAATTACTTTAATTTTTTTTCCCAATTACATGCAAAAAATTCATCTTTTTGTAGAGTTTTGAATTTCACATTTTTCTATCATCCTGCATTCCCTTCCTCCTCAGCATGGCAGCAAACACTCTGATATAGGTTGTGAATGTAGTCTTGTTTAACGTATTTCTATGTTAGTCAGATTGTGAAGAATTAGAGTTAAGGGTTCCATCAGAATTGTTTTTAATCATTGTACTGATGAAAAGAGCAAAGTTTGTCATTGTTGATTATTATACAGTATTGCTGTTAATTTGTACGATATTCTCCTATTTCTACTCACTTCAATCAACATCAATCAACATGAAGTCTGGCTGCTCATGATTTCTTACGGAACAATAGTACTCCATAACATTCATATACTATAACTTTATTCATCCATTCCACAATGGATGGGCATCCCCTCAATTTCCTCTTCTACAAAAAGAACTGCTATAAATATTTCTATACTTGTGGAACTTTTTCCCTTTTTTTTAGGATATCTTTGGAATATAGACCTAGTTGGTGGTATTGCTGAATCAATGAATATACAGTTTTATTTCCCTTTAGGCATAATTCTAAATTGCTCTCCAGAATGGTTAGATCAGTTCACAACCCTAACAGTGTGATTGTTGGGTGTATGGGGCCAGATATGGACTTGGGTGCTCCTGACTCCAGGGCTGGTGCTCCATACATTGCGCCACCTGGCCATACCTACAATTATTACTATTTTTTTTTAATTTTAATTGTTTTTCTCTTCCCTTTACTTTATCGCTCAAGCGAGTCTATATTTTTTGGGGGAGGGGTATTTTGTTTACTCTTAAACAAGAATATTTTATTAATGTATAAAAAAACATTTGTACAAAATGAGAATAAACATTAAATTAAAAAAAAGAAAAAAGCCTTTCCAAGATTCCCTCCATTATAAAAAAAAAAAATCCTACCAGTGGCACATTAGTGTCCCTAGATTTCCCACATCCTCTCCAATATGGCTCATTTTCCTTTTTTCTCAGTTTAGTCAATCTGATAGGTGTAAGGTCAATATTGATTTGGAGTATTTTTTCCTATGATTATAGAGAACTTTAATTTCTTCATCTGAAAATTGGCTATTTATGACTTTTTGACCATTTTTCAATTGGAGAATGACTTGTATTGTTATAAATTTGACACAGAACTCTTGTGAACAGTTGTGAAAATTATTTCCCAGCTTTCTGATTCCTTCTAATTGGCTATATTGGTTTTGTTTATACAAAAACTTTTTAATTTAATGTAGTTGAAATTATTTATTTTGTAGTTTATATTGTTCTTTATCTCTTATCTCTTATGTTTGGTCATAAACTTTTCCCCTTTCCATAGATCTGACAGATAGACTATTTCTTATTCTCTTAAATGCCTTTTGGTATGACCTTTTATGTCTTGTGCCCATTTCGACCTTATCTTGGTATAGCACATAAGATATTGGTCTATGCATGATTTTGGGCATATGTTCCTGTTTTCCCAGCAGTTTTTGTCAGAGTGTATTCTTAACCCATAAACTAATGTCTTTTGAGTTTATCCAGCAATAACTACTGTAATTATATACTACTGTTTCTTTTGACCCTAATCTATTTAACTGATCCACTTCTCTATTTCTTAACAAGTACCAGAGAGTTTTAGTGAATGATACTTTATAATACTGTTTTAGATCTGATGGGGATAGGCTTCCTTTGAATTTTTTTCATTAATTCTCTTGATATTCTTGACCTTTTGATTCTCCAGATCAATTTTAATTTTAGTAGAATTGTCATTTTTATTATATTAGCTCTGCCTACCCCTGAACAACTGACATTTTTCCAATTGCTTAGACTGACTTTATTTTTTTTATTTTTTGCAAGGCAATGGGGTTAAGTGGCTTGCCCAAGGCCACACAGCTAGGTAATTATTAAGTGTCTGAGGCTGGATTTGAACTCAGGTACTCCTGACTCTAGGGCCAGTGCTCTATCCACTGCACCACCCAGCTGCCCCTAGACTGACTTTATTTGTATGAAAAGTCATTTATAATTGTATTCATATAGTTTCTTGGATTATCTTGGCAGGTAGATTCCCACGTATTTTATGTTGTCTACCATTAGTTTAAATGAAATTTCTCTATCTCTTGCTATTGGGCTTTGTTGGTAATATATAGAAATGTTGATGGTTAATGTTGGGGGAGTTTTATATCCTGTTACTTGATAAAGCTCTTGAAGCTTTAAAGTTTTAAAGTAGTTTTTAATCGATAGTTCTCTAAGTTTATCATCTGCACAGAGTGAGAGTTTTGTTTCCTCATTACCAGTTCTAATTCTTTCAATTTCTTTTTCTTAGTTTTTCACCCTTGATCTTAACTGAGATCTTTTTGATATTACTAATCTTTCACCCTTTCACTTTTTCCACCTTTTTCACCCTTCTTTTTTCACCTTTGATCTTACTGAGAATGCATCTGGTTTATCCCCATTACATATAATGCTTGCTGATGGTTTTAGATAGATATTGCATAATATTTTAGGAAAATTACATTTATTTCTGTGCTCTCTAGTGTTTTAATAGGAATGGATATTGTATTTTACCAAAGGCTTTTCCAGTATCTATTGAAATAATCATATTGTTTGTTAATTTTGTTATTGGTATGGTCAATTATACTGATAGTTTTCCTCATATTGAACCAACCCTGCATTCCTGGTATAAATCCTATCTGATCATCTTGTATTATCCTAATGATAACTTCTCTGTAATCTCTTTGCTAAAATATTATTTAAAATTTTTTAATCAATATTAATTAGGGAAATTGATTTATAATTTTCTTTGTCTGATTTGGCTCTTTTGGTTTAGGTATCAGCACTTTATTGCTGTCATAAAAGAAATCTGGCAAAACTCCCATCTATTTTTTTTAGATTGTTTATATAGAATTGGAATTTTTTGTTCTTTAAATGTTTGATAGAATTCACTTGTAAATTCATCTGACCTTGGAGTTTTTTCCTTAGGGACTTTAATGATGACTTGTTCATTTTTTTTCTGAAATGAGTTATTTAAGTATTTTATTTCATCTTCTGTTAATCTGACCAAGTTATGTTTTTGTAAATAATGATCCATTTCACTTACATTTTCAGAGATGTTGGCATACAGTTGGACGAAACAACTTCAGATAATTTAAATTACTTTAATTCCTTCTTTATTGCTGGTGAATTTACCCTTTTCATTTTTGATGATGGTTATTTTTTTCCTTTTTTAAAAAAAATCAGATTAACCAAAAGTTTATCTATTGCATTGGGTTTTTTTTATAAGGCCAGCTCTTAGTTTTATTTATTACTTCACTAATCTTCTTGTTTTTAATTTTTCAATTTGTCCTTTGAGTTTCAGAATTTCTAACTTAGTATTTAATTGGAGGTTGTGTTCTTTTTCTACCTTTTATAATTGCATGTTCCAGGTCCCTAATTACTAATGCCTTCTCCTCCCAAATTGCCTCCCACCTTTTCAATATACATCTTATATTATTTTTATTTTAGAAACTAGTTTCTTCTTATTAATCCAGAATTACCAGTTTGCTCTTCTGTTTCCTCTCTACCTTTTGAATGGTAATGCTGGCACTCGATATATGTCAAAAATTTAACTGCACTGCTTTTTGATAGGAAAAAAAAAAGATTGCTTAGAAGATATTCATGTTTTCATGCCAGGTTAATGGCCTTTCTCTCAAACTCATTTAATTTATTTCTTTTCTCCAAATGACACTTTGTCTTTGGTTTCTTTCTCTGCTGTTTCCCATTTAATTTCTTTACTATCATATTTATCCTTAGATTCCTAAGTTTTCAACTTATATGAATACACTTTATTTTATACAGTGATACTCCAAACTTTTTCCATTCTCTCCCTTTTTCATATTTTAACTGGCAACATTGCTTTAGGACTTTCCTGCCTTACCCACTAGGCACCAAGAAAATTCTCCAAGATTCTAACAGTTTTGGCACTCTATCTTATTACCACCTTCTCTCCCTCTGATTGGGGAGTGGAGCCATGAACTCCAAACCCTGATTTAAAGAGGGAACTCAGCTCAGCTGCCTTCATTTTGACCTGACTATACCACTGTGGGATTTTTCTGACTTTTCCACAGTATTACCATGTTATGTATTGGAGTCTTTCTTCTATCCTTCACTTTTCAACTGGTTTTTTTAGATTTTTTTTTTGCAAGGCAAATGGTGTTAAGTGACTTGCTCAAGGCCACACAGCTAGGTAATTATTAAGTGTCTGAGACCAGATTTGGACCCAGGTACTCCTGACTCCAAGGCCGGTGCTTTATCCACTATGCCACCTAGCCGCCCCCTCAACTGGTTTTTGCATGTTGTCTCTAGATTGTAATTTCCTTGAAGACAGGGAAAATTTTTTTTGAATTTGTGTCCCTGGTACATAATACAATGTCTGCTATGTGGCATATCCCTAATAAATGTTTTTTGATTTTTAAAATAATTACACACATTTTAGAACCATGTACTTGTCAGAACTGCCATACCACCAAGTTTCAGTGGCATCGGTTATGTCAAATTTTCTAACTTCTTTGCCAATTCTATTCTTTCTGTTTGGTTTTCATTTAGTTTTTTATTTGTATAGCTGAGGATATTATGCTTTCTTCTTGGGTAGTATCTTATGTGAATTATTAGTCTCTTGTGCTACTATTCTTATTATATACTTAGTATTCTCTATGGTGCCAAGTTTGGCAAATTTATGTGGAAAGTCCTGCCCTTTCCTTTCCACTTTCAATTGAAGTCATCTTTATCAGATTCACAAGACTTTTTAGGTGATCAAGAACTCATTATTTCTAGCTTTTAAGCCATACTTTAGACATCTATCAGATGCTATCTTTTTCTTAGTTGGTCACTCCCCAAGTCTTCTGACTCTCCTACCTTTAAGTAACTGTACTGATGACATCTTTACAAAGTCATCAGTTTTTGCCTAAGATCATTTATTGTTGGCAATATTTTCTGTGTTCTTTGAGGGGCATGATTTTTCCCTCAAATGAATCATTAGAAATTAGATGTGGTTATCATGTCTGACTCTTGGATCTCTACCACATCCCCTAACAAATCTACAGAAAGAAAGTTGGATATGGAGTCAAAAAAACATGTTTGTAATACTAGTTAACTTTGTGTCCATGGGCAAGTCTCTTAATCTCTCTGATAGTCAGTCACCTGTTTTGTAAAATGGGAATAATAATGGGGATAATAACTTGACAAGGTAGTTGTAAGATGTAAATGAGAAAATGTGTAAGCATTTTATTCCCTAAGAAAGATAAAAAGATATAAAAATAATAGCATTTTAAAATGACTGATGTGCAAAATTAAAAATAGACTGTCCATGAATTTAGTAGTTATTCACACCTAATTGATTAACTAGGCTTCAGAATGCCTTGCTAACTTAAAAAAAACTAAACAAAACATTCATTTTCACATTATTCCCTTGAGATAACTAGTAGATAGGTATATTTTAATTTTTTTTCTTTATAAGTGAATAAAGTGAAGTATAGAAAAATGGTTGCCTATACCTTGGAGCTTCAGAATCCTGCTTAGGGAAGGTAATTAATTTACTTTTTTTTTTTTTTTTTTTTTTGGAGCTTGAACTTTAGAACTTAACCCAGGGGTTGGATAATTGAGTTTATATTGACCCACTTAGCTCACTATATCTCTTAGTTGCCACCAGATGCCAGATAATGCTCTACATTTACATCTTACCCAGGTATCCTTCAGAGCTATTGTATCATTTTCTTGCCTCTATGTACTCTTCATCCCTCAACTGTTACCTTTCCTCTTCCTTTAAACTTCTTTATTATTTTACCTCTAACCTTCCAGTCATACAAGCTTATAACTTCAGTGTTATCTCCAACAAATTACTCTCTTTCACTGGCATCTTTCAGATGCTAGTCATTTGTCAGATTTTATTATTTCATTCTCCATAAAATTTCTTGCATCTGTCTTTTCTCTCCTTAAGCCGCCTTAGGTTAGGCCTTTATCACTTTGGATTGTTATAGTAATCTTCTAATTGATCTCCCTACATCAAGTTTCTCTCCATTTCTAATCCATCCTCTACAGAACTACCAAAGAAATATTCCTAAAAGTGTAGATATGATTATGTCACCCTCCTATACAATAAAATTATTGGACACTCTAGGATCTAATATTTATATTTATTATCCCTTTTAAAATTTCAGTTTTGTGTTCATTTGATAACATAGAATTTTTAATCAATGGCAAATGTACATAATGAATAAATATATAAATATATTCATATTAAGGAAGTATGTTCATTTTTTGAAACTGATTTATGGGAGCAATCAAAAAGAATATGGAGATCACTATAGTGCAGTCATTCTGTTCATAGGTCATAAGAATATTCTGAACATTGAGAACTGTTAAGAACTAGTGTCATTTGCATTAGACTTGAACTTTATTTTTTCACAACTCTATTGTGTTGTTCTTTTGTTGTTATTAATAGGGAGTATTTAAAAATCATTCCAATTAAAAAAATTTTTTTTCCATTTCCCCCCCCACAGACATTTTAGAGACTGGTGTTAAAGGAACAACAGACACAGTTAAAGGTGTGAAACGGAAAAAGATTGTAACTGAAAACCATCTGAAAAAAATACCAAAATCACCCCTGAGAAATCCTCTTCAAACAAAACTTAAGGAAAATACAGGACAACCATCTTTCAATGTGCTTCATAGAACTTCAGAATACCAAAAGGAAGAGAATCACCTTCCTGTTGAAAATGGGAAACAATTTACCAAACAAAATGGGGAAGCACTTGTAGTAACAACCAAAACCTCAAAAGCTGAAGCATCAGTGCCCCCAAAGAAGTTGTCCTTATCACAGCATTCCATAGAATTGCGCAAGTGGAGATCTGAAGGCTCTGATTCAGGAGAACTCAATTTGCATGATGAACAGTGGGACTCTAGTTGTATGTCAAGTATGGCTAAGACTGACAACAGTGAATGTATTACTTTTAATTGTAATACTACTTCATCTTCATATACAAGTACTGCATTCGATGTCTTATTGAAGGCTATGGAGCCTGAACTGAGTACCTTATCACAAAAGGGGCCTTCTTGTGCTATAAAGGTAGAAAAACTGAGACCAAATAAAGTTGCCCGATCTCCTTCTAAACTAAAAAATAGTCAGAGTGCTCCAAGTAACTCCTTGTCACACCAAGAATTCGTCCCTGATTCACAAGTTTCTCCTTGTACCTCACAAACTGTCCACATGTCTACTGCTGGCAAGGTTGAACAAACACCAGTTCAGTCAGTTTCTCCTTTACAAACTGTACATGAACAGTTTGTTTCTAAATCTAACCAACATAATCAGCAACTTTCAGTAGGTCCAGGTTTTACCAGATCACTTACACATCAGCAAAGTCAAGATAACCCTCAAGTCCCACATATATACAATATAGCAGTAACTTCTTCTATAAATCATACCCCACCTTCTAAAGTATCTCAGGTTATTCCTCAAAACCAGCCAGTGGATTCTTCTTCACCAATGTCAGTAAGTCCAACCAATTCCACACAGTTACCTTTAGCCCCAATGTATAATTCAGCTCAAGTTGCTTCCATTGTTAATCACAGTGTTGAACAAATGTATAATCTAATTTTGAAAGATCAGAAGCCCAAAAAACAAGGAAAATACATTTGTGAATATTGCAGTAGAGCTTGTGCAAAACCTAGTGTTCTTCTAAAGCATATCCGCTCCCATACAGGAGAAAGACCTTATCCTTGTGTGACTTGTGGATTTTCATTTAAGACTAAAAGCAATTTATATAAGCACAAAAAATCTCATGCACATGCTATCAAACTGGGACTTGTCTTACAGCCAGATTCAAGTGGTTTGTTTTTATCACATGAATCAACTAAAGCACTTAATATTCATTCAGATGTTGAAGAAAGTGGTGAAAGTGATGATGAAGGTACTGCTGATGAAAGACAAGATGACCAGGGTTCTTTAGAACTGGAGTCTACTCAAATAATGAAAATTATATCAAATTCTGAAACTTTACAGAAATCAAGTTCTATTCCAAGCAATCCAGATCATGTATTAGGTGACTTTTCACTTCAGGAAAAATCTTCAGAATCACAAGTAAGAACAGCACTACCTAAAGTAGTAGTTCACCCTGTGAACATTTCCCCTTTAAGAGCTGATAGTCCAAAAGTTATAGATTCCACTCCTGAACTTCCTACTTTACAAAAATCAAGGGACATTCAAGTTACAAATACACAGTCAAATTTAAACAACATATCTTCCTTAGAGACTGATGATAAGCCCCACCAGAAAGGGGATGTCACACAATTGGAAGACAGACAAGAACCTCATATAGGACCAATACATGCACAATTACAAAGGCAACAGGCTACTGATTGTCCCCAAGAGCAACAAGGAAAGCATTTGCTGAGCCCTCGAAGT
This sequence comes from Macrotis lagotis, assembly GCF_037893015.1. Lineage (NCBI taxonomy): Eukaryota > Metazoa > Chordata > Mammalia > Peramelemorphia > Peramelidae > Macrotis > Macrotis lagotis. The sequence goes on along the minus strand of NC_133666.1, from coordinate 520,811,893 downwards.
TTAGGAAGCACAGATTCAGGTTACTTTTCACGTTCTGAAAGTACTGATCAGACAATGAGTCCACCTCCTTCCTTTGTACGAGTATTACCCACCACTGAAAAAGATCCAAATAAAAATAATGGACCCTATGCAGTTCCTATCAGTACAGCACCATCTTCTGCTGCACAAACAGCCCCTGGTGAAAAAGCATTGATTTTATCTGGTCAAATGCGTCCACCAATGGCAACAAAAACACTGGAAGAACGCATATCAAAATTAATATCGGATAATGAAGCTTTGGTAGATGATAAGCAACTAGATAGTGTGAAACCAAGAAGAACCTCTCTCTCTCGAAGAGGCAGTATAGATTCACCAAAATCATATATTTTCAAAGATTCTTTCCAGTTTGATCTAAAACCTATGGGAAGGAGAACTAGCTCAAGTTCTGATATACCAAAGTCCCCTTTCACACCTACTGAGAAATCTAAACAAGTTTTTCTTTTGTCTGTACCTTCCCTTGATTGTTTACCTATAACCAGAAGTAATTCTATGCCTACAACAGGTTATTCAGCTGTACCTGCAAATATAATACCACCTCCTCACCCATTAAGAGGAAGTCAATCATTTGATGACAAAATTGGCTCTTTTTATGATGACGTCTTTGTATCAGGACCTAATTCTTCAGTACAACAAAGTGGACATCCTCGTACTCTTGTGAGACAGACAGCAATAGAAGATTCTTCTTCAAATGAAAATCATGTTCTTGGAACAACACAGCCTACAGATGAGGGCTATATTGGATGTAATATTTCTAATGAAACTTTATTGCCCAGAAGTAAGTCATTTGTACAGGGATCAAATTTGGAAAAAAAGAAATCCCATCAAGGTCGAGGAACAATGTTTGAATGTGAAACCTGTCGAAACCGATATAGGAAATTGGAAAATTTTGAAAATCACAAAAAATTTTATTGTTCAGAGTTACATGGACCCAAAACAAAGGTAGCTATACGAGAAGCTGAACACAGTCCAGTGTCTAGTAGTACACAGCCTCCAATCCTGCATTATAGAATGGCGGGTTCATCTGGAGTCTGGGAACAGACACCACAGATAAGAAAAAGAAGGAAAATGAAAAGTGTTGGAGATGATGATGAGCTTCAGCAAAATGAAACTTCAAAAAGTTTTGAAGGTATTCAGTGTCAGAATGTTTCAGGTAGTACTGGTTTGTCTAAACATAATATTGAGGCAAGTGGAAAACAGTCTGGCTGTATAAAATTGCAAAAATCTCAAATTCAGCTTATTAGTAGGAGTACAGAACAGACTATTGAACCCAAACTGCCTCCCATTGTGGAAAAGCAAATAAATTCAGTTATCCAGGAAAAGTTAGAACTGAAAAGACAAGGGACTGGAATTTCAGTAATACAGCATACTAATTCACTAAGCAGACCTACTTCGTTCGAAAAATCTGAACCATTTGAAAGAAGTTCCCCAATTTCTTTTCAAGATCATAATAGATCAGTGAAGCATGGACCTTTGAAAACAATTAGAATTATTCAAGAAGATGGATGTACTCCTGGCCATGCTGTTTACCATCCCCAATTTTTGTTGTCAGATTCACCTAGAATAGAATTTCAAGAAAATCCTAGAGTGTTATCAAATGAAAGAAATCATCTGATACAATCAAGATTAGTTCGCCAACATAATATACAAGTTCCCGAAATATTGGTCACAGAAGAACCAGATCGTGACCATGAAACCCAAAATAATGATCAAGAAAAAACAGAAAAATTTAATTGGCCTCAACGAAGTGAAACTTTAGCAAAATTGCCAACAGAGAAGCTGCCACCCAAAAAGAAAAGGATCCGTCTAGCTGAGATGGAACACTCTTCTGCTGAATCAAGCTTTGATTCTACTCTTTCTAGAAGCCTAAGTAGAGAGAGTAGTTTATCACATACTTCAAGTTTCTCAGTTTCTTTAGATTTGGAGGAAATTTCTAAAATTGAGAATACCTCCAAAATTGAAAACATAAATAAATCAGAGCTCCTCATGATTCCAGTTGGTTCACAAACATTGAGTGTGCCAGGAGCTCCTTATAGGGAAATGAGACGAGCTGCTTCAGAACAGATCAATTGCACACAACCATCTATGGAGTTCTCTGACTTTAGAAGTAAATCTTTTGACTGTGGAAATACATCTCCATCCAAATCGATTGCACTTGTGGAGGTACAGGCTCTGAAGGCTCCTACTAGCATTGGAATTACAGGACATGTGCCTCTTTTAGAAAGAAGGAGGGGACCTCTTGTACGTCAGATATCTCTAAACATAGCTCCAGATGGCCATCTGCCTCCTGTAGTACCATCATCTTTCCCAAATACTCTTGTATCAGAAGTAACCACAATGACATTTCATAGATCTCAGAACTCTAGTAAATCTTTAAATGAGTTTCCTTCAAACTCTTTGCTTTCCCAGATTCAGATTAAGGACTTGGAGCCAGTAATGTCAAATTCTATTTCTTCAAAACCCCAGCAGCTTTTAGGTGTCAACTTAATAACCCCTGAACACCAAAATGTGCAAACTTCTTTTGAAGTGACAACACAAGGTGAAAAACCAGACACTGTCTCCACTACACATTTATCTTCTGATAGTGAGGATTGCTTTGCTCCAAAGTATCAACTTCAATTTAAAACTCTACATTCAGGTCAGTCTTGTTCAAATTCCATAAATGACTTGTCAAACCAAGTTCATCCAAATCTAGTTAGTGTGGACCAAAGTGTGACTTCATTAAAAATGCCTAGTACATCTAGTTCTTGCCCCTTGCCACCTCTAAAACCTGAACATTTATGTAGTCAAATACAGAAGACATCACCTTTTGTGGTTCCTCTTCAAACTCACAGTAATGTACCAGCTTATAGTCTTGCTACTGTTACACCCCTTCCACAAATTTTAGTAACCCAGGATCAATCAAATCAGTCAGTTTGCAAGACAAATATGGTTACAGTGCCAGCCTCAGAAAGTGCAATTCAGATGCCAAAATCTCACCACAGTCACGAGAATGCTTTGCCAAACTCACAAAAACACCTTAGTAGTGAAAATGTGTTTTCTGAGATAGGTCAAAATTCAACACTCTCAGAATCCTTGACTATGATGCAGAAAATTCCTGTCAGTGGTCTTTTTCCTCAGGCAGAAGCATCAGGTTCGAGTAAAAGAATGCTTTCCCCAGCCAATAGTTTAGATATTGCCATGGAGAAACAACAGAAGCGAGCTAAAGATGAAAATGGTGCTGTTTGTATAACAGACATTAGATCATTACAACTATTGAACATGAAAATTAGTGATTCTAATAAACACAAAAAACCTGTTTTGGTGAGACAGATTTGTACTACAGATCCCCTTGAAGGTGTTTTATTGGATCAGGAAATTATTGCACAATCTGGAAATAACAGTGACCCTGGCAGTTTGATAGATGGTTTACCAGCCAATGCTTCTTCAGGAAATATGAAATCTGAAATTACAGAACATATTAAAGAGTTGTTAGAATTAGAAAATATGAAGTCCAATATATCTCTGAATTTTGGAGCTAGAAAATCTCCTGCATCTTCTTCAGAAAATAATCAAATTTTTTCTTTGAAGAGTACAAACAGTAATCAAGAAAGGAATTCCCCAGTGGCTAAGAACAAGTATAGAAAAATGAATATTCAGGAGCTAACCTCTTCATCATTTTATTCAGGCGATGAACAGCAGCTAAACTTTCCAAGTCTAAAGACTACAACAAGTTTTACATGGTGTTACCTTGTAAAACAGAAACCATTGCATTTGCCTCAAAATGACCAAAAAACTTCAGCATATTCTGTATGGAATATTAGTTCCAGTAATCCAAATCCACTTGGTTTGCCTACAAAAGTTGCACTTTCCCTCCTTAATTCAAAACAGAAGTTTGGAAAATCCCTATATAGTCAAGCAATAACTTCTCATTCCAAATCTGATGTACTGGTCTACTCAAGCAAATGGAAAAACAACTTAAGCAAGGTACTTCACATCTGATTATTTTCTAAAAACAATGCAGTTAATTTCAGAAATGTCTTTGTACTTCTAAAATATTTATTGGAAAATAATGTATTTTAATTTAAACTACTGAAATATGTCCTAATTATGCAGGTAATTGTTTTAGCAAGAGGTTAACTTTGTTATAATATACTAACTACATACTTTCAGTATGTCCATCTTGTTCCTTTTTCTGACACTGATCCTTTGAAGAAGCTATTAGGAGTAATGTTGAACATCTAAATCAGGGCAGTGATGGTAGAGTAATACATTGTGGAGAAAGAATAAACATCTTGGTGATTAGATTTCTGTATGTGAAATGAGGGATTTTTAAGAAAAAAAAATGATTGCAGTTTCAAACCTACATGGCTAATTGATATTGTTTCTTTAAACAAAGTAGCCAGTGGGAGGAACCAATTGGAGCAGTAAAAGAAATGGACAGTAAATGACAACTGTGAGTTCAGATTAAATTTGTAGAGTTTGGGTGCTGCTTGTTCTGTCAAATAGAGCAGTCCAGCAGGGATTTGGGGAAGTGTCAGTCTATAGCTTGGGAAAATAAGTCTAGGCTATAGCTAAGGATTTGGAAAATCATGTACATAAAAGAAATTGTCTAATCCACAGGAAAAAAAGATAATCAAATTAGATTGTATGAACAAATGAGAATCAAAGGCAGACCCATAAAGAATGCTTACATTTAACAGGCAGGATGAAGAAGAGGAGTTATGAATGATAACTTGATAGTAGAAGTTTATGAAAATCTTGAATATCAGAACTTTCATAGTATACAATTTAAAAGGATGAGGAGTGATGGTTTTTCCCCTTAGAAGCAGGCCATTTCCTTTTAGAATTATCCCACATTTAAGCAGAGTACTTTAAGGATATTCGATATCAAAGTAAGATATATTCAAGTTTGTGTTTATGTATGATTTTGTTGTTGCATATTTTACTTTAATTTTGAGTTATTGTTGAATAGTAAAATTCTTGGTCACAAATATGAGATAACTCAGATAGAAAAAATACATTTCAGAACAACACTATATATGAAAGCTTTTGAGAGAATTTGCACATACTTTATTGTGTCTTTATATGAAAATCAGATGTGACACTTTTTAAAGCATTTCTTGTGAACTCTGTGTGTTGTATTACTATAGTCAGTTACCATAAGATTTAAAAAAATAAATATAGAACTGAATTCTGATTTTACAGTACTTTAGATTGATTGGCTTTGCATTTTGAGAGTTTTTATTTCATAGTCTTTTGTTTTCTAATACCAGAGTGGATTTATTTGATTTGCTTGGTGGGGAACAGTTAAGATGGCATCTAGAAAATTGCTTATCCTGAAACTACTGCATATTTTCTTTTTAAATATTACCCCTATGGAGAGGAGGCTAGTTGTTTCCTTACTGTTATTCATACTTCAAGAACAATAGTTTCAACTTTGTAGATATCAGCAATTGAAATACACTCTTTAAATAGCCATTTTTCTTACACATTTTCAGATTGAAGGTCTTTATATATGTCTCCTCTTTAATATTATCAGTGGACAGCCTATGGTTATAGGATGAAGATTAAGAAATATCGTCTTTAAATTTGAACAAGAGATTGTGAAGCTTTCATTAAATGAATTGCTTTTCTTTTAAAAAATTAAATATCATAAAAAAACTGCATTTGAAGTTAGCAATTCTAAATTGGGAGACAGCAAAGAATGGTGAATAGAGGTAGCCTTGGAGCTTTCCTGTGTTCTAATCCTAGCTATTATAATATACCAGTGGCATATAGGCAAATTGCTTATCTTCTCATTGACTTCCCCCCACCCATACTCTTTGAATACTTGATGATCTGCATTAGTGGTACCTCCCCTCATCCCCGCAAGCATTCTAAAAAATTTTTGTTAATTAATGGTACTTGTTTATTGTTGAATTATTGGTAGCAAAGATTAAAACAAATCTCTTTCACACACTTACAGCTGTAAAACAAGCAGAGTGGTACAGTGGAAAGAGTGATGGATTTGTTGTTAGAGGACCTCAATTCAAATCCCATTTTCTTGTCCTTTGCTAAAGATGTGATCTTTTTGTTGTTGTTGTTTTTGCAAAGCAGTGGGGTTAAGTGACTTACCCAAGGTCACACAGCTATGTAATTATTAATTATCTGAGACTGGATTTGAACTCAGGTCCTACTGACTCCAGGGCCAATGCTGTATCAATTGTACCACCTAGTTGCCCCTATAGATATGATCTTAATGAAATCACTGAATATTTCTGAGCCCCAAATTACTCACTTATTAAATGAGGAATAGTAAGTTTGGAGATTGGGGGAAAGAAGGTTGAACTAGATGAACTCTTAATCCCTTCCATTTCTAAATCAATGTTCCTATGATCTATTGATCATATGTATGCAAATTTACTGTATTCTGAGCAATGAAAATAAATGCTAATTTTTGCCCCATTTTCCTTAAATCTTGTGCCAGAAACAATATATCAACAGTTCATATGGCAGACTTGTCCACACTCCTTAGATGTTTTTTAATGACTCCCCTTCAAATCACATTTTGTATTGTGAAACTATTTTCCTAAAAACCATCATCATTCTTCAGAACCTCAAGGGAAATAAGCATTTATATCCACTTGACGACTCTGTGAGGTAAATTGCTATTGTGATCGCCACTTTACAGTTCCAGAAATTGAGACACACAATTTAAGTGATTTATAAAGGGTCATAACAATTAAGAAATAACTGAGACTGAATTTGAACTCAGGTCTTATTGACTTCAGCACTCTATCCTCTCTGCCACCTAGTTCCCTCAACCTCATATTCAAGAAGATAGTTTAATATTTAAATGCATGATTATCTACAGAAAAATTTGTTGCAAAAGTAGTTTCTAGAGAAGGTTTCTTGGAAGGATTTGATTGGACTGTTTTCCTAAAGAAATCCTATTTTTCCACCTTTGTTACAAAGCTTTTTTCCTTATTTACATATCAACATAATTTCCTATGTTCTTCCAATTTACTTATGTTTTTCAATTTAAAATTACTTCCCATAACATCCCTTCCCTCTCTGGGGAGTCTCTTTTTTAAAAAATTTAAGGCAATGGGGTTAAGTGACTTGCCCAAGGTCACATAATCAGGCAATTAGGAGGCTTTTTCTCCAGCTGGCCAGTAAGGGATGCTGGAGGCTTTGCTCACTGAGTGGCTGGCTTAGTAGGGGGTGTTGGAGGCTTTTCTCCTTGGATGTAATATCTCCTCCTGGCCAGAAGGGGGTGCTAGAGACTGGAAACTACTCTCCATCCCTTCCTGTAAGTCCCAGACAGGCCCACGGCCACGCCTCCACTCTGTTTGTTTCTCAGAGACAAGTGGTGCCCACAGCTATGTGGTTCCCCCCGGGATTGATCTTAGATTAGTCCTTCTCTGGCCCCTCCCCCACTGGCTGTCCACACTCTGCCTTTACCACACCCTGCCTTTACCACACCCCGATCACTGAAGACAGACCTTGAGGTACGTGTTGTCTTTCTATCTTCTCTTTCTGGGTTTTGCTGATAGGACTTCCATTGAGAGGTTTGTTTCATATTGTTTATGACGGAAGATCAGGAGACCACACAGGACCTGGCTGCCATCTCTGCCATCTTGGCTGGAAGCTAGGAGGCTCTTTCTATCTTTTCTCTGTCTCTGTTTCAGCAGTTGTCTTTTCTCATTGCCTTCCTTTCCTATTTACTCGTTTCTCATACCTCTGAAATCAGCAACTAACTCTTCATGTTAGCAAGGATCTCTTAATTGCCAAAATTGAGCCTTTGCTCCGTCCTCATTCTTCTTGATCTCTTTCTAGCATTTGAAACTTATCATCTTCTCTTCTTGGATACTTTTTTCCTCTTTGCATTTTTATGATAATGCTCCCATTCAATTTTCTTCCTGCCTGCATTGCTAACGGTAAAGAACAGTGAGTAATGAGGTCAGAAGTCAGATTTCAAAGACAAAGGAATAAGCAGATAATAAGTAAAGGCAATAAGAAAAGGCTACTTCTGAAGCAGAGAAACAGTAATCCAGTCCATCCTCCACAGAACTGTCAAAGCAGTTTTCCTAAAATATCATCTCTAATATTGATTATAAATTCCTCTGTTTAGTATTTAAATACTAGTGTAACCTGTTCCCCAGACATATTATACATTAAACACCTTCCCATACAATATTTTTTAGACAATAACTGTTCTGACTCTGACTTTGGGTTGACTGCCCTCTGGTCCTGGAATACACTTTCTCCTCACAACTCTCTTAAATTTTCTGGTTTCCTTCACAGTTTAGTTCATCCACCACCGTAATTCACCTTGGAGAGAGAGAGAGAGAGAGAGAGAGAGAGAGAGAGAGAGAGAGAGAGAGAGAGAGAGAGAGAGAGAAAAGAGAGTAGGAGGAAGAAGGGAAAGAAAGAAGAGGATTTACACAGATACTTTCCTAGCTATACTATAAACTCAAGGGCAGAGGAAGGTTCACATTAGTTTGTTTTTATTTTATTTCCAGTATTAGCACAGTGCTTACCACATAGGTTCTTAAAATAGTTTTTCTTCCAAAAGTTTTATTTTTTATTTTTAACTTTCTTTTTAAAAACTTGTATTTCAAATTCTCTTTCCTTCCAGGCTCTTCCCTACCCATTGAGAAGATAGACAAAATGTTAACAATTGTCTATATGAAATCATATAAAACATTTCAATATTAGCCATGTCCCCCAAAAGCAAGGAAAATAAAATGAAAAATAATACTTTATTTGATTTTCAGAGTTCATCAGTTCTTTTTCTAGAAGCCAATAGCATTTTTCATCATAAGTCTTTTGAAGTGTCTTAGATCTTTGTATTGCTCAGGGTAACTAAATCTTTCGCATTTAGTCATTGTTACAGTAACATATATTGTTACAATATATGTGTGTGATGATCTCCTAGTTCTGCTCACATCACTTTGCATGAATTTATGTAAGTCTTTCCAGGTTTTCTAAAACTATGTCCCCCCCCTCATCCTTCCTTATAGTACAGATAGTATACCACAACTTGGTGAGCCATTTTCCAGTTGATTGGTATCCTCTCAATTGCCAGTTTTTTGCCACAACAAGTAATGGTTGCTATAAATATTTTTGTATATATGCATACTTTTCCTTTTCCTTTGATCTCTTTGGGATACAAACCTAGTAGCCCTTTAGAAATAGTTCCAAATTGTTTTCCAGAATGGTTGAACTGGTTCACAGATCTACCAACAGTGAATGTCTTTATGTGTCCCAATTTTAAAAAAATGTCTCTGCTTTTCTACATCTCCTCTAGTATTTTCTGTCATATTAACCAGTCTAATAGATGTGAGGTGGTCCCTCAGAGTTGGTTTAATTTCACTTTCTCATTAGTCATTTATAGCATTGTAGAGAACCATAGGCTTGATTGCATCTTCTTAAAACTACTTATTCATATCCTTTGGCCATTTATCAATTGGACAATGACTTTTTAAAAAAAAATCACTTGTTTCCTTATATATTTGAGAAATGAGAGCTTTAACCGAAAAATTTGCTTTAAAATATTTAGCTATTGTCTATTGTACTTTTTAGCAAAAGTTATTTTCTCTGTCTCTTTTAAAAGTCTATCTTTGTTTTTGCATTGTCTGAGATCATGATTGTTACTCCACTTTTTGTAACCTTAGCTGAAGCATAAAAGATCCAGTTTTAGTATTCCAGCACCTTTTTTAAACTTTGTGTGTGCCTTTCTGTTTCCATATCCAACATATTGTTGGATTTTGGTTTCCAATTCATTTTGTTGTGTTTCTATTTTATGGGTGAGGTCATCACATTCATAATCACAGTTATCCTTTCTATTTATGTTTTTAATCTCTTTTCTCTTCTCTTTTCTTCTGTTTATCCTTCTCTCATTTCACCCTATCCTTCTTCAGAAGACAGTTTTGCTCCTGACCACTGCCTTCTTTAATCTTCTGCCCCTTTTAATTACCTCCATTCACCTTCTCTTATCTCCTTCCTTTCTGCTTCTCTGTTGGATATGATAGATTTCTATATCCTTTTGATTATGGGCATGTAGGTATACATATGTATACACTTGAACACTTATAGGGGTACATATATGCATATTCATACACATATTTTCCCTTCTAAGAACCAGTTAACAGGTAAGAGTAATATTCAAGTATTGCTCACTACCTTCATCCCCGTTTTCCATTCCATTGTAAAAGCTTCTCTTTGTGTGCCTTTTATTATGAGAGAATTTTCCCCATTATTGTCTTCCTTCTTTCCCCAATATATCCCTCTTTCTCATCTCTTCTTTTTTTATATCATCCCAGCATAACTGACTCATACATGTGCCCTCTGTCCATGAAGTTAGACTCTTTCTAATACCCTAATAATGTTAAAGTTCTTTGGAGTTACTTGTATCATCTTCCCAAACAATTTAATCTTATTGACTCCTTTAAGATTTATCTTTCATGTTTTACCTTTTCATACTTCTTTTAAGTCTATTAATCCCTAGTTGTTTTTTTTTCCATCAGGAAAGCTTTAAAATCCTCTATTTCTATACTCACTTTTGCTGCCTAAGTTATTCTTGCTTCCAAATGTAGCTCCTTTGCAGTCTACTCCTTTAACATGAAAATTACTAAATTTTGCAGATTACTAACCATAACTCCATGATATTTGAATGGTTTTCTTTCTGACTGCTTGCAATGTTTTTTTCCTTTACCAGAGAGCTCTACAATAGTTTTCTTTTGGGACTCCCTTTGAGGAGGTGCTTGATGGATTTTTTTCATTTTCTGTTTTATTCTCTGGTTCTAGGATATCAGGGCAGTTTTCCTAGATAATTACTTGAAATATGATATCTAGGCTTTTTTTTGGATAATGGCTTTCAGGTAGTCCACTAATTCTTAAATTATCTCTTCTAAATTGGTTAAGTCAGTTTTTTCTGATGAGATAATCCACATTTTCTTTTCATTCTTTTGAATTTGTTTTATTGTTTATTGATGTTTCATGGAATCATTAGCTTCCAGTTGCCCAATTCTAATTTTTAAAGAATTATTTTCTTCAGTGAGCAATTGTATCTATTTTTCCATTTAGCTAATTCTGAAAGAGTTCTTTTCTTCAGTGAATTTTGTGCCTCTGACCATTTGACAAATTCTGTTTTCATAAAAATACTATTTTCTTCAATATTTTTTGTACCTCTTTTGCCAAGCTGTTAATTCTCTCTTCATAATTTTCATGCATTACTCTCATTTCTTTTTCTAATTTTTCTTCTTCTTCTACTTCTCTCTTTTAACTTTTCTAAGAATTCTAGTTGGGCTTCTGTCAGATTTGCATTTTTTTTCTCTGTGGTTTTGTTTGTAACTGTTTAATTTGCCGTTGTAGTTTTAGTCTGAATTTTTGTCTTCCTTTCAATCAAGTAGTTTTTTTTTTTTTTTCAAGGCAGTGGGGTTAAGTGGCTTGCCCAAGGCCACACAGCTAGGTAATTTTATTAAGTGTCTGAAGCCGGATTTGAACTCAGGTACTCCTGACTCCAGGGCTGGTGCTCTATCCACTGCACCACCTAGCTGCCCCCCAATCAAGTAGTTCTTTATGGCCTTTTTTCCTTTTCTTTTTCCTTTCGATCTTTTGTTAAAATTGGTCTCCAAGCTTTGGTCTTGGTCTATGTTCTGGTCTTTTCCTAAGAAGGGTGTAAAGCTCACTTGAAACTTCAGGCACTTTTTTCCTCTTTGTCCTGCAAGTGCCACCAGGGGTAAATTCTTCCTGGTGACATAACATAAGTGCTCCTCTCTGCTTTGGAACTTTGACTTAGAACTGTGTAGGTCTTAAAAAGTTCTAGCAAATGGTCTTCTGTGATCTCTTTCTGACCAGTTGCCTCATTCCATTACCATCTCTGGGCAGACAGGCCTCAAAGCTGCTGCTATTGCTGTTATAGTTAAAGCCCACCACAGAATCACAGACTTCTCCCACTGACCTCTGAACTTTTTTGGACTGGAAAAAATGTCTCACTATGATCTTTTGTTGGCTATACCATTCTAGATGCATTATTTGAAAGTTATTTGGAGGGGAATGTTGGGAGTTTGCTGTTCTACTGTGCCCTGTTGGCTCCTTAAAAATTCCTTATTGATTGCGACATATCACATTGATGCCTCCTCCCCCAACATGTATTTAAAAAAGGAATGGGGTGCAGGTTTTCATCTCTGAAGAAATTTGGCAATATAATTAGAAAATATTTAGAATTTTTTATTTCTATTTTCATTGTTGTAGTAATTATATAAGTTCTTTTCTTGGCTCTGTTTACTTCACTTTGGGACAATTAATATAAAGATGCCCATGTTTTCCCATGTTCTATTTTCATATTCATTGATTGTTACAGAAAATAACATATCCCTTACATTCATGTACCATGATTTGTATAGCAATTCCAGAATGCTGGGCATCTTTATTTTCAATTCTTTTACTCCTTGAAAAGAATTGTTGTAAATTATTTCTTACATTTAAGAACTTCCTAACCTTAACTTCCTTAGTACTATTTCCTGGCGGGTAGGATCTGTGGGCCAAATGACATGGGTATTTTAGTCACTTCAATTTCCAATTGCTTTCCAGAAGGGTTGACCCAATTCAGTTATACCTTGAATATTGTGTGTCTACAATCCTTTTTAATATTGATTATTGTCTCTTTTAAAATATTTTCAAGCTTGATGGTTATGAGATAAAACTTGGTTTATATTGATTTACATTTCTCTGTGATGATTTGGATCAACCTTTCATAGGATTTTTAATAGTTTGCAATTATTTGGACAACTCTTTACTCCTATCATTTTGGTTGTGAATGCATCTTCAAAATTAAAATTAAGTATCAACTTTTTTGATCCAGTTTTTCTCTAATCTACAGTTTCTCCTAATTTTAGATACATTGCTTTTATTTCCAATATCATAGCCCTTTTCACTGAAAGATTTGTCATCAGAATTTATTATCAGTTACCTGTTTTATCTTTGATGATCACTTCTATCCTCTTATAAGAATAGAAAATAATTGAATTTGTTGAAAAAGAGTTTAGAGGTCATAGAGTTCAACTCTCTCATTTTTCTCAATTAGAAATTGAGGCCCAGAGAAATTGTTTCTCTTAAGTTGCTTAGTTACGACTTAGAGCAATTAAGTCCTGGAGGTAAGATTAAAACCAAGATTGGATCAAGGCTTAATATTAGAAAAATATTCACATGCATGAATTATGCTTCTGATTTACCCTTAAAACATTCATATAGTATTTATTAGCTGTGTTCTTTGTAGATGACATTAGTCATCTGTATTTTATTCTTTTCTATTTTTTAAAAATAGCATGAACAACTTTTAATATTCAACATCAGCATCCTTTTTGAACTGTTTGTGGTGTATGATCTAAAATGTTATTCTAAAACTAAGTTTTACTTAAGTGTTTTCTAATTTTCCAGGCTCTTCCTCTCAAATAGAGTCTTTCCCCAAATAAATTATGTTCTCAAGTAACTTGCATTCTTAATTGTTTTTCAAACACTGAGTGTTTGATGCACTTGTTTCTGAGTCTTCCTTTTCTTATCTGTTCTATAATAAAAAATAATTATATCAAATAATTTTAATAATTTCTGGTTTATGGTAGGTATAGTATTAGATATAGACATGCTATTTCCCTTTCCCCATTTTTTTGCATTTTTACTCTCAAGAGGATAAATATTTTTGTTAGCCAAACAAAAGGCATATTTTATTTTGCTCTATAAAGTAAACCTTGAGTGATTTGATTATAATGGATAATTTTTAAATTAATATTCTTGCTAGGTTTTTATTTAAAGTTTTTGAAATGATGCTCATTAATGATACATGGTTCTCCTTTTCTTAACCTTTTATTTCTCTAATTTAAGTATTAGAACAAGATTTGTCTTGTAGTAGGAGCTAAATTTTTTAGTAATTTTTGTTTTCTTTTATTCTGCCTGAGACTTTCATTTTATGAAAAGAATATAGAAATTGCCATCCTCTCACTCATGGACCTTGTAGGGGTACATCATTTGATTCCCTTTTCCCATTTATTAAACTCCCACTGTTCTATTCTGTCTCACAGAAGATACTGATTCTAGGAGTCTTTTTTTTTTGTAAGGCAATGGGGTCTAAGTGGCTTGCCCAAGGCCACACAGCTAGGTAATTATTAAGTGTCTGAGGCCAGATTTGAATTCAGGTACTCCTGACTCCAGGGCTGGTGCTCTATCCACTGTGCCACCTAGCCAACCCTGATTCAGGGAATCTTAAAAAATTTACTACATGGTACCTCAGTTTCACACTTATACTTTAACTCCTCTTGGTTCTTTAATTTTCTTTTCAATCTTTAGCCCTTAGTCATCTGTCCCTTGATGGTCCTTTGTTGTTGTTTTTATTCATTCTGTTGCCCCACAGTTCAGACTTTTTCCTTAAAAAATAATAACCCATATATATATATGAGATAATTATTTTAGACTTTTCTTGATAATTGAGTTTTATTTATTTTTCCTTGTGCTTTTGTTGTTTTGGGATATTTGCAAATGAAATGTTATACTCACCTCTTGCGTGTGTTTTTCTTTTTTTTTTATTCCCAGGAATCTCTCATAAATTTTTTTTTTTGGCTCAGTTTTCAAGCATATATAAGCTCAGTTTGAACATATGTTATTTCAATTAACTCTCCTTCAAATTTCAACTTCCTTCTTGCCACTTAAAATTTTAGTTATATGTCTTTTAGATTCTAAACATAATCACTACGTCTCAAAGTTTAATGCGCTTGATTTTTTTTATTGTGATCTGTTGATTCTCTCATCTTATGTGTGGTTGTTTGTATTTTAAAATTCTATACAGTTTTCTTTTAGTATTTCCTTCATTGTGATATTTAGATTTTTTTAATTTGTCATGTTCTTCTAGGAAATCTATGAAACTAAGCCTTTTTTTGTATATCTTGTCTTCAAGGCCAATATCTTTGGCTTGCATAAAATTCAAATTTATTTAAAGTAGTTGCCTTTTGTTTATCTTCTGTTAAATTTTCTAATGTTATTCTATGTCACATGATTGTGAATGTAGATTCAATAGATTGTTCTGTCATATGTTCAGTTTTTCTCCTGTACTAATTGTGTTCTTAAATTTTGCAATTAGAGATCCAATAAGTGACCACAATGCTTTCCTATTTCCTTTTGTAACATTTTTTTCTCTTTTGAATTATTCTGGAATTTCTTGTTGTTCCATGGTTTCTGGGGCATCCATAGTATTCAATTTTTTATCAGGTAGTATTGTCTCACTTTTCTCCATATTTTATATGTGTTCAAAATATTTGAGTTTCATTTCTTATTCTTCCTTTTGATTTTAAGATATTCTCTATGAGCTAGGGTTTTATTCAAATTCTTGTTGTCTTCTGCTCTTTGCTCTTTTTGCTGTTCTCTTATATTTCTGGTGTCTCTCTGTCTGTCTCTCTTTTTAACCTCCCTCCTCCTGTGATTGTGCAGTGCTCCAAGTCTGGCCTGGATGATCTCACAGTTAGGAAAAGTTACAGTTAATCAGACCAGGTCTATCTCTTAATAATATCTAACTTATTTCCCAATCCCCTTTCTTTTGGATTCCATGATCTGCTCCCCTCTGTCTTCTGGCTCTGAAAACCAGCATGTTCCAGAGTCAGTTGCCTTCATACTCTCTCGTCCTTTCCTTTGTATAGTTGGACATAATCTGTGTCTACTATTTGGGGGGGGGGGTAAAGTTCCCCCATAGTTGATTCCAAAATATTTTTTTTAGATTCTTTTTTAAGCATTCATTGATATAAGAGCTTCATTTGGGAAGCGGTTGCTGAATTAGAGCTTTAAGTAGTTGAATTCTCTAGTGTTTATTCATGCTTTTTGTTTGCTTACTTCTTGTATTTGTATATTGGGGGAGGAATGATACTTTGTATATATCTGGTATTTAACTTTTTTTTTGAAGTTTAGGGATTTAAAGAAATTTGTCAAAAAAACCCAATTATTTCACTATCCTTTTCATCCTCATGTCTTTTAAAGAAGCTATTCACTATTCATGTCTTCAGTAATTTTAATCAATAGTAGGAGTGAAAGAAAAAAAAACTGCCTCCAAAATTATCTTCTGCAGAGGACTTTAGAATCTCTTTTCTGGATATTTCTTGGTAGTATCATTTGCTCCCATATGAGTCACTAGAAGGATATATGTGTGTGTGTGTATTCATTTTTAGATTTGACCTATCTTTGCAAGCATTATCATTATTCCTCCAAAAAGAGATAGCTACTCCCAATTCAGAAATTCTAACCATATCATACAACTGAAAATTCTTGGATTTTTACCTAAATGTCCATTATCTCAGTGTCTAAAGCTCTTTGTCATTTTATCTCTCCCAGAATATTAGAGATGTAAAGTACCTTAGAAGACATCTAGTGCAAATTCTTACACAATGCATCTGGGACAAAGGACTACCCAGTCTCTTATTAAAATCCAGAGAGCTTGGAGGCAGCTAGGTGGCACAGTGAATAAAGCATTGGCCCTGGAGTCAGGAAGACCTGAGTTCAAATGTGACCTCAGACACTTAATAATTGCCTAGCTATGTGACCTTGCGCAAGTCACTTAACCCCCAGTGCCTTGCAAAAAAAATCCAGAGTTTAATACTCATCAGGATGGTTCGTTTAGCCTTTAATAAAATAAGGGGTTTTATATATAACAGAACCCAAAATGCCCAGTGGAATTTTTGTTTGGAAGATGATTCACTTTCATTTGATCTTTGTGCCAAATAATTAACTAAAAGTAAAAGTGAACCCATCTCCAACCACACCTTGATCAATGAGTGGAATTCTTAGATCCTCCAATCCAGACTATTATGGCTCTTAACCATTCATCCATTAAATAAACATTCATTTAGTATATATCACAATTCAGTGTCAAAATTAATGTCAGGCAGTGACATTAATCCAGTATAGAGACCAGGAAGTTTGGAAAAGATTTAAGAAGCTGATTATCATAATTCTATAGAGGGGAGGGGAAAGGTCAGGACAGATGACAGAAGGGAAATTCCAGACTCAGATTCTATATATTTTGTCACCTAGCTATCTCTAAAAGATGAATGTCCTAGCTCTAAATGCTCTCTAAACTCTTGCTCCCCTAAAATGTACAGTATACTAAGGTTTAACATCTTAGGAGTAGGCCTCATGATTTAAAGAGGAGAGGAGGGAATTTTGTATTAGGGGAAAAAGGTATGGTTAAAAGCTAGGCAGAAATATTCACGGCTTATTAGTAGGATAATGGATGAGCTTTGTTGTAAATTGAATTGTCTTGAAGAAATGAGAATTAGGTGAGTCTGTTTGATAGAAAAGTGACACAATCTAAACAAATATTTTAGGAAGATTTAGTTGTGTGCTTGTTGATAGTAGTTATAGAATGTTAAATAGTTAGAATTCATCCTTATAACACACACAATATATACTGTTATAGCAAAATACTCCTTTTGTTGTCAGTACCTTTCCCCCCTCTTCATTCCTCCCTCCCATATTCTTCTTGCTTTCTTTATTCCATATCAAAAGTGCTGGAGCTAAAAACTGTGTCAATCAGATATTTATACCTGCCAGAACTTTATCACAGTCTTCAAAAACACTATCATTACTCCATAAACATTGCTAATATGAGTCCCCACAACTCAGACATAGCAAATCCAAAATCTTTACCACATCCGTATTCCCAAGAACCAAGCATTCTATTCTAAGTCCTCTGGGTTACCTCCAACTATTCTACTCTGAGTCATTTTTCTCTCATGTTTATGCACTGATTTTTTCCTACTAAAATCTCTGCCTACTCCTAAGATGTTCAACCTTAGTATACTGTACATTTTGGAGGAGCAAGAGTTTAGAGACCATTTAGAGCTAGGACATTCATCTTTTAGAGATAGCTAGGTGACACAATATATAGAATCTGAGTCTGGAATTTCCCTTCTGTCATCTGTCCTGACCTTTCCCTCTATAGTGCTGTGATAATCAAAGACATTAAAAAAGATGGATCAGTCCTCTAAGGAGAACTCTAAAAAAGAGTAGAACAGAGTCAGTGTTACAGTGGGAAAATTTAGTTTTCTATACATGTAAGAAAGGAGAGTGAAGGAAGGAGTGGTCAGAAAAGAAAGGAGAACTAGTATAATATAGGGCTCTGAATTTGCCTTTGGATTCATTCTGTTGACAATGAGTCTAGATTTGAGGGACAACAAGACTGGTGTGATGGACAAGATAGAGTTAAGGTAGTTGTGGGAGAATAATATAGCATAGCTGACTATAGGTCTCTGGAAACAAGACACATGAAACACCTAAAATTCCTGGTCAGTCTAAAACTTATTCAGTAAGTCCAAATTAATTAGGTGAGAGGATAACCACAGAGAAGAAGCCCTAAATTTGAAGTCATGGAAGGAGATGCTAAGTAATGATTTATTTCAGCACATTGTCATCTTGGCCTGTGATGTAGATTTGGAGTTTAAGGATCCTTGAGTCAACAAGATGAAAGAATTGTGATATAAAGGAGTCAAGTGATTCATCACAATGAGTGCTGGCAACCCTAAAGAAATGGGGATTGTAAGGAAAAAACTGTAAGCCAGGTACTAATATCATTTAGAAATTGAAAAATGTTGAACAATAGTTGTTTTTATATAACACTTTACAATTTGCAATTTACTTTGCAGATAATCATTTATCTTCTATTTTATATCTGATGAATCTGAGGCAGACACAATTGATTTACCAATAGTCTCAACAGCAATAAAGATCTAAGGTCAAATTTGATTTCAGATTTTCCTAATTACAACTCCACTGTTGTTTCTACAAGTTCACTCAATTCACTTGATTTCTTTATCCTGAAAAATAGTTAATTCATTTAGAAAAATATTCACATGCATGAATTATTCTTTAGATTTAACCTTCAAACATTCATGTAATATATATTATCTGTGTTCTCTGTAGATATATTATGTAATATATATATATTATCTGTGTTCTCTATTCTTGATGCCATGTTACTTGACTCACTCTTTTTTCTTCATTTCTTCATCATTTAAAATATTTAACTTTTATGAAGTTGTATTCTGTGAATTGGCACAAAGAATTTTCTGAAAAATTCTCCTTTAGATAAATGTCTAGTGTGAAACTCCCAGTAAATGCCTCTTTTCTCATCCTGTTGTTAAAATCCTATAAAAATACATACTCTTAACTGTAGTTTTTTTAATCATGTAAAATTGCCGCATTTGTTTTAAATTAATTTTAATTAATAAAAATTTCTCATTTCCTGAACACTATTAATAAAAAAAGAAAAAAGAAAAAGCATAGCCCTTGTAAAAACATAATAAATCAGAATAGATTTTTGCATTTCTATAGCTAAAAACTAAGTTTTATTCTGAATAATTAATCCATCTCCTTTATGTTCAGGAAGGGTAAATAGTGTGCTTCATCATCAGTTCTCCTGAGTTGTGGTGGTCATTGTGCTGATCAGAATTCTTAAGTGTCCCAAAGTTGTTTATTGTTATTACAGTAACCTCATGATTTCTGAAATATCATAATCCAAGTCCTCTTCTTTTTTGTAATAGTGCTTACTAATTCTTAAATGATCTTGATTGTGACTCCTCAGTATTTGAATTCTTTCTTTCTGCCTGCTTGCTGCATTTTTTGTTTGACCTTGAAACTCTGAATTTTAGATTATGCCTTTAGGAGTTTTCATTTTGGGGTTTCTCTCAAGAGGTTACACATGTATTCTTTCTATTTCCACCTTACGTTTAGTTTTCTTTTATGATTTAATGAGATATGTTTTCTAGGCTCTTTTTCTAGTCATGAATTTCAAATAGTCTACATTATTATGTTATCTTTGATTTGTTTTCCAGGTTAGTTATCTTTGCTGTGAGATATTTTTCCAGTCTTTTGACTTTATTTTAATATTTCTTTTTTAATCTATATTTTTATTGAATATTACTTCATTTCCATTTTTTCAATTACATATGAATGTAGTTTTCAACATTCAACTTTTTGTAAACTTTTGAATTCCACACTTTTTATATCTCTTCCTTTCTTCCCCATTAAAGTGAGTAATTTCATGTAGGATGTACATGTACAGTCATGTTTAACATTTTCATATTATTCATGTTGTGAAAGAAGAATCAGAACTAAAGGGGGGAAAAACCAAAGAGAAAAAGCAAACATAACATAAAACAACTTTTAAAAAGTGAAAATTGTATGCTTTAGTCTGCATTCAGACTCCTTATTTTTTGTCTGAATGTGGATGGCATTTTCCATGACCAGTCTTTTAGGATGTCCTTGATCACTGAACTTCTGAGAGGAGCTAAGTTCAATGTTGCTCTTTGGTTTTTTTTTTTTAATTAAAAAGAAGTATGTTTCAATCTGTATTGAGACACTGTCAGCTTTCTCTCTCTCTGGGGATTGATAACATTTTTTATCATAAGTCCTTCAGAACTGTCTTAGGTTATAGCAATATTGCTGATCATTCTAGTGTATCATTATTTTGTATATGGTTTTGTATACATTTCACATTGCATCTGTTCATGTAAGTCTTACCTGGTTTTTCTGAGAGCATCCTGCTGCTCATCATTTCTTATAGCAAAAGAATGTTCCATCACAATCACATACTACAATTTGTTCAACCATTCCCCATCTGATGGGCATTCCTTTAATTTCTACTTTCTTGCCAGTAGAAAAGAACTGATATAAATATGCTTTACATATGGGTCCTTTCCCTTTACATTTTTCAGCTCTTCTGGAATACAGACCTAGTTAGTGGTATTGCTAGGTCAAAAGGTAGGCATTGTTTTATAACCCTTAGGAATAGTTCCAAATTGCTCTACAGAAAGATTAAATCCAGGCGGCTAGGTGATGCAAGGGCGACTAGGAGGTGCAGTAGATACAGCATCGGCCCTGGAGTCAGAAGTATCTGAGTTCAAATCTGGCCTCAGACACTTAATAATTGTGGCCTTGGGCAAGCCATTTAACCCCATTTGCCTTGCAAAAGCTTAAAAAAAAAGAAAAGAAAGACTAAATCATTTCACAACTCCTCCAACAATGCATTGATGTTTCCTTTTCCCTACATTCTCTCCAATATTTGTCATTTTTTTCTCTGACCTATTAACCAATTCAATAGGTATAAGGTAGTTTCTTAGAACAATTTACGTTTCTCCAAACAATAGTAAGAATTTTTTTTATAAAATATGGTCTTAGATAGCATTAATAATATCATTCACAAACTCCGTTTCTTTTGTTAATTTAACAATTGAGGAATGACTGACTCTTTTTTATATAAATTTGAATAGTTTGTTATGTTTAAGAAATGAGGCCTTTATCAGTGAAATCTGTTTCATTAATTTTCCCCCCATAGTTGCTATTGCTAACTGTGTTTTTCTTCTATTGCTATTGCTAATGGTGTTTTCCCACTCCCATTTATCCTATTCTTTCTCTTCTTTCACCCTGTCCCTTCTCAGAACTGTTTGGCTTCTAACTACCCACCTCCCATGGACTGCCCTCCCTTCTGTCATCTCCTTTTCTCCCATCTCTTTCCTTCCTGTTTTCCTGTATGATAAGATAGATCTCTATACCCACCTGAGTTCTGACAAGAGTAAGGTTCACTCATTCCCTCTCACCTTCTTCCCCTTGTTCTATTCCACTGCAACAAGCTATGTCTTGTCTTTTTGAAATAACTTATCCATTGTGCCTCCCCCTTTGCCTTTTCCCAAGTACATTCTTCTCTCACCCCTTAACTCCATCTTTTTATTATATTATCCCTTCATATTCTTACCTGTGCTTTCTGTCTGTGTGTGTATATATATATATATATATATATATATATATATATATATATATATATATATATATATATACAGGACAGTTAGAGGGAGTATATATACTCCCTCTAACTGTCCTGATAAATGAGAAAGTTTTATGAGTTATCAGTGTCATATCCCCATGCAGGAATATAAACAGTTCAACATCATTAAGTTCCTTCAGATTTTTCTTTCCTTTTTACCTTTTGATGTTTCATTGAAGAGCAAGTTTTCTATTTAGCTCTGATCTTTTCATTCAGAAAGTTTGAAAATTTCCTATTTTGCTGAAGATCCATCTTGTCTCCTGAAAGAGTATGTCAGTCTTGCAGGGTAGTTGATTTTTGGTTGCAATTCAAACTCTCTTGCTTTTTGGAATATGAAATTTCAAGCCCTTTAAGGTAGAAGCTGCTAAGTCTTGTGTATTCTGACTGTGACTTGACAATATTTGATTTGCATCTTTCTAGCTGCTAGCAATATTTTCTTCTTGACCAAGGATCTCTGAAATTTGCCCACATTATTCCTTGGAGTTTTTATTTTGGTATCTCTTTCAGGAGATGATTAGTGGATTCTTTCCATTTAATTTTACCCTCCAGCTCTAGAATACTAGGGCAAATCTGATAATTTCTTGGAAGATGATGTCTAGGTTCTTTTTGGGATTGTCACTTTCAGGTAGTCAAATGATTTTAAAGTTTTCTCTTCTGGATCTATTTTCCAGGTCAGTTATTTTTCCAATTTGATATTTCAAGTTGTTTTCTTGTTTTTCATTCTTTTGGTTTTGTTTTATTGTTTATTGATTTTTCACAAAGCCATCAGCTTCCCTTTTTTACATTTTTCTATTTTAATTATTTTCTTCATTTAGCTTTTAACTATCTCCTTCTCCATTTGGCCTATTTTCCTTTTTACTCTTTCTTCATTGACTTTTTTGTACCTCTTTTTCCATTTGACCCAGTCTAGTTGTTAAGATGTTATTTTCTTCCCTCTTTTTTGTGTTTCCTTCACTAAGCTACTGACTTGTTTTTCATGATTTTCCCACATCACTTACCATTTTTTCCTCTACCAACCTTACTTGATTTTCAAAATCCTTTTTGATCTCTTCCATGACCAGAGATCAATTCATATTTTTCTTGGAGGTTTTAGATATAGAAGCTTTGACTTTGTTATCTTCTTCTTAATATATTTTGGTCTTCTTATCACTATAATAACTTTCTATGGTTATATTTTTTTTTTCTCTGTGCCCATTTTCCCAACCTATGACTTGATTTTAACTCTTTATTATGATAGGACTCTGCTTCCATGGTGGAGGACACACTGATTCAAGCTTTTGTGTTTTCTGCAGCTGTTTTCAGAGATAATTCTAGGGACCTGTATGTTTTCTCTTCCAAGGTGGTGTGATCTAAGGAGATATTTTTAATACTGTGATCTCTGGGTGACCACAAGTACTCCTTTCTGCCTTTCAATTGTAAGGAAGGTTTCTCCCCCCCCCCCCCCATTTGTGGATACAAGTTCTACTGTGCTACTACACCTCCTCCTTCCTGGAACTGTGACCCAGATCCAAATATGAACAAAGCAACAGAATTCTACCTTAGTGATAACAAAGAGCTCTCTGTAATCTCCTTGTAACCCCCCCACACACCCCATTCACTGTGGCTAAAGAACTCCAGATGAAGCTGCTGTTAATTTAGTGACTCCCAGGGACTACTCCTGGGCCTCTGCACTGCTGAGGCCAGCACTGAACTGTGTTCCACTCTCAGGTCATCCTTTTCAAGGTCCAGAAACGACAACTTCTGCCACTGACCTGGTCCCTGGCTACCTGTTCCTGGATTGCTGAGGTCAGTCTATTACTACTGTGGCTCATGCTGCTCTGCACTCCTCTCTCACTCCAGGGCAATATACCTTGCCCACCAATCTTACAAATTGTCTTGGGTTGAAAAATTGTTTCAGTCCACCTTTTTGTAAGTCCTGCCATTCTAGAATTTGTTTAGAGTCATTGTCATCTTAGCTTTGCCCATTTAATATTTATTTTTTCACATGGAGTCATTAGCTTTTTTTTGGTCAGTTCCATTATCAGACAGTTTCTTCCTTGGGTAAAATTTTATGCTTCTTGTGCCAAGCTATTAATTTTACTTCTAATTATTTCTTCCATAACTCTCATTTTTTATTTCATTTTTGTGTAGTCTCATTTTATTCACAAATACATTTTTAGTTGTTTTCCTTTTTTTCCTTTTTATTGCTTTATCTCTTACAGGAGTTCTAGTTCAGCTTGTGCCAAAACTGTGTTTTAATTTGAAGCTTTGCTTGTAGTTGTTTTGAAGTCATTCTCTTCTTGTGAGTTTTTTCTTGAACATTAATGTCATCTTAATATCTCTTTATGCAGTATTAGTTTTTCTTTTTTTTCTTTGTTCATTCTTTTAATTCAATTCCTGACTTTATACTGGATCTTAGGGCTTGGCTCTGCACACTTCTAGAAAGAATGGACAAACTAAACTTTTGTCCTCTTGGATCCTATTACTACTTTCTTGGAAATTATATTCTTCCAGTATTTCAGTGATGCTTTGACTGAGAACCTGCATGCTTTCATTGCTTCCAAACTGGTGAGAAATAGATTTAAAGTCTGCTTGTTACTGTTCTAGTCTGAAATCAGCATTTTTGTGAGCTTGCTCCTCTTTGTGGGTACATTGACTGCTACTAGGCTTAGTTACTATCAGTCAAATAAGGTTCATTTTCATAGTGACAGAACTGCCTATTTCCCTTTTGTTATTGGTTTCTAGTCCTGGTTATTCTGTTTCAGGTTTCAAACTGACCTGGATGCTAGAACTGAGTCCTCACTCAACTCTCGCAATGTGATGCTACTATTTGCTTCTAAACTTGCTCCCAGCCCTTCACTCCAGAATAACACCTCTAGATTTGTGTCTTCTTTTAGTTCCACACTGGAACTGTCACCTAGGAACTGGTTAGTGAACTACAGGACTGCCAGTTGGCACCTGTTTCTGCCTCTTGAACAAGGTGTTGAACCCATCTTTGCATAAACCCGTTTTCAGTACCTGTGATGGAATGATATGAGTGTTCCTGGCTAGATCTAGTCCCCAGTATCCACAGATTTTTCTTTTACTTTCCTTTTCCAATCTGGGCTGAAGAAACTCAACTCACTCTTTTTTTTTCTTGGATTTATCAGTTAGGAGTTGGTCTGGAAGAATTTTGTGTTTGAGATTGAGTACATTTATTTCTACTATTTCAACATTCTTACTCTTTTTCCAACTCTATTTTTCTTTAGAAATAACTCCTTACTGTACTTGTTTTCTCTCTATCTCTTCCTTTTGAATATTTTTGCATCTCTTTGAAGTATTAAATAATTTTGGTTATATTTCTTTCTTTTAAATGCCCATGAGAATTTTAAAGCAGAAGATTTTACATATGGGAATACTTGAGTCCCAGAAAATGAATTTATCCAAGGTTACTTGGGTACTGTCAGCAGTCCTGACTCCAAGGCAACATTTTTTTCAACTCTCACTGATAGTGTTCATGATCCAGGTTATAATCCTTGCTCAACTCTTTTTTTATTGTCTGCATGACCTTAGGCAAGTCTCTTGAGTTTCCTTAGCTTGGCTTTCTGAAAATGGGACCCCACAGAATGGGACTGATGATTTCCCTGACTTGCCTACCTTACAGGATTTGGGCTAAAGATGAAGTGAAGTACATGGGAGTGGTTTGAAAATTGTGAAGTGCTATATTTATTCAGCTTTTGAGGATATTTTTAATTTAACTTCCTAAAATCTGGGAGCCTTTTTATTTTTCTATCAAGAGCTTTTCTTACCAAGAATCCACAGGTGAATAATCAATCGGTTACATAAGTAAAAAAGGAGGTTATTTTTATTTAATGTTTCTGTTGCTTTTGAAAGGAAGAAATACGAAGTTGTCATTCATTTTTAATTAAAATCAGTCCAGAAACATAAACTCTATTGTAAATAATTTCTCGGTTATAAATAACCACTCAACCAAAGATTAATATTACATATTTAGACATTTGTGTTCATGCTCTATGTTTAGAAAAATCCAAGAGAAACAACCTTGCATAATGAATAACAGAGCTGATTCAGAGCCTGGAGCACCTAAATGTCCATCCCGCTTCTGACACTTACTGGATCTGTGGTCTAGGGCAAGTCATTTGGTTGCTCAGGATTCTAAGCATTTTTTCCAACCCTGGAAATTGGGGGGGGAAAGGTGCTGATCTGCATTGGTAGAAGAAGTTTCCTCATCTAGAACTTCCCTTTATCCATGAAATCACAGGTCTAGTATCTATTGTGTTACCTCATTGGAAAAATTGTACTGAAATAATAAAAGTCCCAGTCACTAAAATTATGGGAGACATGAATTTATATGACAAAATATGACCTTGTAATTGAAATTACTTTAAAATTCCTATAAAAATATGCTTACACTCCAATTCTTATTTGCAGAGGGGTATGGGACCCAGACAAGCATGCAGATTGCAAAATTGAAACGTTATAAAAGTTTCCTAAACCTATTTCTCCTTTTGCTCTCTAGTATCCTGGCAGCTTTGGTCTGGGCAGAAGTTGGACTCCCCTCAGTTAGAGCATGTGTTCTTTGGCCATAATAAAATATAATAATCAAATAAACAAACAAAAGATTCCCCGGAGAACCAGCTATCAAAATTGTGCTATACCCAGCTACAGAAATGTAAGGACTGAATTTATAACTGTCATAGGCTGTGTCAACATTTTTGATGAGTCATAGTAAATATCATAAGAAGGTACCAATCTCTCTCACTGTATCTTCTCTTTGAGTCCACCATCTGATATGCTGCCTACCATTTGCAATGTGCAATATTTTACATGTAACAGAGAATAATTAAAAGAAACCACAAGGCATCTCTCAACCTCTAATCCATTTTTACTTTTTCCAAACTGGCCTTTACAAAGGAAAGATAAAAGGATACAATGGGAATGGGAAAGGGGCACCACTAGGAAAGCTATATAGATTGAAAGGCAAAGACAAGTACAGACATGAGCAGAGAGATGCATAGAGGCAAAGAGATGAAATTTTATTCAGCAAACACAGCATCCAGGGCTATGGTTGTATTCAAGTATAGTTTTATGAAGTATGGGGGATTCAGAAATGGAAAAATATTGCATAGTCCCAGTTCTAAGTTTTGATAGTTTAATAGAGATTATAACATGACCATAACAGTTACTGTAATATAAAAGAAAATGTGATGAGGACAGGGAATTTAAACAACTTTTTATGAATATGTAAAGTACATTGTATATTAGGACAGGTCTAATGGATGTGTTATTATTTGAACTAAGTATTCCAGAGATGTTGATAAGGTAGGGTAATGTATTCTGGGTCTTGTTGGTAATACATGAAAGCTTAGGGAAAGGCAGAATAAAATTCTAAAAGATGACTTACATTAATTTGTCCAGAATTGTAAAGGGCATAAAGATGAAATCTAGGTTGAAGCTAGGTTGTTAAAATCCTTGCATATCAAGCTAAAAAGGTCCATTTTATCTTATAAACATGGGGAAATCATTCAGTTCAATGTGTTACAAGCTATATATTGCCAGGTATGAGAATACTGCATTGGAGAATAGAAAAGTGGTGCTAAGAAAACTTGTTTGATGATGCCTACAAGAGTTTATCACAGGGTGGCTAGGTGGCACTGTGGATAAAGCACTGGCCTTGGAGTCAGGAGTACCTGGGTTCAAATCCGGTCTCAGACACTTAATAATTACCTAGCTGTGTGGCCTTGGGCAAGCCACTTAACCTCATTGTCTTGCAAAAGAAACTAAAAACAAACAAACAAAAAAAAACTTTATCACAGCAGTAGTAGAACCTCAACTAAGGTGGTGGCTTGTCAGTGTGTGAATGAAGAGAAGATGTGAAGGAGCTTAAGAGGTCTCAGTAATTGATTAAGTACAGGAGTTAATTGATTGAAGATGACTGAAGAGTTGAGTCTTAGCATATGGAAAAATGGTGGTATTATATGTAGAATTAGAGAATTTGGAAAAAGAGGTAGAGGTTGTAGGAAGAAGATGATCACTTTTCAACATATTGACAGGAGATCCAAATAGACAGGCTTGGAGGTTGTTGATAATATGGATCTGGAGATGAGAGAAGAAAATGAGGAATTATACTTGGAATTCATTTGCATCACATAATGGCTCTTTGAATACTCAGAAACATGTTTTACTCCCTATCGCAAGTCATCTCTTCTCCAGGTCTTTTAATCAATCCTCCTGGCATGAAGTCAAGGCCACTCAAGCCTAGATTTCCCTGTGTCAATGTCCTTCCTACAATAAAACTCCCAGAAATGAGATAGAGTACTTTAGAAGTGATCCCATTCTTTCTTGCCCAAGATACTTCATCATTCTCAACACTGCCCAAGTTCATTTTAGACTATTGTATCACAACATTGATTCATAAGGAGATTGTAGGCCATTAACTCTCCCAGGGTTTTTTTCCCCAAATATATTGCCTTCTGGCAACATCTTCCCAGCTTGTACTTTTGAATTTGATATTTTGAAGTCGTGTAAGATCTTTTTGCTTACTTCCCATTTTCTCCTTTCCAAATTCTCTGATCTCAATTTGATAAGCTGATGAAACCTCACCTCTTCTCCAAAATCCTTCCCTTTTAATCCTAAGGGTTTACTTAGTCAAGAAGCATTTACTAAATTTAGCTTACTATGCTCTAGGCAGGCACTGTGATGAGCACTGGGGAAAAGGAATGTGAGGGTTGAACTACAAATTTAACATAGTCAACAGTGTGTTATGTCAGTTAAGCTAATTTTAAACTTTATTAATAAAGGCATAATGTTTATTCATTATGAATAGAGTAATAATCCCACTATATTATGCTGTCCTGGAGTATTGTCTTCAATTCTGGGTTTCACTTTATTGGAAAGGCTAAGAGAATATAAGCTAGAGAAGTCAACTGGATGGTGAAGGATCCTGGGATCATGCCAGTTGAAACTGGAAATGTTTAGTCTTGAGAAGATAACCTTTAGCAAACAAAAGGATTACAGTTTGAAAGATTAGTATTAGCATAGTGCCTGGAATATAATAGGTGCTTAATAAATGTTAATTGATTGATTGATGTCTTTTGATGAAGTGACTTGTTTCTTGTACTTGGCCTCCAGAGTGCAGAACCAAGATTAATGGGTGTAATTTTAGGCCCTGTGTAAAGTCAGATTTCCCAAGAGTTAGACTCTCTGTTCCCCTAAATTGGTTCATTGGTTCTTGCAAGCAACCAGGGGATCTTCAGGATCTTCAAGCACAGGTTCTATGCTCACTGATTAGAAATGCTGCAGACTGGATTTTTTTTTTCAAGTGTAGGATAGACCTGAGTTCTCTTAGAATTGAGATTCTGACTGTAGCTATCAAAGGATCCTCATGACAGAATTTCTGAGTCATTCTTTCTGAAATCATTCTACTATTTACCTGCTGTACCAGTTCTTCTAATCTGCTAGCTGGAAGCTAATCAAATTAGAATTATTTAATCTTTTGTTTGTACTTACAGCAGAATTTGTCAATTCACTTTCTGACATGCTTCAGTATATATGACCCCATATATTGCTCTGGATGAACCTCAGGCAGCTTCTCCATAGTATCTCTTACATCATTGTCTCGTGACCTCAATAAAGACCCTTTCCCAAATTTCTTTTTCCACTTGCAATCATATTCACTTGGTCAGAGATTCCAGCAGGTTTTTTTTTTAAAGGATAACTTCATATTATATAATTTAGACCAGGGATGGTTGGGTAGTGAAGGAGGAAACTGAGAGCACCTCAACCCATTCATTTTCATTTTATTGTGTTATGTCACCCAGAGACAAGTCATGTCTCCTGGACTGGTTCAAGGTCATACAGTAAATAAGTAGGAGAGCTGGCAAGTGAACAGGTCTCATACTTTTTCTGCTATGCTGCATCATGTCAGTAAATTTAACAAAAGCATATATCATAGTTATATTATCCTCCTTGTATAATGTATTTACTTTATAATGTTTCATTTGCATAATATATAAGTATTTGGTGGTTAATACGGTACTTGGGACCATTTCCATGACAATTGTGGCAACTGACTTCTGTTCAGCAATGTAACCCTTTGTTGTGTTTCAGTGAGGAAGTTAAAATTGACCTGTTATTCCTAGTCCTATTTTCAGGAATATACCAACACATGTTTGAAGACTGCCTATATTTTTACATCTCAAACTATGTCAGACTTAGAAAGGGTTCAATGTTGTTTTAAAGTGCTGGAAAATTGAAACTATGGTGAAATTTTAAATTAACTGAAATTGTTTTTGTTGAGGATTGGGAGAGAAGGTGGAAATATTCTTGGCAAAAGTTTAATTATATGAAAGATTTTAACTTGACTCAAACTGCATGTTAAATTTTAAAGCTAGATATAATGAAAAACCTTATTAAGAATGTTATCATATAACAGCTAAGCCATGTGTAGTTTGAAGAAAGTTATAGAACCTTTATTTTAGTTTTAAAATTTTACCAATGTTTATTATGGTGATTTAGGTATACATTTTTGTTAATGACAAGATAGGTTAAAATGTGATTATGTGAAATGAAGTTTATTTATAATCATGCGCCTCTACACTAACTACTATAAATTATAGTCTCCATTTAACATCCAAGGGTATTCTTTTTCAATTCCTTTAAGGTTGAATTTCTCTGTTTCTTTCAGAGAGCATTAGGTAGTCAAAAATCCAAAGTAGTTGAATTCAGCAATAAAGACACCTCTGAAATTAGCAATGAACAAGATAAAGAAAATTCCATAATGAAAAATGAACCAAGAAGAGTTAAGATATTTGATGGAGGGCAAGTACCAATTTTATTTTTTGAACTAGCATTTTTAAAATTAATATTCCTTGTTTTGATATTTTTAAAAAATGATCGTTATTTTCTAATTTATGTTTACTAGCATATATGAATTCACAAATTTCATTCAGCATTTATATTGAACACATCCCTTGATGCAAAATTAGACTAGAGAATTATATATTCAAGTTTACTAATTCTGTTTAGGGAGGAATCAATTATAATTGTGGATATTTGAAGAAGAAAAGGACAATGCTTATTATTTACAAAACTGATGCACTTGTGTGTTGTTTTTTTGAAGTTCTAAGTTTCATATCTATGTAGCATTAGACTTTTTTTAATATCATGGTTATTCTATTTATTAAACTTGTCTAGTCTGAGATATATTTTAAATGCTTGCATATATTTAGATATACAGTATATTATTTTATAAGCTATGGTATGGTGATATAGAGCTAGCTTCAGTCATCAAGACCTCATTTCAGTTCTATCCTCTGATACCTGCTAGCTATATCACCTTAAACAGTTAACTTATAAATACCCCAGGTATTCTCTCAGAATATTATTTACAGATAAGAGTTGTTCTAAATTGGTAGAGGGATTTTTCTCACTTGTAAATCTCTGTTCTAATGGAATCCTAGACCTGGGCAAATAAAATATATACATGTGTATGTATACATATGTATGCATATATTTGCATATGTGTGTACACAATATATTATGTATTGTGTATCATAATTATATATTATATAACTTTTATATGTTATGTATAATATATTATATATTTAAATATATATAAACCAGCTTGAACCTTAAACTGTAGTGAAGTACAAAATGAGAGGAACACATAGTAAAAAACTAGCTAATCTTGAAAAAAAGATTTTATTTCCATCCCAGTCATCTTTCCTAGTGACCTTGGGCAGGTTACCTCTCTAAGCCTCAGTTTTGTCATATGTAAAAGAAATAATAGCAATTTCATTAATTACTTAAAGTGTTGTAAGGAAAGTACTGTGTAAAACTTAAGGTACAATATAAATGTAAGCTATTATTATAAAATACTTTTAATATATAATGTATGTGTTAAGGAAAATGTTGAAATCAGTATTGAAGAAGAAATGGACAATATTTAATAAAATAGTTAGAAAAAATTTCAAGTTGAATTAGAATTAGCACCTAGGAGATTAAATATTTCTTAATATAAAAATAAAATTGTTAAAAATACACAAAAGTCTTATGATTTGAATATTCCATTTGTACCATCATTTGTTTCATTTTGGGGAGGACTGTGTATAACCATTATTTTCCTATTCATATTTTCTTCTTTAAATTAGATATAAATCAAATGAAGATTATGTCTATGTTCGCGGCAGAGGAAGAGGAAAGTATATTTGTGAGGAATGTGGAATACGTTGTAAGAAACCTAGTATGCTGAAGAAACATATTCGTACTCACACAGATGTCCGTCCTTTCCACTGCAACTACTGTAATTTCTCCTTCAAGACTAAAGGTAAAAGAACATATTGGGTTTTTTTATTTGCCTTCTTTATGTAATTAAAGTTACTATGAATTATATTTTTATGTCTTACAGATAGAAATAATATGTAAACACACACATATTCGCATTATATGCTTAATAGGTATAAATAGACTTAGAGATTATATTTGTTTGGTATTTTGCAACTAGTGTGTCTTCTTCCTTCCTTAGGTATTTATGTCTATTTCTCTAGATTCCATGGTTGGGGGTGGAGGTAGGAAATACATTCTTTCTAAAATAAATGTAAAATTTTTAAATTAAAGCAGTAGCTTACACACACACACACACATACACACACACACACACACACACACACACACACACACACACACACACACAAAGTTAGATAGCTCTATGGCTAACACTTTTAGGTGCAGATATTTCGATACTGAAAGTTAAATAAGAATTTTGTATTATAATTTTATTAGTAACTTATAAAAGATTAAGAAAGATTTAAATGAAAACCACAGTAAACTTAAAAATTCATAGAACAATGCTATTTTTTAGACTTCCAACCCATTTCTCTTTCTCCCTAAATCCACATAGTTGAATGCTCTCAAATCTTAACTTTTGAAGAGTCCTACTTTCTAATACCTCAGAAGAAATCAGTGAAATTATACCTATTACTCCTTTATGTGCTATCTGTGTAATTTTCATAAGCAGTCATAACACTGTTAAAATATTGTTATAATTCTTAGGAAATTGTTACTTTTTGTTAATATTATATAAGTTGGCTATTACAGTTAAATGCTTTTATCGATCCAAAAATAAACAATTTCTTATTCACTAGTACTTTATCAAGAATATTAATAAGATTGGATACTTTACAAATCATCTCTCTGAGTATTTTTGTTTATTAAACATATATTGTAAACAGTCATTATATTAGAAAATTTTCTTCCTAAAAGTTTAATATGAATCTTAAGGCTTACAGGGACATTACATTACTAAGGAAAGATTTATTATTAGCTTCTCCTCCCTAAAATATTCTCTATTTTAAAAAATATTTTAAATTTATAAATATTTTTTAAATATTCTCTATTTTAAAAATAAAATTTTTGTGTTTTTCTTTAGAAGTTTTATTTTTTTCAGTGATATTTAATATTTCACAATTTAGAATTCCATTATTTCAATGGTATTTACTTTAATTACAGTTGACCATGGGTATCCATGATATAAACAAAAACATAGGCCTCAAGGCTTATTTGGGTCCTCTTATGGTTTCCCAAGTGACAATGATGGAGTGGTAGAAAGTGGACTAAGAATTTCCCAGACTATTAACAAATATTACAGAATTTCAACCATGTTTGAAGAACTCAGAGGAGGGGGAGGGACTCACTGACTTTTGGAGAGCTCCAGTGGTTGGAAGGTTTTTCTTTATCTGATTGCTAACTCTTCTTATCTTCAACTTTTACCTTTATTAATTCTTACATATCTCTTCCAAAATCTTCCTTTTTCCATACTAAATATCTGCCAATCCTTTAATTGATGCTTATCTGTCACAAAATTCGTTCACCTTTCTATCCTGGATGAACACTATGCTATGGTCTCTACCTTGTAATATCTTCCCTCAAGGTGTTACCCAAAACTGCACATAGTACTAGAAATATGGTCTGACCAGGTTCTGGCCACTTTGCAAGACTATCATATTGCCTATTTTTGGTACTACACACTTTTAAACATATCATTTCTTCCTTAAGTCTTCTGTTCTCACTAAAGTTCCTTACTTTCATAAAAAGTTATCACATGACATGTTACTTTTTCACTCTCTTGGTCTAGATAAATTATGCCTGGCCAGGCTCTCAGTTTACAGAATGAAATGAAATTGTCCACAGTACTCTGGATGGCAAAAGAACTGCATAGTTACAGTTGATGATATTTGATACCATATGTCTGCTAATGTGAGGGTTTCCACTTCACTTTACTGATTCATTGAATTTACAATCTACTTAAATCCCTAGATATTTTTTCATGTGGAGTTGCTTCTCACCAAGTCTCCTCCTCCATTTTTTGTTTGTATAGTTGATTAAAAAACAAAATACTTCAATTGCATGTAAAAAGACTGAGGGGACTTGGTTCTGCCATTAACTCTCTTTATAACTTTGAACCAAGACACTTCTCTTCCGAATCTTAATTTCCTATTTCTAAATGGAATGAATTATCAAGAAATGCAAGTCTTGTATTTCCAAAACCATTTATGCATACTTCTCTTTTTGCCTAGTTATTTCTGTTGGGGGAAAAAACAACCAAAATACCTATTTTCCTTTGCTCCCATAATTATAGCCATGTGGTTATCTTTGCCATTCCCTTCTTTTCTATCTTTCATACCCATTTACTGATTGATAATAATTTTATAACATCACTTATTTTCATCCCTTTCTCTGTTCCTGCTCCTAACTTTCATAGTTCATACTTCCATGGCACCCACCTAGACCATGAAGTAGCCTCTTATGTATTCCTATTACTATGCTGTGTTCCACTTCATCCTCCACACAGCATTATGATGTCAGAATTATTTTAATTATCCATAGATATAGTTTTATCATTCTTATATTCAAAAATTTAATTAGCTTTTCTAGGTACCAAGTTCAAACTTTAGCCAAGAATATGTTTATTTATTCAAGATTCACTGGAATTAGTTTATGCATTACTCCTTCTACACATATTGGATGTACTCCCTTCAATATACCCTGAATGCTGTGTAGTCAAACGACTATTCTTATCTTGACAAACACTCCCTACACTTAACCATTGCTTCTTGCTCACGAAGATTCACATACCTGGAATGTCTTTTCCCTCTTTCTTGTTTAATTGCAGTGCATCCTTATAGTTCAACTCAAAGGTTTTCCTTTAGAAAACTTTCTCATTCATCTCTATCCAGAAATCACATTCTCTCTACATAACCATTTGATCTCATCTTGCATTTTGTTTTGCAGTTCTAAAGCATTTAAAATGAAAGATTATACAGCATAATTACCAGTATCCCTGTCATTCTTCCTTACCCATATTCCTTTGGTTTAAAGAGAAGCAGTGTGGCATGGCATAAAGAGATCTGGCCTTGGAGTTTGGAAGACTTGATTCAAGTTCCCCCTCTGACACATATTGGTTGTGTGCTATTATTTGAGTCACTTAGCTCATCAGATCAATACTGCCACAAAATTGTAAGAATATAAGTTACAAGGGGGGAAATGCTGATCTGTATTGGTGGAGGGTTTCCTCACTGGAATTTTCCTTAACAAAATCACAGGACTGTTTAAAAATTGAACAAAATGAGCCAACTCCTTTCTAGCTTGTAAGAAGAGAGTAGAAGCACATTTTATCTGAACTATTTTATCCCATGCAGTTCCTGCCACAGGTGTCTACACACAGTTGGTACTTCAATATTTTATGAATGAATTTATCCCAATTGTATCTTAATGTCTTTTGTCCCTCTAATACGTCCTGTTCCACTACCTTATGATAGCATGGATGTAGAAATGGAATCCCAAAGGCTATGCCACCAGAAGAAACTATGACAGATTTTACTAAATTAAAAAGACTATGAAGACTATTCCAGGAGCAGCTTATTATGCAAGAAAGAGATCACCATTTGAAATTTGATCAGTAGGTGGCAAATTCTTTGACCCTGGCAACCAGTGGAACAGACAAAAAGAAGAAATGGCTCAAGTCCTGGGCAGCCTCCTTTTGCTTCTACAGTGATAGAGCAATGAAAAAGGAAGAAGAAAATACTGAGAATTACACAGTGTCTATACTGGTCACAAATCGATTTACTCCTAGGAGCACTGAACCAAATGATGATAATGACATTCTCAACTCTGATGTTAAAATGCATAATGAAATTGCTACTAAATACAAGGCTGATTCAGGGATTCTTCTTGGAAAGGCAAATCAGGTTGCAGAGTTGGTTACAGAATGCACTCAAAGAAAATGAGAAAAATCATTTCATGGAATTCTTGATCATCTCACTTTTAAGTGCTTGTGGTGTACATATGCAAAAAAATTATAATGAGAATTATAGCTTACATGCCAACATCTGATGTAGAGATTGAATTGAGAAAGTCTATGAAAACCTTGAAAGCATTCTTCAGACTCCATCAAAATATATAGTGACATTCAGTGATCTAAATATAAAACTAGGCAAAAGGAACAATTTGAAAAACATATTGGAAGATAAGATTTATGATTAAGAAAGAGGAAAAAAGCTTGTAGACTACTTGGAAGCCCTATATCTTTCTTTATATTTTAAATTCCTTGACAAATAATAGAAGGCATTGAGATTTGTAGGTATTAAACAACAATGCAAAAATGACATTGCATGTACTTTATTAGACAAAAATGACTGATTCTACTTAGGTCATTCAAAATAAGTACTTAAAAAGAACGTACTGTTTCTGAATCAGTTTTTGTACAGTTAGACCATCCATTTGCTACCCTATATGTTTTAGAGCAAAAATTAGAATCAGCACTAAAGAAGAAAGATGAAAATGAAAAGATAAGACATGCAAGTAAATATACCTGCCCTAATTTACACTATTAATGGCTGTTTTGAAAAGTAGATAAATTAATTATCATCACTATGTTCTATCATCATTTCTTCTGTACATTTAACTAATAGTAAGTTGTGAGGAGACTAAAAGAGTCTGAAAATCACCTTTCCTAGGAAATTCTTGATGTCTATATTTAAATAGGAATATATAATAAGTAATGACAATATCTATATAAAATAAAAATGCATTTAAATTATATAAGGAAATGGTAGATTTTTGCACAGTATTACCTTACAAAACAAGAATAAAAGAAAAGAAAATGAAGCTGCAAAAAGCCTTACATGGAACTAGACTAGTTTATAATAAAGTAATTTATAGACAAATATGGAAAGAAGATGACAAATAAACAAAATTGAAACCTATTCTCCAATACTTCCTTAATGATCTAATTTCAT
The DNA here is from genome assembly GCF_037893015.1 of Macrotis lagotis. Classification (NCBI taxonomy): domain Eukaryota; kingdom Metazoa; phylum Chordata; class Mammalia; order Peramelemorphia; family Peramelidae; genus Macrotis; species Macrotis lagotis. Next base: position 520,774,762 of record NC_133666.1, on the reverse strand, counting down.
TGCCAAGGACAGTGGAATCAGTGCATTGGGATAAGTACCTCAGGCTTAGATATACCATATTGGAATGTGTAAATGGCATGTAAGAAGATCCAATGAAGGATAGCTGCTACAACAAAGTATATACAAAAGAAAAAATAAAAGAGATCATTCAGAAGGTTACAGGTTTGAAAGTGATGGAAGGAAAGGAGTAATTTTTAAGATATCTGACACATGAGAAGATAATGAAACATAGAACTGGGACTGTGGGTGAGGGTGGAGGAATGTAACAGTATTTTTGTCAGAAAAAAAGTATACTGGAAGTAGCTACTAACCCTTATACCTATTTTTTCATCACTATAAAATCCTTGATAAATGGTCTTAATACTTTAAGCTTAACTCTCATTGAGGATATAAAAAATGAGTGCAAAAGCTTTCTTTAAAATCTTTAAAAACAATAGATTGGAGAATAAAGAGGACATAAAATTCTATTTGTTGCTTTTAAAAATTATTTGACTTACCCTTGAGTAAAATGCAACTTTAAAAGTTCTCCAACAAGATGTCTCTCAAAATGTGTTAATATCAAACACAATGCCTATCAGTTCTCTCAACATTAACCCTTGTAGGAAACAGAGATAAAACAAGACTGTCCTACATAGAGTCCAAGTAGAAAAGGACTCCTCCATAAAGGAGAGGACTTCTAAATGTTCCCTTTTACATCTAGCATTTTAGCAATTGTATCATATCTCAGCATATTGCAGAGCCATCTTACTGAGCTTCACTGAGATTGGTTGTTGTACAAACAGGAAACACTAATTCATTGGAGTGTCTGATATCCAGACCTATAATATGTAGTTTGATGGACAGCCAATTGAGCTGATCTATATGTGTCTGTGTAGGTATGTGTGTCTTGTATACACATATGCAATGGACAATGAATTGGACTCAGATTTAAAAACAAAATCAGGCTAGATTGAATTTTGGAAAGAATGTAGAACTCTAAGTAACTCAAGCATTTCCCTGCAACAAAAGCTTATTGGAAAAAAAAATGTTTTCCCAATAAAATTAAAATTCTATGAATCATGGAATACCCAAGTCTTCAAAGACTCAAATTGAGATCATCCAGAAGGAAATGGAGAAACATAAAGTGTTTTGTAAGTAGGTTATAGCTTATTGCCAGTGGTGATTTATGCAGAAGAAATGGCATTTTAAAAAACCAGGAAACATGATCAAAAAAGGTGAGCCTGTCATAACAAAAGCACGACATACCACACAAGTGCTACAGTGGAATCCATAGTATGTTCAAAGATCTCAAGGAAGACCTTCATCACAGTAGATAGCTCTTCTGTGATCTGCACTGATGGAATAAATATGTATTGATCAAAGTTATCAACCCATGGACACTTCTTTTTTGAATCCTAATTTTTCATTCATTGTCTTAGTTATCCCTGTCAACTTTCTGTCATCTGTAAATTTGATAAGTATTTCATCTATGCTTTTTCCAACTTCTTTGTACCTTGCATGTTCTTTCACACCCTACTTCATATTAATATCTAATTGTGTATCTCTCATGACATAAGTTCCTTGAGGAACTAGATCTTAGTCAAATCAATTCAACATTTTGTAAGCACTTGTTATGTGCAAACATAATTTATTTTATTTTATTTGTTTTATGCCTCACTTGAGATGTTACCAGTGTCATAGAAGAGTTCCAGCAGAGTCCAAGTTGAAGAAGGATTCCTTATAGATGGTGAGGTCCTTCAGATGATCCTGTTTGTGGATGCTATTGTGTTGATTTCATCAAGCTCCAAAATATTGCAGTCTCCTAAGTGACATTCATAAATTACTCAAAAGAATTTGGCTTAATCATTCCAATAAGCATTTATTAAGCGCCTACTATATACTCTGGCACTGGGAAAACTGACTGACACTGACTGGGAATGCAAAGACAAAAACAAAATAGTCCCTGCCTCCAAGAAGCTTATATTCAGTTAGGGGAAATAATATGAATACTGATAAATAAATATATACAAAGTAATTTCCGAGAGGGAGGACACTAGCACTTGGGGGAATCATCCTAGACCTTATGTAGGAGGTGGCACTTAAGTTATACTACACAGGAAAAATTAAGAGTTTGAAGAAAGCCTGTTGTCTAGATTATGATACAGAGTTGGATGGGCAGCTTGTAGAATTATAGAACTCATCCATCAATTAAAATCTAAAAAGTGGTCTTAGTTGCCTTTAGGAAATTACAAACATCTTTTAAGGACCTCTGCTTTTCACTGAAACAAGAGTCCATTTTTTTAATGCCAATATGCTTCCAATAATGATGTATGACTGGTATCTTGGAACACTATAGTCCCAGATGAAATGAAGTCGAAGATTCCAAAGATTATGGAAAGGTGCATGGTGGGCATAAACAAGAGACAACAAATTGCTAACAAGAAGGTACAGAGAAACAGTGTAAAGGATTTTGTCTGAATCTGTGATTTCATTGGTGTAGGGAGCTCCTGGTGAAGAATTTCCCTGGACCAATTTGGATCTGCAGCTGTTCTACTTAGTAGTTTAGAAAATTATTTGGAGGCCCAAAGAGTTTAAGTGATTTCCTCAGGGTCATGCAGCCAGTATTTTTCAGAGATGGAACTTGAAGCCAGGTCATTTTAACCACAAGCCTCTAATCACCAACCTATGATGCTTCTCAGTGTAAAGGATTGGATCAAAGAAACGTATGATTGAAAAATTAAATTTCCTCATTATGTGGCAAAAATAAGTGAAACAGCAGCTTCAAGTTAGTCCTGTGATGAATTATATGAGGACATGGACAGTCATTCATGGGTTGAAATCCACATCTTTGGAGAGAATAACCACATCAAGGAGAGCACAAATTGATTGGAATACAACATACAAGCAACTGTGCTGGTTGCTTTGTTTCATTTTTAGGGCTTAGCACAGTGCTTTGCATAGAGTAGGCACTCAATAAATGTTTGATTTGAATTGGCAGTGTTTTCCTGGTCAATTCTTTATAATCATTGGCCCCATAAGCATAATAGCATTACTGAACATTGAAATTTAAATTTGCTTTTTCACCTGCAGTCTGAAAGTGAAAGTTCTTCTAAAGCTTCTATTGAGCTCAGGGACATTTTTTTTAGGAACTAGGTTTATGTATATAAAAGAAACCTATATTTGCTTTAAAAATATATTTGTTGCTATTAGATTTAATTTTTCTTCCTATTTTACCATCACAAAGGTTCTTTAAATCTCCAACAGAGGAGTAGAAAAAGACCAGAAGAATACAGTTCCATTTTGGTAGCCACAGTCTATATTTCTATTTGGAACTAACTACTTTTTATAATAAATATATCACCACAATGTAAGTTTAACATGTTTTTCTCCTTTAAGGAAATTTGACAAAGCATATGAAGTCTAAGGCACATAGCAAGAAATGTGTGGATTTAGGAGTGTCTGTAAGTGTAATAGATGATCAAGACCCAGAAGAATCAGGTAAGATTTTCTTCCCATATGTGATTTTCAATGCCATTATTCATCTTTCCAAATAGGTGTATCATTAAAAAAACAAGAATTATACCATCTAGATGATAAAAAGCTAGTCAAGAAAAACTATGACTCCTATCTGATTTACAGGGACTGTTAAACAAGCATTTAGTAATGGTGTGTACAGGAGACTATCAATTTATTTTGTTCTTTTTTTCCCAAAGGTTTGATCATAAAACAAAAATGAAGCTTCCTTATTATTGAGTTATCCTTATTTCTCTTGTAAAATTATCTGAAAAAACTTTACTGCATTTGGATGTATTGAATTTGTTATAACATATATATATATATATATATAGGGAAAAGATTAATGATTTTTAATTCTACTTAACAGTCAATAGTAGATCAATTAATTGCAATTAATTAATTATTTGAATTTAATTCCAGAGCAAAAGCTTTCAGGTATTACAGTTGAGATCATTCATTATTTTAAGCTGAAAGAAATGTCTGCCTTTATCTTTTTTTTGAAGTACAGATTAATTTCTGTTTCCCTCCAGTGTAAAAGGAAAAAGAGTCATGCAGTCACTAGCTAAATCTAAGACAATATACAGCATTTTCATAGTTATTGGATGTTTGGGTGGGATTAGAAATTAATGCTATATATCACTTGCTGTATAGATCCTTTATTATATAGCAGGATATTTAGGTATTTGGGGTATTTGTGACCTGAATTTTAGGAACACCAGTTCTAGGCATTCTTCAGATGATCATGCCCTTAATAAATCATCATGATACAAATACTTTATGTTTGCATAGCTCTGTATGGTTTACCAAGTGCTTCCATGAATATTTTCATATTGATTCTCTTAGCTGCTGTGAAAAAATCTACCTCAAAATTAGATCAAATAGTTAAATATAAGTTTGATAAATGACAATTAAGTTAATTTACCTATTTTATGTGAAAAGGGATATCTTTTTAACATTCAAGGAAATTATTCAAAAGTGATGTATTAGGAAAAATATGTGCCAGATTCAGCAAGAAATGTCATTGAATTTATTAACCTATCACCTAGAAAAGGAACATTATGAAAACTATAGCTTAAGAAACAGTAAGAATGCTAAAGCATTATTATTCTATAATATGTTATTATATTTCTTCAAGATAAGAATATCTACAATATTATAACTGACATTAATATAGTGCTTTAAGGTTTGTAGTGCATTTTACATTTTGCTTACATAATATTTTGCATTTTTGCTCCTAACTCTCTTAATTGGAAGGAAGCTACAATTAGTACTTAAGTTTTAAGCTTAGGAAAATTGTATCATGAAGACAGATAATGATTTTTTTCCCACATTGATGAGGGAATTAGGAAAACTACATGTCCAGTTGTCTTTTGTGCCTCAACTAAATTTAATGTTTTGGTTACTACCTTCCTCCCAGAAAGTTTCGATTTCATCTTGGTATGGAAGTCAAAATTATTTCATGACTATAGTAATGCATTTTAAAGAATAAAACATGTAAATTTTTTAACATCTGAATAAAATGGGAATCTTAGAAATGTTTATTCTTCTAATAAAGACATGTTTGGGTGGGATTAGAAATTAATGCTATATATCACTTGCGTTATAGAGTTATTTATGAGTTCTAAAATCATTTCCTCACAATGATAGTTATAATTTTATTCCTTCCATTGTATTCTTTAAGGTATTTTCCATGATTAGGCAGCTAAGTGGTGCAGTAAATAGAAATCTAGAACTAGAGTTAGAAATAACCTAAATTTAGATTCAACCTCAGACACTAATTATATGTGTGACCATAAACAAGTAACTGAACTGAATTCATTTCTATTTATTAAACCTTTTTTGGGTGATGATGATGATGGTTGTAGTGATGAAGACATTAGACACATCCTTAGCTTTTATATACATATATACATTTAAATCAGCTGGGTAGAAAAAGTCCCAAAGAGAACAATTGATTTCTATGCATATATGAAAGTACACTTGACTTTTAACTTTAAAAAGATGACAAAAGCAGAATCATTCAGTCAACTTACTTTTGTTTGTTAAATACCTACTATTTTCCAGACATTGTGCCAAATTCTGGGAATACAAAAAAAAAGACATGGCCCTGCTCTCAACGAGTTCACATTCTAATGGGGATACAATAGGCAAAAAAATACCCAACTGTATATTCAAGTCAAAAGCACCTTCTGTGGACCAGTACTAGGTCTGCAAAGAAAGGCAGAAAATATTTCTTGCTCTTCAAGGAACTTAGTCTAATAGGAAAGACATTATTCAAACCAAGTATAAACAAGATAAAAGATACAGTGGAAAAAATCTATCATTAAGGAGTATCTGAAAGATTTTCTATAGGAGGTAAGTTTTTTTTTTTTATCTGGGAGATGAGGAAGAAGACCAATTCCACTCTTGGGTCCCAGACAATGAAAACGCCCAAAGGTGCCAGGTTATGGAGGACTTTTAAAAACCCAACAAAAGATTTTATATTTGATACTGGGATGATAGAGAGCCACTAGAGTTTGAGTACAGACTGGGCCTTAGAGGAAATAAGGTATCTGATCAGACCTGTGCTTTAGGAAGATCATTTTGATAACTGAGTGGAGAATGAACTAGGATGGGAGAGACTTGGAAGATTAGACAAATGAACAGGCTGTTAAAATAGTCCAGGTGAAAGATGATTAGGGTCTTTAACCAGGGTAGTGGCTAATTTAGAAGAGAGAGAAAGGGATATATACAAGAAATTAAAGGGGGGGGAGTGAGAAAGAGAAAAGTTCTGTGCCAACTTTAAAGTACTGTGTAAAATAAATTTAATTGTTTTTATGTTTCCTAACTTCATTGGAATGCTAGTTTAATGCCCTCCATTAAGTTACTTAGAGTTACTCTTCTAGGATCAGGTTTTCTAACAGGATGAAAATTAGAGATTTATGTTTTCACACATTTGTACTTTTGCTCCTTTTTATTCATTCCTTGGATTTCTCTTAATGCATTTCCCTTCTCCTTAGTCCCTAGAAATAAGATTTAATGAAATCATAAAGTATGTATTGTTTAGAGGTATCTCCTTAACTTTACATCTATCTGTTTTCCATATGCTAAAGTGTGCAGTAGTATCATATACTTTGTCCATTCCATAATGAAATACAAAGAGGTTTGATTGTTATTTTGACACTTGTTTTTTAACTTGAATTCTAGAGCATAGATGCTATTTAGTTGCATTGCCTTCAGTGTGATTATAGATATATGTTTGTGGCAGAGAATCAGAACTACAGGACCTTTCCAGAAATGAAAACCAATTGAGAATAGGCTTCAGTGGTGTCTCTACTAGAGATGGTGTCAACTTTGCAATTTTTTGGTATTCCATCTGCATACCATTTGTCGGACATTCTGTGCTCTATCTGAAAATAATCGAGGTCAAAAAGCACACAGTACCAGTAAAATCTCAAAACAGAACGATTTACATATGAATGGAATTCAAAGTTAAAGTTGGTCATTGCTTTTGTAAATGATTCAATGATATAGAATATGATTGAAAAAGAAAACTAAATCTAACTAAATCTAGGAGGTCAGACATCCTACCTAATAAAAATCACTGGATTCTCTATGTACAACCTTTTCTCCTCCCTGATAGAATATAAACCCCTGGATTGTAATGACTATTTCATGTTTATCTTTGTATGTCAAGTACCTTGCATTTTCCCTGGCATGTAATAGGTGCTTAATAAATGTTTGTTGATTAATTATTTTTTTAAATTTTATTATATTTTCCCCATTGTGAAAGCAAGTAATTTGAAATAGGATAAAAATGTGTAGTCATGCAAAACATTTCAATAATAGTCATGTTGTGAAAGAAAAAATAGACCCCTTAAGAAAAATAAAATTTTAAAAAAGTATGCTTCAATCTGTATGCAGATACCATCAGTTCTCTCTCTTGGAATGGAATGTTATCCAGCTTTATATCATAAGTCCATCTGAGTTGGCTTGGGTCACAGGACTGCTGAGAAAAACTAATTCATTCACAACTGATCATCTACAATATTGCTGTTATTTTGTATACAGTACATTTCACATTGCATCTGCTCATATAAATCTTATCCTGGTTTTACTGAGAACAAACTGTCCATCATTTCTTAATAGCAATCCATCATAATCACATACCACAGTTTGTTCAGCCATTCCCCAACTGATGGGCATGCCCTCAATTTCCAGTTCCTTGCCATCAATAAAGAGCTGCTATAAATATACATATAGGTTCTTTTCCTTCCCATTTTTTATCTCTTCTGGCATACAGACTTAGTAGTGGCATTGCTAGGTCAACATAGTTCCAAATAACAGAATGGCTGAATCTTATAACTCCTCCATCAGTGCATTAAAGCCTTATTTCCCCTACATCCTCTCCAACATTTGTCATTTTTTTGTCTTTATTTTTAATTTATCTTAATATCAAATGACAGTTTTTTTAAAAAATCAAACATAAATCAAATGTGTCTTGGGATGCAGCAAAGAAATATAGTCAGTGTAATAATCACTTCATTGGAATACCTCTATGTGAAAAATAGGTAGTAATGAAATAAACAAGTGCTATATAAACACAAACCATTGTCTGTTACTGTAGAACTAAAATTCTGTAGGAATGCAGTGAGATCAGAAATGGAATAGCTTCATTTGTAATAAGATGAAGTTATATCACAAACAATGTTATACCAAAAAAAATAGTGGCAACTGTCCACCTGAAAACCATATGGTATTGAAAAGGACAATAATTTATGATAAGAGGACAATGATAAATCTAAGTTATCTTTTAATATTAAAAGCAATTCTACTTAGCTTTTTTGGCTTTTGAACAGCAGTGCTCTATTCAACATCTTGTGAATTTCTATAATATCTAGACCTTTTTAATTTCATTTTTTCTGCATAATCATTTTCAATTCTATTTTAAATTTTATATTTTCACACACACATATTTATTAATCTTCATTTTCCTCCATTGGAATTTGTTTTGTGTTTCTGGCACCTCACCATTCCCATATTTACCAACTTTAATAAGCATATTCTGTATGATCACCATTAAATTATATTTTTAAAGGATCATGTGAAAATGATTAATCAAAAATTCTGAATTCTTTCTAATCCCTTATTTCTCTAATTATAAGTTTGCTGTATGCTGGGTTATTGAACTCTTAAAATTATCTCTATTGACTGAATTCATTAAGGGCAGAGATTTAAGAATGCTAAAATTAGGTTATTCTGTCTTAATTTAAGAGATTTTCATTTTTTGGTTATATTAACTATAAAATTTGCTCCTTTAAAACAAATTACAATCTATCATATCTAAGGACTGAATGTATCAATCTGAATGTATCATATCAGCCATGTGATAAATTGTTATATTGCCCTTAGATTGGTAATGATTAGAATTCTTTCTCCCCCCCCCCCCTTCTTCCAGGAATGAAGTACATTCTTGCTATGTGAGAGTATATATTTAAGGACTTTTTAATCACTCTGTTTTTATTTGCCATCATTGGGTATTAGTAAATACTTTTTAGTTTTCATCTTTTGTGTCAAAAATCATCCCTCCAAGCTATTGGCTTTTCATGTCCTGATCCAAGGAATGTTTTTTGTCACCAAAATGCTACTTACAATGGAAGGAATGTTAATATGTTCCTTAAACTGCCAAACCTAATGACGCTTTTAGCATGATAAAATACAACTGGAAACATTGTTCTTATTATATAGCTCTTTCTGTGAAGACAACCTCAGAACACAGAATCTTAAACTCTCTTTATCATTTTGAGTTTTATAAATAATTAAAACTAGTTACATATAATAAAAGCAATGAATTGATTACACAAATAGAATCACATTTCTGAACCCAGTAAAAAACATGTTCTGTTAAGAATATATTATTAATAATGTTCTTGTCTTGCTTTTTTTAAAAATTCAGAAAAATATAATTTTAAAGATGTTTTTGTTTTCACTGATAATGGATTTTTAAATAGTGTAAAATTAAGTAGTATTAATTATCTGGAATAATTAAATACAAGTAGGAAAAGTTTTATAGACTTTATGTATATTTCACATAGTAAACAAATACTGAACTCTAATCTTTTTTAACATTTTTCAGCAAGTTTTCTTTTTTCTGTATTTGTGTATTTAGATATTTTTTTTGAAAAATGCTTTATACATATAATTTTAATGTATCTCAGGAAATCTATGAATTATTCTTAAAGAGGGATTATTTGTGTTTTTGAAAATATAATATGGATATTAATAATATGCATAATGCAAAAGAATATCAAATACCAGTGGAACATCTTTGATTATATTTAGGTTAATCACTTTCCAGTAGGGGTCACTGTTTAACAGTGCTGATAAGACTGGTTTAAACTGCAATGAAAATTATTTTTGAAAATAAACCTATGAACTTTAAAAGTCCCATAGAATATTATTCTACTGAAAAATAACTTGCCTTTGTAAAATTATTCTGTTTAATATACAGAATTCTGCTAACTTCATTAAAATCTAAAACAACTTTCTTGCTAGATTAGTCTAGTCATTTAGTGAGCTGTGATTCTTATAAATATGTACAATTGTAGCGGATATTCTTGGAAAACTTTAATATGAAATTAACAAGTGAAGTGTTAAATATTACAGATTCATTCGAGGTTTGTAGACTGACTTTTTTTCTTTCAGAATTCAACATCTATTGAACATTTATCATGTGAACTAGGCAGTATTATAGGCTAATTAGGGGAAACATTAAAAAAAGTATGAAAAGTAAATACACAGCAATAATGCAAGAGGTGTGACATGAGAGATAATGTGTTAAATAAGTGATGTTGAAACTAAGTACTATGAGTTAAGGATGGAGAGATCAATGTTCAAGAAAGGCTTTGTTGATTGAACTGGCCTTGAAAGATAAGAAGTTGCTTGTAAATTCTAATCCTCATTTCATAGTTTGCTATCTTTGTAACCTTAGAGGGGTCATGATTACTTCTAGGATTCTTAGTTACATTTACAAAATAATAAGAGAGAAGCAGCATGGTATAGTAGAAAGATGACTATACTTAAAAGCCAGGTGGCCTGGTTTTGAAATCCATCTCTGACTCTTACTAGCTGTGTCACTTTGGGAAAGTTTCTCTTTCGGTTATCTTATCTGAAAAAGGAGCATAATTGTACCTCACAATATTGTTGTACAAAAATAATTTGATTGTATAACATTAATCTAAATTCTAATTTCTTATCTATCTATAAAAGAAGTTTTGCCTGGGTGGTCTTTGAGATACTTTCCACCTCCAAGATATTTCATTAAGGAGAGATGACTGGAGGAACAGAATTCTATGTCTAATGGTGGAAATGAGAAAAGATAAGTAACTAATCTAGCCTTTTCTTTAAGAGTATAGGAGATAATATTGGAAAGAAATTTGGGGCCAGAATAAGGAAAGCCTTAAGGCTAAGAAATTCATCACCTGTAGTTACCCCCTTTCCTGATTAGGACCTGCCTATCTATTTAAGGTACTTTGAGGTAGGAGAAGAAGCAGGCTAAGAAGTAAAACGAGAAGCTTGGGACTTTATTTCATTGTTGTCTTGTCTTTGATATAATCATATATTGTTTCTATGATTTGCTTTTTGTCATACCAGTTCTTTAGAATGAAATAGTTTCCTCTTTAAGATTGAAGCCTTTCTTTAAGGGTCATTTATTGATCATATTTTTCAGTCCATTTATTGTGGAAGTCAATAAAGAAAATATTTAATATTTTTGCTTTCCTGGATTTATTAAAACATCTGCCAGGTTGTACTGCCCACGTAGCTTATTTATATACCCATGACGTACCTAAATGTGACTCATGGGAGGCAGTGATAGGCTCCTCACCTCCAGGATCAAATATAGAATTTGATGTTCTAAACCTCCACTACCACCTTTCCATTTTTTTAACCTTACCCTTTGCCACAAATTCTTCAGTCCAGTAACACTGGCTTTTTGACTATTTTCCAAACAAGACCCTTCATTTCAACTCCGAGTCTTTAATCTGGCTGGAATGCCCTTCCATATTATCTCTGCCAACTGATTTCTTGGCTTCCATTAGGTCCCAAATCAGATCTTCAAGAGGATGCCTTTCCCAACCTCTCTTAATTCTAGTGCTTTCCCACTGTTAATTTTTTTTCCTGCTTTTATTATATCTGGCTAGTTTGTACATATATGTTTGCTTGTTTTCACCATCATTAAATTTTTGTATCAGGATTTCAGTTCACAGTTATATGAGTTATTACAGCCCTCCCTTTCCTTTTTCTTCCATTGTGTATCACTTTTTATTTCTTTTAATATCATGAAAATAGAACATAACCATTCCCTGCCCTTAGGTCTCACATTTATCTGCCTTTGTGAACCCTGTTCAATTCAGACTTCTGTGGAGATGCTTTTATTATCTTTTATACCTGTTATGATATAAATACACTGTCTTCATAAGGTCCTTTCTGATTGTTCACTTGTATTTACTTTTCTGTGTTTCTCTTGACCTATGCATTTATATTTCAAAATTTATTCAATATTGAAACCTTCCTTTTTGCATTGAGTTATTGTATTAGGGTCAGACTTACAAATCATGTGGAACTTATCATGGCCTTGTATGATACTATGTCTACATCCTCCTGGATCCTGATGCTATATTCTCCAGATAAAATGTATGTTCTTTCAAGGATCAAAAGGATGACCCTAAGATAGGGAACTGCAAACTTTTAGTCAGCATCCTGATCTGAGCTTTTATATATGAGTCTATACATCAAAGCTATAGACTTACTCCTGTATACAGCTTGAGTATATAGTTGTTTCCAAACCCTTTCAGCTATTTAGAAAACTTCATCTTCAGAATAACCAATGACCTACCCCAGATATGAGCCATAGAGACTGATTCCATGATGTCACTGGGTTCAGAGGAACAATGGATTGAACATTGGGCCTGGAATTAGGAAGATCAGAGATTAAATCCAGACTCAAACTTTTACAAGCTCTCTGACCCTGGGAAGTCACTTAAACCACTTGCTTCAGTTTCCTTATCTGTAAAATGGGGATAATAATAGAACTTTTCTCCCAGTGTTTGTGAGGATGAAATGATGTATTTCTAAAACATTTAGTCCAGTTCTTGGCATTTACATTGATAGTAGAAGTGGTGGTTCTGGCAGTGGTGATGAAGATGAGTTTTAAAATGAGCTGCTAGAAAAATGATACAGATCTAATTGATTGACATAGGAGTATTAGGAGGAATCATTATTGTTTCATGAAAGTTCAAGTTGAAAGTTTCATTAACAGGTGCCCTGGCATTTTGATGATGATGATGTTTGTCCTTTGTTCTTTAAGACCATGGATAGCATCAGAGAAGGTGATGCCATGACAAGCACATGAATTGGATTTGAGTGAGTTTTTTCCTAAGTCACCAGTCTCACTTTCTCCTCTGGAGCCATCTGGGTTCAGTGGCTAGATATGAACCAGGACAACTGGAGATGGTCCTGGATGTGAGGCAGTCAGGGTTAAGTGACTTGCCCAAGGTCACACAGCTGCTAAGTGACTGAGGTGGATTTGAGCTCCCATCCTCTTGCCTTCACGAAGTCAGTCTATCACAAAGTCAGTTCTATCCACTGTACCACCTGGCATTTTAGAGAGGTTAAGTTAACACATCATATGTTGTGATGTTCACCATACAATTTGTTTGAGCAAACATGCTCAAATTCTGCTCAGTTATTTGATGTTGTGGCAAAAAAAATATATCTTTCGTATAGAATTTGTCATAATCAAAAGTATTTGGTAGTGATAGTTGCAAAGAATATCCATTTTCAAGAATCAAATGTTGATTTGGAAAGAATAGAGCTTAGTCTAACTCTAAATTACTTAATGACCCAATTTTACATTCCATATACTCCATATTTTGTCATAATCCCATTCCTTTCCTTTGACTGTTCTTTAAAAAAATTACTAGGTTTAGAGTAGGTAGACTAACCAAAGTAAAAATTAACTAAGCAATACAGAGTGTAAAATATTAGATGTAGAGTCAGGAAGGTTCTTGATACTTTGGGAGGCTATGGTTATCTGAAGGTAAATTTTTTATAAGGAAAAAGATTGACTGTATGGCCCCTGAAGACTCTTGTCACATAAAGCCTATTACTTTGTTTAAGTGACATAATAAACCCTTATTCCAATGTTACATTTTATTCTTATGTTTCAAACTACTCTATTAGGTTCTACCAACATGGAAAGCCTTTAAATGCCTCATATTCATAGCATTCCTGTCTTTCACTTGAGCCTAACTTCATTCCTTTAATTTGAAATTTGATAGGTAGAAAGATTGTTTGATTATAAGAAATCAAGCAGTATTAGGTTTGTCCAATTCTATAGCAGTTTAAATTTTTACCAATGAATATCTCATCATCCCATACCTGGAACACCATGAGTAATTTGAGCAGTGATCTAGGTATGCAATTGTAAAGAATAGAAAGCATAATAACCAAAGGAAAGAAATGGTTCTACAAGGAATCCTCTCTATTTTGAAATCTTTTCAGTTGCAAATTAAATGAGATTAGAAAATCCATTCTTAAACCATATACATTTGTATTTGTTGATCATTACCATTAGCACATTGTTTCATAGGCTAAATAAAGCATGACCAAGGAAGATGGACATGGGGTAATGACTATTTTGGCCACAGCAGCTCAAGTCTCCTATGGCTTTTTAAGGCTTACCATCTGAATGAGTGACTGAAGAACTAAACTGATGAAATCACAACTCTTTGGAGATAACAGAAGTATCATTTTATTCAAGAAATGAATAAGTTGTTTCAAATAGCACACAGTTTGAGAAAAAAAGAAACTGAACTTCTGGCAAAACATCTTAAGTATAGTCTTTGTTTCAGATAAGAGATCATCCATCTTTATTATATTTGTTATCAAAAGGCATCTATTTGTTAAATATTGATTTGAATGTACTATTATAAAAATCGACACCTAGTGTAGAGCAAAATAAATGTTGATTTTTTGTAAGGAGTTAATAAAATAAGAAAGGTAATCTGAAAGAAGTATAGGAAGAATATATGGAAAGCTTAATTTTTATACTTAAAACGTTTTAGATAAGTAATGTACAAAGGTACTCATAGGACCATTAGCTATAGATAGAAAACTGGAAGGGATCTCAGGTCATCTAGTGCAACTCTTAATTTAATATATAGGAAAATGAGACCCTGAATTATTAAGTCACAGTCACACAAGTAATAATTGGCAGAGCTGGGATTCAGACTGAAGTTCAGTCTTCCGAGTTTAACATCCTTTTCACTCTATTGACAATTTAAAAGTTTAGTCAGTCAGAGCCTATAAGTAATTTTCCTATTGGGAGTTAATTTCAAGAATTGCCTGAACAATGGATGAAAAATGGATTAACTAGTTATAGTTACCAAAGGATTTCTTTATAGAACCAGAAAAAAAGATAATGGAATAAGGAGAAACTTTTTTTAAAAAAATCTCAAGGGATATAATGAAAAAAGAAGTGGAAACTAAACAGTTTGATGCTGGTTTAAAATAATAGATCAATCAAAGGATAAAATTAGGTATATAGCATAAAGAAGCAATACCCTAGGTACCTTAATTTGTTAAATACCAGACCTAATCTACTGGAATAAGGACTAATTATATGATTAAAAACAGGTAAAATTAGATAGTAGTATAGAAGAAATTAGATTTAGACCAATATCTCATACCTTTTACTATAATAAGTGCCACGTCTATACATGATATTGACCTAAAAGGTTACATCATAAAGGAATTAAAGAAACATGGGGGAAATTACTTATCAGATCTATGGATAGAAGAAAAGCTTTTGGCCTAACAAGTTATGGAGAGTAAGGTTCACAGAAAAGAAAATGGATAATTTTTTGAAAACATTTAAAAATTTTTACAGAAGCATATCTAATAAAACCAAGATCAAAAGAAAAATAATTAACTGAGGAAAAATCTTTCTAGGAAGTTTCTCAGATAAACGTCTAATTTTTAAGATCTATAAGAAATTGAGTCAGATTTATTAAAAAAAATCCATTCCCCAATTGATAGATCACAGGTATGAATAGACATATGAAAAATGCTTCAAATTACTAGTAATTAGAGCCATGCAAACTAAAATGACTGTGATTCCATTTCACACCAAGTAGATTGGCAAATATTAATAGGAAAGGGAAATGAAAGTTGTCAGAGGAACTGTGGGGAAATAGGAAAATTGCTGTACTATTGGTGAGATTGTGAATGGGTATAACTATTCTGCAAAGAAATTTAGAAGTAATCACTGAATGCTACAAAACAGTGCATGTTCTATGCTCTAAGCCCAAAAGAAATAAAAGAAATAGCAAAACTTCCAACAGGACCAAAAATATTTATATAAGCTCTTTTCGTGATAACAAAAACAAAACAAAACTAGACTGAAGAGATGCTCATCAAATGATGAATGGCTGGTTAAAGTATGGCTATATGAATATGATGGAACACATACTGTAAAAATGAGTAAATAGGTATTTCTTAGAAATATAGAAAGATTTTTATGAATTAGTGTAGATTGAAGCAAGCAGAGCTAAAAGAACAATTTTTCCCTATAACAATAATATAAAGTGAAAAATTTAGAGAACTCTTATAAGCTGATGCAGAATGAAATCATTAGAACCTAGGAAACAATATCAACATTGTAATGATAAACAACTTTGAAAACTCAAAGAACTGTATGTTGATCAACACAGTAATTACCAGTGATTGCAGAGGACCAATAGTGAAACATCGCCAACTTCCTGACAAAGGAGGTAGACTTAAGGGGCAGAATGAAATATATATTTTATATATAGACAGTGAGGAAATTTGTTTTGCTTTTCTTTGCTTATGTGCTTCTCTTTAATGGATTTGGGATGAAAAGGAAAGAAAATAGATTTCTGTTCATTAAAAGAATAAAGAAGTGGTACAAATTTGGAATATAGTAAACACTTTCAGATGAGATTGTTTTGTTAGTTTTACTTTGTTAAATGAGGGCCATCCTGGAGTAGGAGTAATCTGGAAAGTTTTATAATGTAAAAACAAAACACATCAATAAAACTTTCTTATAAGAGAGTAGCTAAGTGATAAGATTGGTATAAGAAAGGTCCTGAATAGGACAGAGATCAGAAAAGAATGAAATTCAGGATGCCTTTGTGATGAGGGCTGATGGAGAACAAAAGATATATGTAACAATATAAATGTGACATCAAAGCTTATATTTTCCTGGCTCCTATCCTTATAATTTCTGTGTTTTCCTCCAAATGCTTCTAATACCCCTTGGTTTGTCTTTGAAACTCATTCACACTAAAGTTTCAATGGATGGTTCTCTCCACTTGCTATTTGTTTTTTTTTAACAAAAGGTGAAAGGAAAAACTGAAGTAATAATTCTCTTCTAGCATTTGTTGCCTAGTCTAGCAGGTGGAAGAGGTGATTGGGGGAAGGAAAAAGGGGAGCTAATAGGCAGAAACCTTTCTGTTGTCCCTGAAATTATATCACATAAATATATCCAGAAAATCAATCTTAAATCATTAAAGTGAGAGTTTTCATCCACTTTAGTGTTCTTAATCTTGTAGGAAATATTTATTATGTTTTTACTGTGGCTTTTCAATGAAGATTTATTGAAAGATGATCAAGAATGATACAGTATGAGTGATAACAATTCCTCGAATGCTTTTGAAGATGAATGACGAATTTCTGTTAATTGACTTTCTGAATTACTTTTATCAGAGATTATTTTATTTATTTGTTTTCGTTTTTTAAAGAGTACTATAGCTGGGTACAAAGCAGGGCTTTAGGAAATATTTGATAGAATCCTGCTGCATAGGTGTTAATTACGGCACTCAAAAAAAAAAGATTGTAAAAATCCAAACGGAAGCCGTAGATCCACTGCTTTATTTTGTAAAGAATATATTGGGGACAGCTAGGTGGCACAATGGATAGAGCATTGGCCCTGGAATCAGGAGTACCTGAGTTCAAGTCCGTCCTGGGACACTTAGTGATTCCCTGGCTGTGTGGCCTCGGGCAAGCCACTTAACCCCATTTGCCTTGCAAAAAAAATAAAATAAAATCTAAAACTCACTTCAAATGGGGGCTGCTAGGTGGCACAGTGGATAGAGCACCGGCCCTGGAGTCAGGAGTACTTGGGTTCAAATCTGGCCTCAGACACTTAATAGTTACCTAGCTGTGTGGCCTTGGGCAAGTCACTTTAACCCCATTTGCCTTGCCAAAAAAAAAAAAACTAAAAAAAAAGAATATATTGAGCCACACTGCAGCAATTTTCAGGCAGTCTATTCATCCGAGAAAAGATACTTTGTGTTTATTTCTTGAATGATTGACTTTTACCTTCCTTCCCGCCCCTTTTAAATACATGTTCCATAATGTGCCACTGTTATAGACTAAAACAAATTGATTTGTTTACTGGTGTTCTGACATTTTAGTATCAAGGGACTTGGTGTACACAAACTCATTGTAGGTAGAAGGTTGCACTATTTTAAAAACCCTTGGTTGTTGTAGACTATAAAAGAAAGTCAAATGAGTTCAACAAACAAATTTATTCAGTAACTGTTCCAGGTTTATGTTAAGCTCTGGAGAGGCCACATAACAAAATTAATGCAGTCTTTGCCCCCAAGCAACTTATAATAGGACAGACTTCATTTTACCTTTGTGAGAAAATTGTGTGTGATGACCAATATGGACATATGTTAAACACAATTATACATGCACAACCTATATTAGATTGTTTTCTGGCATAGGGAGGGGGAAGGAAGGAAAGGTAGTAGAAAAATGGGGAACTCAAAAACTTACAAAAGAATGAATGTCAAAAACTATCTTTGCATGTAATGGAAAAAATAAAATTTTAGAAAAATTGCATGTGAGTTCATATAAATGCTGTACTTTAGGAGCAGTCTCTAGCAACTAATTTTGCAGTTACCATTGAAAAAATTATCTTATGATTAACTCAACTATTCTGAATTGTGATTTTATTTGATGCTATATAGTTTTTTTTCAGTTGTTTCATGCATGTGTCTTATGTCCTCAACTATCTCTATAGAAAGGAAATGCACAGTATGTGCTCAAATGTTGATTGGTAGTTATTAAACACACTATTCTCAAAGCAGTTTTAAATCATATTAACATTGGGTTCTTTTTAACAGGTGAAAAGCAAAGGTTTGGTTATGAGCAGTCTGGGTATGAGCTTGAAGATTCTGATGGCCCCGAAGAGGATGAGAACGAAAATGAAGAAGATGATGAAGACAGTCAGAGTGAATCAGTTCTATCTGCAGCACCTTCAGTTACAGCCAGTCCACAGCACCATCCATCTAGAAGTAGTCTTCAGGAGTCTCTAAGCACTGATGAGGAAAGTAGAATGGCAGAGTGTTTTTCTGAAATACACCCTGATCCTATGGATGCTCTACCTAAGGCCTTGCTCACAAAGATGACTGTATTTAGTTCAGTAAAATCCGATGGGAACAGCTCAAGGTCCCCAGTGATAACAAGGCAGCATGGTACAAAAGATGAGACTACACAAGAGAATGCAATTAGTGGAGGTATTACTCAATCCCTTGAAGCTGCTCCCAGATCACCATGCCATCAAATGTCTATAGACTATCCTGATACAGAAGAAGAATCAAGAAGTACTATAATATTAAAACCTACCAATGTAACACAGGTAAATAAGTTTATTTTTGTTTTCTAGTTGTATGTGGAGTTTTAAAGATATTTTAAGCACAGAGGAGAAAGGTTAAACCCAGTTTCTGCTTTATCACAAGTTAGCTGTATGACTATTGGCATGTCACATGAATAGCCTCTGTGAATCTATTTTCTTTAGAATGGAGATAATATTATTTTTACTACTTAAATACTGAAAAAAAAATCTTAAAGCATTAATGTGAATTATTGAAGATAATGATTTAAATGATGACTTGTAAACTCTCTCCTTTGCTAGTTTCCCAAGCCATTCCTTTAATTTCTCCTCTAGAATTCTAATCTGTTCTTAGTTTTATTTATATTTTCTCCCTTGAAGATGCCTTTTACTCTTATGGCATCCTTTTTCACCTCTAATCAGATGATTCTCTAATCTCTGTCACCCTAGAATTCCAGTTCTGTATTTCCAAATGTCTAGTAACAACAAAACACTAACAATGATAATAAAAATAACTAGCATTAATATAGAGCCTTAAGGCTTACAAAATACTTTACGAATATTTTATCCTCACAAATATTATTACCCTTTTACGGATGAGGAAGCTGAGATTGATAAACTAATTCCAAGTTCACATAGCTATTAAGTTTCTGGGTTGAGATTTGAACTGAGATCTTCCAGACTTTACATTCAGTAAGCCATCCATTTACTTTGCTGCCTCTTTGATTTTATCTCTTCAATATCTCTTTATGTATTCCCTCCTCAGGCCCTGCCTGCAAATGTTTCTATTCAGGCTGTTATCTTTGATCACTCAGTATTTTTAGAATAAAGACAAATGGATACAGAGGAAATGATGGGAAGGATTCTACATAGATGAGGTTTGAACCAAATGGCTAGATCACTATCAATTCTGAAATTCTGTGATTCTGGGTCTGAGATACTATTGTCACTGAAGTAGACCCTAGTTATATCTCTGGAATTCATAAATACCACAGTTTGACTCATTGAAAATTTCAACTTGAAGCATATTTTAGTTTAAGTTAGGTTAATACTGAATAGAAAGAATTGTTCTATCAGAATTTGGCTCTCCAGAAATTTTTTAACCCAACTAGTATATCATTAAGGAACTCGGGAGAGTCTTTTCCAGAAAATAGTTGAGAGACATATTGAAAAAAAGCCCATCTGAATTTGGATCTTGACTTACTACTTTGTACCCATTTGTGCAAGTCACCTCAACCATTTGGGTCTCAATTTACTAAAAATTGAGGAGGTAGATTTAAATTACCTTTAAGGTCTCTTATAGCCCTAAATTTATGAAAAGCTTTAATTTTCTGTGGGAAATAGAACTAACTTGCACCTTACTCTGAGACACTTTTCATGATTTTATGATCTATCCCCAGAGTTTATATTTTCTTGAAATCTCTCCTATGCCTTCAGTTATTTCCTTGTGACAATAAATCTTTTGAATTTTTTGATGAAAAATTTCAGGGCAATTTGGCAGTTAATCCACCAAATTAACTGTCTTCCTTGTGTTAATTTCTTGCCGGAAAAAAATAGGATTTCACATTATCATTTTGCAGAATTCTAGTTCACTGCCACATCAAAAATTAGTAAAAGAAATTTTATTTCCCCATTTTTCTCTCCTCCCCCTTTATTTCTTAGAATATACCCTCTCTGCAGCTTCCTTCTTCAGCAGTGGACCATAGCAGCCAGACAACAGGGAGAGTCACTTCAGTGACTTCATCTTCTGCTAAGATCCAAGAACAGAAACAGCAAATACCTCTGCAGCATATTACAGAACTGATGCCTCCTCAGACTCATTTGTTTAGCCATCTTCCTTTACATTCACAGCAACAACCCAGGACACCTTTTAGTATGATTCCAGTCGGGGGAATTCATGTGGTTCCTGCAGGCCTAACTGCATACTCCACATTTGTACCAATTCCTGCTGGCTCCATGCAACTTACTATTCCAGCCGTTGGTGTGCTTCACAGGACTGCAGGTCCTCCTGGGGATCCAGCCACAGAAGTCTCTGGCTCTACAAATCCCACTAGGGTTGCTGAGTTAAACAGTGTCATGCCATGTATTCCCATTGGCCAGATTGGTGTACCAGGCCTTCAAAATCTAAGTGCACCAAGCTTGCAGACTCTTCCACCATTAGGTATGGAAACTCTAAATATTTTAGGCCTGGCCAACACAAATCTCACCTCTCAAGTCCATCCTTCAGGACTCTCACTAAATGCTGTGGGTCTTCAAGTTCTGACTACGAACCCTAATGCCCAAAGCAATCCTAACCCTCAGACACACATTCCAGGCCTACAAATATTGAACATAGCACTGCCTACCTTAATTCCTTCAGTTAGTCCGGTAACTGTAGATGGACAGAGAGTTCCTGAACCACCAGCTTCCCAAAACAAAGTGTGTGAAACTCAACCAGAACAGACTTTTGCAGCGGATCTGAATGAGAACCCTGCTGCGCCATCTCCTCAGGGGTCACCTAAAGCCCATCGGTACAATGTAAAAGACTCCTCAGAGCCCACTCTTGCTAGAGAACATGGAAAGCTTGATGGCACTGGTAAAACTGACGCTGAAACTACGGACTTGGTGAATCATGTGACGCCAAAGCATGAAACCACTTCTCGGCAGGGTGGAATAGGCTCCAGCGCAGAGCCCCTCCTTAGAGTGCAGTCTGTGGGTGGAACCACACTGCCAGGCCATCCTGTGTGCTCTCCAGAGAAGCTGATGCCCAGGCCACCAGGCCTGCCCCGCAGGCAGAATACAGTGCAGTTTAGTGATGTCAGTAGTGATGATGATGAGGACAGGCTTGTAATAGCAACCTAGATTTTTTTTATAACACTTAAAGGTTTCTTTGCAAACCTATTTTTCCTTAAAGCACATTTTTTCTGACACAAATCCATTATTAATCTTTGTGCAATCATGAAAATTTGACCAATAATTGTTGTTTCTTGTCAGCTCCAACCATTTTTGTACATGTTGTATAGACAATTGTGCCTTTTTTGGAGTTTTATGTTTAGAAACTTGTACAGATTGTTGAAAAATTATATATATATATACATATATATATAAATACATATTATATATGTATATGAAAACCAGGTAGCTGCTTGTGTTTAGTAAGTAAAACATCTTATGTCAAATCAAATGAATAAATTATATGTTGCACTGTTAAATGTAAATTTTTATGGTTGTAGAGAAAAGTTCTGTGTACAGACCAGTATGTAAAACTCCATATTTATTGTATCCATATTAGTCTTGGAAATGGGTCTTTCCATATTCTTGTGTAAGACAGTAGCTTTACACTTCAGACAGAATTTCTCTGTGTTATAAAATGTTCCAGTAAAATTTTATTTACTGACTTTAACCATTGCTCACGTTGTGCCTTCTTTATGCTATTTAGGGGTTGGGGAGCAGCATACCCACCTCATACTTGGGTCTTGTATGCTGCCACTCATTTTTTTGAGTAGCAAAGAGGGGAAGGGATGTGATGGAATTATTGTTTTTGCCATTTGGAACTAAAGTTATTACCATTTAAAATCATCCACAGTTCTTATTATGCTTGGTTATCTTGACAAAAGCCTTTCTAAGATATCTTTGCACTAAATTAAAAAGGCAAATGGAATTTAGTTTAAAATAAACATTTCAGTTGTTATTTCGAAAATGTGTGACCATAAAGATATTTTATAAAAATAATAAAAGCATAATACAAAAAATTTGTTATTTTGAGAGCATGGTGTGGATGCAACCAATGAAAAGTAGTTCGCTGGTAATAATGTATAGCGAGGATTTATTATTTAGCAAATTTTCCATTGTCCTGAAGAATCTTTTCCACCTGTAATGCATCTTTTATCAGCTTTCTGCTAAATTAGGAAAGCATACCAAGGTTCAGGAAATAACTACTTCCTAAAAGTTTCTTTTAACAACTTTGTTTCAGGTAAAGTTAATTTCCCCTGTTTTAAAATTTTATTTCACCTTGATTTTTCAGGAAAATAAAATGATTTGTTGTTCACTAATACCTTTGAACAAAGAAGTTGCAGGAATATGTCAGCCTTTGAAGAAAAGAATTTTTAAATGCCCGTCATTAAAAGATGTTTGATATGTGTATAAGGAAGGCTTAATTAAATTTTCTAGGAAACCCTAAAATATTTACTTCTTGAAGGTTTTTGACAGTTTGAAGTAGATGTTGATATTTAATGTGCAATTTTAATTTTTATATCAATATAATATAGCATGAATTATAGTCAACATTTTTTAAATCAGTTAAACTTCAGAAAAGTAAGGATCAAATTTTATCAAAATAATAAAAAAACTGACTTCCTACAATTATATGTTTTGTTTATTATATGCTACAATCAGTGATTGAAAGGTTTTTAAATAATCCTGAAATTGTAATGAGAACTTCATTGCCTTTTAAATGAATTCCTTAAATAATCCTAATATTATCAAAACAGTTAACAATAGCATAAATTTGCCCAGGCATGATGGCAAATTCGTGTAACCATAGCTTTTGGAGAGACTGAGGCTGATGAATCTCAGGCTCTGAAATTCTGAACTGCAGTTGGCCATGCAAATCAGGTATCTACACTAAATTCAGAATATCATGAAGCCCAAGAAGCATTGAGGGCCAGCAGGTTATCTGTGGAGTGAACCAGCCAGGGTCAGAAGCTGATCAGTGGTGAAATCAAGCCTGTGAGTATCTTCTGCACTCTCACCCTGGGTGATATGGGGAAACCCATTCTTTAGAGTAGATAGATAGATAGATAGATAGATAGATAGATAGATAGATGAATGGATGGATAGGTAGATAGATACACATTTTATAATATGAGTTTGAAAATATTCTTCATATTTGAAGATAATGTAGCTCAAGATGATGCCTAATAATTCTTTATTGAACTTAATGTGAAATAATTTAACATGTTTCTGTATTCTTTGAAAATTATTTTAGAATATAAGGTACAATTAGTGTGAATATGTCCTTGAAATGGTCTCGTTATTTTACTTTGTACTATTCAAATTTATAAGTATATGTAAAATATGGTAATTTGTTAAAACCCAATGGAAATATGCAATCGTTTTAATAACTTTTTATTCATTAACATAACAAAAGGTAATAAAATGTGTTTCTAATTCAGATTTTTTACAAAGTAATATATTTGTTGAAAGCTATTTTTAAAATGCTAAAGTTATAAAAATGTCATTATTGATGTCTAAAATATTTAAACACTGTAGATTGAAATGTCTTTTTCTTTAAATCTTCATGATGGCAGGTGAAAAAGATTTTAACCACATCTTAATGAAATTTGCCTTCTCCAATTTATAGGATCAGCATTCATAACTTTTGACTTCATGATTTCTGAAGCTTAAAATATATTTTGAAATGGATAATGACCTCATTTTTTGCATATTATCTGCTTCTTTAGTATCATTGTTAGCTTCTTAGACACACTTACATCCTCACAAAATGAATCCAGTGTAATTGGATTACTTGAGAAATTAGCTGAAATTGGTAATGCACTGTTAGGATCTATCCAATAGTTTTCAACAGCTGGGCTAAAATAACTAAAAAACTAGTCTTCAGAAACAGTTTTAAATGCCCAGGCTTTCTTATTTGATTGCCAGACAACTAGAAACAATCAGTGGCTGCTCTAGCAGCAAGATTTAGAGGTCAATATACAACAATGGTTTTCATTTAAAATTCTTTTCTGTTTTCCCAATAAAAGTATCAGGTTATCCTTAGACACTTTAAATCCACCATGAATTTTTTCTCTCCTAGATTTATGTTTTGAAAGGCTTCCTTTTTCAAAGTAAGTCCATTTCATCAACATTATCAGTATCCACCTTTGATTATTTTCTTGCAAATAGCAGGATATGTAATTGCCATGCTCTCATCTATACTGGTCACCACTCTAGTAATTTTAACATTGCACAATGGAACTCATTTTTAAAGTGATTTGCCAATCAGAATTTACAATAAAGATTAGTTTACTGTCCACTCCATTTCCATATTCTTTCACTTTCTTAAATAAATTTTAAATTTCTCTGAATGGTGGCTATGCTCAGAAGAATGTGTTTTTTGCTTGAAGTTTTCATAAAGCTGAAAGATCATTTGATCTTTGTAACATTTCCATTCCTTGTAATTGTTTGCAGACTTAACAAAAAAAGACAATGAAACTTTGCCTTTTATTTTATTGCTCTGGTACATTTCATATTTTATGTCATAAATTCAGTATTCCAACATCTTATCCTTTTTTCAAGTTACTATGATCCTATTCATCTCTTCCATGCTATCATATTTTCATTGTAAAGTTAAAAGTGTCACATTTTTGCATTGACACTGTTTCCATCCTAAGTATTCTTCCTGTTATCCATTTTAAGCTTTTGTGTTTGTTTATTTTTTGCATGGCAGTAGGGTTAAGTGACTTGCCCAAGATCACTTAGCTATGTGTCTGAAGCCAGATTTGAACTCAGGTGTTCCCGACTCACGGACTGGTGCTCTATCCACTGGGTCACTTAGTTGCCCCACATTTTTAAGCCTTTAAAAAATTAATGTAATTGTCCAATTTACTTGCTTGTCATGGCATCACCTCCTCAGTTTTGGTCTTCTTCAAGAAAGAAGGATAAAACACAACAACATAGCAGTATGTCATATCCAAAGGAGATAGTAAACAAATACAGACTGATGATGTACTGATGTGTAGCTCAGGAATAAAGCAATTAACTCACATTAAATGCAACTTATAATAACTTTATAATTCCAATAATTTCATTCTGCAGTTTTACAAACTAGACCTAACTATTGTTACTAAGAATTCTTGGGTTTGGTGGGATTGATTTTAATACTAGAATTCTTAAACATTATCATATAATTGATTATTTGATGATTATTTCCATTGCTGTAGTAATAACTAATGCTTTTTAATTTATTTGGGTGTTGGTATTAGAATAAGAATAGGTTAATTATATATTATATTACTTATTAGAAATGTAAACAATATAGACATTTGAGCCATAACTTTTTAATTGAAAAAAAAATTTACAAAGTGGATGTTAGGATTGCTATAATTTTGATCTATTGTTTTAGAAGTTGATTTTTTCTTTAGACTAACTTGAACTTTCATTCCCAATATGAGTAAAAAAATAATGTAATACATGGAACTATCAAATCAAACAAAAGTTACTTTATTTCAAGTATCATAAAATGTCAAGGTCAAAGGATAAGCAACATATCATAGAGAAGTACACTGCAAATTTATCAAGTGCCAACTATGTGAGGCTCTGTTCTAAGGGCCAGAAACAGATAGCAAAAATCAGTCCCTGTTCTCAAGGCACTCACTGTCTAATGGAGAGATGCCATACAAACAACCATGGACTAACAAACTGTACAAGATAAATTGGAAATAGTCAACAGAGGAAATATAATACATTAAGAAGGCACAGAAAAGACTTCCAGTATAAGGTATGGTTTTAGTTAGGACTTGCCAAGAAGATGAGAAGTAGAGATGAGGGAATAATCTAGGCAAGGGGGAAAGCCAGTGAACTTTTCACTGTTGGGAGATGAGTAGCATTTCAGAAGAATCAATATCAATGGTACTAAAATGGAGGGGAATAAGGAAACAAGACTGGAAAAATGAAGGGGGGAGATGAAGTGGAGCAGTTTACAAAAAAATTGAAGAAATAATATTATTGAATCCACTGGAATTTACTGAATAGGAAAGATATTAGACCTTCACTTTAGGAAGGTCTCTGGTAGCAAAGTGGAGAATGCGCTGGAGTATAAAGAATTGGGGCAGAGAGACTATTGTAATGGTGATATGAGGACCTTCATCATGGTGTTAACAGTGATAAAAGTCTCTCACTTGTCAAGACCACTGGCAAGCATGGAGGTTGAAAAAAATTAAGCATTACCAGATTCAATAATTGGACAAGCAGCAGGGATAATAATCATAATTTCTTCCTATGAATATATATTGTAATGTTACAAGTATGCATTAATTTATTAGCTGTACAACAAGAGGGAGAAAATATGACAATAATTCTAGCACAGGAAGGACCTCAGGCCATATTTCAATTCCTCTTTTCACAGATGAAATGAAACAAGTCAGATAAACTGCTTGCTAGTGAAATTTATAGTGAAATTTGAAAACCAGTCCTCTGACAGTAGCAAATTATTTGGGACATGTAAACCCAAATAGACAATCAGATTTCGATAGGTAAATAGATTAGATACCTTTTGATAATAATTTCTTATCTATGTATGTATTTTATGAATTTCAAAACATTTTGAGAGAAGGTCCACAAGAGTTCATGATACCCAGTGCCAAAAATAAGTCCAACAATTTTTCAAAATGAAAGTCATCCAACAGCATAAAGATATATATCTAGTCTAGAGTGATATCTTCCCCTCCTCCAACCTATCACCAGTTTCTTAATCTCTTATAGTGCAGCCTCTAGTCCCCTCACCATCCTGCTCAGTGGACATGTTACAACTTGAAAATATGGCACCTAGCATTCAATACATTACTCCCAATATAGTCTGATCAAGAGGAGCACAGAAGAATTGTAATCTCATTCTGTATATAATGCCTCTTTTAGCACAGCTGGAAATACTACCTTTTCTTTTCATATTACCCCTGTTGATTCACAATCAATTTACAATACAGTCAAAGTCTCCAGACCTTTTTACATTCAACTTTATCTTACCCTCCTTACCTGGTACTAGTGGGTTAGATTTTTTTTACTATTTATTTACTCTAAATATTATTATTTAGAAATAAAACAAGCTTTTTCATAACAGTAGAATAGAAAAAAATTGACTATACATGAAACTTGCTATCCTTACAACTTGCTATCCTTTTAAAATATAAAAGTTAGAAGCAGCTAGGTTGCCCAGTGGATAGGGCAATGGCCCTAGAGTCAGGAGGACCCAAGTTCAAATCCAACCTCAGACACTTAAGAATTACCTAGCTGTGTGACCTTAGGGAAGTCACTTAACCCTATTGCCTTGCAAAAAGCCAAACAAAACAACGCTAAATATAAAGGTTGTTATGTAACTTTTAACTAATTTTTCTTTTTATCCTCCTTGCTCTTGAAATGGCTACCATTAGACACAAATACACACACACACACACACACACACACACACACACACACACAATTCACTTCTATTTATCAGCTCCTTCTCTGGATACAAATAGTGTCTTCCTTTATAGTTCCTTTTGATTTGGGTTTTTTTAACTCAAATACATGCCATTGTAATGATTACATTACTTCAGACCATTTTTCTGATCTATACAAATTGGTTCCAGCAAGTTCATAATCTCTCCCAGCTTCACATTAGTAAGTTTAATGACATTTATAATTTTATCCAAGGCAATAATAAAAATAGTAAATATTGCTCAGAGACTCACTGTTGAGGCATCATATTAAAGTCTTTATTCCGCACTGACAGTGATCCATTGATGAACACTATGTCCAATCATTCAGCAAGTTTGTCAGTTCACATAATGTATAATCATCCAGCCTAGAGGTGTCAAATGCATGACTCAACAACCCTGCTAATTGTGAACAAACAAAATTTACTTGGAAAATATTTAACAAAATACATAAAATACAATAAAAAAAACTTTGATAGTACTTTAAATCAATATTTAGGCCACAGGGATCATTAGTCAGTGTCCCCTGATTTTGTTTGAGATTGACACCACTGTACTTGCCATGTTATTCATAGATAACACAGAAGACTATCCAAAGGTTTGGGAAATCTAGGAATATGTCTACTGCATTTTCCTTGATCTACTAGTAACAATATCCAAAAGGAAATGAAATTGTGGACCCTAGCATATAGTTCATGCAGTGAGATAGCACAGTGGTTAGGGCAGTGAATAGGCTGGGGTCCAGAAAACTCATCTTTCTGAGTTTAAATCTGCCCTCAGAAACTATCTGTGAATCTGGGCAAGTCGCTTAGCACTATTTGCTTCAGTTTCCTCTTCTATAAAATGAGTTGGAGAAGAAAATGGCAAACTACGCCAATATCTTTGCCAAGTAAACCCCCAAATAGGATCACAAAGCATTTGGAATGACTGGAAAATGATACAACAAAGAATAGTTCATCTGAACCTATTGAATCTATTATTACCTCCTCACACATCCTTCATACCCACTTTTATTTTAGACTTCCCAGGCTGAAGGCTTTATCATAATTGTCATCATTGTCTTTATCATTGTTATAGTTACTGTTGCTGTTGTTTTTCTTTTGTTTTTTATATAGTGACATAGCCAACATTAAGGAATAATATTTTAGAGATGGATTCCTGTTTAGAGATGAATTAGAATAGATGGTCTTTGGGGGTCACTTAATTTTAAGATATTCTAATATTATTATATATAATATATGCAAACTTTTTACTTTCATATATTAAAAGGGAGAGACAAGCTATAAGGATGCTAAATATGCAAATAGTAGTATCAAAATAATTTTAACTGTAAATGTTAACTAGCCTAAAGATACTAACTTTGCTTTTTCTCAAAGTTAGATAAATTATTTTAAACATAATTATTACTGGGTTTGCATTTTGATATTATGCATAATAAGAAATAATTAAATTGTAATATAAATGCATATTTGCTTCCACAAACTTATTTGTTTCCTTCAGAAATCAAGATAGTCTGTTAGCATGTACATTTGGATAGATAATATAATGATGATGACAGATGCATTTCTAAATGATCTTCCTGAGGATTGAGATGAAAACAAATCTTCACTGGGTAATATTGAAATATAAATACTTTAGAGAAAAATGGAAATACTAAAACTATAATTTTAATTGGTTATATATAATATTTGATAATATAATATTTGATAACTACATTAAGTACATTTCCACAGTTCATTTGAACAAAATCCTTATGTTCCATTTCTAGTCTTTTGGTGAATATAGCTAGATTACTGAGGGGAAGAAAAAGTAGAGTGATAGTAGATTCTTATTCTTGGAACAATTCCAATTAAACATAATGAAATAAAAGTCCCTAAATTTCTACCTTAAAAAGTTATTATCTAAAAGACTGCTCTCATCTTTCATATATCTTTGATAAATAAGGTAATTATTTTTAAAATCCTCCCATAAAAGGGAAAGAAATATTAGGATTTTTCTATTTTCCCTGTATTTGTAGAAATGGAATTTAGAAAAAAAGTAATAGCATGACCTTAGGAGGAATATAAAACATTTATATATTCTACTTTCAAAAAGATGATATTCATTACAAATGAACATAGTAATCTAATAATATTTTTTGTATTTCAGAAGCAACTTTCAAAAAATGGTACTCACCTTAATCATTTTTCCACTTATTTTTCCTTCCAGTTAATTTCTGAGTAACTGAAATAGAAAATGAGATGCCATTGGACATGTCAATATCTCACAATACATTTAAATTTTAATGAAGACTAATAACCACTTATGGATTTGGTTATAACTAATACAAAGTGCCTTCTATTCATTCATGAAAGGGCAGGTTTACAATGAACTAGTTTTATGAATCTTGTTAAATGAGATGTGTAGGTGCAGAATTAAAAGATAATCCATTCCTTGTGTTCAGTCATGGAAAGAAACTTTCTTGAGATCAATCAAATAGCCAAGAACACTTAGTTTCTTTGACAAGAGCAAGTACATTTTATCCAACAAGGGAAAATGTTGACTGATTTGGATTCAGTTGTCCCCTTTGAGATATTTATTTTCAATTGTTTTGGAATATCTTTCATTGGGGAATATTTAGGTTTTGCCTCTATAAACATATGCATATTAGTAGATATTTCATATTCATAAATTACAGCAGGGGACATTATACATTTTCCTTACCAGATCTTAACTCCTCATTTGTTCTTATATAGTTTAAAAATTATTCATAAATATAGTTTAAATATATTTAAAGTATAATGAGGATGTACTTAGTGATAACCAGTCTTGGGCAATAGACAAGACAAAGCAACAAGCATTTATTAAGCATTTACCATGTGCTGGGCACTTTCTTAAACCCTCAAGTTACAAACACAAGCAAAAAAAGAAAAAATAGTGTCTGCCCTCTAGCGTATACATTCAATTGAGAGAAGACAGCACTTATTAAGGAACTGGAATTAGAAAAGAGGAGTATCGATGAAAATACTAACTTATGAGCATGAGAGCAAAGTCTAGAGTAAAAATAACTATAATAACAAAGCAAAAAAAAGTTTTTCTTTATTTTTAATTAAATTATTCATCTTTAGGTAACAATCTTCAAATTGAAGATATACCTGTTATAGTAGTCTTTTTGAATTCTTACTAGTATTTTAGATTAAAAATTATAGACAATATATTTTATTGTATCATTTAATAACTTTTTAAAAGGACGTACAAGAAGTAGTGGCAGCTATCAGGTATATATTACTTAATGACTTGTAAAGCATATAGTTTCCTTTGCTATTTATAGCAGTCCTATGAGGAAAGTGCTATTTTATTCTCATTTTACAGATGAGAAAATTGAGACTGAGAGGCTAAGTGACTTTTGCCAAGGTGACATAGGTGGTGTCTAAGGTAAGATTCAAACACATCTTTTTTACTCTGAGTCCATCACTCGGTCTACTAGTCTACATTGCTGCCTTTAGTCCAACTCATGTCCTCTAAGTAAAGCATTATATTGTCCACCCTAAACAAAGGAGGGCTTATAAAGCAGAGTAATATAAAGGCAGGAAAGGCAGTTGCCTCAGGCATCCCCAAATTCCATTTGGAATGTCACTGTATGATAGGTTCTGCCATTGAACTTCTTCAGGATCTTCCTCTGCTCTTCCTGCTATCTTCTTTTTCATCAATCTGGTAATAATTTACATATTTATGGTCCCCCATATGGCCTACAAGTGGGACAAGGGACCATACTCCATGAAGAGGACCAGAATACTTGGATCAAAGAAGGGATAAAGAGTTCTGAACCCTTCAAAAAAAAAGACTGATGGAAATTACCTTTGTATAAAAGTTGGAGAACAAATAAAATATTTATATAATGAAAAAAATAAGAGAGATAGGAGAGACACCAATGCTGTACTTCATAAATGGAATTCTCATGTGAGGAAATACCCTCTACCAATGCAAATTGGCATTTAATCTGCAGTTTATAGTCCTAGAATACTGAGGGGTTGCTTAACCATGGTCCCCACAAACAGTATGTGCCCAAGGAAGGACTTGATCCTTTGACTTTTAACTAAACAGCCAGTTCACCATAATTCCATGCTACTCTCAGAATCAGAATGGAGTGTAGTTCATTCTAGGAAGCAGTTGATTAACAATTTTAAGGATGAGGCTGTGCAATGAGACTTTTTATCTTTTGACATGGCCCAAATGGGACCTTTTTTGGTTTGACTTAACATATTTCTTATAAGGGTTTTACTTTTTCTTTTTCCTAGTGATGTGGAGGGAGGGGAAAGAGAAAATCAACTGTTAATTGAAAGAAAACACATTTTTTTTTAGGATTTTTGCAAGGCAAATGGGGTTAAGTGACTTGCCCAAAGCCACACAGCTAGGTAAGTATTAAGTATCTGAGGCCAAATTTGAACTCAGGTACTCCTGACTCCAAGGCCAGTGCTCTATTCACTGAGCCACCTAGCCACGCCCTAAAAAAAAACATTTTTTAAAGAGAAAGAATTTCAAGTCCTTCTTAACAAGACAAGTCTAAGTTAAGTACCAGGTACTTTCAAGCATGCCCAGGTCAGGTTAAAATTCAGTCTCAGTTTCTTTATCTCTAAAATGAGCTAGAGAAGGAAATGGCAAATCTTTCCATTATCTTTGTCAAGAAAATCCCATATGGAGTCATGAAGAGTCAAACCTGACTGAAATGACTAAAACAAAGAATTGCTTTGAGATCTGGGAATCAATTGATAAGTATCGCTTCAATTCCATCCCAAATCTCCCCAGAGAGGAACAGAAGGCTATTATAGGGAAGAGTGAGACATTTTCAAGGAGATTAACAAGTAGGGGGCGTAGACCGTAGTTCTTACAACTGTTCATGTGATGACATTTTTGCCAGCCAAACTTCTAAATGAATCAAGCCCTCAGCCTAGTTCTCTATCTTGAATATTTGAGTCTCTTTCATCTGTGGAATGTCTCAATAATACACTGATCAGTTAACTACATTCACTTCCTTCATTTTCGTGATTAATTTTCATCCATGTTTTCATCATCTAACCTCAAAATTATTTAATCCCACTTTCACTAGTCAGAAAGGATAATTATCATCCTTTGAATTTGACTGATTTCTTATGAAGTCCTTCCCTTTTTCACATTGACTGGACTAGGAAATCTGTAAATTTCCCTCACTCCCCTTCCTGTTTTACTTCTCCGCCCTCCACTGGAAGGAACTAGAAACTTTTACTTCATGTCTTTCTCTGTTTTTCCTCGTTTCTCTATTTAATGACATTGTACAACTCTGGCCTCCAAACAATTTGCATTTTCTTTTAAATAGATTTTATTTTGAGAACTTCCTAAAGGACTAAAAATTCTCTCAGAATATGCTAACATGGAAATCCAAATTCAATTGTAATTTTCTCCCTGGATAACTGTGTGGAGAAAGAGAAAAGTTTCTAACCTAGCACTTATCATCTATATCTAATAATGCTAGATAGAAAGCTAAGTTTTTACCTAGAATTGATTTCACTTAAATTGCTAAACAAAGGATCAGAATATTGGTTATTTAATTATCTAGAATAGATTGAAAGTGATTGTTTC
Source organism: Macrotis lagotis (assembly GCF_037893015.1). Classification (NCBI taxonomy): domain Eukaryota; kingdom Metazoa; phylum Chordata; class Mammalia; order Peramelemorphia; family Peramelidae; genus Macrotis; species Macrotis lagotis. The sequence continues at coordinate 520,740,817 of NC_133666.1, read as the reverse complement.
CTTTTGATACTCTCTTTACCCATGACTATCACTGTCCTTTCACATAACTGGAGTGTTTAAATACAAAAAGTGCACTAAGAAAAGGTTAATTGTATGTAGTGATGTTCTTTGCATTCTGAATAACCAGATTCAATATTTAAAAAATTATAGAATGTCTTGTCATTTTAAGAATAATTAATCTTGATGCTATATAAACTATTTGAGAAAAAAGGAAATATTTCTTTTATGACACAAATAAGGTACTGATACCTAAACCAGAAAGAGGCAAACTAAAGAATGAAAACAGGAAAATTTCTCTTATGAATATTGATGTAAAAATTAAATAAAAGTCACAAAGAAATTATAGCAATTTATCACAAGTATAATACCCTATGAGCAGGTGGAATTTATGTGAAAAATGAAGGACTGGTTCAATATTAGTAAAACTATCAGCATAGTTGACCATATCAATAAAAAACTAACAGAAATCACATGATTATCTAAATAAAACAAAATACAGTACACATTTCTATTAAAAACATTAGAGAATATAAGAATAAGTGGCATTTTCTTTAAATTGATAAGCAATATCTATCTAAAACAATCAGCAAGCATTATTTGTAATGTGGTTAAGCTAGAAACAGTCTCAGTTAGATCAGGAGTGAAGCAAGGATGCCCTTTATCACCACTATTATTCAATATTGTACTAAAATGTTAATTATAAAAAGAAGAGAAGGGGGAAAATGGAAAAAATTAGAGTAGGCGATGAAACAAAACTCAGTTTTTGCAGATGATATGATGGTATACCTAGAGAATCAACTTAAAAACTACTTAAAACAATTAGCAATTTTAGCAGAATCACAGGATATAAAATAATCCCACATAAATCATATATATATATATATATATATATATGTATATGTATATATATCCAACAAAGTTCAACAGTAAGAGATAGCAAGAGCAATTCCATTTAAAATAACTGAATACAATATAAAATATTTGGAAGTCTACCATCCAAGATGAACCCACAATTACAAAACACTTCAGTCAATCAAAGTCAGATCTAAACAATTAGAAAAAATATCAATTGTCTTAGGAAGACCGTGTTAATATAATAAAAATTACAATTTTACCTTAATTAATTTATTCAGTGTCATGCCAATCAAACTACTAAAAATGATTTTATAGAGTTAAAAAATAATAAAATTCATCTGGAAGAACAAATGGTTAAAAATATCACAGAAATTAATTTTAAAGATGCAAAGAAAGGTAGTATAGCTATACCAGATATAAAACTATATTATAAAGCAACAAACATCAAAACTATTTGGTACTGGCTAAAAAGAGAGTGGTGAATCAGTGGAATAGCTTAAGTATACAAAATATATAGTAAATTGCTATGATACATGCAAAGACTCCAGTTTTTAGAATAAGAACTTACTATTTGGCAAAAAGTGCTGGGAAATTGGAAAATAGTATGGTAGAAATTAGACATATATCAACATCTCATCTATATATTAACATGAGGTCAAAATGGATACATGATGTATCATAAATGAAAATACCATAAGCAAATTAGGAGAGCAAAGAATTTTTTTCTCTGTCAGATCTACAGAGAGGGGAAGAATTCATGACCAAGTAAGAGATAAAGAACATTATAAAATGAAAAATGGATAATTCTGATTATATTAAATTTAAAAAAAATTGCACAAGCTAAACCAATGGAATGCTGAAAGCTGGTAAATAATTGTAGACAGTATTTCTCAGCAAGGCCTCATTTCTCAAATAAATAGAAAATTGAAACAAATTTATAAGAATACAAGTCATAGGGCAAAGCCAAGTTGGCAGCAGGAGAGCTCTCTCCAAAATATTTCAAAAAACCTTAAAATTATAACTCTAACTAGATTGTTGAGAGATAGAACCCACAGAAATATCCAGTGAGGTTATTCTCCAGCCCAAGGTAACCTGGAAAATAGTGGGAAGGCTCTGTACCATGGGGTTGGAGGGGTGGCAGTACACCAGAGCAAAGGAGCTATAGCCTTCCAGGAACAGCCCCAGGGTGTTTGGATCCCTGGGAGCCCTAGCTTCTGGCAGCAGAAGCAGTTTCCTGACCTGCCAACCCAGGGATCATCAAGCACAACTTGGAACATCAGCTGGGAAACCTCTGCCAGAGTGAGCACAAAGCCCAGGCCAGCGTGGCCCTCCTCAGGGTTGGCATGCCATCAGTGCAGCCCAGATCCCAGGAAATGGAAACAGGTCTGTGAAACCACCCAGAAGGAGCCACCAGGCAACTGCTTCCAAAGCTCTCAGCCCATAGAAGGTAGGGGAGTGGAGGGGAGACTGTTGAAGTCTGTCCTCTGTTCCTGGGACAGGACTCTGGGGCTTTGACCATATTCAGACCCTGATCATAGTCTAGGCTGCTGTATACTGCCATGGAACAGGGACACTTTTCACAGCCCTGGGGCAGAGGGATGTACTTGTAGTCATCTACAGACCAGAGCACAGGCAGGAGAGCAGTCAGAACCTCCCATAAGACCTTGAAGGAGTTGACATCCTTGTAGGGGTGTCCCAATAATATGCAAAAGCTCAGGAAGCACCCCAAAACCAGTGCACAAGCTGGGGAAATGAGTAAACAGAAAAAAGGAACCTGACCATAGATAATTACTTTGGTCCAATGGAGGACCAAACCACACACTCTGAAGATGAGAAAGTCCAAAGCTTTTTGCATCTAAAGAATCCAAGAAATATAGAAGTTGGGCTCAGGCTATGGAAGAGCTCAAAAAATAGTTTTTGAAAACCAAGTAAGGGAGGTAGAGGGAAAATTGGGAAGAGAAAAGAGAGAGATGTAAGAAAAACATGAAAACAAAGTCAGCAGTTTAGTCAAGGAGATCCAAAAAAAAAAGCTGAAGAAAACATGTAAAAACCAGTTTAGGTCAAATGGATAAAACAATCCGAAAAGTTAACGAGAAGAATGTCTTAAAAAAGCAGAATTGGCCAAATGGAAAAGGAGATAAGAAAGCTCTCTGAGGAAAACAAATTCTTCAAATGTAGAATGGAGCTAGAGAAAGCTTATGACTTTGTGAGAAATCAAGACACAATAATTCAACGCCAAAAAAAATGAAAAACTAGAAGAAAATGTGAAAAATTTCATTGAAAAAACAACTGATCTGGAAAACAGATCCAGAAGAGGCAATTTAAAAATTATTGGGCTACCTGAAAACCAAGATCAGGAAAAGGGCCTTGACTTCATTTTTAAAGAATTTCTACAGGAAAATTGCCCTGATATCCTAGGAGCAGAAGGTAAAATAGAAATTGAGAGAATCCACTGATCTCTTCCTAAAAGAGATAAAAAAATAATAATTCCCAGGAATATTATAGCCAAGTTCCAGAACTCCTAAGACAAAGAGAAAATATTACAAACAGTCAGAAGGAAAAAATTCAAATATTGTGAAACTACAGTCAGGATCACACAGGACTTAGCAGCATCCACATTAAGGGCTTGTAGGGCTTGGAATACAATATTCTTGAAGGAAAAAGTGCTTGGAATGCAACAGAGAATCAACTACCCAGAAAAACTGAACATCCTCTTCCAGGAGAAAAGATAGACTTTCAATGAAACGGGAATTTCAAATGTTTGTGTTGAAAGAACTAAAGCTGAACAGAAAATTTGATCTTCAAGTACAGGACTCAGGTGAAGCTTAGAGAGGATGGATGAGAAGGATAAATTATGAGAATTTTAATGATGATGAACTGTGTGTATTCCTGCATGGGAAGATGATACTGATAATACTCACATGAACCTTCTCATTTAATAGAGCAAGTAGAAGTATATTTAGACAAGGCACAGGAGAGATTTGAATTTGAAGATATAATTTTATATATATATATATGTATATATATATATATATAATATATATATTGTAAAAATGGAGTCAGTGGGTGAAAGGGAAATGTACTGGGAGTAAAAGAAAGTAGAATAGGCTAAGGAAAATCATGTGAAAGAGTCAAGAAATAGCTTTTGCAATGGTATGGAAGAGGGGAAGATGAGAGAGAATGAGGGAGCATTCATTCTCATCTGAAATGACTCAGAGGAAAAAACAGCATGCATACTCAATAGGATAGAGAAATCTAGAAGAAAAAGGATAGAAAGGGGATGGGGAAGGGGAAAAGGATATAGGTGATAGAGGAAAGGGTAGATCATGGGAGAGGATGGTCAGACATAACACATTTTCTTTTTTACTTTTTGTAAGGTGGTGGGATTGGGTGGCCTGTCTGGGGCTGGGTGGTTTCTGGATATCTGCAGTGGGATGTAGGCTTGGGGCCTTCTGGCCCCAGGGCAAGTGCTCTGCTGCTGGGACAGAGTAAAAGGAGAGAAAAAATATAATAGATGGTAGTGGGGAGGAATGGAGGGAGGGAATTACAATCAGCAACAGCAACTGTGGAAAAATATGGAAGTAATTTCTCTGATGGACTTATGATAAAGAATTTGATCCACCCCAGAGACAGAGCTGATTGTATCTGAACACAGATTGAAGCACATTTTTTTCTCTTTCTTTCAATTGGTTTCTCATGAGGCTTTATATTTTTGTGGGGAGGGGGTTATGTTTACTCTGACAACAAGAATATTTTAGTAATGTGTAAATAAATAAAAAGTAAAGACAATGAAAAAAAGAAATTTCACTGAGTTTCAAGCTACATAGAATGAAAAAATTTCTAAGGATAGGACCTAATAGAGGTTCTATGGTTCAGTACACCATTGGAACTGAGGAGGCATGAGTTAATTCCAAACACTTTCTTTTTGTTTGTTTTTGTTGTTGTTGTTGTTGTTTTATGCAAGGCAATGGGGTTAAGTGAAGCCCAAGGTCACAAAGCTGGGTAATTATTAAGTGTCTGAGGACAGATTTGAACTCAGGTCCTCCTAGACTCCAGGGTCGGTGCTCTATCCATCGCCCCATCTAGCTGCACAAACTCCACATATTTTCATGATTAACTGTTGTGAGCAAAGACTTGTGATACAGATTCAAGGCAGTTTAGGTTAATGTTGCCTCCAGATGTATTGACTGGAGGCTCAGTTTGGCACTTTTGAAAAATAAGAGGAGGAGGAGTGGCTAGGTGGCGTAGTAGATAGAGCACCAGCCCTGAAGTCAGGAGTACCTGAGTTCAAATCCGACCTCAGACACTTAATAATTACCCAGCTATGTGGCCTTGGAAAAGCTACTTAACCCCATTGCCTTGCAAAAACTAAAAAGAAAAAAGAAAGAGGAGAAAGTTGTTTTTAAAACTTTGAAGTAGAGTTCCTGACACTTCAGGAATATCTTCCTATTTTTTTAAATGTACTAGTTGTTATCTAGTTTTATCTTCTTGAACTTTTTCATTTCCATGGGAATTGTTTTCATTGTAGGACATTTAAATATATATTTTGTTAAACGATTACTTATTTGGAATACATTGAATTGGAATGATTAAAAAAAGAATACAAGTCATTCCCTATTTGATAAATTGAGGATATGGACTGGTAGTTTTCAAGATGAAGAAATTAAAACTATCTACAGTCACATGAAAAAATGCTCTAAATCTTTATTGATTAGAGAAATGCAAATTAAAACAACTTTAAGGTACCACCTCACACCTATGAGACTGACTAATATGGCTATAAAGGAAAATGATAAATGTTGGAAAATATGTGGGAAACCTGGGACACTAATATACTTTTGGTGGAGTTGTGAACTAATCTAACCATTCTGGAGAGCAATTTGTAACTATACTCAAGGGGCTATAAACTGTTCAAACCCTTTGATCCAGCATTACCACAACTAAGTGGGAAAGGAACCCACATAGTCAAAAATATTTATAGCTGTTCTTTTTGTGGTGGCAAAGGGGGGAATGACTGAATAAGTTATGGTATATGAATGTAATAGAATATTCTTATGCTATAATAGATGATGAACATGCAGACTTTAGAAAAACACATGGAAAGATTTCCTTTCAACTTATGCTTAGAAAAGTTAATAGGACCAGGAGAATATTATACACAGGAATACAACATTATGCAATTATCCACTCTGATAGATTTAACTCCTCAGTAATACAATGATCCAAGATAACTTCAAAGAAGAACTCACAAGGGAAAATGCCATCCAGATCCAGAGAAAGAACTTTAGAGTCTTAACGAAGAATGAAGCAAACTAGTTTCACTAGTTTTCTGTTTTTCTTTCTCATGGTTTTTCCCTTTTCTGTTTCTTCTTTTACAACAGGACTAATATAGAGATATATTTACATGTTTATACATATATAGCCTATATGAGATTGCTTGCTGTCTTGGGGAGGGGGGAGGGAAAGAAGAGAGGGAGGAAAATTTAGAACTAAAAATTTTGCAAAAATGAATGTTGAAAATTATCTTTACATATAATCAGAAAAATGTAAAATAAGATTAAGGGCAAAAACAAGAAAAATAGAAAAGGATATTTACTAAGACAGTACTGTAAAAACAGTAGGTACAAAATATTCTTACAAAGCTCTGTATAGTCTTTCCCACACAACTATACACAGAGGGCATAGGAAAGTGAGAGTAAACATAGAAAGCACATATAGAAAGGGGTGACTCCAAGAAAGTCTTTTAATCTTGCCTTTTGGGAGCTCAAGAAACCCTTTGAAGTTCACAAGATCCTCCTCTTGATAAAAGAGAAAAAGAAGAGACCTAGACAATTGATGAATTTCCCTCTTTTCCATGCAGCTTCTCTTCAGGAGTTTTATTGGAAAACCATGGTTGCTCCAACTTCTTGAATGATTTAGGTTCTAAATCAACTTGATAAGTTATAAATAGTTCCATAAGTGTGTTTTTCCTGGCCTATCTAAATCCCAGAAAATTTCAGAGTGAATTTTCATTGGTCTATCTAAACACAGTTTCTGGGTAATGTCACTTAAGTTTCAAGGATTTTCTTCACTTATTCTAAAGTCTATAAGAACTGAATACCATGCTAGGTAGGCACTGAGCAAAATGCAAAGTTTAGTTACAAAATGATTACATTTATCCTGGACTTAGTGGGGGACAGGTCACAAACAGAGACAAGATGTGAGAGACTTTTCTCTGTTGTCACTGGTTTATTTTTTTCTTTTTTGAATTTTGTGGATACCAAAGTATCCCTTAGGCTATCTCTCATTCTCACTATATGAATGGCCTACCTCCTTCTCCATTCATGCATATCCATGGTGATGATTGACTTCTCATGTACAAATTCTCATAAGTCATGAATGCTAGGACCTACTTACACTGATAGGTACTTTCCGATTTTTTTTGGTCTCCTAGAATTCTCTTTTTTTTAGTTTTTGCAAGGTAATGGAGTTAAGTGACTTGCCCAAGTTCACATAGCTAGGTAATTAATAAGTGTCTGAGGCTGGATTTGAACTCAGGTCCTCCTGATTCCAGGGCCAGGGCTCTATCCACTGTGCTACCTAGTGCCCTGGTCTCCTAGAATTCTGATTTTCTGATTGTGTTGTTCTATGACTCATAGACATAGAATATCATTAGGAAATAAGGGGCTGCTATACATTTCCCCAAACATTTGAAGAATGATGATATGGCTGTTTCAGACCTCTTCCTTAAACAGAATTTCCAGGAGTAACTATCTAAATAGAGGGAGAGGACTGGGAGCAGAGGGAGGACATCATTTCCAAAGGGGTGAATTGCATGGGCAAAGTGAGCTTCCAAGATACCAGGGCATTGTAGAAAATGTCTGGGAGATAAGGAGGTCAGTCTGGACCACTACGTCTTTAGATTCCTCCTGGCATCCAAGGTGCTTCCCAACAGTCCAACTAGGAGATCCCATCTGAATCCCCAGATAGTTTCTTCTGAAGGGGGCAAAATGATACCATTCTGTCCAAGTAAATTCCATAGCAACAAACACTGATGTCACCTATTTTTGCTGAGTTCTGGGAGTTCTTTAAAATTAGAAAAGTTTAATAGAAATATTATGTAACAATAGATTCAAATTTTAATGACTTTAAGAATTTTTAACAAAATTGTCAAAATTTTCTGTCACTCTGGCACAATGTCATTATCATCAGCCTAATTACATTCTTGTATAAAGTGCTCTTCAATCTCACTATTACTGTAAAGCAAAAAGTCAAGTCTATTTAGACCTTTATTCCTCATCACTTATTAAAGTGACATTCACAAGTGATCCCACCTTGTAAAATTTTATTTATACATTAATTTTATTATTAACAGAACAATGAGCCTGCTGATAGCTTTCCCCCATTTTCTTTTTATAAACTCCTTAGATATTTGAACTGTGTCCCTTCCATGCATCAATCTGCTATCAGCAGATGGAGTTTTTAAAAATTGCTATTTGCTGTTGCATTCAAGAAGTTAGAATAGCAACTCTACTTAACACTCTGAGGTTCTAAAACCCATATGTAAAATCAGAGTGGCAAAAGAAGATATGAATATGATTTAATCTAGTTATAAGTTTATGGATTGGATATATATACTTTTGCATTTGACACACTGTAATAACATTAAAGATAAATTTTTCATAAGAAAGATCCTTATCTGAATAAATTGAAGTAAGGGATATCTAAGGACTATTATCATTAATTTCCAAAGTCAAAATATGTGTCCTTAAATGTCTTTAAATCATAAATATTTTACTGGAAGATTTACATGAAAATAGCGGTAGACATAGAGATGAATGAGGAGACTGGAGAAAGTCAACTTTCAGAAAAGATTTAGAAGGGACTAGATAGTTATCTTTACATATTTCAAGAGCTGCTTGGAATTATACTTTCTCTAATTGTCCTGGGAGCAAAGATCAATGCACATTTAGTCAACTTTATAAGGACCCATATTTAAGCTCAGACTAAGAATAAGCCAGAAAAAGTAAGAGTTTTACAATATAACAAGAGGGCAGTGGATTCCTCTTCACTGAAATTCTCTAAGTGAGGGCTAGATAACCACTTTGGGGGAATGTTATAGAGAAGATTCATGCATAGTTTTAAGTCCCTTCCGGTAAGGAGATACTGTGATTCTATATGTTTGTCAGTATATATACTTAATATATATGACACATATATATTAAGTATACATAATATATATGACAAATATATCTATATGTATGTAAATATAAAACATTTGAAAATGTAGTATAGTAGAAAAGGGAATGGTGTATTCAAGTCATATCCTGATATATACTGACTATGAAATGCTGGCTATGTTATTTCACCTCAGCGCCTCAGACAAGTCTCTAAAACCACATTCTTTGAAGATGATGGTCTGCTTTAGTAAAACTCCTCTTTAGGTATATCTTACACTCTGAAATGCAGGTCCAATCTAAACACATATACAAATGCATATTTATACAAATACTAAATTTTCACAATCACTAATAGGTGCATATGAGCATATATTTTGCATACAAGTATTATTTTGTTGCTATTGTTCAGTTGTTTTCAGTCATGTACAACTCTTTGTGATCCCATTTGGAGTCTTCTCAGCAAAGATACTGAAATAGTTGACTATTTTCTTCTCCAGCTCATTTTACAAAGGAAAAAACTAAGGCAGACAGGGTTAAGTGACTTGAAAAGGATCATACAGCTAATGTCTAAGGCCAAATTTGAATTCAGGAAGATACCACCTAAATGCCCAAGGGTGTCTGTAGATTTGTATGTTCACACATATGTGTGTATGTTCCAAATACACAAATGCATGTATATTACATAAAATATTGCTACAAGTAATTTTTCATGAAAAATAATTTTTCTATATTCTTTGATAAAAAAAACCTTTCAGTCTTTGTACAGATTGTCAACAGTGTAGGCAGGTTCCAGTTTATAAACTCATGCTATTATTAAAGCTCCTTTGAAAGTTAGATGTTTGTAACAAGAATATTTTTGCATAAAAACAATATTTTAGGTAGTAATTTCACAAGATTTCCCACAAAATCTTATTAACATAATATAGATAAAACAATGCTACTCTATCAAACTTTTGTATTTGTATACTTAATTTATGACAGTTTCACAATGCTAAACAGAACTACAAAAGAATAATATTCCATAATAGAATTATGTGAAACTATTGTATTATATTAGAGAACTATATAATTTGTATTATCTAATCATTCAGCAAATATTTATTGTTTAATAGTTGGGTTTTAGGTATATTACACTCCTTGGGTGAAACAAAGAATAAAATAACTTCAAGGAGCCTTTTAGTAGGAGAGGTAAGGCTAGTAAATGTAGAACTATTTTATTCAAAAGTCTTTAGTCATTCCCTATTGCCTCCTGAATTAAGTATAAATTCATAACTCTAATATTTAGGACCCTATACCATATATATCCAACCTAATTAAATAGTTTTTCCTCATACCACTCCTCTTCAGGGATTTAGTAATCTAACCAAACTGGATCAGTTTCTAGTCACACTTTTTATTCTGCCCTATCCCATCTCTTTATTTTTGTTCCCACTATCTCTAGCCATAAAATTAACTCCTCACTTCCACTTATTGAAATCCCTCTCTACCTTCCATAATTATTGCTTTTACTTCATTTTTGAAGAGACCCCAATTGTGCTGTCACATTTGTGATTGGATTGAAATGAGAGTTGCACAAAGTTACCAGCCTACTCTTTCTTCCAGAATCACTGAAGTTCAGTGACAAGACAAAGTCAAAATGACCCAGGATGCAGCAGCTGACCTTGAAGACATTTTAAAGAACTTTAAAGTCTGAGCAAGTTCTAAGTTTCTAGAACAAATTGTTCTCATCTACATTTTATGCCAGGGTTAAGTCTTCACATTCTTTGGGAAGACAGATCCCTAACTCACTGATGGATGCAGGGTCCATTGGTTATCCTCTAGCTGGATTGTCCCATTTGCTGAAATGATTTGCCAGGGTATGATTTCTTCTTATGCTATAACTTCTTGGAGCCACAGGTGAGAGTTGAGTGCCAGTTGAGGTAAATACACAACCCTGAAGAAAGACTCAGCAACCCTCACACCAGAAGTGCTAGTCTTCCTTGAACAATCCATAGCAGAGTGGTTAGAGTTCAGTCAGAAAGATTTCAAGAGTTCTGGCTTCAGCTACTCACTCTGTGATCTTTGTCAAACAGTAGATTGCTGTTTCTTTTGAACCTATCTTAATCCACTGATCCATTACTCTATTTCTTAACCAGTACCAAGGCAGTGTTGATGACTGCTGCTTTATAGTATAGTCTTAGATTTGGTAGAGCTAGGCCACCTTCCTTTACATTTTTTTTCCTCAGTTCCCTTGCTATTCTTTATCTTTTGATGCTCCAGAGGAATTTTGTTATTATTTTTTTCTAGCTTGGAAAAGTAGTTATTTGGTATGATTAAGGTAGTATGATTGGTATGGCAATTTTATTTGGGTAAAATTGTCATCCTGATTATGTTAGCTTGACCTAACCATGAACAACTGATGTTTGTCCAATTATTTAGAACTGACTTTATTTGGGTGAGAAGTGCTTTATAGTGGTGTTCATACAGTTTCTGGGTTTGTCTTGACTTTCAAATTTTTTTTAAACTAATTAAAACTTAAATCAAAAAATCATGCCTTCTCTACTTACTGTCTCATCCTGGAACTTTTCTTAGTACCTGGGGCCTCCTTGCCCTAGAACAGCCTAATCATCCAGAAGTATTTTTCTGTAAAGATTTGTTTCTCTCATTGGAGAGCTCCTCTTGGAGCTTCTATGTTGTGGAAAGAGATCAGATTGATTTGCCCTATTTCTAACTTTCCAGACTGCAAAACCATTCTCTTCTCCCATGCTCTTCAGATCCTTTCTATGTTTTATCTCCCACTATTAGAAACTAAATTTCTTGAAGGCAAGTACTGTCTTTCTTCTTTATCTTTGCATTCCTCAGGGTTTAGCAGAATACCTGGCACAGTAAATGTTTGATAAAAATTTGTTTCCTTCCATTTATAGGTAACAGTTCTGAGATGGCATTAATTTTGCAGTTCTCTTTCTTCACTGATCTATTAGAGCTAGATTATGTCAGCTTCCCTTGTCTCCTGAGAAGCCAGTTGAACTTTCTCATGAGATAGCTATGGGTTTTATAAAAAGCCAGTGAAGTCCTTTAGACAACCATGACCTAATCTATTATAGTTAAAATAAGGGCCATTAAAACTCTGGGAGAAGATATATTAACTAGTATAGTTTGTAAAATATAGCACCTAGGGGCACTCTCCATATCATTTTGTGTACCTCAAATTTACCCAGGTTCAAAGCAATCCATGAATTCACATCTACTCAAAATCAAATGTTTTATTGCTGATTTATGATAAAATAACTTATAGTAACAAAATAAACTATTCATTAAATACCTTTGCCTTGAACTATTTATTTTTGTCCTGGGTTTACTATTCATCAAGACTCCCAAGTTGAATGTGATACTGACTCCTTCTATATTTTCATGATTCCATGTCCCTTCATGAAAAATTTGATTTCATCTCAAGACCAGGCATTTTCTTGATTCTTTTATTATACTGAGTCAAGCTCCCTAATGACTCTTGTCATGTTTAAAATTCACATAAAAGAAACAAAATTTCAGCTGTCAGCTCTTCTCTTTTTTTCATCCATCTCACTGGTAGGCTTTATAGACAGTCTTTTTCTCAGTTGCTTCCTATATAACAATTTTGTTCTTATACACCTTATCATAAAAAGAGGAATCTTATGTGTGACAAACTTAGATTTTATATATGTATATATATATATATATATATATATATAGAGAGAGAGAGAGAGAGAGAGAGATAACATGCTTATATATGCACACTTAAACACATGTATGTACATGTATTAAATAAATTTACATATTTAATAGAGAAAATCATCATTGATATGATGGATGTACAAAAGCAGATATGATGTCTCACCCTTTGATACTTAAAATTATTGTGTTTTCATTGCACAAAAAAAATAGAACCAATTGAATTGCCTCTTGTAATACTTAATGATATGAATTGTGAGAACACCTTAACTTCTTGTTTGAGTTGACAGTTTCACTGATGTGACAAGCCAGGATTAATGCTTTCTTCATGGTCTCTAAACCAGAAAAGAAGAAATTGTGCATTAGAATTGGAGCTGCTTTTAAAGGGATCAATAATCCATTTGTTGTTGGTGAGTCATTATCAGTCGCATTTTATTCTTCATAACCTCATTTGAGATTTTCAAATCAGAGATACCAAAGTGGTTTGCCATTTTCTTCTCTAATTCATTTTATAGATGAAGAAACTGAGGCAAACAGGGTTAAGTGACTTGCCCAAGGTCAGATAGCTGGTAAAAATCTGCAGCTGGATTTGAACCCAGGAAGATTAGTCTTCCTGATTCTAGGTCCAACACTACCCACTACACCACTTAGCTGTCTGCTTAATAATCTATAATATAAAGATCTATAATTTTATTTTTTCCCTAAGAAACATAAGATTCTCCTCTGAGTATTTGCATATGTATATTTGTATGTGTGAAATTCTTGATTTTTATACAGCAATTTATTTGATATCTATTCCTGCATAATGAATCAAAGACAAGCAAGGATCATTGTCAAGGTATGGCATTTCTTTGGCTATACTACATAGTAGCAACATACTCAGAATTTTTTCAGACCAAAATATTATAATGAAATAATATATAATCTTTAAAATCAATATATTTAATATTTAATGACTGAATTATTTCCTTTTTGAAATCTTGTTATATCTAATTCAGTTTTTTCTCAATAGATCTTTTAAGTTTTAAATTTTTTTAAATTATGAACTTAAGAAACATGAACATTTCCTTTTTTAAAGAAAAAATAGAATTATATATTAGAATAAATCTCTGTTATGAGGAATTTACTTATTTTAAATTTTGTTTTATATTTACCATGATAGTACCAACAATACTCTGCTTGTCTGTGTCTCCTACTGAATTTCTTCAGTTCTGCTAATCTCTGAGTTTTTTTTTTCCTGACTATTTACTTCCTCTCATAACCCCCCATGTAAATAATTATAGTTATAAGGAAAACAAATTAACTCATTAGCTATGTCTGAAAATAAGTTTCTAGTTTGCAAATCTAGTTAATTAAACAATTACCTATATGCTTTAACTCAGTGGTTCCCACTGAAATACAAAATGGCATAAAAACTAATTCTCTAATCTGTCTCTGCTCAGGTATTCATTTTTGGGGACATTTCTCACTCTTTTGGGGGGTAGCTAGATGGTATAAGTGAATAAAGCACCAACTCAGGAGTCAGCTGGACCTGAATTCAAATCTGATCTCAGACATTTGACACTTACTAGCTGTGTGATCTTGGGCAAGTCACTTAACCTTGATTACCTCACATCCAGAGTCATTTCCTGTTGTTCTGATTCATATCTGACCACTGGACCCAGGTGACTCTTGAGAAATGAGACTGTTGCTTTGCAGAGCCCCCCATTCAAATCCAATTCACTTGCTTTTCATGACGTTACCTACATGATGTCATGGTCTTCTTCAAGAATGAAGAACAAGGGGCAGCTAGGTGGTGCAGTGGATAGAGCACTGGCCCTGGAGTCAGGAGCACCTGAGTTCAAACCTGGCCTTAGACACTCAATAATTACCTAGCTGCGTGGCCTTGGGCAAGACATTTAACCCCATTGCCTTGCAAAAAAAAAGAAAAAAGAAAAGAAAAGAATGAAGAACAAAATCATCACAATATGCAAGGAATGTGCTAAGTTCAAACAATACAAAGAAAGACAATGGAAAATCTTTGCATTGGAGCAGCTCACTTTTTAGAGGAAACAAATAACCACGTGTAAATACACCACATACAGGATAAACTGGTGATAATCAGAGGGAAGATATTTAGAAGGGATTTGGAAAACTCCTATTAAAGATTGAATTTTAACTGAGATTTGAAGGAAACCAGGAAGACCAGGAGGTAAAGATGAGCAGAGGGAGCATTCCAGACTTGGGGACAGTTTGTAAATATGACTGGAGCTGGAAGGTGTAGTTTGAGAAAGAGCAGGGAAGCCAATGTCACTGTATTGAAGAGTATGTGGGGACAGAGGGTGTAATGTGCAAGAAGACTGAAAGGGTGGGGAGACAGGAGATGATGAAGAACTTTAAATGCCCAATAGAGGATTTTTTCTTTGATCCTAAGATAATACAGTACCACTGGAGCTTATTGAGGGTTGACATGTTGAGTTAGAATGTCTAAGATATCTTTTGAACAGCTGGAGACTGGATGTGAGCAGAGAGCTTAGGTAGGTCTGTACAAGTAGATTTGAAAATCATCAGAATAGAGAAGATCAATGTGTTCATGGGAGCTACTGACATTAAATAAAGTAGTATATAGGGAGAAAAGAAGACCCATGACAGAACACTCTAGAACTCTATATCTATAGCAGCACTTTTTATTGTAGTAAAATTTGTATTGTAGTAAAAATTTTAGGAAATGATAAAAAAGTTATAACATATAAAATGCAATAATGTATTATTATAATATCATTGATTAGATGGCACTATTAACAGTTAGGTGGTAAAGTGGTTAGAGTTCTGGGTCAGAAGTCAGGAAGATTCATTCAACTTCCTGAGTTCAAATTAGGTTTTTGTGTGATTTGAGGGAAGTTTAATAGGTAAGGAAAGTGCAGTCCAGAGAGGTTACATAATTTCCCTGAGGTTCCTTGCTCATCATGAACCAGTGTACTTTAAGATTAACAGTGAGGAGGAGGCGGCTGGTGTCTCAGGTCCAACTGACTTAGACTTGGGGTCAAAGCATTTGAATCAAGGATTGAGGATAGAGAAGAGAATACTTTGGACTGGGGGGGGGGGGTGTATTGAACTGATTCATCTTCATTTTTTAAGTCCTGCATGTCCTCCCCTTCTGTTACTGTGCATTGTTTATCTTATCTTCTGCACTCTAGAAGCAAGTGAGGTCCAGAGGAGCTACATCATTTCCCCAAATTACTAAATAGCAAAGATGGAATGAGAACTCAGGTCTCTTGGCTTCCACTCTAAATACACTTTCTGTGTCAGCACGGCGATTCTCTCAGAAAACTTCGAAAATATACTGACTTCAAACAAATGATGGTACCACAGACTTTATCAACTTAAAATTGTTTTCAAGGAAAGTTATTTCACCATTTCCCAGAAACTACAGGAAAAAAACTGGTTAAGACAGTGTTGTTAGAAACACTTGAGGGGCGGCTAGGTGGTCCGGTCTCAGACACTTAATGATTATCTAGCTGTGTGGCCTTGGGCAAGCCACTTAACCCCATTTGCCTTGCCAAAAACCTAAAAAAAAAAAACACTTGAGAAGAGTAGGGTCTATAATGATTGCTGTCTGTAATGATTTCTCTCCTGTTTTGTACCCTAAAGCAATTCATATGGCTTTATCCAAGACTTTCATGAACAATTCTAAGGAAAGGAGAAAGCTGAAAGGTTATGAAGATGGTACAACTATCTCAGAGAACCCTTAAGCTCAGAGCCACTACAGAGTCAATCCTTGAGTTTCTTTAAAACTTACACTATTCTTAGTTCATTAATCTTTCTTATGCATAGATTTTATCATGTCACTCTCCAAATAAAAATATTCCTGGACTTTCAGTTAATTCAGTTAGAATTAAATTCAGAATGCTTTGTTTGGCATTTAAAGTCCTCTGCAACCAATCATTATTGGTTGGTTTTCTAGCTTTATATTACTTTACTATATTCATCTAATGCTTCTCTCTATATTGTCTGAATCCTTATACTTTCTTGACTTTTTCCCTTTGTTCCTGCTGTTCAATATATCTGAAGTTCTCCTTCTACTCCTGTTAATTCTGATCTATTCTTTAAAGACTAACTCAAATGCTGCCTACTCTATGAAACCTTCCTTTGTCTCTTAGCTAAATATGGATATAGATAAAAGTATTTTCCAAGTAGCTAAGTTATAGGGAAATCACATTCCAGTGTCTATAAGGAACTACTTACATATCAGTGAGATTTCTTCTCATTTATTTTCCACCACTGCCAAGTCTATGCAGCAAAATTACCAAAAAAAATAAATTATTCATTCTGGCAGTACTCTCATGAGAATGTCAAATATAGATGTGAAAAGCAAACTTCAAAAATTTCACAAAAATATCTCTGAAATAAGAGAAATGAGTGAAGAAATAGTTTTGAGAAAAGTTACATCTGATCTTAATAGAGATAAGAGACTTTACAATCCAAAAATATAGCCTTAAACAAGTAAACATTACTGAAAATTCAAACTTAAGATAATGATTTCGAGGACTGAAGTGAAAAGATTATCGCTGATTCACTATTTAGGAAGAGGAAAGAAAATCATACATTCTGTAAAACTAGCTGGGTAGAAGCCATTTGATGTGAAGACATTGGTAAACAAAGAAGAAAGGAATTACTTAATCAATCAACAAATAATTATTTCCTTTTATGTGCCTCTTTCTGTATTACATCCAAAAGAAATATATGTGCCTGTCATCAAGGAGATTAAAATCTATTGGATGAAATAAGATACAAAAAATCACTTTAAAAAAGGTAGTACATAATTATCTATAGTATAGAAAATTAGAGAATGGATAGTGTTGATAAAGAGCTAATCATTTGAAAGAAATGGATGAGAGAAGATTGCAGTGCCTGCAGATGTCATCTCAGTAGATGACTTGAATTATACTTTAAATTTCTTAGGAGAATGTTACCAGAATCAATAATCCTTTTTTGTGGTTTTGCACATAGATTTGAGGGAAAATAAATGAGAAGAAATTCATATATGTCCCACGTGTGTATAAATAGCTCCCTACAGACAATGGGATGTGATTTTCTTATACCTTAGTTACATGGGAAAATAACGATCTCTATACAATTGCTAGCATTTCTTTTGAGTGATATTGCAAGTATGTTTCAATATTATGTCAGGCTGTGTTTTCTGCTACCCTGTCACGTATAGTCCACTAGTCAGTGTTTCGTGGCATTTCAAAGATTTATGCCAAATCAAAAATTTTAAATTCATTTCTTTTCCTCATCACAGGGATTTTTTTTAATAGAAAACATGTAAACTGTATTAGTTTAACCTATTATAAATATTGTCCTTTAAGAGTGATCAGTTCTGGGGAATACATTGATAGTATTTATACCATGTGGGTTAGCAATATAAATAAGGTAAATAAGATTTAAACTTTCATGGATGGGGAGAAGAGGATCTCATTGTATTGCACATACAGTTCTTTAACCACTTGGACATTGAAGTTCTACATGTTGTTTACCATGGACCCTTGACAGTTGTATGTACAGTGATAGAACCTTCAAAATCCCAAGCTAATTCTAAATCACATTAAGACATCAGAATAGGGATCCTGTGAAGAATTCTCAATGAATAGTATATGTACTGTTTTCACTTTGATCTTTCAGTCCTTCAAGTATATGCTTTATCAGAAAAAGTATAAAAACTAATGACTTCTTAGAAACCTCATGACCATAACATATCATGCACTCTAAGCACCTAGTACTGGGTTTTGCATGTGACAAATGCTTAATAAATATTTTTTTTTTATTTTAAATGTATCATAAATACTCTAAGAAGAGAGTAGTGAAAGTGTTGAATTTGGAAAAACATCATTAAAAAAATGAAACCCAGAATCATGAGTCTGAAAATATGCTTATATTCATATATGAAGAGAGGTATTTCTAAGTGTTTCAGTCTTATAATGTTATTTCATGAGATTTTTACCCTCTGCAAGTGTTCTTGTCTTATCTTGGTTTGATAACTGCTTTGTTATTTTTTCACTCTAAAATTTTTTAGGCTGTTGAAACCTACTACTCTGAATTTTGCGGGTTCTTCTGGGTCATCTATAGTACTGATTCTTAAGGTATATAAGTTGATTTTTCCATGATTTTTCAGCTACACAGCATCACCAGGAAAATACTGATAATACAAAGAAAATGTACTTCTGTATCTGGGAGCAACTTGGAATAGCTTTGGTTTCTCAGTAGCAATCCAACCAGTTTTTCCTCTCTTATAAAATTTTTGAGCCTGGTCAATTTTTCTTTTGTTTAATTTATCATTATTTGTATCCTAATGTACTCAGTGGTCATCCAACTACAAGCCTTTAAGTTGATAAATTTCATTATTTATCTATCTATTTTTCCCATCCATCTAATGTGAATTACTCAATTCCAATCTTTCAAGTTATAAATTTCACTGAGGAGTCTCTGTTCTGGGAGGCAGTGATCAATGTTACCTACTACCAAAGTGATTGAAGACACACAAAAATGTTAAGAACTCCTGCTTGGAAGGTATTTATGTAACAAATAAAAGATTTTCATATTCTCAGGGCGGCTAGGTGGCATAGATGATAAAGCACCGGCCTTGGAGTCAGGGGTACCTGGGTTCAAATCTGGTCTCAGACACTTAATAATTACCTAGCTGTGTGGCCTTGGGAAAGCCACTTAACCCCATTTGCCTTGAAAAAACATAAAAAAACAAACAAAAAAGATTTTCATATTCTCAAAGAACTTTGGAAATTTTTATCTGCTCAATGCACCTGCAGAGTAAATTAGATTAACAAAAAGGGATGTTGAGTCACTTTTCCATGGGCATAGATAGATTTTTTTTCTATCCTGGCAAATAAATAGTTTACCTGCTTCTTTCAAAATATAGAGATTTGGAAGACAGACTGAAAGCAACTCAATTAAAAAAAGAACTAATCTGAAATGGAATTGTTATAGAAAAGAACTATCGTTTCACTCAGATGTAAGAGAAAAATAGAATTTACAGATGGACTTCCAACTCAAGCATGTCTCTCATTGATTCCTCATTTGTCCATTTTACTATCTTTTAGTTTCCTTCTCCTCCTCCTCCTCCTCTTTCTCTTTCTTTTCTTTTTTTTGCAAGGCAATGGAGTTAAGTGACTTGCCCAAGGTCACACAACTAGGTAATTATTAAGTGTCTGAGGATGGATTTGAACTTAGATACTCCTGACTCCAGGGCCAATGCTCCACTGGGCCACCTAGCCACCCCATTCTCTTTCTCTTTCTCTTTCTAATCTCAACCTCTTCTCTCTCTCTCTCTCTCTCTCTCTCTCTCTCTCTCTCTCTCTCACTCTTTCTCTCTTTTCTCCTCCTCCTCTTCCTTCTCCTTCTCCTCCTCCTCCTCCTCCTCCTCCTCCTCCTCCTTCTTCCTCCTCTTCCTCCTCCTCCTCCTTCTTCTTTCTTCTCTCTATATTTCCACTACATTGAAATCACTATCCCCCCCCCATTGAAAGGGGATTATATTTCTACTGCTTGGCTCAAGGTGTCAGGACTAGAAATAATGTACAAGGAGAAAGATTTGGACTAGGTATAAAGAATAACTTGTCAATTAGAGCTATCCAAAATTAATATGAGATGCCTGGATGGTTATGTGTTTCTATGTGATTACTGTTTTTCATGGACAATCCAGAAATTTGTTGGTATGATTCTACTTTGCAGAGCGATTGGGCTAAATGTATTCTGAAATCTTTTTCATATACTTTGATTACAAAAGAAATCTTTAAAAGTAAATTGCTTTGGGGCAGCTAGGTGGCGTAGTGGATAGAGCACTGGCCCTGGAGTCAGGAGTATCTGAGCTCAAATCCTGCCTCAGATACTTAATAATTACCTAGCTGTGTGGCCTTGGCCAAGCCACTCAACCCCATTGCCTTGGAAAAAACCTTAAAAAAATGTAAATTGCTTTAAAGCATTATCCTTTGCCCATCCCAGTATCCACCACACATAATCTATGTCTGAATTTTCTCATGTAGATAACCTCAAAAGCAAGAATTTTAAAGGTTCCAGAAAGGGGAACAAATATATTGATGCAGAAGAGTGTCACTGTATGCTCACTCTACTTCATAGCATGAGTCTTACAGTTGGAAATCTGGGGTGTTTACCAGGCACTTGCTACTACTAAACCAATGAACATATCTGCAGCTGAGCCCACCAGACATTTTGACCACTGCTACTCTATCCCCTGTTCCTGTCTTTCAAGAAGAGGAAAATTGAAATATAAAGAACTTCTGCTGAAGGAAGAAATTTTCTAGTGGAAATAACCTTATATAGTAACTCTTCTTTAAGCTCCCTGCTGCTATAAAGATTTGAATGGAATGCAGGGATTTTTAATGCTGATAACAACAATCCCTAGGAGAATGTGAGGTTTTAGGGGAAAGAAAGGCTCCCTAATGTAGTAAACATATATTTTTTTTAAATTTCAGCTATATTATGACAGTCCCATTCTGTTTTCTTTATAAATAATTGAAATGGCCAAGCAAATAATTGAAATTGTTTCCTTACAAAAAGAGGTTTGGTTCTGTGACCCCACCAGAGAAGTTGTTTATTATTATTGTAATAGCTCTGGCACATAGTATCACTGACAGGGCATTGTTTTCTTTAGACAAGAAAAATTTGAGAGAAAAAAGTCCTTCAGAGAATAACTTTGTGGGACGTGTTCGGACCAGTGATAGAATGGGTCATTAGATTGTACCGTTTGCCTTTCTGGACAAAACTGCTTTTGAAAGAAACTGTTACATGAAATTATTCATTGTTAATGTGTCTATGTTGTAGGTCTCAGTGGAACTGAGAGGAGTAGAGGAAAATTCTTTTCTCTTTATGAACAAATAAGAAAAAATTGAAGCATCTCTTACTCTAACATGAGAGATTGATAAATTTAGATGAACATATAATCTGCTTAACCTCCTTGATTTGAGGTTAACATTACATTCCTTTAAGTGAAGGTCAGGGATGAATTTCATGCCCATTTATATAGATGGGAATGTCAGGGGCAAAGTGACTTTTAAGTGATATGCTAAAAGAGATAAATAATGGAGGATAAATAATTTTTTCCTATTTTCACAAGCTCTCAAATCTCTCCAAAATAGGAATTGCATACTTAGAGATAAATCAATTTTAACTATCTATATGCTCTAGGATACCAAGACCCCAAATAAAGCAAAAGAAACTCATTTACCTGGGAGAAGAGAAGGCAAGGAATCTCTCACCTTTAACTCAAGCTTACTCAACACTTCATTCACTGATAACCACAATCCTGGTTTCCTGCAAAAGCCAACCCACCTGCGTACAACAAAACTGAACTCTACATGTAGAATCATCCTCCCAGTCTTACTACAAATTCTAAATAGAAGAAATTTGCTTAAGTTGCATTAGCAGGATAGGAGTGTTTTGTGATGGTGAATCAGAGAACTAAGGAGCAGAGGGGACCAGGCAGGACATGTGCATGGGGTGAGGGGGTGAGGAGGGGATAGATGTGGCTCTCCATTAAAACTGAGGGAAAATGTTCAGCATTTAACTAAGATTAGTACTTGTCCCCCAGCCCCAAACCCAGAAGTCATTTGAGGCAGACAACTAGTCAGATGAACCAGAACTGCCTAGAATTAGAGAAGACTAAAATTCCATCAAAGGAGAATTTTTAAAAATGAACAATAAAGGAAAATGAGGAAGGGTGGGGACAGAAATTATCAAAGATCTCAGGAGGAAGAAAACTTAAAATCTTGAGAATAAGTAGATAATTCAGTAGGGAAAATACTAAGAAAAAAATAAATATGGCCTACAAATCGAGTTAAAGAGTTCAGGTTTCTGTGAATAAGTATTGCAAGACAAAGGAAAATTAATAAATAAAAGATGAGGCAGAAATTCTTATAGATTCTAAAGAGAATATGGAAATATACCATGATATTCCTGAATGGTTTAAAGGAAAAAGAATTATAAAAGCAAAGTCTATAGCCTGAACAGCAAAAATAATTGACAGAATAGGAAAAAAAATAACTTAAATTTCCAATGACAAGTCTCATTTTAAAAAGAGAGGTTAATTGATTAGAAATGTTAATATAGGGGTGGCTAGGTGGCTTAGTGGATAAAGCACGGGCCCTGGAGTCAGGAGTACCTGGGTTCAAATCCGGTCTCAGACACTTAATAATTACCTAGCTGTGTGGCCTTGGGCAAGCCACTTAACCCCATTTGCCTTACAAAAACCTAAAAAAAAAAGAAAAAGAAATGTTAATATATAGAAACAAAGAACAATCTGGAAGAAAATAAGCAAAAATTAATAACATTAAAAGAAACAACAATTTCTATACAAGCAAAATATATTCTCTTGAAGACAGGAGGCAGAGACAATGTAAGTATTTTAGGGCTCCCAGAAGAATGTAGAAAAACATGTAGAAAAACCTTGAATACTATGATGCAAGAAATAATGCAACAAAACTCCCCAAGACTTCTGAATATGGAGCATAAAGTATCAATTAAAAGGATATATAACTTGGTCTCATAAACAAAACCTATGCTGCAAACTCTGAAAGGTGCTTCATCTAGCAATGGAAAAATCAATCAATTCTTGCTTTGTAACTCCTCATCAATTCTTCTTGTAATGATTGATAGTTGTCCTTCATAATTGAGGAAGATCACAATATCAAGTGAATGATGACATGATATGCACTTTATGCTGATTAAAGCGAGGAGAATATTGTAAAAAGACATCCTTCTCACGGCTTCTTCCAGAATTGACTTTACCCAATATCCTGATAGTATAGGAAACAGGACATCTGGTATTGGTCTGGATATAGTGAGATATCTTTTAAATGTAAGTCTTTCCCATGTAATACAGGCACCTCAATGTTATAGTAATGCTGGGCAGAGCAGCAGTATGGTATTTTTATGGCAACAAACTTAAGACAGTATGATAAAGCTAACTTGTCTCTTAATGATGTAATTGCCAGCATGGTAATTTTTGACAATAATAATTCAACAGTAGAGTAAAACTAAACTTGTCTCTCAATGGTCTTATCATTAATATGGCAATATTTGGTAGCAAGATTTCAAAAGAAGGGCAAAACTAATTGTCCCTTGAACCATACTCCCCCAACACAAAGATTTAAGTTTTCCAGAAAATGTCCATGCCCCAGTGGGTCATGGGAATAACAGTGCCAGATCACTACTCAGCATCATTTATGGTCAGAACTGTGATAATATCTGATCATTTTCAAACCTCTGACTTTTATTCTTTATTAATTAAAACATTCTCTCCAAGAAAGTAAATCTGGGAGTCTTTTCCTTTTTCTCTTGACATTGGATTAACATCAGTAGTACATAAGAGCTAATTATAGGCTATTCCTTCCTCTGACTTTGTTATATCTTTCTGATGTCATCTACTCATAGACACCATACGTTCTCTGTTCTCTGGGTAATGCACAAATTCTTCAAAGACTGAGATGTTGCTATCAATCCTAGATATAGATATAGCTGCAAGCATTTTCAACAACCAAACAGGAAGAATTAAAATATTTCATTTTCAAAGTCTGTAATAATTTAACTAGAATGTCATCTCTACAAGAATGGGGACCATACTTTAATGCATCACTTTGGAGATAGCTATTTAATACATGATTGTTGAACTTAAATTTCCATTAGATCATTGGGTCTTATGTCCTTAGGAGATAGGGAGAGATGAATTATTTCAGCTAATTCAATTGATGTAGTTTTGTTAAATAAACTTAAATATTAAATATCCTCAAACTATTTCTTGTCACTTTTCCTGTGAAGACATATCTTTGTAGTATGTACCTACTTGCTGTATGTACCTGGCTTGAGTATTGTCAGAGTTTTTTACCCATGAGACAGTTGAAAAGCTGTGGCAAATCAGTTATAATTAAAGGTGATTGCAAGTATGAATGATAATGCAGACTTCTGAAATGTGCTAATTTCCTTCTATAATTAACTTGTCAACACTTCCTGTTAATATATGTGGGTGATTGCCAACGTTGATAAAATAAACATTAAGAAATTTGATCTATGGAAAAAAATGTCACATCAAGGAATAGGAAACAGGCTTTTACCTCTTCCAATCCTACTGACTTTTAAAGTACATGGTGACAAATTGTCCTTGATGAGTATAGATTGCTGGCACCTGGGCAGTTTGGGAAATAAACCTATTAAAATATCTACTTGTGGGGTTTCATCTCAGCTAAAGATATTAACTCCACTAAATGGTTTCCACGTGAGGCAGGTTGAAAGGAAAACATTCCTACTAAAGTGAGATTTGACACATGCCACTGCCTTTAAAAAGACTTAGGTTATACAGCTTCAGATTGAGGCCTATAGTGGCTTAATAACCAGACTCCACTTACCACAATTCATATTTTTTTCCTTAGCTTTAGTCTTTAAGATTCCTGATGTATGAATTCACCATCATTTTTACTTCTTTCTCAGAAATATTTGGTAAAAAGCCCCAGTGTTTCTTTTTTTGTGAAACTAATGTAAACATATATTTTATATTCACTGGGAAATTAAAAAAAATTTTGAGACTCACTTTATTGCTCAATTCATTTTATTATGGAAGTTTAGAGCAAATCCTGCAAGATGTCCAAGGTATGCATTTATTTTCTCAAAAGATACTCCAAATATCATCTCCATTTTGTGGATGAGGAAACAGATGTTTAGAAATTTGGAGTGTTTTCCCCAAATCAAACAATCACTAAGTGCTTGGATCTGGGTCCAAGTCTCTGCTGCTTTCAATGCTAATTCTATTTCTACTATACAACTAAAATTTCCAAAACTGGAATTTCAGCTGAACCTAGTCTTAATGTGGGAATCTATTGATTATCCCACTGAAGTAAAATAAATTGCCTTTTGTAATTTGTAAAGAGCATTTCTTGATTGAACCAATCACTCAGAACTGTGAACTGGACTGTATCAAAGGGTATGCACATTTTTATTGCCCTTTGGATATAATTCCAAATTGCTGTCCAGAAAGGTTGGATGAGTTCACAGCTCCACCAACAATGCATTAGTGTCCCAAATTTCCTATATCCCTTCCAACATTGATCATTGTCCTTTCTGGTCATATTGGTCAGTCTGAGAGGTGTGAGGTGGTACCTCAGAAATACTTTAATTTGCATTTCTCTAATCAGTAATGATTTAGAGCAATTTTAATATGACTATGGATAGCTTTGGTTTCCTCATCTGTAAAGTTCCTCTGCATATCCTTTGACCATTCGTCAGTTGAGGAATGGCTTGGGGTTTTTTTTTTATAAATTTGATTCAATTCTCTGATTATTTTAGAAATGAGTCCTTTGTCAGAAATGCTAGTTGTAAAAATTACTACCCAATTTACTACATTTCTTTTGATCTTGGTTACATTGTTTTTGTCTGTGCAAAAGCTTTTTAATTTAATGTAATCAAAATGATCTAGTTTGTTTGAATGGTATTCTCCATCTCTTCCTTGGTCATAAACTGCTTCCCTTTCCATAGATCTGATAGGTAAACTATTCTTCAATCTCCTAGTTTGCTTATAATATTGTCTATTATATCTAAATCCTGTATCCATTTTGATCTTCTTGGTATAAGGTCTGAGGTGTTAGCATAATCAGAGTTTCTGGAATACTAACTTCCAATTTTCCCAACAGTTTTTATCAAAGAGAGAGCTTTTATCCCCAAAGCTTGACTCCTTGGGTTTATCGAACAGCAGATTGCTGAAATCATTTCCTGTTATTACACCTAGTTTATTCCATTAATCCACTACTCTATTTCTTAGCCAATACCAGATAGTTTTGAAGACTGATGCTTTATAATATAATTTTAGATCTGGTAGGGCTAGGCCATTTTCTTTTGCTTTTTTTTCCTTTAAATCCCTGGAAATTCTTCACTTTTTAATTTCTCCATATGAATTTACTTACAATTTTTTCTACCTCATTAAAGTTTTTTGGGGGGATTTTGATTGGTAGGGCACTAAATAAGTAGTTTAATTTAGGTAGAATTGTCATTTTTATTATATTAGCTTGGCCTATCCATGAACAATTGATATTTGCCCAGTTTTTTTTAATCTGCTTTTATTTGTGAGCAAAGTGTTTTGTAGTTGTTTTCATAGAGTTTCTGAAGTATTTTATATTGTATGAAGTTATTTTGAATGGGATTTCTCTTTCTAGTTATTGCTGCTGTATCTTGTTATTAATATATATAGGAATGTGGAGATTTGAGGTTTTATTTTATATTCTGAGATTTTGCTAAAGTTGCTAATTGTTTCTAGTAGTTTTTTAGATGATTTTTTTAGGATTCTCTAGGTATATCATCATGTCATCTGCAAAGAATGAGAGTTTTGTTTCTTCCTTCCCAATTCTAATTCTTTCAATTTCTCTTCTCTTATTGCTGAAGCTAACATTTCTAACACAATATTGAATAGTGGTGGTGATAATGGGCATCCTTGTTTTACCCCTGATCTTATTGGGAAGCCTCTAACCTATCCCCATTTCTTATAATGCTTGTTGATGGTTTCAGATAGATGCTGTTTATCATTCTAAGGAACAATCTATTTATTCCTATGCTCTCTAGTGTTTTTTACAAGGTGCCCCCAGATCTCTATGGGGGAGCTTACCTGTGACTTATCCACCTTCCGGGCGTCCCTGGGTCTGTTGACCAGCAACAGTCTTGAGTGAAGAGTCAAAGAAGACCAGAGACAAGGAGAGTTATGCAAGCAAGTTTTATTGCTGTGCAGCTACATCTTGGAGCCTCTTTCTCTCCTGCCCATCCTATTATCCCCCTAAGTCTGCCTTGACAGCACGTGAAGACCTCATGCACAGAAGTGAAGGGGCCAAACAAGGAGAGCCTTACCAGCATGATCTGCTTCAAGCCCATCCCAGCTATTCCCGTAATAGCAGTTCCTGGGAGTAAATGAAAATAGGCTGAGACCCTCTGCACTCCCTAAATTCTAAGGATATTACAAGTTTCCCTTCCATCCCTTGGTCACATGAGAATGTGCCCTTTACTTGATCTCAGCTCCCTTTAACTAGGAATGGTTGTATTTTGTCAAAGGCTTTTTCAGCATCTATTGATATAATCATGTGATTTCTGATAGGTTTGTTATTGATATAGTTAATTAAATCAATAGTTTTCCTAATATTGAACCAATCTTGCATTCCTGGGATAAATCCTGCTTGGTCATAGTGTATTATCCTAGTGATAACTTGCTGTAATCGCTTTGCTAGATTTATTTAAGATTTTTGTATCTATACCCATTAGGGAGATAGGTCCATAATTTTCTTTCTCTGTTTTGACTCTTCCTAGTTTGGATCAGCACCATATTGGTGTCATAGAAAGAGTTAGGCAGAATTCTGTCCTCACCTATTTTGCTAAAGAGTTTATGTTAAACTGGAACCAATTTTTCCTTAAATGTTTGATAGAACTCACCTGTGAATTCATCTGGCCCTGGAGTGTTTTTTGTAGGGAGTTCAATAATGGTTTGTTGATTTTCTTTTTCTAAGATAGGATTATTTAAATATTTAATTTCTTCTTCATTTAACCTGGACAACTCATATTTTTTAAATATTTATCCATTTCACTTAGATTATCAAATTAAATAGCATACAGTTGGGCAAAATAATTCCGCATTGTTACTTTGATTCCCTTTCATTGGTGGTGAGTTGACCTTTTTCACTTATGATACTAGTAATTTGGTTTTCTTCTTTCATTTGTTTAAATCAAATTAACCAGAGGTTTATGGTTTATCAATTTTATTGATATTTTTCATAAAAACCAACTCTTGTTTTTGTTTATTAATTCAATACTTTTTTTTTAGGTTTTTGCAAGGCAAATGGGGTTAAGTGGCTTGCCCAAGGCCACACAGCTAGGTAATTATTGAGACCGGATTTGAACCCAGGTACTCCTGACTCCAGGGCTGGTGCTTTATCCACTATGCCACCTAGCTGCCCCCTCAATACTTTTCTTGCTTTCAATTTTATTCATTTCTCCTTTAATTTTTAGAATTTCTAATTTGGTATTTAAATGGTGGTTTTTAATTTGTTCTTTTTCTAATTTTTTTAGTTGCATGTTTAGTTCATTGATTTCTTCTTTCTCCAATTTATTCATGTAAGCATTTAAAGATATAATATATCCCCTGAAAACTGCCTAGGCTATATCCCATAATTTTCTGTATGCTGCCTTGTTATTATCATTATCTAGGATGAAATCATTGATTCTTTCTATAAATTGTTGTTTGATCCACTCATTCTTTAAAATCAGATTATTTAGTTTCCAATTCATTTTAGGTCTATCTCTCCCTGGCCCATTATGGCATGTGACTTTTATTGCATTATGATCTAAGAAGGATATATTCACTATTTCTGCCTTTCTGCATTTGATTATTTGGTTTTTATGGACTAGTACATGGTCAGTTTTTGTACAAGTGCCATATACTTCAGAAAAAAAGTACATTCATTTTTATCCCCATTCAATTTTCTCCAAAAGTCTATCATGTCTAGGTTTTCTAACATTCTATTTAGCTCCTTAACTTCCTTCTTGTTTATTTTATGGTTGGATTTATCTAAATATTAGAGCAGGAATTTGAGGTCTCCCATCAGTAGAGTCTTGCTTTCTATGTCATTCTGTAACTCATTTAACTTCTCCTCTAAAAATCTGGATGCTGTACCACTTGGTGCATACATATTTAGTATTGAAATTGCTTCATTGTCTATGGCATCTTTTAGGAAGATATAGTTTCCTTCCTTATCTCTTTTAATGACATCTATTTTTGCAGATGCTTTGCCTAAGATAAGGATTGCTACCCTTGCTTTTTCACTTCAGCTGAAGCAAAATATATTTTGCTCCAGCCTTTTACCTTTACTCTGTATGTATCTCTCTGCTTCAAATGAGTTCTTGTAAGCAGCATATTGTAGGATTCTAGTTTTTAATCCAGTCTGCTATTTGCTTATGTTTTATGGGAGAGTATTCCATTCATATCCAAAGTCATAATTACTAACTCTTTAGTACCCTCTGTTTATATTTTTCCCCTTTTTTCATTTTATCCATATTCCTCAGTATTTTGTTTCTGAATACCTTCAGTATAATTTTGCCCTTTTATCCAACCACCCTCCCCTTTATTCCCCCTTTCCATTTGCCCCTTCTTCCTTATAATAGTTCCTCTTTTCTTTCCCCTTCTACCTTTCCCCTTTTTTATACTTGAAAGGTAAGATAAGTTTCTCAACTTAACTGAATGTGTATATGCTAACTTTATGCCTAATCTTATGAGAATAAGATTCAGGTGATTCTCACCTCCTTCTTTCTTCCCCTCTATTGCAATATACTTCTTTATGTAATTTGATTCACCCCATTCAATCTCCTCCATCCTCCCTTCTCTTTACTGCCCCCCCTTTTTAAGGAGATCTTGTTTTTTAATCATTCTATCAGTCACGGATAAGTCATGAGTGTCCATCATTTCTAGTTAAGTATATTCTCTCTAATAGAGTTACAATTCTTGAGTGTTATGAGAATCTTTCTCCCAGGTGGGGATATAGTCAGTTTCACCTTATTGGATAGCAGTTTTTTTTTCCTTTACCCTTTTGTTTACCTTTTCATGGGTCTCTTGAGGCTCCTGTTTGATGTTCAAATTTTCTATTTAGCTCTGGTCTTTTCATCAGGAAGAGATGGAAGTCTGCTATTTCATTAAATGGCCATCTTTCCCCCTGGAAGACAAGGCTCAGTTTTGCATTCCAAGCTCCCTTGCTTTTCAGCATATCTCATTCCAGGTCCTTTGATCCCTTAATGTTGATGCAGTCAGGTCCTGTGTAATCCTAACTGTGGCTCCTTGGTATCCCAATTGTTTCTTTCAGGTTGCTTGCAGGGTTTTCTCTTTTATATGATAATTCTGGAATTTGCCCACAATATTCCTTGGTGTTTTCATTTGGGGATCCCTTTCAAGTGGGGATTGATGTAGTCTTTCAAAAATTATTTTGCCTTCTGGTTCCATTATATCAGGCAGTTTTCTTTCAATAGATCCTGAAATATTTTGTCCAGGCTTTTTTTAATCCTCAATGTGTTCAGGAAGCTCATTGATTCTTAAGTTGTCTCCTCTTGATCTATTATCTAGGTCAGTAGTTTTGCTGATGAGATATTTTATGTTTTTTTCTATTTTTTATTTGTTTGATTTGTTTAACAGATTCTTCTTGTCTCATGAAGTCATTAGTTTCCACAGATTCCACCCTTTTTTTAGAGAAGAATTTTCTTCATTTAACTTTTGTAACTCCTTTTTCAATTGGTCAATTCTATTTTCAAAGGAGTTTTCCATTTGACCAACTGTAGTTTTGAGAGAATTATTTTCTTTTGCATTTACCCAAATGAGGATTTGAGAGAATTATTTTCTTTTTGTATTTGCCCAATTGTATTTTGCAAGATTTTTTTTCTTGTTGCAGGAGGTGTTTATGGTCTCTTGATTTCTTTTTTCCAATTTTTCCAATTGATTTTTAAACTCTTTCCTGATTTCTTCTAGGAAGTCTTTCTGGGCTGGAGACCAAGTCATATTCTCCTCAGAAGTTCTAGATCTCTCTGAGTCAGGGTCTTTATCTTCTAGGAATTATTCTATGGACCCCCCCCCACTTTTTGCTGACCTTTCTTCATTTTCCTAGGATCTTTTGTTGGGGAGGTCCTAGTTCATAGAGGTTTGGTATTGAGATCCCTAGAGGCTTTGTTCACTGGGTTTAGTAACTCCAAGTGGGTCACAAGTATGGAGTGCTGGTTACTTTCTCTGGAGTGTCTGTGGTCTTGATTTGAGGCCCTCTCCCTAAGCCTGGAGGGGGGTGGGGGGAGCAGCAGCATCTGAATTGTCCTTGAACAATGTGGGCTGGGCCCTGGGGTGAGAATGTTAATCTCCCTTTCAGTTGAGGGAGCTCTGCTGCCCACACCTGAGCCTGGGATGGGGGGTGGGGATGGGCCCAAGCCAAGCGGATCAATATCTAGATGTCCAGCAGCACTGCAACTCTCTGTGCTGGGGTTCTTCAGACCTCTGTTCCCATAGCCAAAGACTCCATGGCTGATCTTAGGTTAGTCCAGTTCTCTCCCCGTCCCTGCTGGCTCTCTGCTCTCTGTCCCCAGTTCACCCACACTCCTGGAGACAGATCTTTTAGTAGATACACTTCTCCTAGCTTCTCTTTCTGGGTTTTGTCAATTGGATTTCTGTTAAGACATATTTTCATATGCTTGTCTTCTCTCTGCCATCTTGGCCAGAAGTCCCACTCATGATTTCCTTCACATTCATAACTTGTTCAGCCATTCCCCAATTGATGGGCATTCCCTCAGTTTCTAAATCTTTGTCACTACAAAAAAGATGCTACAAACATTTTTGTACACAGTCTTTTCCCTTTGGGACATAAACCAAGAAGTGGTTTTGCTGGATCAAAGGATATGCTTTATTTTATTGTCCTTTGGACATAGTTTCAAATTGCTCTCCAGAATGGTTGGATTAGCTCACAACTCCACCAAAAGTACATCAGAATCCCAGTTTTTCCACATCCTCTCCCACATTGTTCATTTTCCTTTTTTTAAAAAAATATTTATTTTTCAAACTGCATACAAAGATAATTTTCAAACATTCTTTTTTGTAAGGCTTTGAGTTTATATTTTTCTTCCTCCCTCCTTTCTCTCCCCCCTCTTCCTAACAGAAAGAAATCTAATTTAGGTTATATGTTTATAACTATGTTAAACATATAGCCATATTACTTGTGTTGTGAAATAAGAATCAATCAAAAAAAGGGGGGGAACATTAGGCAGGAAAAAAGCAAAATACCTAAGATAATTCTTTAAAATTTGTTCTGCATTAAAACTCCATAGTTCTTTCTCTGGATATGAATGGTATTTTCCATTACAAGTCTTTTAGAATTGTTTTTGATTATTGAACTGCTGAAATGTACATCATTGTTGTTCATCACACAATGTTGCTGTTAGTGTGTACAGTGTTCTCCTGGTTCTGCTCAAGTCAATCAGCATCAGTACATGGATATCTTTCCAGGTTTTTCTTAAATTTGATTCTTCATGATTTCTTATAGTACAAGAGTGCTCCATCACATTCATATACCACAATTTGTTCAGTTATCCCCAATTGATGGGAATTTCCTCGATTTCCAATTCTTTGCCACTACAAAAGGAGCTACTATAAGTATTTTTGGACATGTGGGGTTTTTACCCTTTCTTGTGATCTTTTTGGATATAGATCTAGCAGTAGTATCATTGGATCAAAGGGTATGTACAGTTTTATTGTCCTTTGGAAGTAATTCCAAATTATTCTCCAGAAAAGGGGAATCAATTTACAACTCTACTGATAATGCATTAGTGTCCCAGTTTTCCCATATCCCTGCCAGCATTGATCATTTCCCTTTTTTGTCATTTTAGCCAATCTGATAAGTGTGATGTAGTACCTCAGAGTTGTTTGTATTTGCATTTCTCTAATCAATGATTTGGAATATTTTTAATATTATTATAGATAGCTTTAATTTCTTCATCTGAAAACTACCTCATCATATTCTTTGGCCATTTATCAATTGGGGAATGACTTGTATTTTTATAAATTTGACTCAGTACTCTATATATTTTGGAAATGAATCCTTTGTCAGAAACTCTAGCTGTGAAAATTGTTTCCCAGATTTCTGAATTCCTTGTAATTTTGACTACATTTGTTTTATATGTGCAATTTTTTTTGATTTAATGTAGTTATTTTGTCCTTCTTTTTTGAAGAAGGCCACAACATCACGGAGGTGATGCCATGACAAGCATGTGAACTGGTTTGAGTGGAGGGGATTCTGTGCTAAGTCACCATCTTCACTTTTTCCTCCAAAGTCATCTGGGTCCAGTGGCCAGATGTGAATCAGGATGACTGGAGATGGCCTTGAATGTGAGGCAATCAGAGTTGCCCAAGGTCACACAGCTAGTAAGTAGCAAGATACGAGGCCAGATTTGAAATCCCGTCCTTCTGAATCCAAGATCAGTGCACCACTAGCTGCTCTGATTATCAGTGAATCTATATGAGTTAATAAGATCACCAAGAGAAGAAAGAAAATAGAAGAGGTCCCAGGACAGAGCTCTGAGATATAGCTTTGAGATACAGTGGGCATGAGTGATAATTCAGAAAAGAAAAGAGACTAAGTATACCAAGTCCATTCAGGGACTTGTTTTATTTTTTTTCTTTCAGAAACTCCTTATAGTGCCAGTACCTTGACCCCTTCTAAGCTTGGGGCAGTTATATGGATAAGGTATGTGGACCCAAACTCAAAGACATTGTTTCAGGAAATATTATACATTTAATCTAATATTAAAATTTAGGAAACTGCTTTAAGTTTCATACTAGCTATCCTAACAAATGAGATAAATATAAGCTACCCAATTAAATGAATAATGTGAAGGCCTTTTCCTGGTTAGTTCTATCTAAAATGAAAAGGATGAATGTCTGTGGTAGTTTCTCTCAATATTTAGTATTAAGATTTTTTTAAAAAATATTTCTACCTTTTCTCCATAGTGGTAAAGAATTGGAAATTGAGGGGACACCCATCAATTAATTGGGAAATGATCAACTATGATGGACTTGCACATTTCTACAATAATCAAAGACAATTCTAAAAGACATTTGATAGAAAATACCATTCTTGTCCAGAGAAGGAACTATAGAGTTCAAATATAAAGCAAAGTTTATTATTTTAAATTTTTAAAAGTTATCTTATGTATTGTCTTTTTTCTCTCTAACTTTTTTTCTGATTGGATTTGATTTCTTCTTTCAAAATATGATTAATATGGATTTGTGTTTAGCATGGAAAATGTTGTATACATTTATAGCTTACATTAGATTATTTTCTGTTGGAGGAGGGAGAAGGGAGGGAAGGACGAAAATGTAAAACTCAAAATTTAGCAAAAAATGATTCTTGAAAACTAACATTGCATGGAGTTGGAAAAATAAATAAAATGTTTAATAAAAAATAATAACTTTACAGCAATTCACATTATATAATGTTTTAGATTTGCAGAGTCCTTCCTTTTGCAACTGGAAATTCATTTGTGATTCACATGTGAGAAAAATGATGGTAGGAGGCTTAGTGAAACTTGTCCATGATCACACTACTAAGTGTCTGAAGCAATATTGAATTCTGAGACCCCCCTTTTTGTTATAATATAACTACTGTAAAGGTCATTTGCAGTCCTTTTGTAGAACTGATGGTATACTCTTTCTTTTGATTAAAAAGTTGATTTTTTTTCACTCAAAAATGAAAGGGGAAAAAAAAGGAGTCTAAGAAGAGGATAGGCAGGAGAAGAAGCCAGAGAATAGCATCTCTCAAAAAACCAAAGGTAGAGCATGTGGTCAATAATTTCAATTGCAGCAGAGAGGTTCAGGAAGATGAGGACTAAGAAGAAAATACATTTAGTGTTTAGGAGATCATTGGTAACTTTGGAGGGAGCAGTTTTAGCAGAGTGATGGAACTGAAATAAAATTGCAGGTGTGGCTAGAGGGAAAATATTGTGCATGTTTTAGTAGGGATTAGATAGGTAAGAAGTCTATCCTCTGGGATAAAGGAGAAAATGGTGAAAAATGACATGAAGTGGTTGAGAGATGAGGAGGTTTCAGTGGAAGAGCAGGAGAGAAGAATTCTTGTAAATAGCCTCCATTTTTTCCAGTAAAAGTATAAGATAAGAGTTTCAACCAAGATACTTGTCTTTGTACATGTTTGTTTGTGTGTGTGTGTGTGTGTGTGTGTGTGTGTGTGTGTGTGTGTGTGTGTGTGTAGGGAGTGAGTTTACCATTGGAGGTTTAAGGAAAGGAGAGAAGAAACTGGGAAGTCCAACTCAAAATGACAAAAGGATTAAACATACTATAAAATATTCAAGGCATATAAGTGTAATTTAAAATGTTCTTTAGAAAAATAAGAAATTAATGATAATTGAAAGGATAGTCATTGTTCATGCTTGGACTGTACTCAGAAAAAATCATATTAACTAAACTAATTTTCAAATTTAGTGTTATACCAAACTACCAAAAAGTTCCTTTGTGAAGACAGACAAAAGAATAATGAAACTGAGTTGGAGAGGGAAAAAAAGATCTAAAATTTCAAGGAAAATAATGAAAAAAGTAGACATTGAGAAGTAATAGCATTTCCAAGTCTCAAATAACATTATGAAGCAATAATCATCAAGATCACTTGGTACTGGTTAAAAAAATTTTTAAATAGATTAATGGAACAGAAAGCAAAGGAGGATTAGGAAAAAATGGAAAGTTTAACCCTAACCCAACCTGTAATTGAATCATGTTTGATATTAAATAATAATTTAACAATGCTTGGTAAAAAGAGACTAGAAATTACTCACAGAAAGATTCCCTGTTTGATAGGATATGCTGGGAAATCTGAGAAGTTTGGTAAGAAAATAGGTATAAAACAGCACATTAAACACATAAGGTATCTAGGTGGCACATTTGAAGGATTGCCATACTTGGTCACAAAGACTTGAGTTCAAATCAAGCCCCAGATACTTACTAGTTGTGTCACTGTGATCAAATTACTTAACTTCTATCTGCCTTAGTTTTCTTATCTGTAAAATGAGGATAATAATAGCACCTATCTCCCAGGTTGTTATGGGGATCAAATGAGAATATTTGTTTGCCTGTTTATTTATTTGAGCTTTTTTTTTGCAAGGCAATGGGGTTAAAAGACTTATCCAAGGTCACAAAGGTAATTATTAAGTATTGAGACTGGATTTGAACTCAGGTCTTCCTGAGTCCAGGGCCAGTGTGCTCTACCCACTGCACCACCTAGTTGCCTCATTAAATGAGAACATTTGAAGGAGAGGCAGTCAAGGTTAAGTGACTTGCCCAAGATAACACAGGCAGAGTTACGTGACTTGCCCAGGGTTACACAATTTGAATTTTAATTCTTGTTCTCCTGAATATCCACTGTACCACCAGCTACTCAACTGAGACAAACAGATGAAGTGACTTACTCAGAGTCACACAGTTGGTATGCATCTGACTTGAATTTGAACTCTAGGTTTCCTGGCCCAAAACTCTATCCACTGAACCACTTCTCACTTGTTAAGTACATACTAAAAAGAGAGCAAAGACAGAATGAAACATCCTAAATAAGACAGTATTTATAGCAGCACTTTTTGTGGTATTAAAGTGCAAGGAATAATGAAGATGCCCACTGATTGGAGAATGGCTAAATAAATTGTTGTATATAAATGTAATGGGAATATTATTGTTCTCTAAGAAATGGTGAATATGATAAATACAAGAAGCTTGGGAAGGTTTATATAAATTGCTGGAGAGTAAAGTAAGCAGAACCAAGAAACTATGCCAGTAAAAATATAAAGCACTAAATAAACAAATGAACAAACAAAATGTCCTGAATGCTATGTAATTATAATAACAAAGTTTCATCCTAAAGAACTGGTGAGAGAATTTACCTTCTCTTTTTTTGCAGAACTGAAGGACTATGGGTGCAGAAGCATATCAGATTTGATTGATTTTAATTTTACTGAGTTGAGTTTTCTCTAGTTTTAATTTTATTCTTTATCATAAAAGATGATCATCAACTAGAAAAAAAGGAAAGGAATATGCTTAGTAATGTATATGTTTTAAAAACAAAAGATATCAATAACATTTAAAATTAAAAATAAGAAAAGAGAAAACTACTTTACTTGAGTGCTCTCATTTCCATCCAAGTGCTTTCTTGAAATCACTGAGCTAAAATCACAGATATAATACTTGCCTGATTCTTGAGCCTAGCTGAAGTAGTTGATAATGAATGAGATCAATTATAACCAGCATAACTGCCAGGCTATGTGTTTAAGTGGAAAAATAATTATGAGAACCTATAGCTTAAAATCATAACAAGTGCTAAAAAGCTCCTTTTGGCCCAGGATACATACTCACTATCCCTTGGGTTATAGGTTTTTAGGTATTATAATCTTTCTTGAGAATTTAGTAAATACTACTCCAGTGAGTCTATGATACAATTGATTTGGGTACTCCTTCCATTCAGATTTCAAATCAAACACACCTGCCCATCCTGTATGACTCCTATACATGTTTTTCTATAAATTCACCATCATGTACCCATCTAACATGCTTAGGTATTTTTTCTGCCCTTGTGACACACATGGATACTATTAGAATATGTAATCTATTTTCTGGTTATCCCTTACTTTTACTATATTTCCAATCCATATTGTTTTTCTCATGACATGCATATGATGAGTAATCCTTCACCTGGTTTCTGTTGTAATTCTTCATTTTCAAAAATATTTTAACTTGCAAACAACAGCTACCCATATATCCTTTCATTTCCTTTGGGTTATTTTTAACATTAATTCCATGGAAGTTGAAATATTTGATGACTCAGAGCCATGTATTTAATAATCCTATGTTTGTGTGGCTGCAATCTCAATATTATCTTCAATTCTTTACTATCTCTTTGTCAACATATATAATCAGTTGTCAAATCTTTATTCTTTCCTGCTTTTCCTTCCTTCTTTTTGTTCACAGAATTACCACCTTAGCTTAGGACCTCATTACCTGTTGGCTGGACTATTCCTGTTTCAAGTCTCTACTCTAACCCATCCTCCATTCAGCTGTCAAATTAATTTTTTTTTAAAGTTCAGGTATAAGGTTTTCCCTTCTATCCAATAAGCTCCAGCGATGCCTCCTTACCTCCAAGATCAAATGTAAAAAATCCTATTTAGCTTTTAAAGCCATTAATAACCTGATCTCCATCTATCTTTGATGTTTTCTTATACCTTACACCACTCCACTTACACAGTTCAGTAACATTGCTCTTTCTATTCTTCCCACATGATTCTCCACTCCCAAATTGGAGTATTTTCTCTGGTTGTTTCACATGCCTGGAGTTCTCTCCCTCCCCATCTCCACCTCCTGACTTCTCTGGATTGCTTGAAGCCCAAGCTAAAAGCTCATCTAAAATAGAAGACTTTGAAAAGAAGCCTTTTCCTAATCTCCTTTATTACTAGTTCCTTTATTCTGTTATTCTCTCCAGTTCATCCTATCTCCATCTAGTTTGTAGATAGTTGTTTTCATGTTTCCCCATTTAAACATGAGCACTTTGAAGAAGGGACTAGTTTTCCCTTTCCTATTATTATTAGTACTAAACAAAATACTTGCCATATAGTTGGTACTTCATAAATGCTTGCTGACTTGACTTTCTAATATTTGCTTAATTGGACATACTGGCTCAGTTTACTCTTTACTCCAACCTATCTTCCTCAAAATATCCTTCTTCAAAAAAAAGTGATTTTTCTATGACCAGGTCACATCATTCTTTGATGAGCTCTATAGGCTCCCTACTTGAGGTAAACTCTTCACCTTAGTTTTACAAGCTTATATAACCTGGTTTCATGGACATCACTTCTCTTACCAAGCTCTAAGTCCAACCAAATTGTATTTCTTACTGTTCCTTCTCTGTGGCTCATCATCTCCTATCACCGTACTTTTATCCTAGCTGGACCTCATGAATGTAATTCATTGCCACCTCATAATGTCTCATGCCCTTCAAAACTCAGTTTGTCTTTTACCTTCTACATAAAACCTTTCTTGACCCCACCCCCAAAGCTGCTAGTAACTATCTCCCTAAATAGTTTTGTATTTATTTTTTTTAATTTTTCTGCACCTATATTTCTCCCAATAGATTGTATGGTTATGTGAGCATGGATTAATTCGTTTTTATTTTGGGATTCTGATTCCCTAGAATAGTTCTGATAAAAGAGTTGTTGTTGTTTGTCCTTCATTCTGGAAAAAGACCATGACATTGGACAGGTGATGCCATGAGAAGCCAGTTAATTAGATTTGACTGAGGAGGTGCTGTGCTAAGTTACAAGTCTCACTTTGTCCTCTGACAAATAGCTGATGCTTAATAAATGCTTATTAATTGGTTACAAAAAGTTTAATAAAGAACAAAATCAAAAAGATAATCCTTTATTTCAGGGAAAGACTTAAGGTCATAACAAAAATTGTACCATTTCCTAAAGGCAATCCAGGCCACTGCTCTCCTCTTCAATTATGGGTCAAATTTATTACCCAGTTTGGATATATGTCCAAGAGATTTATGCTGTTAAACAGGTTCTATGTGTTGGGCATCCTACCAACCTATTGTTATCTTACTTGATCTTATTTAATAATTAAATAATTATCATCATTAAATTTGAACAATATAAGAGGAAATTAATAATTAAAAATGTACAAATTAAATACAACTCCCTGAGAGGCTGACTCAAAGAAAACCTAATTAAATATTCAGGATAATTCTTCCTCCATTATTTGTTTGGAAACAAATTGAGAAATATTCTTTAATTTAGGTTATGGCTTCTTTTGTAATGACTCTTCTGTCAGAAAGATTATTTGCCCATACATACAAAAAAGCAATAAGATCCCTAATATTTTGGCAAATTTTTGTTGAATAAAACATGTTTCTTCAATTACCTTTCATATTTCATAGGGAAAAGAATTCTTGGAAAGCATGTTTGTATGTAACTTATGTTCAGAAGTACTAATGTACTTATTAACTCAGTTGAAGATACCGGCTCTGTTATAGGATTCTTTCACCATCACACTTGGAATTAGAAATTGCTCAAAAAATACAGTGACTTACAATGGTAGTCACAATGAAGACCTTACAAACTTATTTGGAGTCTTATCCAACAGAAAGGGTTACTAAGATACCTTCTTTTTATATGTGACTTCTGTGCACATTTTAAAGATAAAGATGGACAAATATCTATCTGGGGTACACACAAACATCCTGGGTCCAGGGAATAAATTAGATACCTTCTAGACTATTAAAACATGTCATCTTAGTGATATTCATGGACCTATACACTCAATATTCTTTTTTTTGTCAGTGTCACCAAAGACCATGTGGGAAGCGAGACCAGTGCTCTTGAAATCAAATAATTGTAAATCTGTAATTCCAACACCATTATATATTTCTCCTTTGTGATTAATTTATTCTAGATCTCTTAATCACAAAGATTAATAAGGGATAGGTACAGAAAATTTCTTCTCCCACCACTCATCTCCAAATGAGGGACCAAGGTCTTGAACACTCATAATTATCTCCAAGGCTACAAATGACGATCTTGGAATCATTTTTCTAACATGATGAAGCACAGAAAAACTAGAGGCTTGATTTGGATTGTGAGCAAATTTCTGATATATATTATTAAGTAAAGATTTGATAAACATTCAGAAAAGAGAATAGTGATGACAGAGTCAGCATGGTTTTGTAGATTGTGATTCCTTTTTCTGTATTATCACCAGACTAGTAAATTCAAGAAATGGTTTAAATATGTTATTCAGTTATGTCTGTTATCTTCATGACCTTATGTCCATGGTGTTTTCTCGGCAAAGATACTGGAGTAGTCTGTTATTTCCTTCTCCAATGTGAGGCAATTTTACAGATGAAGAACTGAGGCACAGCTAGTAAATATCTGAGACCACATTTAAACTCAGATTTTCCTGACTCTGGATCCAGTATTCTTTC
Source organism: Macrotis lagotis (assembly GCF_037893015.1). Lineage (NCBI taxonomy): Eukaryota > Metazoa > Chordata > Mammalia > Peramelemorphia > Peramelidae > Macrotis > Macrotis lagotis. The sequence continues at coordinate 520,699,551 of NC_133666.1, read as the reverse complement.
CATTGAGCCAACTAGTACAACAGTATCTTAGTGATACTTTGACACATTCTGATGCCATTTTTTAAAACTATTTTAAAGTTTTGGCTTTTGTGGATAGTTATATCTCAATTAATTTCTATCCAATTGAAAGTCTATTTGCCACAAAAAAAGTTAAACAAAACTTCCAATACAATAGAGTACACAATATAGTGCTTTTGCAGCTCTTTTGCTTACCTACTGTCAAGAAAGAAATGTTTAATATCAGAAGGAAGTGTGTTTTGTAAAGTTTTTAAACAATTATATCTTTTAAAAATGAATATTTAATTTCTCCCATAATTACACATTGAGAAAATTTTTAGCATTCATTTTTACAAGATTTTGAGTTCTAAACTTTTCTTGCTCACTTTCTTTCAATCCTCTCTTGTGACAATAGAAAGTAGTTTGAAATTATATATGTATATGTATATATGCTATCATATATAACATATTTCCATATTAGTCTCATGAAGAAGAAACAGATCAAAAGGAAAAAATCACAAGAATCAAGTAATTGAAAAAATATGCTTCGATCTGCATTCAGAGTCCATCAGTTCTTTGCTTACGTATGGACAGCATTTTCCTTTGTGAGTTCTTTTAATTGTCTTGGATCACTGTGTTGCTGAGAAGGGCTGAGTCATTCATAGTTGATCATCATACATGTTGTAGATATTGTACATTTTGTTTTCCTGGTTCTGCTCATTTCACTTTGGATTAGTTCATACAAGGCTTTCCAGGTTTTTCTGATATCTGCCTGTTCATTTTTTATTGCATAATAATATTCCATAACATTCATATACCACAGCAAATGATGGGCATGCAACGATTCCAATGTTTTGCCACCACAAAAATGGTTGCTATTAATAATTTTGCACATTAGTCTTTTTCCCTTTTACCACCTAGTAGTGGTATTGCTGGATCAAAAGGTATGAACAGTATTATAGTCTTTGGGCAGAGTTCTAATGGCTCTCCAGAATAGTTGGATCAGTTCACAATTCCACCAACAATTCATTAGTGTCCCAACTTTCCTACATCCTACAATATTCATCATTTTCTTTTTTTTTTTGTCACACTGCCCAAACTGATAGGTATGAGGTGATATCTCAGAGTTTTTTTAATTTGCATTTCTTTAATAAAAAGTGATTTGGAGGGGCAGCTAGGTGGCACAGTGGATAGAACACCAGCCCTAGAGTCAGGAATACCTTAGTTCAAATCCGGTCTCAGATGCTTAATAATTACCTAGCTGTGTGGCCTTGGGCAAGCCACTTAACCCATTTTCCTTGCAAAAAACTAAAAAGGAATCTCCTAACTCCTTGTTCTGCATTCAAGCCACCAATGACATTTAGTTGTTCTTTGTGATGAAGGAAAATGTTGTTAGTAACTGTTTGGTTCTAAATCACATAAGAGAAGACAACCCACACAGATCATCTGTGGTATATTTGCAAGTCTGTGAATACAGACAAAATGTGAGGAAGCACAACCCTTGCAGTTTCAGTTCTGGTGGTGATACTTCTTGCTAGGGTGCGGCCTCTTTAGGTCTCATGGATTACATTTTTATAGAGGGTGATGAAACTTACTCTATTTAACTCACAAGATTGTTATAAGGAAAACACTTTGTAAACCTCAACATATTACATATCATATAAACTCATTATTTTTTCTATCTTGGTGATAGTCCAAAGTCATCAGCTATTACTAGACATTGTCTTAGAGGTGGCATGGTGGTTAGAGGGCTGGCACTTACTAGTTGTGTACCCTTAGGCAAGACACTTAACCCCATTTGCATCAGTTTCCTCATCTGTAAAATGAACTAGAGAAGTAATGAACATCCATTTCAGAAAAACCCACATTGGAACATGAAGAGGCAGACACAATTGAAACAATTGAATGATAGTGGGATCTATTAAACTTGGATTCCTAAACCCCTGTCAAAATCACAGGAAGTATACAGGACTAAAATAATTGCACCATATAGCTATCTGAAACACAATGAATCATAGAGATTTGATGGCTAAAAAATAACTTGGGGCAATCATTGTAGACATAGATAGCCACAAATGGTACTACTAAATTACTATATTGAATGTATTATTTGGTTAGAGACAGAGTAAATTTTTTTTAAAAGTCCTTGTCTTCAAGGAGTTTATATTATAAACAAATAGTGTTGGTCCCAGGAAAACAGTGAAGAAGGTGAAAATGTTATTTCGCATGCATATCATCCTTTAGGATTAAGGGGTACCCTCTTTCAATTCCCTATCCCCTGCACAATGTAAAAGGTAAAAATTAACTGTCTCCTGAAATGCTTTTTAAAGTTAAGAGAGTTTCCAGTGGTTAAAGGTTATATACAAGAGAATAGGAATTTTTCTGTCCTGTTAGGTCCTATGATGTTTGGCATATATTGTTGGAAAGGCAGTTAGATAGCAGGGAGAATAAAGAACTGGTATTGAAGTCAGGAAGACCTGAGTTCTGGCTCAGATGGTTTTAGAGGAGAAAATCAGGCTGGTGATTTAGCACAAGTAGCCACCTAACCCAAATGCAGTTCATATGTATACCATGGCATCACTTTGTTGATATCATGATCTTCCAGAACAAAGGACAAGCATCATCATCATCAATCATCATATTGCTTGTATCATTCTGTGGACACAATATATTGCCTTGTTAGAGTGGGTTTTGTGAATCTGAAAAATAAGATATCTAACAACCTGTCATTTCCCACTGAAGTCTTAATGTTGAATTCTTTTTTTGGCAAGGTAATTGATTTAAAGTCACTTAATAATTACATAGGTAATTATTAAGTATATGAGATCAAATTTGAACTCAGGTCCTTCTGACTCCAGGGCCAGTGCTTTATTGACTGTACCACCTAGCTGCCCCAACATCAAGTTCTAAAAGAAACCTCAGTCACTATCATATCCAAATTTAGAGATATCTTTACTTCAAATATTCATATGAACTCTTTGTGCCTGACCTATGTTGGAACCTTCTGAGCTTATATTGATCTGATCAGCCATGATCATTGTCTAATATTTTCCACATAATATAGGGCATAATCATTGTTCATTGGTTGGTAGACTGATCAAACTCAATATCCAGTTTGGTTTTAACCCTTTGGAAGAGAGTGTTCCTTTTTGCCTCTGTCAAAGCTATGACTGAGAATTTATCTACTTGATACCTCTTTCCTAAGAGTAGAAGTTTTGCAGATTTATCAATTTTCCTCCACACCATACAGCTTCATTTAACTTGAAAATTGTCCTACAGATCAGTCCATGAACAGTCTCTTTGAGGAAAGCATCATGGACAAGGTAGAGAAGTATGTGAATATGTTTGTATATGTATGCACGTGCATATTTAATACAAAAACAGTGAAGTGATAGTTAAGAGGTCTAGGCTCTCATCCTAGCAAATTATTTAATTTTTCTGATCCTCAAGTTTCCCATCTGTAAATTAAGAGGGTTATATAGATTATAACTAGTATTTATTTAGCACTTTAAAGGTTTACAAATTATTAATCTCATTTTATCATCTTCACAACCCTGAAAGGTTGCTATGATGCCTATTCTACAGATGGGGACACTGAGGCAGCCAAAGTTAAATTACTTGTCTGGGGTCACAAAATTAGGAAATGTCTGAGGCCAGATTTAAACTCAGTTCAAGTAGTATTGGTTCTTTTCCTTCATTATCAAAGAAGATCAAAATGACATCACTATGTTTGAGACAAGTTACAATGTGTGCAACTGTGGTTGATCAGACCAATATGAGTTCAGAATGCTCTACCACAGGATGGGCACAAATAGGCCATGTGAACACCTGGGGTCAGTATTCTAAACTTATTTATGTCATGTTTCCTTTGAGCTGCTTCAATTCTGTTTTCCTTATAGAGTATATTACCCTCACTGAAGAGAACAAGTCATATTGGGCAGTCTTGTGCCAATATCTCCCATGCTGTACAATCAATTCTAAAGTTCTTAAGAGAGAACTTCAGGGTGTTTCAGTATCCCTTCTTCTGGCCCACTTGTAAGCACTTAACCTGTGTAAGTTCTCCATAAAAAAGTCTTTTGGAAACTGTACTTCTGGCATTCTAATATTGTGGTCAGTTCATCATAGTTGCACTCTCTATAGTAATGTTTGAATGCCAGGTAGTTTAGCTCAAGTAAGGACCTTGGTGTCTGATATCTTCTCCTGCCAGGTGATCTTCAGAATCTTTCTAAGACTAAATGGAAGTGATTCAGTTTCTTGACATATTGCTGGTAGACTGTCCAGGTTTCACAGGCCATAGCAATGATGTCAGCACAATGGCTCTGTAGATCTTCAGTTTGGTAATCAGTCTAATACCTTTTCTCTCTACTTTCTTTTGGCATCTTCAAAATACTGAGCTAACTCTGGCAATTCATGTATCAACTTCACTGTCAATGGTACCTCCTTGGAAAGGACACTGCCAAGGTGGGTGAATTTTTCCATAGTCCTCATAACTTCTCCATTTGCTGTAATTGATGGTTCCACTCATGGATGGTATGGTGTTGGCTGATGGAGCACCTGTTTTCTTGATGTTAATTGTTAGACCAAAATTAATATAAGCAGCAGAGAATAAATCCATACTTTATTTTATCTCAGCTTCAGAGGCTGCATTGAGTGCACATCAGCAAATAGAAATTCATGCACCAACACCACCTCCACTTTGGCCTTGATGTGTAGCTTTGCATGTTGAAGAATTTGCCATCAGTGCAGGAACTGACCTTGCAGCCATGTTCATCCTCAGTGAAAATATTTGATAACATGGCTGAAAACATCATACTAAAAGCCATGGGAATCAGGACACATCCTTGTTTCACTCCATTTGTGATTTGGAAATCTTGAAAGTATCATTCACTATCACACATGCCATCATGAAATAGACATACAATACTAATGAACTTCTCCAGGAAACCAAATTTTGACATAGTTTTCCATAAACCCTTATACTGACTATAGAATAGACCTTGGTCAGATCTACAAATATTATATGCAAACCTCTTTTCTATTCCTGTCATTTTCCTGGAGTTGTCGGGCAGCAAACACCATATCAACCATTCTTCAACCTTTTCTGAAGCCACACTGGCTCTCAGGGTGGTGACCAGATTCCATGGGAAGAATCAGACTATTGATAAGGACTCAGGCAAGAATCTTACCAGTAATGGCTAAAAGAGAAATACCCTTGTGATGGTCACAGAGCACCCTTTATCTTTATAGAGACAGATGATGGGGCCATCCTTGAATTTTTGGAGGATAACCTCTTTATTCCATAGAACCTGGGAAATTTCAGTTAGCTTTTGGATGATCAATGGACTCCCCACATTGTAGATCTCAACTGGGATAGAATCAGCACCTAGTACCTTTCCATTTGAAAGGAGCCTAATAGCATTCAAAACCTCTTCTTCCATTGGAACTTTAGCTAGGGACAGATTGATTTCAATGATATAAATGGTCAATGACTTCTGCATTGACTGATGAGAGGATGTTAATACTGTGGAAGTGTTCATGTCCAAATCATTAATCAATGTGGATCTATCAGCACTAAGTAGTTGAGATACACCATAGTCTTTGGCCCATAAATAGCCTTCAGGATATCATAAAAGAACTTTGGTTTGTTTCTGTCTGCATAAGACTAAATTTCCTCTGCCTTCTTACAGAGTCAAGAGTCCTGCTTTTCTCTTTAACCTTTACTTGTACTTTACTTTTTTATTTTTGGTTTTTGCAAGGCAATGAGGTTAAGTGACTTTTCCCAGACTGGATTTGAACTCAGGTCCTCCTAACTCCAGGAGGTGCTCTATCCATTATGCCATCTAGCCTCCCCCTGTACTTTACTTTTGATGGAATTAAATTCTGCCTTCTTAGAAATGAATGAATTATCCTGCTGGTCAACCCTGTGGAGTTCTTGTTTTTCATTTAGCAGCTTCCGTATTTCCCAATTATTTTCATCAAACCAGTCTTGATGTTTGCAAGTGTTCTGACCCAGATGAGCAAATGTAGTACTGTACACCAGATCTCTGAAAGTTGTTAAGTCCTTTTCTGCTCCACTATTGACAACTGTATGTTGGCTCAGGTTTTCCTTCTAGGCTAGCAATAAACTGTTCCTGATCAGAAAGACACTCCAATCTCTTGACATTAATTCTTCTAGTATTCATTTTGGTTGAATGTAAATATTTAGTTTAGAGAGGATGAGTCTGTGATCAATCCAGTACTCTGCACTACACAGTGCCTTTATCACTCTCACATCCTATCTTGTCTCCTTATAATCAGTTTATTAGATGCCAATATTTGCCACAAGGTGCATCCAGGAAGTTTTATTGCATTTAGATAAATTGAAGACAGAGTTTGTGATGAGGTCATGATATATGCAAGTCTTCAGTGGTAGGTGACCATTGCTATTGTTTCCTACTCCATTCCTCCCAAGGACTTCCTGCCATATCTGTTAGACTGATTCTACTCTAGCATTAAAGTAACCCAGAATTATAAGCTTGTCTTCTTTTGATACAATGATGATAAGGGTCTCCAGATCTTCATAAATTTTTCTTTGATTTCATTAGGATTTGTCATGGTGGGATCATAATAACTGGTGATATTGACATAGCACTTTCCTGGAAATGGTCACCTTATTGTCATGAGCCTATCATTTACTCCTTTTGATAGACACTCAAGCTTGTTGACTAGATCAGTTTGGATTGCAGAACTTACCCAGCTTCATGGTACTCCCCTTTACTGCAGCCTCTCCAGAAAAACTTGTATGCAGCTCAGTAAGCTGGTTGGTCTTCATTTGCCAGCACTGTTTCACTCAGAGCTGCTATTTGGAGATGATATTTGCTGAAATCTTTTGCAATAAGAGCTTTCCAGTCTTTCCAGTCTATTGGATCTTGAGTGTGCATGTTCCATGCACCAATGATGAATGGAATATTCTTTGAAGTAGTTTTTGTAGATTTTTTGTGTCTTGACTGCACTATGGGATCCCTGGAAGTAAGCAGACCAGGGTTTGATAAGCAGACAATTTTCATGGCACCTTTTCTAGCCCCTTCCTCACATCAGAAGGTGAACAGTGTGATCCTTAAAAGGACAGTTCATTCACCCAAGGGGCTGCTGAAGTTTACTGCTGCTTTCAGTAGGGAAACAACCCTATGACCTGGACCTCCTGTGTGCAGAGTTGTGACTACAGGTCCCAGTGTATCTGCATTTGCTGCTTCATCACTTGCTTGTTGCCACAGGATTTTGATGCTTGTGTAAATTGGATTTAAGTGAGGTAGAGTTGCATAAGGTCATCTTGCTCACTCTTTCTTCCAAAATCATCATGATCCAGCATGGCAAAAGAGAGTCAAGACAACTGGTGATGGTTCTAGAAGTGGTGGATGACCTTGGTACCTTTGATGTCTAATCAAGCTCCAGGCAGTCCACAGCACCTGCTTCAGTTGACTTCAGGGCCCTTTGAATGGTTATCATCAGCCCTTTCCACCAGTGGAAGACTTCACTTGCTTGGGGTAGGACCCCCCTCCCACAATTTACCAATGAGTTTGCATCTCCCTTGGTTACCCCTCAACTTGGTTTAACCCCCTGGATAAAAGCTTTACTGGGGTGTAGTTGCTGTGCAAGCTACAGCTTATGGAGCCACAGGTGAGAGTTAGAAGGTTCAGGTGCATATCAGAGGTGGAAAGCAGCCCTAAAATGGATTCAGCAACCCTTACACCAAAGGTACTAGTTCCTTGAAAACACCTTACATTCCTCAAGTAGTGTGGAAAATTGTTAAAGACCTTAGCACTAAAATTCAATGCTTGTACTATACTGAATGCTAAAAAATGTTTTAGACTCTGAAGCCATAATTCTAGATTTATATCAGAGAAGGCATAGAAAATTCTATATCCTATTTAAACCCTTCCTAAAAATTCAAATAGGGCCAGTAAAAATCAGACTTCCAGCTTCCATTTATTATTTCCTCTTTTTATTTTCTCTTATCTTTCTTTCTCCCATCTCTTCTCTTTTACCCTTTCCCCTACCTTCCTGGTCCCCTCTCCATTTACTTTCTTCTCTTTTTTTTAATTAAATCCAGTCTTGTAGAACGCTAGGAGAGAGTGGTTTCATTTAAAAATGTATTAAATCATGCATTACAGAGGATGTATAGAAAGGGAAAATCTCTATAGGAGTATCATTTGTTCAAAATGTAGAGCATCCCATCCCATTTATCTGTGCTTTAACTTTAAGGTTATATAATACTCCCTTTTTCTTCCCCCCTCCTATTTTTCTCCACTTTTTTTTTCCTTTCCATCATCTTCAGTCAGGAATTTCACAAGTAAAACCCTGGGGATGAGCCTCCTCCCTTTAGTAATCACCCTTTCTTGCAGAGCCACATTGTCAGTTTTGGAGACAGCTGCAAGCTCAGCTCGCCCAGATGGAGCCCAGGCTGAACTAGATCATTTGATAGAAAAAGATGAGAATAAATTAAGGAGAGCCTATGATGAAAATAAAAGAATCAGAGATGTATTCTCCAAGAGTCCAATTGGACATAGTTCAATATTTCAAATTTGTTATTATCTTGGGCCACAACAGGATCCACATATCCATTGGGAAGATTTAAAAAATAATAAATTTCTCAGGTATGGATACCTAAATCTAGCTTTTGCTTAGACAATAGAAAATGAGAAAAAGGATTTAACAAATGGTGATGAGAAGAGAGTAAGAGGTGGTAATGAGTGAAATAGTATAATAATAGACATTAATGTAGGCTACCAAATAATAATAGACATTAATAAAGGCTACCAAATAGGGAGAAAATAATCACTCCACACTATAACCTCCCATGGATAACAACTTTTTTTTAACAACTCTAACTGTTAAATATAGAGGAAAACTGTTAAATATAGAGGAAAAATTCCAAGGAAAGTTTCTTCTAATATTTTAAAATTGTGAAAAGTCAGGTCATATGAACCAAGGACATATGTAGTAAGGTTTGCTAATCAAATAATATGACAAATATAACAAAATTAACCAGAACATATTTAACTTTTATGTAATTGTTACTATGGTATATTATAATTAGTATAAGCAATAAGCAGTAAATGGAGATGGTGTTATTTTACACAGAAAAAATCAATTTTTAGCTTTTCTCTCTTGATTTTTATTATTTTTCCTGTGCATACAATCAACAGAAATAGCACAAGTTTTACCTGTTATCATAATGGGGGTAACCGGAATATCCTTTTGGCAATCTCTCTTGTACTAGCCCCCTAGGTAACTAAAAAACAACTTTCCCCCACCCCACCCCCATAAAGCATGCTTGGACCTGAGTTAAGTTCTCTTGGTCACTTTCAAAAATATGTTGTCTATATGGAAAGGCTCTGGGATTACATAATAATCCCTCTGTCCAACTGATAGCAGAAAAGAGGATGGCAATGCATAAAATAAGACTGGCCACTGAAGGGGTGGGGTGCTGTTTAGTAGATCTTAAAATGAGCTGCTCCACCCTCTGAAATTTTCTCTTACTTCTCCCTTTTGAATTTGTTCATTAGAAATATAGCCATTCTCCACCCCTCCCCCACTACTCTAGGCAACTCTGTCTCAAGTGATAATAATCATAGGTGTTGTCTGAGTGATCCTGAATCTGGATCTCAAGTCCTTGGTACCTCTTCATCTTTGTATTTCTCACCTTGATTATAGGTTGCCAAATAGTAAATTTAAGGGGGATTTTTCTAGTCTTGGAGACAGCAATGGGTCTTGAGGAGGTCAGGAGTTTCTAGTTTTCTCATTTGAAACTGAATAGTAAGAGGAATAATTTTCTGCCACTGCAGTCTACTTGAAGATAATGACCACCATGTTGTAACTTATTCTAAGATATGAAAGTGGAGGGAATAACTTAAAAATGCAAAGTGAAAATGAAAATATAAATATCTATTCAGCAATTCCTACAAATATCTCAAATTTCAATGTTATATAAATAACATTCTCCTAGGAGAGATATTAGGAATTATGAGTTACTGTTTCATGATTTAAGTTTTTGTCAGAGTATATCTATGAGACTTCAGCATTGCAAAGACTTCTTTTGAATGGGAAAATAAATGCATGCCCTATACTGATTGATGGGGTAGTTGGGTGATGCAATGGATAGAGTGCTGGACCTGAAGTCAGGAAGACTCATCTCATTAAGTTCAAATTCACACACATACTACCTGGCATGTTATTAGACAAGTTACTTAACCCTGTTTGCCTCAGTTTCTTCATCTATAAAATGAATTGGCAAAGGAGATGGTGAACTACTACATTATCTTTGCCAAGAAAACTCCAGAGTCATGAAAAGTCAGATATGACTAAAATAGTGTGACCACAACCTATACTGATTGTATTGTATATTGATTATCACACCTGCTGCCCTCCATAGAAAACCACAGTGTTTCGCTTACCTTAAGAATCAAATATAAAGTCCTCTGAGTGATCTTTAAAGCACTTCCTAAATTGACCCTTTCCATGCTTCCTCCAATGTCCTTGTAATTTATTCACCTCTGATGTATGATCAAACTCTAAGCACTCTCCAGCTTCTGCTTTAGCTGCCTTCATGGCCATTGGAACAAATTGTTCTCATCTGCCAATTCTATCAAGGGAAGTCTTCACATGCTTGGGGTAGACATACTGACAAGTTTGAGTCCTGTTGTTTACCCAGTATGAAATACTTAAAGCTTAGTCATATATTAAAGATGTCAAGGATCGTTCCCTGCATCTCAGGCTATTACCAGGTGTCCTGACTTTTGTCTTGTGAATAAACTTTGATGACTCTGGAAGAGAGAGAGAGAAGCTGATGACTTTGTGAAGCTCTGACTCATTTAAATCCAATTTATGCTCAAGTCAAGACATCACTGGTTTATATCACTGAGTATCTTTGAAAATGAAGGATAAGGGAGTAGTGCCAAGATAGTAGAGAGAAGTCAGAACATCTGATCTTCCCTCAGAAACAACATCAATCTTGCTCTAAATGAAGAGATTGGAGCATTTTCCACCTTTAAGATATCTAGAAAGGACTTCAGAAAAGGTCAGTCCATTAGTGTGGAAGGGAAGCATGGCCCAGGGCAGGGAGAGCAAAGTGGAGTGCAGCACAGGAAGCTGAGATCAGTACCAGTAGGATGCAGAAGAGGTCAGTCAGAAACTTTCAGCCACAGCAGAGATCTTCAGAGGAGGCCTCTGAATCCTCAGCTCAGCAGGTCAATGGCACAGTAGGATTCCAATAGAGGGAGCAGACTCTCCATTCCCAAAATGAGTATCTCAAGAAACATTGTAGCCAAATTCCAGAATTATCAGGTAAAGGAGAAATTGCTCCAAGAAGCCAGAAAAAAATTCAAATACCAAGAAGCAACAGTTAAGATTATGTAGGACTTGGCAACATCAATATTAAAGGCTCAAAGGATCTGGAATATTATAATCTAGAAGGCAAAGGATATTGGATATAACCAAGAATCAACTGCCCAACAAAACTGAACATACTCTTTCAAGTGAAAAGATGGACATTTAACAAAATGGGTGACTTTCAAATTTTCATGATGAAAAATCAGAAATGAACACAAGATTAAATCTTCAGACATGAGACTCTAGAGATATATTGAAAGGTAGATTAGGGGAAAGAATGCAACTCAATAGGATTAAACTGGTTATAAACCTTCATGAGAGGAGAATAACTTAAAACTCTTGAGAAATCTCTCTCTATTAGAGGAAGTTTACTTCAGCAGAAGTAAATTTATTTTGATTAAATGATATAAAAAATTAAGACAAAAAAGGGATAGTACTGGGACAGTAGAAAGGAGGAGGCAGAATGAAGGTAAATTACATTCCATGAAGAGACATAAAGGACCTGTTACAGTTGAGGGAAAGAAGGAATGGGGTGAAAATTACTTGAATCTTGCTTTCATCAGACTTGACACAAGGGAATAACATTTGTATTCGGTTGGGATTAGAATTTATTTTACCCTACAGGGAATTAAGAGGGGAAAAGGGAGAAAAGGGAGAAGGGACTATAGAAGGGAGGGGGGGAAAGATGGAGGAAAAGTTAAAGAGGATGGGAAAAGGGGAAAGAAAGATAGGCTGATATAGGAAAGAAGGCATATTGAGGGAGGTGGTGATCAGAAGCAAAACACTGGTGAGGAGGCAGAGAGTGAAAGGAGAAAGTACAAACAGAGGGAAGATAGGATGGAGACTAATATAAAGTTGGTCATCATAACTGTGTTGTGAATGGAATGAGCTCTCTCATAAAACAGAAATAGCAGAGTAGATTAAAAATCAAAATTCTACAATACGTTTATAAGAAATACATTTGAAGTAGAGAGACACATACAGAATATAGACAAAATACTGTAATGGAATATATTATGCTTCAACTGAAGTGAAAAAAAAAAGCAGGGGTAGCAATCCTTATCAGAAAAATCAAAATCAAAAATAGATCTCAATAAAAGGAATGAGGAAAGAAACTATATTTTCCTAAAAGATACCACAGCCTATGAAGTAATATAAATAGTAAAACTATATGCAGCAAATGGTAATGCATCTAAATTCTTAGAAGAGAAATTAAATGAGTTACAGGAAGACATAGCAAAATTATAATAGTGAGGGATCTCAATCTCCCTCTATCAAAATTAGATAAATTGAACCATAAGCTAAACAAGAATGAAGTTAAGGAAGTGAATAAAATGTTAGAAAAGTTATATTTGATAGACTTCTGGAGAAAATTGAATGGGGATTGAAAGGAAAATATCTTCTTGTCTGTTGTACATGTCACTATTCAAGAACTGACCATCTATTAGGGCATAAAAACCTCCCAATCAAATGAAGAAAAGCAGAAATATTAAAAATATTCTTTTCAGATCATGGTATAATAAAAATCACCTGTAATAAAGTGTCATAGAAAGATAGACTAAAAATTAATTGGAAACTAAATTGCCTAATTTTAAAGAATGAGTGGATTAAACAACACATCATAGAAATAGAATAATTAATAATTTTTCCAAGACAATGACAGTAATGAGACATCATACCAAAATTGTGGGACATAGACAAAGCAATTATTAGGGGAAATTTTATATCTCCAAATGCTTACATGAATAAAATAATGAGGAGTTAAATGAACTGGGTATGCAACTAAAAAATTAGGAAAAGGACAAATTAAAAATCTCCACTTAAATACTAAAATAGAAATTCTGAAAATCAAAGGAGAAATTAATCAAATTGAAAATAAGAAAGTCATTGAATTAATAAATAAAACTAAGAATTGTTTTTATGGGAAAAATCCAATAAAATAAAAAATATTTGGTTACTCTGATAAACAAAAGGAAGAAAATCAAATTATCAGCATCAAAAATTAAAAGGGTGGGGATAGTCAGGTGGCATAGTGGATAGAGCACTGACCCTGGAGTCAGGAGTACCTGAGTTCAAATCCGGCTTCAGACACTTAATAATTACCTAGCCGTGTGGCCTTGGGCAAGCCACTTGACCCCATTGCCTTGCAAAAAAACCTAAAAATAAATAAAAGTTAAAAAATTAAAAGGGTGAATTCATTACCAACGAGGAGGAAATTAAAATAATAATTTGGAGCTATTTTGCCTAACTGTATGCCAAAATATTTGATAATCTAAATGAAATAGATGAATATCTACAAAAATATAAATTGCCCAGATTAACAGAAGAGAAAGCTAAATACTGAAATATCCCCATTTCAGAAAAAGAAATTGCAGAAGTCATCAATGAACTCCCTAAGAAAAATTTCCAGGGTCAGATGCATTTACTAATGAATTTTATTAAAAATTTAAAGAATAATTAATTCTAAAACTATATAAACTATTTGCAAAAAAACAGATGGCGTATTGTCAAATTCCTTCTATGACACAAATATACTGCTGGTAACTAAACCAGGAAGAGTCAAAAGAGACAAAGAAAATTATAGTCCAATTTCCCTAATGAGTATTGATGAAAAAATTTTAAGTGAAATATTAGCAAAGAATTTACATGAAAACTACTAAAAACCATATACTAGGAATGCAGGGTTGATTAAATATTAGGAAAACTATCAGCACAACTGACCATATCAGTAACAAGACTAGTAGAAATCATATCAATATTCAATAGATGTAGGAAAAGCTTTTCACAAAATGTAGGATCTATTCCTATTAAAAGTCCTATAGAGAGCATAGGATAAATGGAATTTTCTAGTTTTTTTTTCAAGGCAATGGGGTCAAGTGGCTTGCCCAAGGCCACACGGCTAGGTAATTATTAAGTGTCTGAAGTCGGATTTGAACCCAGGTACTCCTGACTCCAAGGCCGTTGCTCTATTCACTGCACCACCTAGCCGCTCCCTAAATGGAATTTTCTTAAAATGATAAGTAATATCTATTTAAAACTAGAAGAAAACATTTTATGCAATGAGGATAAATTAGAAGCATTCCCAATAAGTTCCAGGGTGAAACAAGGATGTCCATTATCACTACTATTATTCAACATTATATTAGAAATGTTTAGGAATTAGAATATGCTATGTGCAAACAAAACGCTTTTTCAGATGATATAATGATATACTTAGTGAATCCTAGAAAATCAACTTAAAACTAGAAGTAGTTAACAGATTTTATAAGATGCAGGATACAAAATAAACCTGCATAAATCATCATTTCTGTATTTTACCAATAAAATCCAACAGCAAGAAAGAAAAATTCCATTTAAAGTAACTGAAGACAACATAAATATTTGGGAGTTTAACTGCCAAGACAATTCTCATAAACTATCTGAAAACCATTTCAAAACACTTTTCACACAAATAAAATCAGATCTAAGTAATTGGAAAAGTCACTTGCTCATTGTAAAAATGACAATTCTACCTAAATGAAATTATATATTCAATGCCATACCAATCAAACTTCCAAAAAATTACTTTATTGAACTAGGAAAAATACTAACTAAATGCATAAAGGGGAAAAAAGTCAAGAATATCAAAAGAATTTTTCTTACTTTTCAAAGTTTAAAATTCAAAAATAATTTTAAAAAAGAATCAACACAAAAATCCACCTTCTGCAAAAACTTTAATCATCCATTCCATTGCTAATACCTTCCTTCTGCTTTGTACATGTCTTGCATATACTTTCTTTTGCACTGTTTTTCCATAATAGAATGTAAGTTCCTTGAGGGAAAGGAATGCATTTTTGCTTGTCTTAGTATCCTTTGTGCTATGCTAGTGTCTGGAATATAGTAAGTACATAAAAATACATGCTGACTGGTTACAGAGTGCCAATTCATCATGCTTGACTATCCTGTGCTTATCTTGTCCATGACCTATGATTAAATCTTCCACAGAGAGTTTGCCCAAAATGTTGGAATCCCACTTTTCTCAAGATCTTTTGACTGTCTATTCCTGTGGACCATGTGGACCATCAGTTATCCTTCCCCCTTGCCATGTTTTCAGTTTAACCTCTTTCCAGGCAAACATCTCTGTGATGACATTTTATAACAGCGGCATCTATGAAGTTTCTTGTGAGTAACATGATGCAGCCTGCTGATGCTCCTTATGTGATTCCTTTGGGTGACCTTCAATTTCAATTCTTTGAAGATCATGGTATTCCATGAATAGTTATCATATGGTATCACCAGAATATTGCTTTTTAAAAGTTTAACTAAAGATACAAAATTCACATGTACAAAAATATTTATAGCAGATTTTTTCTTCATTAGGGAATGACTGAAAAAATTGTGGTATATGAATGCAATGGAGTACTATAGTTCTATAAGAAATCATGAGGGATGGGACTTCAGAAAAGCCTAGAAAGACTTGCATAAGCTGATACTGAGTGAAGTGATCAGAACCAGAAGAACATGATATACATTAATAGCAACATTATGTGATGCCAGCTAGGATGGACTTGCTTATCTCAGAGTACAATAAGACAATTTTAAAAGGACATGTGACGGAAAACCATGCACATACTGTGAAGAAACTATGAAGTCTGAATGCAGATCAAAGCATACTATTTTCAATTTTTAACATTTGTTTTATACATTATGTTCTTTTCCATTCTTATGGGTTTTTTTTGTTTTGATTTGATTCTTCTTTCACAACATGATAGTATGGGTATATATTTAACATAGTTATGCATGTATAACATATATTGGTTTGCTTTCTGTCAGGGAGAGCATGGAGGGAGAAAAATAAGAAACAAAAATTTACAAAAATGATTGTTGAAAACTATATTTGCATAAGGTTGGAAAAATAAATAAATAAAAGATTAACATGAGTTTTGGAATTAGTAATATTGTGAGATTTCTCAAAGGTAAACAAAGTTGAAAAGAATTAATGATGGCATCAAATTAATTATTTCAGGTGTCATGGAGGTCAAGAAGAGGGATAGGAAGGCAGTATCATTGAAGGAGAAAGAAGAAGCAAAAGAGCAAGTAGGAGATGCTATTAGTTAAGAGATTCTTTAGTTACACTGAATCACCAATGTCATAGTTTTCTGAAACTTCATCAACACACAGCAAATCTACTTAATAATCAGCATAGTAGGTATGATCTAACATGTTTCTAAGTGATTCATTTCAATTAAAAAGGTAATTATTTAAAAAATCCTTTGTAGCTGATAGGTACTGCACTAAATGCAAGGGACAGAAAAACAAAAATCAAATAATCTCTGCTCTCAAGGAATTTACTGAAATTAGAAAATATATTGTCAATAAATACAAAATATGTACAAAATGCAATCCAAGGAAATTTAAAGGAGGCTGAGGGCCTCTGACAGCTAAGGGAACTTTTAAAAAGTCTTTTGAAGGAGTAACAGTTGAATAGGTTCTCAAAAATTGCTATGAATTCTGAGAAGTAAAGATAAGAGGAACATTCTTGGTATGGGGAACAGTTTGTGCTAAAAAGCAGGGAATGGAAAAAGTTTTATATGGAAAAGGACAAGTAGGTCAGTGATACATGTTGAATGAAGACAGCATACAGAATCTCCTACTGTGAATAGCTGAACCAATTACACTCAGTTGGTTAGAGCAGAGGTTGACAAAATTTGACATATAACATATAACATATGTCCTATGACATATGACAACTCATATGTACTTGTTTCAAGAGATCAGCAGTTTCATTGGTATAATTACTTTCTTCACCAGTGCAGATCACAATCCATCTAGGTTGTCTTATCAAGACTGTACCTTTCTCGAAATATTCCATAGATGATTTTAGGCAACACAGGAATTTCTGATTCTTTTAATGTTTCATGGTCACCATGTTTTATTTGAAAAATGGTAAATTTTTGATTAAATGATAAAGTTTTATATATATATATTTATATATTTATATGAATATGCGAGAGAGACAGAGAGACAGACAGAGAGAGAGAGAGAGAGACAGAGAGAGACAGAGAGAGAGACAGAGAAAGAGACAGAAAGAGGATTTTTTTATTTTTTTCCCTCTGGTAAAATTATAACATCAAGGTAAAGGAGCTTTGTTACTGATAAATTTTTCATAATAAAAGAAGAAATACATGCTAGGTAGGTAGAGAACAATAACTCCATTTCCTCAGCTTGCCTTTTGTGGGGATTCAAATTAATTTACTGAACAAGAAAGGATCAGGAGTGTTTCTAACTCTGAGTTATATAGTTATTGATAACAAAGGACTTTATCCTCTGCTAACATATAGAAGGTGAAAAGAAAAGATAAAGAAAATTTTAGCATAAGAACATTCTCCTTGACTTTTGCTGTTGTTCAGTTCTCTTCATGACCATTTGGGACTTTCTTGGCAAAGAAACTGGAGTGGTTTGCAGTTTCTTTCTCTTACTCATTTGATGGATAAGAAATTGGGCAAACAGGGTTAAGTGACTCATCCAGGTCTAGTAAATATCTGAGACCAAATTTGAACTCAGGAAAATAAATGTTCCTAACTCCAGGTTGGATTCTCTATCCTCTGCACCACCTTGCTACCCTGGAATTTGTTATTTGAGTTTTTTCACTATCACTGGGAAACTATCAGTCTTCTCCTTCTGGAGGAAGACTCTAACCATTATATTTTAGCAAAGAAGACTTGATATGGATGGGTGAGAGAGTTCTGGCCCTCAAGAGATGAGTCAAGACATCAAAAGTGGTGAGTAATGCTAAATAGAAACTATGAGCAATGCTCATCAGGCATCATAAAACCAATGACTATTAGGAAGACAAAAATATCCAGTAGATATATCATACCTAGAAGGAACATACACTTCACCATGAACTGAATGAACTCAGTTCATTTCATTGAACTGACCCAATAAATTCAAATAGTCCATCCTTCGCTGAAAGCCTTCTCTTCACTTAGAGACAGGTTCAGATGCCTTTACCTTTGTGAAGCCTTTTTTGCATTCTCATATCAGAAGGTAATTTTGCTATAGATCATGAGTTGCAGCTTGTCTGACTTCTTCTGACACATATAGACTGTATGACCCAGAATAAGGGATTTTAACCTATTAGAGCTCTAATAATTCTCTTAAGCCTATAAATTTCAGAGTAGATGTCAGCCTATATTGATGGGAAAAGAGTTTCTTCAATAAAATCAAAGTTGGGAGTTTGCCAATCCCTTTTCAAGGCTGCTTATTTAACTTTGGTGCTTACCTGTCACCCAACTTTCATCTGTGGTTCCAAAAAGTCATATTATAAGTCACAATCTAGTAGAATCATCTTGGCAGGTGGGCTAAACCAAGTTGGCAGTAACCAATAGCCATCAAATCTATTGGTAAATTAGGGAGATGTCTCCTCAAGCATATGAATTCTTCCCTCAGAGGAATGAACTTATGAGGACAATTTGTTCAAGTGCCATGAAGACAGTTGAAGCAGGCTCCATTGAATACTTAGAGTTTAAGAAGACATCAAGGATGCTAAGGTCATCCCCTGTATTTCAGGACTTTGCCAGGTGTTCTGATTTTTGTCCTGTCACTGGACTTCAATGACCCTGGAAGAATGAGTGAGGCTAATGACTTTGTGAAACTGCCTCACACACAAGTCAAAACACCATCCCATAATGTTATTGCTCCTCTTCAAGGTAAAGGAGAAACAACAATGCTAGTTGCCTAGACCCTCCTTTTCCCTTACCAAATTCTATTTTCTTTCAAACATATTTCTGATGTTTCATTCCTCATGCTGTTGTTCAGTCATTCAGTTATGTGTGACTCTGGATGATCCCATGGACTATCATGCCCATATATTATCCTGCCCTTAGGATTTTCTGGGCAAAGATAGCTAGAGATGAGTTACTATTTTCTTCTCTAGTGGATTAAAGCAAACAGACATTAAATGTCTTTGCCCAGGGTCACATCACTGTTAAGTGCTTGAGGTTAGATTTGAACTGAGATATTCCTGCAGTGCTCTAGCCATTGAACCACCTAACTATCTCCTATATATTCCCCCATATTAAAGTATATCTTTCTTCTTTTTAGTTTTTTTTTTTTTTTGCAAGGCAAATGGGGTTAAGTGGCTTGCCCAAGGCCACACAGATAGGTAATTATTAAGTGTGGGAGGCCAGATTTGAACTTAGGTACTCCTGACTCCAGGGCTGGTGCTCTATCCACTGTGCCACCTAGCTGCCCCTTAAAGTATATCTTTCTGAAGGTGAGAACTGTGCTGTTTTTCTATCCTTATAACCTTAGCCCCACACAGGGTACTTTGCATATGATAGATGCTTTAACAATGATATTTAATTAGAATTTGAAATAATATTTCTTTACAAACTTAAAATATTTATTTATTTCATTTAAAAAATCCTAAAGTCCAAATTCACCTATAAAATTATTTAGAGAATCTTAGCAAACTGGCAAAATTTTAAGATTCTTAGGCACACCATTGGAAAAGTACATGTTAGAGTGTGTTGTCCTCAAGGAAAATGTTATGTATGGATCCTTACATGATCCTACGTAGGTAAGTAATAAGTAGACAAACGGAGACACTACCCTGATCTGAACCCTCTATACTGTGAATGTGTACCCTTCATAAAATCCCTGATATGGAAGAGAGCTGATTTGACCATCATTTGGTTTAACCATCTTGTTTCAGCAGATGAATATCTCAGTCATCCCAGAAAATGTGCTGTGTTTTCTTCTAGAAGGACTCAAGGGATAGAAATCCCTTAAGTAATTCATTCTAATTATTACACAATCCATTATTCTTTATTTCTAGTAATAGCCTTCTGTTTGTTCCTTTATAGAAATGGGGATTCGCTCATCAAGAAAAATATTTTTAGTGTTATTTTTCCAGGTCAAACATCCCCCATTTCAATAAGCTTTTCTCTTAGGACTTTTAATGTCAGTTCATGGATATTGCTCTCAACTATAAACTATACACCCCCAAATTAAAATGAAAAAAAAATACTCACCTCTCTGCTTAAAAATTCCTGGATTTAGGAGTCATATGAAGAAAAAAGTGCAATCTATATTCAAATGATTATAAAATTTTCCACTGCAATCATGTTTTGTTTATATTCTCTGAAACTACTTCTTCCTATTTTCCTTTTCTTTGTATTTTTTTCAAAATGGAGTAGCCATTAGAGATATTTGCATCCTTTTTTATCAAATGATACAGAGATAGTTAGAAAAGGGAAGGAGGAAGAAATGGGGCAAAAGCATGTGAATTTCATTGAGGACTGATGAATTTAAAAAATGGTTAGTGATGTGTTTTAAGCCTTCATTTTGGAAACATCCTATTGTGAAAAATTTCTTGCTGTCATGTGCAAGCTTTGTTACCATGTAATGGTCATTATCTCTTAGTAAAAATGGATTTATGGACAAACAATAAGCCTTGAGATTTAACAGCCCGTAAGCTGCTATGAACTTTTAGGTATTAAAACCTGACTTTCTTGTGATGGTATCAGGGTAGTTTTCTGTCCTAGGATGGATGATTGAACACCATTAATAAAGTGAAATAACAAAGTCTAGTGTGTGTAACATACTTTGCTTGATATTTTAATTTTGGAAATCAGTGATCCAAGGAAAATACTAATTCAATGAATCAAAAGTCAAATCAGTACTCACCTTGAAAAAATAAAGTCTGACTTAAAGCAATGAAACAAATTTCATAATTATTGTAAGCGAAAAGTCACACAGGAAATTTATTAAACACGTGCATTTTATATGATGTTTATTTATTGTTGTTGTCAAAATCATTTTATGCTTGATTTTGAATTTTCCTCCCTTTATACTATGGCACACTATAATTTGATTCTTGACAACCTACAAAGTAGTGTTTTGAATAAAAATAAATGAAAATATTTCTATTGATTTTATTGGATGACTGCTGTTAAATAAAATACATACTTATCTGAATGTTTATTGAATTGAACACAATCGTTGTGGGTTTAAATTTACACTTTTATATTGTTGGACATGAGAGAAGAGTGAAATTTAAAGACTTGTTTATAATTATGTTACTCCACTGATATTTATTTGAGATTCAATTAAATTCATATTTATTTTATTTCATTTGTTCTCAGCTTATAAAACAATTGGCTAAGGTGTACAAGACTTCCCACCTGTATTGGTCAAAGTTATAACCACACAGATGAAATCATGGAATTTTTGAAGTCAGTTCCTAGTTACTACTGGTTTTAAGAAGAAAAACTTACGTGTAAGAATTTCTCTTCTTTCTAATGAACTCTCACTTCCTGCTGAGTTGTATTCATCCAGTGAGAACCTAAGATGAAAGCTCCAAAAACCAACTTCACTATGGAAGCAAACTGCAATAACATAATTTTCCAGGTGTGATATAACCCAAAGACTTAACAAGCATAAATTGTAAAGTCACATAGTTAAACACTGCACCTGACCAAACTTTGGTTGGAAAAGGAGAGTGGGGAAAGGAACATCTGAAGCATTTCTCTACATGCAGATTTTGTTAGGATTAAGTATTTAACTTTTCAGGGACATGTCCTTTTCATTGCTACTTATTCTGGTTCAGTTGTCTCATATGGCTGATCTGTAAATATTTAAAATAATTAAGATTATTCTTCAACAGACAATAAAAAGTACAATGTGAAAAAAATAATGCCCATGTGCTTCCCATATGACATGACCAGAAGTGTTCATAAAACCAAGAGAAGCTGAGTGGGATTGGAATCAAAAAGAAAAATGCCAAAAAAAATCTCCAGATTCAAATGTCAGGAATATTTCATGCTTTCTTTTTTTCATTTTCCCAAAAGTAGGCATTTTGATTTTTGTGGAATTTCTCTTTTGTCCACCTGCCCCTCAGTATATGTGGTTTTCTTTCAAGAAACAGATTTCCAAGTTCCTTAAATAAACAAACAAGTAAATAAAGTCTATTGAAGTGAAGTTAGCACTAATCAGCACTTTCACCCTCAATGTATATAGACTTAAGAACTATCTCATTAAGATATGCTTTTTAAAAATATTTTCCTGAATTTAGCCACTTGTGATTTATATCTGACCTTCAAGTCCTCATTCAATTAGGAAGGATCTTAAGAGTAAATTTTTTTTAATGTTAAGGAAAGGTTGCTGCCCAATTTCCTTTCATTTCTCTACATGAGTATTTATAAAAAGAAGGGACAGGTCACTTTCAGAAGGATTAAAAGGTCAAAAAATTTGGTGCAGGGGAAATAAAACCAAGTCTATACAAAGCTGTTATCAGCAGATCAGTTGAAAAACAAATCCTCAAGCTAATCCTTTAACTTGATGAGAGGAAAATCAGGTAGATTGTTAAAGTCTTTTTGCCTTCACAGAGGATGCTTTCTGCAAATGAACCTATTCTGTTGTCCTTGTCTTAGCCTGCCCCAACATGCAAGAAATCTTTTTTTTCCCCTTTCTTCAATTCCTTCTGACCTCTTAGTATTTCTAACTTTCTGCTTCTCTGTGTGCTTTTTAAAAAAGTTCTCCTATGTTTTCTGATTGTTTTTCTCCATTCATTTTTCAGTTAACTATTTAGTTGACATCTGCTTTTTTTCCTGTCCCAAAACACAGGCTGACACTGCTCCTGCAAATACTACAGCCACAGTTAATGAAGTTTCTGAAATGAAATCTCTTGCCATCAACAATACAAAGTATAGTGCCATGAACTTTAGCACCTCATAATGATTCATATCACAAACTGATATCATTTTATCAGAAATGACAGTGAAGATGAGGCATTGTTAACATTTGTTTTGATGCTGCCATCTTTGAGAGCATAGTAGAAAGCTATTAGACTTGTAGCTGAATATTTCCATGTGTTGTCTTCCTCATTAAAATGTGAGCTCCTTTGGAGTAGGGACTGTTCAGCTCTTATATTTTTATTTCCAGTTCTTAGCATAGTAAACACATACTAAAGTCTGCCTACCTGCCTTCCTTCCTTCCTACTTTCATTCCTCTCTCCCTTCCTCCCTTCTCCCCTTCCTTCCTATACTATTCCTTCCCTTCTCCCACTGGTATGCTTTAAATGGAATGATTTAAACACATTGGTATCATAAACTATCAGAATTGTAAGGACCCCATGAGACCAACTCTATCATTTTACAAAAGAGAAAGTGGAAGACCAATGATTGATATGGCTTGTCCAAGAACACAAGAAGGTATTATTTTTTTCTAACAATAATTTTAGTACAATCTTAAATTAAAAAGTGAGTTTCAACATTAAAAATTTCATTTCTTCAACATGATGCCACCCTACTACACATTGAGAAAAGTGAGAATTTCAGAATCATTTGAATTTATGGGATATCAGTCAAGGTTCAGGAAGGGGAGAGCAAGGACTTTGCATTCACCTTCCCAGCACAACCTTACTTCCATCATCATTTCTTCAGTGTACTTACTCTTCCTTATATGTTGACTCCTTGCTTTTTAAGAGTTGACTGGATAGAGTGAGTTGTTATAAGCTCCACAGGCAAAGAACAAGATCAAAAGGTTGCGGCATCTTTGCAACTCCCTTTCCCCTCCACCCCTCCCCTCAACTCTCCCTTCTCTTCACCCCCTCCCACCCCTCACCCAATGAAGGGTTGCAGCCGCTTGGTTGACATTCTGCTCTTTTCTATCATCAGTCAGAGGGTAAGGGGTGGGGAAAGAGCCCGTTTAAACTGTTGTACAAGGAGGGAGGAATGGGAAAGATTGAGTTTGATGATTTCTTCATGGTTCCTTTTAGGTATTTCTACAGTACCAGTCTTTTGAAACCAAAATTAAGAGGAAAGCACCACCTTGTGGCTAGATGCACTTATTGAAGTTGAAAGGTTTGGGAAACTATTTCAGCTAGTAATGAGGGACCTAAGGATGACTAACCACAGATTATCTGTATCTCAATCCCCAAGCTTCTCAAGAGGTTGCTTCAAGATACCCCCAAAGAGTTTGGGTAAAAAGGCAAATTAATATATAACTTCTATTGCTAATTGTAGTTTCTGACATCCAGGTTAGGAGAGGGCACCCTGGAGGGTTCTGCAAATTTCCTGGACAGTAGACTCTCAGGTCTCTAACCTGATTCAGAAATTCTTAGAACAACTTCCATTCTGGTTAAGAATGCAGGAGTCCCCTGAATCAGGAAAACTTGGGCCTATGGTGATAATATTCCTGTCTTCTTAGAACCGCTCTAAGGCTAATCCACACCATTAGCTGGCCCTAGCCAAGAAATTTCTGCAGCCTCTCAAGTTTTAACCTATAAATGGAGGGAACTTAGTATCTGAATCTTAACCCAAAAAAGTAAAAAAGAGAGGGGTTGGGTGTTTTCTTATATGTTTTCCTTAAAGCCAGGAAGACTAGAATTCAAGACCTGTTTCTGAGACACGCAGGTCCTGTCACCCTGAGCACAACACTTAACCTCTCAGTGTCTCATTCAAATTCTCTAGGGCTGTAAATTACAGCAAATTTTGGGTAGAGGTCGCTTCCTCATTTGAGAGTTTCCTATATCACTTGATACAGAAAGTACAGATCCAATCTTCATCAAGGCTGCTCTATGAAGTCATAATTAATAAAATAAGGTTAGAAGAATAATATCAATTTTTGTAAAATAACATTAGAAGGAAGTATGAACCATTTTCAATACCTCATAGGAGTAAGGAGACTGGTTTTAGTCACAACTCAACCATTTAACTCTGTCTTTGTATCTTTGGACAAGATAATTAATTTCCCTGGCCCCCAATCTCCTTATTTGTTAAGTGAGGGGTTTGAATGATCTGTCTGATAAATTCTCTCCCACTCCAAATTCTTCAAAATTATGGTAAATAAAAATAGATAAAAGGGAAATACATTTTAGACAAATTTTTCTCTTCTTATTTATCCCTGTTCGCATTTCTTCATCATTTTCTTAATTAAAATTTAAAAAAAACTCCAAAATCTATACCTTCTTCCCTTCTATTGGGAGGGGGAAAAACAAATTTCTCATAATAAATATGTATAGTTAGGCAAAACAAATTCCCTGACTGGTCACGTCTTATTTTGCACCCTGAATGCATAATCTCTCTGTCACAAAGGAAGGTAGAAGCTTCATCATAGGTCCTCTGGACTCATAGATGGTCATTGTGAGTATCAGAATTTTTATAGCTTTCAAAGTTGTTGCTTTTTTCTTTTTTTATAATGTTGTTAGCATATAAATTATTTTCCTGGCTTTACTCATTTCATTTTTTTATCTCAACCACTAGAGGTGCTACAGAACCAGTTTTTAGTAGTAATAGTAAAAGGCCTGACATATTATAAAGAGGAAGAAATGTATTTGATGCTGAGAATTCAGTTTGATTCCAAAGTATATCTGATAAACATATTTCCTTTCCCCAATAACTTAAAACGATAGTCAAATTGAAAAAAAAAAATGAAAAAAGTATGTGAAAGGTTAAGATATATATATATATATATATATATATATATAATCTGTAAAGAAATAATATAAATACTGAGATCCTCATGACAATATTCCTCACTCATAGCTTCTTTTCCAATCTTCTTCTTTCCTATTTTTCTCCATTGGTCTATTTTAAAAGTTGCTTTTACAACAAATAGAACTTAATACTGCTATTACATGGTTATAACATTTCTTATGCTATATAATTTAAATTATATCTCTCAAATTATAACTATAAAAGTCAGATATTACAGGGTTATATTTATCCAGGTATAAAAGGCTAACATACTTCCAACTTCATATAGTAGGAATAAGCAATCATTTTAATATGCCTTCATTTTGTCATGGCAATGTATCTTTCAGGATATCAGAACTTGACCTGATGATTTCAGAGTGATCTGTTTATCTCAACTTCCATTAGTTTTCTCTCAGTTGAGAAATGTTTGTCACACCACACCCAGCTGTTTCATTGCTCTTTTTGTTGTAATTTTAATTCTGTGATTCTTTTTAAGAATCAATGCTAGTCTGAGAAAACATGCAAGTGTACTCTTTAAAAAATACACTTCAATGACTATTAGAAATATTGGAATGGGTTATTAGTGTAGGAAAGTCAAATATTTCAAGGATCATTCAAGTCAACAATCAAACATCATCAATCATAACTAAGTATGAAGGAGAATGTGCTTGAAAAATGAGAAATAAAGCAAAAATGAGACAAATTATTGCTGTGAAACAGCTTAATTAATTCTCAGGCCATCAAAGAGATAGTCTTTCTCCATACCTAGTAGCCTTCTTTAGATGGATGAACAGAAGGCCAGAAAACAAACAAGCAGAAAGCACCATCTAAGTTTTGCAATGGAGAAAAAAAATTTGTCTGGGGCAGACAATATGAAGATTAGTATATCCAATGTTGAAGAAAGGCAATTTCTTAATGTTAAAACTCACTCTTTAATTTAAGATTGTACAAAAATAGGTAATCCTATTACATCTAGGCATCTTCATTGTACTGTTAAACATCCACTTAAAGGGTTTTGGAATTTTTTTAAATTTTCAGTGGGTCAGGAAATCTTGCCCAATGAAAGGAATGGTGAGTTCTGATAAATATATTAATATGCTGAGAAGCAGAATTGTTTTAAAGTTACATAAATTCCCAAACAGAGGTGGAATATCACTGCTTCACACATCATGAAAAGTTAGAAAGTTATGTAAGAGATGGAAGTCTTCAATGTCCTAGCATCTCAACTGGTTTAGAAGAGAGGGAAAACAAGGAAAATCTTCCAGAGAAGATGTGATGTGAATTGAGTCTTAAAGGAAGCCAGGGAAACCAGGAGATGAGGAAGAAGAGCATTCTGGTTATGAGGTGGACAATCTGTGAAAAGGCACTGAATTAAATAAGTTTGATTTCATAATGGTCAATTAAAGAATATGTGGGGGGGGGTGAGAGGGGAAAGTCCTCTAAACTAAATGCCAAATCATATTAACTAAGTTATTATAGCAAAAGGAGGACACATTGCATATTAAACAGTTTTATTAAAGATGTAAAAAGTTGCAAGGTTTTTGTCATACTGTTTTCCAGTTTCCCCAGCGGTTATTGTCAAATAATGTGTTTTTGTTTCAAAAGCTTGGATCTTTGAGTTTATTATATACTAAATTACTATGGTCATTTACTTTAATGTAATGTGTACCTAATCTATTTCTCTGTTTCTTAGCCAGTACCAAATTGTTTTGAGAATTAAAGATAGAATTTGGAATTCAAAACTTTAAAAGAGTTTTAAAATGGTTTTAACAGGCAATTGGGGAAAATGAAGTATTTATTTTTTAAAAAAATTTATAAGATGTATTATATGCAATTAACTGTAACTTTTACTTTGTGTTGGTTAATTTGTATACCACTGTAGAATTACAAAAAAAAGTTATAGGACTTTCTCCTTGAAGTAAGTCTCTATGAAGTCTATCTTAAAGATACCCAAGTTATTTATATCACTTTGGACTTTCTACCCTAAAGGAAAGTTCTAAGTTTACCTCATATGGATAGGAAAAGTTTCATTTCTATGCCAGATCTCTGGATGGCCTATATAATAATAATAAGAACAAAACTGTGCACCCAATTATAATTAAACTTTTTTAATGTTATAATTATCACTGACACTACTAGATTCAGTCATTCAATCAAATTCAACAATTTTTTAAAAATAAACATCTGCAATGTAGAAAAACTATGTAATGATCTAGGGATTAAAAGGCAAACAAAAGAACAATGTCTTCTTAAACAGCTTTCATTCAATGGTAGGATTGGGGTTGGGGGATACAATACATCTTGGATAAGAAAATACAAGATAATTTAAAGAAGGAAAAAGAAAGCTTACAACTGAGGCTGAATCTGGGAATTAGGGAACCATTGAGCTAAAGGTTGAATAATGATTATGAGACCTAGAGATAAGGAGGGAGTACATTCCTGGTTTGGGGGACAGCTTGATTAAAAAAAAACCATGAAGTTAGGAAGAGGCATGTTGAGTTTGGGCAACAACTGGTAGGCTATTTATGTTAGAACATAGAGTATGTGAATGGGATCATTGATAATAAAGATTGGGAAAGCATTTTGGAACTTAATTTTGAAAAACCATCAGTGTTAGCTAAATAACTTGTATTTTTCTCTTTTTAGGAAGAAAACACAGAAAGTTTTTGAACAGCGGAGTGCCTTGATCTGACCTATACCCTAGAAAGATCACTTTGTCAACCATAAGGAGGATGAATCGGATCAGGAACATGAAGAAAGTCTACTTAATAAACATTAGAAGCATTAGTAACAGTTCAGGGACCACTGTAATAGGTCCATTATTCTCCTTGGGGACTTGCAATGATAGATGAGGGCTAAGAATTCTTTAATGACAATTTAAACAACAAATAATTTTAGAGTATTATGACTGGTATGTTAAATTATTCTAGGCATTATTTTTTGAAAGGTAGAGGAATAAGAAATATTGGAAACCACTGGTCTAGGAGACTTAATAAAGGCCTGAGATAGGTGAGGATATGACTTTGTGTGTGGAGAGTAGCAAATATGGATGAAAGAGATATTGTGGACGTGGTGTTAAAAGATTTGGCATAGAGAGTAAAGGAGAGAAAAGATTCTGGGTCACTCAGAATGTGAACTTAGGCAAATGGAATGAACTCCACAAAAATAAGGATATTTGAAGGAAAGGAAGGTTTAAAGAAAAGATGAGTTCAACTAAGTTTGATATACAGGTGAGACAAATGTTTTGCTTTTGAGGACCTGGGTTTCTTCAGAGAGATTAGTTTTGGTTAAGTAAATGATAAAGCAATGATTTTAAACTAAAGTAGTAGATATAATTATCAAAGCAAAAATTTTGGAGTAGAGGTTCTTATTCTTTTTTGTGTCATAGGACCTCTTTGGTAGTTAGGTGAAACCTATGATTGCCTTCTAAGAATCATGTTTTTGTATGCATAAATGCAATAATGTGATTACAAAGGAAACCAATTATATCGAAATATAGTTATTAAAGTGTTTTTTTCAACTGTGACATAGTTTATGATTCTCCTGATATCCAACCAGAAAACTGGTTCATAAAGCTTAATTTAAACATTACTTTTAGAGAGGAGACCAAATCATAGAATTGGGAGATACTCATGCTTTGGGCTAAGGGGAGCATGGGAATGGTAGATAAACAAACTAGAGACATTAAGGAATATGGAATACTTAGATGAACCAGGTCATCATGAACCAGAACAGTGTCATAATAGATAAAGGAGGAGAGAATATGCAGGGGATTGAAAAAGTCATTCATGTGGAAAAACTAACAAATGGATAACAAGCAGTGTGTGGCAAATAGTGAATATTTAATAAGTGCTTGTTTAATTGAATTGAATTCAAGGATGAAGACTAGGAAAAGGTCAGGTGATTTAATAGTTAAGTCATTTCATAATCTTGGAGAGGCCAGCTTTAAACATAGATGAGTGATTAAAAGTACACAATTAGAAAGGAATATTTTTCTAGACTTTCACATGAAGGGTGAAAATAAAATAAAATAAAAACAATAATGTCTTGATTGTATTGTTTACATTGCTTTTACATTAGATAAGTTCAAACAGTTCTTGTACATACTTAATTGTCATTATAATTCTTTAACTAAACTAGAACCTAAATAGCATTATTCCAATTCCCAAATAAAACCTTTATAGCTTTCTCTGATATAAATAGATTTTAATGTAGATGATCCCTGCTGAGAAAAAAAATAGTCTGAATTCAAAAGTTAGAAATAAAATGTAAAGAAAAAATATGTGGGTAATTTGTATGTGGAGGGTTATATCAATACATTTGACAAGTTTAGAAAGTGACAGGAAAAGAAAAAGTCAGAGTTTCCTTTGAAGTGACGTTAAAGTATCTTTTATCTTTCCAAATTAGGCAGTATTATCTCTGGATTGTAAGCTAATCAGACTTCAAGTGGTGAAGAAGAAGAAGAAGAAGAAGAAGAAGAAGAAGAAGAAGAAGAAGAAGAAGAAGAAGAAGAAGAAGAAGAAGATTGCTGTTTCTTGGTCATAATCACAGCACATCTGAGTCTTGAGATTTTTAGTTTAGGATTATATGATATAACTTTCTGCCCTATGGCCAAGTTGCAGTCTTCATTTTAATTTCTATGACAATGATATATGGGCCCCCTCTCCTGTGGGACCCAAACTTCTAGTGGAATTCTTCGTGCATTAATGTTTCCACTACAAGGTTCTCAGAGTGCTATCTGTTCAGGCATGGTGAGAAAATCTTCTCATCCAAAGAGGATTGAAACAAATGCTGCAGTCACCTCCAGTTAAACACAGAAACAAAAAACTGAGTTAAATACCCATATTTTCATATGCTACTGAAAACCAGACTGAAGCCATGCAAAACAATGACACTATGGATCAAAAAGAAATTGAATCTACTTCTCTTTTGGTTTGGGGGGTATGTGTCTAAAGGGAAAATGGATTTATTCGTCTTAGGTATGCAAATTCTTAGTCTGGTTAGATAATTATATTTAAACAACAGAAAGTTGTGGGAATGGATAGAAGGGAATGATCCTTTTATAAAAGACTGGAAACATCTCATGGCTTTGAAAGTAGGTATCCTAAAGGGTGAACCTAGAGGGCAAGGAAGAATTTTGCATGTATGATTTTGAAAATACTATTCCAGATGACTCAATTATATATATATATATATATATATATATACATATATATATATATATATACATATATATATATATATGTATATATATATATATATATATACACACACACACACACACACACACATGCATACACAAACACACACACACAAACACAGTTTTGCAAAAGTTATTTTGAAATTTGGTTTTCATCAAATAGAACAATCCATTGGTTTATAGAAATATTGATAATTATCTCCTTGGGAGTTATTTTTCCTCACTTCAGAAACAAGAACTAAATGCTGTTTTCAACATTTTTTTAACATGAGTTTTTGTCTCTTCATTTTTCTAAGGTATTATTTGGCAGAGGAAATTATTGTGTCAGAGGCTTACCATAGCACAGGCATATATAAGCCTATGCAACTTTGAATACTTCATAATCCTAAATTAGAGAAACTATCTAGGACTGGGGTGGGGGTGAAATAATGGAAATTTCTAGTGAAATAGTAAAAGTGTTCACCATGAAGAGTATGTGTGGGCTGCCCCCATCATAACCTCTTTCCCATATATGGAGAGGAAGAAACCATAAATTTGTTTCCGTTAGGCAATAGGATATGTATTAATATCATTTATCTGGAATGAGGAAGGAAAGGTTTCAGTTTTGACCAATTTTCCTGAACAGTATGTTTCTCACTGCACTGAAACATCTTTCATTGTCCCAAGGGAGTGGGTTAAGACCCAAGATTGAAGGTGGGAATCCCCTCATCAAATTATTTTGAAAGCTTCTTGAAGTTATATCATTTTTCATCATCACCTCCCATTGCCTTTTTGATGCACAGGGTAATGCTAATTATCAAGAATGCTAACAAGGCTAATTAACACATATGTGCCCATATGTAAAATGCAATCTGTAAGATTTGCCAGAATCTGATTCTTGATAATTCTATGAGCCTATGGATTACATCGATGTAGGGAAATTATAATTGGGGGAAGAAAATATATGCTGAGAGTTTAATGGATTTTAAAAAAGTGGTTTAAAAGGCCTGCTATTATGCTAGGATCTTTTGGTACCATGCACATGTTGTTAAATAAGGAACAAAATTGGGTGTAGCAGCAAGTGATCTCAAAGGTGAAACTTTGGTCAATTCACTTTTGTTCTTTTTTTCACCTTTAGAAGTGACTCTACTTAGTATTAAGGACAAAGAAAATTTTTCTATTTACTGACTTCACAATATCTAAATAAATACTTTAATCAATGGAATCTTACTCCACCCTGAACATGCATATACATACACACACACACACACAAACATACATACACACACACACACACACACACACACATATATATATATATATATATATATATATATATATATATATATATATATATATATAAATTGGGTTATGACTGGGCTAATTCAATAATTCACTTAAAGGGTTAGTTTTATAACACTATACAACAAAAGGCTAGTTTGTCAAAAGACTCCATAGATTTTTTCCCCATGTGCAAAAGAATATTGTTCTAGATACTATGAGTAAGCACAAAAAGATGTTAAGAATTATTATCATTATTAATAATAATAATAATAGGAGATTTTTTCTCTTCTACTGATCTTGTAAATGAAATAATACATCCTTTATAGAGAATTGGCTGAAAGTCACCATAACTTTCCAAATAGTCCTATTTTTAAAAGTGCTTCCTATTTTTACATAGTTTTTTATATATGAGGCTATTTTTTTATTCTTATTAATGGCTAATTTATTTAATATGCATGGAAATTCACAGTAACTTTTTTTCTCATTAATAACCAAGTCATTTTCCCTTTGTGTTAAGAATTTGCTTCACATTGCAACTCACTAAAGGAGTATAGGATAAAATAAGAAAGAATTAGTAAGCTATTTATTAGAGAGAGTACCTCCATGAAAAAAAAGATTTATATCAATATAATACTAAAATTAATTGTGTTTGTGAGGAAGTCCTGTACTTTCTCTCCCTCCATTCTCTGCATCTCCATATAAATATATATATATGTAATATATGTGTGTGTGTATAAATTTATACATATATGTGTGTGTGTGAAATGCAGATAATGCTTTATAAGAAATGTGAAAGATATAGTTCACTTTACTACAAGTCTAGTAAATTGGACTTGGCATTTTATTCTAAATATGTGAGTCATAGTAATAATATTGATAGTAATTTTTCCCAGTGCCTGCAACCTTTTTCCCCCAAAAGTTTTTTCACAACAATTGCCTCATTTTTTAGACTCACAACATCCTCATATGGTAGATTATACAAGCATCTTTGGCACTGTTGGATGAAGAGACTGAGGTCTAAGAAAAGTGACTTGGCCAAAGACACACAGTATCTGAGTGACAGAGACAGTCTGAATTCAGTTTTCTTTTCCTTTGCATTATGCTGAGTCACTTGGTCCTTTAAATCTCAAGATATTTAATTTTAACCAAAAAAGGGAGATAAGAACTCAGCCCATGAATTCTGGAAATTCTCAGGGTGGAGTGTCTAAAAGAGTAGAAAACTTTGCCGGGAAATTATGCCTTTTGTGTTTTTCTGGCCCTTTCTTTCACCAAGATGAAGTACTTTCATGGGGAAAAGAAACTTCTCCACACCAGTTACCTTACCTCTTGAATTTAGAAATCCAGATTAGACAAGCACCTCTCAATTCCTTCAGTTCCTACCTTGATAATGCAGATAAAATCTTTCTCCCTTTGTTTCTCTAGAAGATTATATGAACTGAAGCCTGGTGAAGTAAGCAGAGCAAGGAGAGTACTACATATAGTGGCTGTGATTGTGTGAAAGGAGAAGGCGTACCTCCCTGAGGAGTTAGGGGCAGACTGACCTTTTTTGGAGTAGCTCTAAACAGCCCTCACGTGTACATGAAGGTTCCTAGGCCTGTGGAAAGTGGGGGTAGGGGTGATGAGGAAAGGACAGAGGAAATGTGATCCAACTGTAGTGTTGAAGCAAATGGAGTTTTTTTAGAGTTCATACCAGTATTTACTAGCCTTTTACAGGTAACTGAATCTTCTCTTCATGTCACTAGTGAGTAATTGCCATAACAACCCCAGTATTTGTGTGACCCATATTTTACCTCATGCAGTCAGAGGAAGATTCTTAAAGAAACACAAATACCTCAGACAGGAGATAGAGAAGAACAATGGTTGGTGACTGCTGTTTTTAAAATTATTTTAGACATTCTCTCCTGTCCCTTCTCTTTCAAGTACATGATTCCCCACCTTTTCCCATGAACTTTCCACTGTATCCAAAGGGAAGATAAAACTTATTCAGAAGAAATTGGATTAGCTATTATGTGTGACTAAGAAGATAGTAATGTCAGCTAAGGGTAGTGGAAATGATTTTGAACTTGGGGAAAGACTGGAGTAAATTTTACCTCTGACATGTGTACAACCTGATTGTGGCATCGAACACTTGGAGACTGTTTCCTTATCTGAAAAATGGGGATAATATTATATTTAGAACACATCTCAAAGATTTATTGTGAGATTAAAATGAGATAATGATTAGTAAAACCCTTTACAAACTCTGAAAATACTAAATGAATGTCCATTTTATTATTATTGGCATATATGTTTCTATACCAAATTATCTTGCTGTTTGTGCATGGACATATATATTTATATCTATCGTATATGCATATAATATATATATTATATATGTGTATGTGTGTGTATGTATATGGATGTTTATTTGTACACCTGATAATGAAGTAAGAAGGAAAGCGATAATGGGACTCCTCACCGTAAAGAAATAATCAGTTTTTTCTACAGGAAAAAGAAATGTCTATGTGGCAAACCCTTTTCTCCTGTAGGATTGTTCATAATAAGCAATGGCAACATCATACTATGCCAAGAAGATTAATTAGTTCAAAAATCCCTACTCTATGAGTCTCAGTAAAGCTAGGTAACATTATCTGGGGCAAGCATTTACAAGTGGAATTCATGACCCTGTTCTTTGTGAGAACTAGTGGGCCAACTTTGGTGCCAGGGTTAGTTTATTGGGATTAAATACTAAATCAACTCCTGGCTGCTTATACCATTGCTCTACTTTCCTTTTTAGACAAATTGCCTTTGGCTTTCCCCAATCCTGTTCCCCCCCACACACACTGCTGCTATTTCCAGTATCATAGTCATAAATGTCATAAAGCTGGAGATTATTTTGGAAGAAAGGTGCTGTAGAAGTCTGGCTAATGTCAATAATGAATGGCAATCTAAAGAGCAGATTATACTTATATAAGGCAACGTTCAGCAGCAATTCTTTCTCTTGTCTGAGGTATTGTATTTTATAATCCTTATGGAGTTGGAGGAACAGTCTTTTTCTGATCTGACTTTTGGCAAAGCCAGGCATCTCCTTGTCCATTAACTGCCAGTTACAATGAGCATATGCATATTATATATAATATGCATAAATACACATATACATAAAAGTATATATATATATATATATATATGTATGTATGTATATAAGTTTACAATTAGTGTTGCCGCTAGTTTAATATAGATCTCTGGAATGGCTTGTCTACTTAACTTGATAATGTGTTTCCATTAAGAAGAACACTGGGCACCTACAGCTATTGGTGCTAGAGCTCTTGGTTGTCTGGGAGATCTCAAATCTGTGTCAAATCAAACACTGACAACAGTAAACGCCCAGGGTTATGAGCAAGGCAGGGGTTTTACAAGAGTTCTTGTAGAGACTGGACTCTGTTAGTAGCACTCAGGATTAGTAACCATGGTTTCTTTTTCCCTCTTCCCTTCCCCCACCTAACAGGCACACTCCCACCCAGGTAGTTTTTTGTGAAGCATATGACTGTAGAAACAGTGTTATTGTCATTGTGAGTGCAAGGCACTCCAGGCTGGCTGGAAGGGGAGGAAAGACTAGCTACCAGACCCCTGGATGCCAATTCTAAGGATAACTAGAGAAGATTTGTTCAGGAACTGCTGAGTCTGCATATTCCACTGACTTGGTCTGTTGACCACTTTGACATGTTTATGCCAAAGACTGAAAGGGTTAGAGTTAGGCACCTAATGGGTAATGTCTAGTGTTTCTAAGCATTAATTACAATGAAATGTGTGGTGTTTTCTGTTAGCCACATGAATAGACCTTCAACTCTATAAGAAAGGTGCTTCTGAAGTGATTTGCCTTTATTCCTGCCACACTTTTAAAGTCTATCAAGTAAACTGAAGTCAAATGAGTAAATATTCAGATGAACTCCAGTTGAAGTCATTATACTTGAGAGACTAGGAAAATCTATTTATGGGAAAAAGATGGTCAGAGAAGAAAAGTCCAGACCCTGAGGAACTTGGTTCAAGTCTTGTCTATGACCATAAATTCTTTCAACAAAGCTTCAGTATCTCTTTGCATAATTTAGTGCTGCAACAATTAGACAAATATTAAATATGTAATATTCATATTAAATAATATGAACTTTCTATTTTATATATACATATATATATACATATATATATATATGTAAAAATAAGAAGGGAGGAAGAAAAAGAGATAGATTGACTAATTAAATTCAAGTACTCCCTAACCAAATCAATTCTGGACAGAAGTAAATGAAATTGAACATCACCTCCACAGCTCTGCCCTTTCTAGTATAAGTAGTGATGACATTATCATGCCTTCTAAAATCTTGTTTAGACCTTGTTTAGGAGTAGACAAAAGCCTTCAGTGTTTCTACCAGTTCCTAAAGTGGACCAGGTTTTTCCCTCACCTACTGAAAAGTAAACTACTTAAAATGAATTTTCAATCCCCACTTTCTTTTGCTTTCTCTCTCTCTCTCTCTCTTGCTCTTTCATTTATCAGTCTAGAGATCTTCTTGCTGAAGGACTTTGCACAAAGTTGGATTGTCATTTTACATATTTATTCTCACAGGTCCAACACTTAGGACAGTGACTGGCATATAGTAGGTGCTTAGTAAATGTTCATCAAATTGAATTATTTTAATTTTTTTCTCTGTCAAATGAGGTATTGTATAATAGGAAGACTATGGTGGATAGCTGATTTTGAAGACAGAAGAATTGCCTGGGTCTTGCCTCTGACTCATACTAGTTGAGTGCTCTCAAGGCTACTAATTAATCTGACCTTATTGATGAGTTATTGATTTTCATTAAATGAAAGAAGTTTTCCATATTTTTACACTGATGACATCATAGTTCTACAAATTACCCTGTCTTTGTCTTCCTGGAACATCCTCTTTACCATGATGAAGGGTAAAGAAATATTTAAAAAATGATGTGGGTCTCTCTGGATATTTTAAATTTCTTTATTTCAGAGCATGATATAACTCAATATTTTCCCAACTTTGGAGATTACAGTTTTAAGTATTTAGCATTCCTTTGGCTTGGTAAGGAATAAAAACAAAAATATTGCACATAAAGTCAGAAGATGTGGGTTCCAGTTCTAACTTTGTCATATGCTACCAGAATTGTAATAAACAAGTCATTTAACATGTGGTTTATCTTCTACATCTATAAAATTGGGGAGGGGTGATACTGTTTAAACATTCAATGCTCCAACCAAGTCTAAAATCTCCAATTTAGTAGAGTAAGGAGTATGTTAAAGTCTGTTCAGACCAGCTCACAAAAGCCACTTGTTAAACATTTACTAGAAAGATAATAGATTTTGGTACATAGGACTATAAATTTAGGGGTCTTGGAAATAATCTAGTGCAACCCCCTCTAATGAGGGAGAAACCAGAATTTGGGACCAGTAGTCCTGAGTTCAAAACTTGATTCTACCTCCCATTAACTTGGTGACCTTTGACAAGACTCCTAAACCTTCTTGTCCTCAGCTAGTGCATTTGTAAAAGTGAGAATGCTGAGTTTGAAATGCAGAATCCCATGCTAGGTGAGAGAGGGCACCCTGACCTGAGACTAGCATTGGAAT
Organism: Macrotis lagotis; assembly: GCF_037893015.1. NCBI lineage: Eukaryota > Metazoa > Chordata > Mammalia > Peramelemorphia > Peramelidae > Macrotis > Macrotis lagotis. The sequence goes on along the minus strand of NC_133666.1, from coordinate 520,661,654 downwards.
AACTTTGCAAATAGCCACTCACTCACCTGCTCAACTAGGGTGAATGATGACTGATGCTGAGAAGTAGTAAAGTAGGTTGGTTTCATATATTTAATTGCATGTATACCTCCTGGGGGGAAGAAAAACTGGTCAAAAGTTTAGTGAGGGATGATAAATTTGGAGTTTTCCTCAAAATTGCGTAAATGATGTGGGTGTGCTGTCATATTTTTCATTGCATGTTATGACAAAGGCAAACAATCCAATATACAGATTATAATCTCTGAAATCCTACCTGGACTGACTCCTGGGTAATTCAAAATCCAACCGGTTCTCCCTAGACACTATTGTGTCTGTTGGGATCATGTACACCTGTGGCTCCCACTTAGTTTTTCCAAGGGGTCATGGGATGGTCATATTTTTGTTTGCAATTATTTTCTAGACAATTTGTAGAATTAAAAACTATTGTTATTACTATCAAAGTTGTCACATATTCATGAATTTTCCTCATTTTAATTGTAATTTTTTTCATCTTATTCACAACTGCTAAACCAGATTCTAGCAGAAAGGCAAAGGAGGGGTGAAGGTTATCTTTTTTACAAGAAATCCATGTAAGACACATTTTGCATAACAATGCAAATGAGTTAGATCAGCCCCCATAGTCATATCACCTCCATGATTCTGGAAAGTATTAGAAACCTAGATGAAAGTATTAAAAGTATAGGGTGACTAATTTGGAGTTGCTTTCTATAAGGTACACTACTTGCCTAAAATATTCTTCATTCCTATTCTTAAATCTTAATCTAGTCATCTGGGTATTTCCAATGACAGGAATTTCTGAGCTAATTCCATGGAAAGAGACTAACAGAGTGGTTCCTTCAAGAGAATTCTACACAACTGCTGTGATTTATTTTTTTTTATTTAATTTTGGCCCTCATTCTTTCCTTACTCTCACTCCCACAAGGCAGTAATGCTTTGGGGCTGGATTTCCTCATCTCAAGAGGAAGGAAGGGAAGCCCAGCTGTACTCTAAGTATAATCCAGGGTAGTAGTCATCAGTTCTTTTGTCACATGGAGGAAGTTCTAAATGATATTTGAGCACAGGGTTGGGTGAGGATATTTGTTAATGGTCATTTATTAAGTGCCAAGTGGATACAGAGCAAGGCCCCCAAGTCTCATTGCCACTTCTTCTCCTATTCCCACCATCATATTCTAAGATTCATAGTGATAAAGGAAAAATAACAGGAAGCAACAGTTTTCTTTGGAGTATTTGAAATTTTTCAATGCTAACAGAAGAGATTTGATCATTTCCATAATTCTCACTTCTCATCAAGCTTTAAGATTTACTTTATAAATGGGACATCATTCTATATTCTCTCATAGTTACTTGTTACTAATCATGTCTCTTTAAAGTCAGAGCTTTACTAGAACTTCTGACAAAGTTCAAATCCTTTTTCACCTTGGTCCTCCCTAGAGGTGAAGCTTGACTGATGATAACATATCATCACTGATGGATAATAATAGCTTAGGTAGTACTCAACTGAAAAATAAATTATATTAAATTCCATTCAATTCTGTAAGCATTTTTGAAAGCTCATCTTATGTGCCTAGCACTGTGGTAGGCACTAAGGATGCCAGAACCAAAACCAAGGAGGCAATTTTGTTCCAAAACTTAACTAGTTTTGAGTTGGAACACTGAATATAGTTTTTTCCATAGAGACTGAGTCGCACATAGTGGTTAGATTCTCATGTCAATTCACAAAAACACAGTGTGAGGCATATATATTAATAGCAGGGCTTCAACAACTCCTAATTACCAAGTCTAAACCTATGACAGAAAGTTACATTCTAAATACCATCTTAGTAAGCCTGGAAGAAAATATAGCATGTCAGAAAGGACAATTAAGCTGGAATCAGAGGACCTGAATATTAGTCCTACCCTTTTTTTTTTTAGTTTTTGCAAGGCAAATGGGGACACACAGCTAGGTAATTATTAAGTGTCTGAGACCGGATTTGAACCCAGGTACTCCTGACTCCAGGGCCAGTGCTTTATCCACTGCGCCACCTAGCCACCCCTAGTCCTACCCTTGATTGTTGCTCATCCTCTGTTCTTTGAGAAGAGCAAGGACATCATATGGTTGATGTCTGGACTTGAACCTGCATTAGCTTTAAGTGAGGCAGAGCTGGGTAAAGTCATCAGACTCTCCAGAATTTTTGTAGTCCAGTAGTAAGACAAAAGTCAGGATAACCAGAGATGGTTTCCCTAACTTGATCCTTTCTATGTGTGGGACTTTGTACTTTTAACCCTTCTGATTATCAGTTTCCTTACCTATAAAATAAGTATATTGGAAAGTTGACCTTTAAGATCCCTGCCATTTTTAGATAAGACTGGGTTTCTTTTGTAGATGGACCAAGGTTAGAATATAGCGTGGTACCATAAACCCTGGATTCAAATTCTTCTTTACCATTTACTACCTTTGTGAGCTGAATCTTAGTGTCCTCATCTGTAAAAGAAGAGAGTTAAACTTATGACTTCTCAGGTGCCTTCCTGTTCTAAATCCTATGATTCTGGAGAGAGTGACTGCCAATATAGAGACTTCAAACAAATAACAGGGAAAATTGATAGTGTTTGCTTGGTATAGAAGCCATGGCAACTATTGAGAACACAAGAGAGATTTAAAGACAGGTTTTCCTGATGCCAAAACATCATTCTGTTCACAATCTGTCCAGAGAAGACAATAAATAATAGAAAGGTAAAAAGGGTAGGAGAACATGATAATGGTGCAGTCAAATCCAAGCAGGAAAGGAAGAGTTGGATGGAGCTTTAGAACCCTCTTTATTATGAGGGGTTTTAGGGAGGATTTTTTGGTTCCAAAGGGACAAAGGCAACCGAAAGTACTGATGAGGGGTGAGTAAAAGCTGACAAAATTCCTGGTGATGAACTTTTCCTGATGGGGCATGACAATAGTGGAAGCAAAGTCAAGCATTGTACTTGTGGGAAATAGCTAGAATCAGGCACTGGGAATACAAAGAAAGAAAAAAATATATTTCCTATCCTCAGGGAGCTCACAATGTAATGGCATTTGTTACCAATATAGCATTGGGAATATATTATTTATAGCATTGGGTAAGGTCTGATAAATGTAAGGGAAATGAATACATTGGCAAACCTTATTGGCAGAATGCTACCATTTTGCAAGAGTATTACAAAAAAATTGATAGAAACAAGCAACCAAATCTCTCTCTTTGAAAATCCTTGGTTTTCTTTAAGACTCTTCTCAAGCATCACCTTTTCATAAAGCCTTCACTGATCACTCACCTTCTAGAACCTCTGCCTCAAGTTAATTTAGGAAGCCCTTGAGTCAACATGGTGGACAGGTAGAGAAAACACTGGCTCTGGAATCCTAGAAATTGATTTCAAATCTAATCCTTGATGCTTGCTATCTGTGTAACTTGGGACAAGTCACTTCACTTCCATGAGCCTCAGTTTTCCTACCTGAGTAAGTATAGTATTTATCTCATCATTAATGGACTGCTTCATCTATATTTTTACTAAGCTCTTTATGTGTATGCTGCCTTCCTCCTTATGATGTACCTTTTTTAAATGTTGTTTTTTGTTTCAACTGTATGCAAAGATAGTTTTCAACATTCATCTTTTTGTAAGCTTTTGATTTCCATATTTTTCTACCTCCCTTCTTTTTCCCTTCCCTGCCCATGACAGCAAGTAATCTAATATAGGTTATACATTTACAATCATGTTTAACATATTTCTATATTAGTCATGTTGTGAAAGAAGAATCAGAACTAAAGGAAAAAACATGAGGAAAAGAAAAAACAAGTTTTAAAAAGTAAAAATTGTAACCTTTAGTCTGTATTCAAACAATAGTTTGGTTTTTTCCCCTCTTCTGGATGTGGACGGTATTTTCCATTACAAGTCTTTAGGATTGTCCTTAATCACTGAACTGCTGAGAGACACTAAGTCCATCATAGTTGATCATCATACAATGTGCTGTTAATGTGTATGATGTTCTGGTTCTGCTCACTTCATTCAGCATCAGTTTAGGCAAATGTTTCCAGGTTTTTTGAATTTCTCTTACACATGATTTCCTAAAGAATAATAATACCTCACATTCATATGGCATAATTTGCTCAACCATTAGATGTTTCTTTTGTTGGGGCTGCTATGCGTTTGACTTGGTGTGCCATTATCATAGTTCCTTTAGATTTGATTCACTTAGGGGCTGTTTTAGGATAATAGCCATTTAAAGGTGGGGCTAAAAAGGACCTTGGACCTAGAATGGAATTCTGTTTGAGCTGCTTCTTCAATCTTACTCTCTTAAAACCTTCTTTTTGGTGTATTGTATTAGCTAAGCCCTTGATATTTGAGATTCTCATAGGGCTTTGTTTTTTGTTTTTTTTTCTTATTGAAGTTACCCTTGAGGTGACTAAGGAGAGTCTCCAGAGAATAGAACTGCCTTTTCCCATTCCAGTGCCTGTAATGTCTTTATCCATTCCTCTATCTGTTAAAAATCTTTTTTTTTTCAAGATTCAGTTCTAAGGCACTTCTTCCATGAAGCAGTCCTGATTCTTCTGGATGAAAATCATCCAGCTTTGTCTTAAAATTTATTTTTGCTTTTTATTTTTCAAACAACTTTTAGAATTTTATTGATAGATCTAGGTTTTTTTTTAAATTAGTATTATTCCTAGCTTGATGTAACTGCATTCATTTGAAAATTTTGAGTTCCAAATTTTTCATTCCCTCACTCCTCCCTAAGAGGGCAATTTGATATAGATTATATAAACACACAAAAATGAGAGGAAAAAAGCATGAAAAAATAAATCTGCATTTAGATTCCATCTAATATCACCTCTCTCCCTGGATTCATATTGTCCTCTCAGGGTCTTCTGACAAAGAAGCAAGGAAGAAAAGAAAAGAAAAGAAAAGAAAAGAAAAGAAAAGAAAAGAAAAGAAAAGAAGAGAAGAGAAGAGAAGAGAAGAGAAGAGAAGAGAAGAGAAGAGAAGAGAAGAAGAGAAGAGAAGAGAAGAGAAAAGGAAAGGAAAGGAAAGGAAAGGAAAGAAAAGAAAAGAAAAGAAAAGAAAAGAAAAGAAAAGAAAAGAAAAGAAAAGAAAGGAAAGGAAAAGAGAAAAGAAAAGAAAAAGATCCCTTCAAATTTATTATAGCAATTTGCCTGACTCATTTATTTACCCTAATTATACTCTAAGATATTTATTTGATTATATAATATAGGATCATGAGAGAGGGTTCTTGACTTCAAGGAGTTTACAATCTGATGAGGGAAGACAACACATTAAAAAAAAACTACTGAAAAATAAGTACAAACTCCTTATTTACAAATGAGGAGGCAGAAGCAGAAGTTAAAGTATTTATCTGAGGTGACAAAGGTAGAAAGTATCCAAACTGAAATTTCAACTCAAGTACTAGGGCACGTAGGTAGCACAGTGGATATAGTTCATAGTTTGAGTTAGGAAGACCTAAATTCAATTCAGACATTAGCTGCTTATTAGTTGTGTGACCCTGGGTAAGAAGACACTTAACTCAGTTGCCTCAGTTTCCTCATCTGTAGTATAAGCTGGAGAAGGAAATGGCAAACCACTCCAGTGTCCTTGACAAGAAATCTCAAATACAGTCACAAAAAGTCATACACAATTTGACAACAACATCTATGACTTCAAGTTCTGTGCTCCATTTAATAAAAAAAAAATTTATTTGGAAGTCCATGAGATTCATTATTATTATCATCATCATATCATCATCATCATTATTATTATTATTATTATTCCCATTTACAGGTATGGGTACTGAGATTTAAAGAGGTTAAATAATATGCTCAAGAACCTAGAATATGTAAGTAACAATCATAAATTGAATCAGGGTCTTCTGATTATAGGACTTGATCTATGATTGCCTTTATCTTTGTTAATTTTTAAAATAAATCATATTGAAGTATATTGAAGAACTTATATTTTAAAATTTATGATAATAAAATTATTCACAGACATCATGATTCTTGACTTAATTTTGGATTTATGATAATTTTAAAGATTTTAGCAATTTCTAAAAAAATAGCATTTTATTTTTTCCCAAGGTACATGCAAAGACAATTTTTAAAAATTTTTGAATTCCAAATTTTCTTTGTTCTTCTTTAGCTCCTCCCTTTCTGAAATGGACATTAATATTTTTTCATGAAACTTTTGAATGTTATGGAAAGAGAATATTGGATTTGGAGTCATTGGTCACTTATTTAGTCATGTGATTGACTCCAGGTTTTAACTTTAATCTCTAAAATGGTGATAATAATACTTGGGGTAGCTATATCCAAGGGTTCTTATGAGGAAAAGACTTGGTGAATCTTAAGACACTACAGTTTACATTATTATTGGGGAATGATGCTGGTCTGAGTTGTGATAATTGGTAAATGTATTTGAGTCCTAGAAATGGTTTCATCTTACTTCTTTCTTTTCTTCCTTTTATAGAGGAGGAAACAGCTCCAGAGAGGTCAAGTATAGAGAGGTCAAATAGTTGCATAGCCACCCAACTTGTTGGTGTGGCAGCTGAGCTGAGAAGCCTCATCTGTTGACTCCCAGTCCAAACTCCTTCCATACCTACTGCAGACTGATCTCTTTCTTAATCAGGTCATAGCTTGGTTAAACCTTGAAGAAATGCCATGATAAGGAAAGGGAACAATAGAACAATGTACTTTCCCAAAGAGTGATTGCTTTCACCTTTAGAATATCTCAATTAAACTTAATTTGATAAGAACCTATCAAAAGTCTACTATATTTTAGCTATTGTGCTAGGCATGGGGTACAGAGACAAAAATGAAAAAAATTGCTGCCCTTTCTAGAGGGGGAGAAAGATAAGTATAGATAAATCAGTACAAAATGTGTACAAATGGAAGGGGAAACACTAATGTTTAGGAGGGTCCAGAAAGGCTTATTTTAAGAGGCAACCTTTGGTTTGAGCCTCAAATGTACCAAGGAGATTCTCTATTGAGGAAGTATAAAATAAGACCTGGAAATAATAGCTAGAATATGGTGAGGAGGAACAGTAAGTAAGCCTCTTTGACTGGAACTTAGAACTTATGGGACAGAAAGTAACAATATATAATAAATTTTCCTGTATTTTTTTTTCTTTAGAGGAAACACATTTTGACTAAGTTAATTTGAGTGGATATCTTCCATTCAAAGATAGGGGTTGGAGGTTTACATTGAAAAGAATACATTTTTAATAAAACAAATAGTTCTTTACAACTCACATGATTTTATATTGAACCAAATTACAAAAGACATGGACCTTCATATAGCACTTAAAAATTTTCAAATGTTTGCTTTACATACATTTCCTCAAAGGTACAGGTCTCTCTGTTTCAAATTTACAAATTACTGAGCTTCAGAATGGCTAAGTAATATGTTCACATAGCTGCTAAATGTCAGTTGGAATCCAGGTGTTCTTGATTTCCTGTTTTCTATTTTCTAAAACCATTTTGTCTATGGTCTACTCTAGGCTCAATATTCTAACCACTCTTCCATATTACTTCCTAATTTGTCAGTTATATTCTGCTATCCTTGGATTCTCAGATTAATGGCTTTGATTCACCAAAATTGGTTGGTTTTGTATAGTAGTATTCCATAATTGTAATGTTCATTACAGGTCAGAATGACAGAAGTAGTAGCATATGTCATAGGGTCATAAATTAGAGAACAGGAAAGGACTCAGGAAATTATATTGACCAGTCCCATTATTTTACAGATGAGCAAACTAGAATCTAGAAAGTTTAAATGCATTTCCCAAATTTATATAGGTTATAAATGGCAAAGACAAATCTTGAATACCACTTCATTGTTCTTTCCACTGTCCTCCTTTGAATTTATGAGGCTCTAAGGAATCTTATCATCAAGAACCTCATCATCCTGCAAAATTTCACCACCCTTGACATTCATATCTCTCTGATTGGAGGATGGAGCATAAGTTCCTTCCAAATCTTCCATTCAAGGCTAGTCATCTTTTCATTTTCCACTCACCAGCAGTCCTTTTGGATGTACTCTATCATATTCCCCAGTTCTCCCCTCCTTTCTCCACCACACTTTACACTTCTTATTTTTCAGTGTTTTTAATGTGTTGTCCTCCCCTATTATATTGTTAGCTCCTTGAGGTCGAGACCTCTTTCTGTCTCTCTCTGTCTCTGTCTCTCTGTTTCTCTGTCTCTCTCTCTGTCTCTGTCTCTCTCTCTCTCTCTCTCTCTCTCTCTCTGTCTCTGTCTCTCTCTCTCTGTCTCTCTCTCTCTCTCTCCTCTCATCACCAAGCTTCATAAGTATTTGGCACATTGTAAGCCCTTAATGTTTATTGACTGTCTGACAGACTGACTATTTCACTAACCCACCTTCTCTAGGCATCCTTTCCAAATCCCACTTCATGCTAATGTCTCTCTTCTATTATTATTTCCAATTCATCCTTTATAAAGTTTGTTTGTTTGCATGTTATTAGATGATAAACTCTTCAAACACAAGAGATTTTTAACCTTTCTTTTGGCTCCAGTGTTCAGCATGGTGCCAAGCATGTAATAAGCATTTAATAAATGTTTATTGTTTTACTAACCATACCAAATACTATCTCTGGACATTAGTCAGTTTTTTAGATATTCAAAAAAACAGTCCAAAAAATAAAACAAAATGATTGATTTACCCAATAATATTAGCCACTGGTTATTTTTCCTTTGAATCTCAGCCAAAAATAAGAATCAAAATTATTTTTAAAATTTACAATGGACATAAGATAATATAAGTTTCCAAACTTTGTCAGTTCAGTGGATATGTGATCTCACTGTGATAGGTACTCTTCTGATATAGACTGCAGCCTATCTATATCTGTCTTGGTTTGCCTGTACCTCCCTCACAAGTTGATCTTTCTAGACCTTTCCACTGGAAGAACTCAGGGAAATCAAGCTATGTACTCTGTCTAAGAGAGACAGGGGATTTCAGAGAGAATTTCATGCTTCCAAGGGGTTAGGGCACCCATCTATTAAGATTTTGGTTTGTTATAAGAAGGAAATGTTGAGGAAAGGGATTTTGTGTCTCAAGTGACAAAAATTTTTTAAAAGATTCTAAATTGAAAGAAATAAGAGTTAACAATGAGAGCTCCAGGAATAGAAATGAAAGAAGTTTAAAATAACTGCAGTTTAATGTGAAAATGAGAATAATGTGTTGCTTTTGTTTTTCATTTAATCTAGGTGAAGCTGTGATAACTTTCCACCTGCTTGCTGAATTCTTATGGGTAGAGTTATGTGTTCTTAGGATTATGAGAAAAAGAGAGACAGAAAAAAGAGACAGAGAAAGAGAAAAAGAGAGAGGCAGGAAGAAACAAATGACAGAGACAGAGAGAGAAAGAGGCAGAGAAGAGAAAGACAGAATCAGAGAAAGACACAGAAACATAAAGAGGGACAGAGACAGTGGGATACAAAGAGAGACAGACAGAGACAGACAGACACAAAAGACAGAGAAATGGAGATGGACACAGAGAGACAAAGTGAGAGAAAAAGAAATAAGACACAGAAGCAGAGAGACAGAAACAGAAAGACAGAGGGAGGCACATTCGCAAAGCAGAGAGAGAAACAAAGAAGGAAAAATGAATTAATGGGATGGAAAGTACACTGAGAAGAAATCAAAAATTCTGATGCTATTCCAAAAATAGCTTTGGAAACTCAAGCAGATCTTTTTTTTTCTTTTATTAAAGATTTTATTTGAGTTTTAAAATTTTTCCCTCAATCTTACTTCCCTTCCCCCACCCCACCCCCAAGTAGATCATTTTTAAGGTTTAGTTGTTCATCTGCAAGATGAGCAAATTGGTCTTGTTCTCTAAGGTTCCATTTTGAGTCTATGAATATCATATTGGGAGTAAAGTTCTCATAACTTTCAAGGAAAAGAATTCAGCCAATTTGAACATGATTGATTTTTTGTTTTCTTTCAACTCAATGAAGTGATCCTAAATTTGCAAGAGAAAAAATAAATATTAGCAAATGAAAAGCTTATTTCTACTGAACAAAGAGCAATTCAGATGTACCCAGACTCTCTCTTGGAGTGACAAGTGAAGTCACTAGAGCTTCAGAATTGTCCCTGCAGAGCCTACAGTTTTTGGTAAAGCAAGGCTCAAAGAGCTATGAAAGAAATCACTTAGCAACAGAGAGCAAAGCATCACACAGAAGAAATGTTCTGTGGGCAAAACAAAAAGCAAAACAAAAATTATTGGGAAGAATTATCCACAAATTATAAGAGATTAAAAATGTGATTGATTCCATTTTTCTCTGTGTTGTATTATTGAGGGAGGAGGGATGTCTTCCTAGAACTGCTCTTTGCCTGTACCCTTTGACATTGTCCAGTCTGTTTTGAGTACTGAATAAGACCTCAGTCACTTTAATATTCTCTTTTTGACTTACTTCATCATGGTCCTCATAGAAAAGCCCTTTCATCAGTTTGCCCATTATGAATCCTTGGTCTTGTACCAAATAAACACTGCTAAATCTTGGACAAGAGTTAAATGCATTGTATTGAACATTTTTGAAGAAAGTTTATAATCTGATAATATTTCCAGGCTACCTTTTCTTGTTTTAAATGCTTCTTCATTTCAATCTAATTATTTTCCCACAACTTTGAGCATTTTATTTTTAAAAAGGGAAGGGAAGAAGGGAATAAGGGACCCAGAACCATTTATTTAGAATAGGCTTCAGAATTTTAAAATATAACCAAGGGAGTTTTTCCCGAAACAACTTTACATGAAGCCTCTATACCTTAAAGCCTCCACACCTAAAGACCTTAATGCTACAGATCCCACAAAAAAAGTGAAACAAATTTTCAACTCAAGATATGGTGGAGAATTTTCAATAAAGGTCTGTCTCTTTTGGTATAAAACAGGAGAGCTGGAAAGTCAGTGACAGGCTTTTAGTCACAGCACAGCCCAGGTCAAGGGTTAGCAGACCAGTGTTGCTGCAGACCAAAAGTGAGAGTGCCAACACCAGTTGTGAAGACAAAGTTCAAGCCCTGGGAACTCTGGTGCAACAGACAGTTAGGTCGTTACCCTAATGCAGGGAACAACCTGTTGCATAGGCCATACCTTGGCAAGGTGGAAAGTCAGAGTTATCCTAAAGGAGTGTTCAAAGTCCTACATAGGCAACTCCATAGGCAAGCAATAAGCCAGAGATCAGATCCTGAACCTTAGAACAAAAAGCTTGAGACTATACTTCCTGTGACCCAGGAGAAGAGCTCAAATATTAAAATGAGCAAAAAAAACCCCAAACAAACAAAAAAAGGCACAACTGAAGCAGAATTCAAGTCTAAGTCTTTTTGAATCTAAGTCCAACCCTATAACATCATCATGATTTTAAAGAAAAATATTAAAGGATTTTAAAGATAATTTAATTTAATATTTATTTATATATCAAGCAGTTCAATGGAGTTATGTGTAGAAAGATAGATCTAGAGTCAGAAAGACCTGAGTTCAGGGGCGGCTAGGTGGCATAGTGGATAGAGCACTGACCCTGGAGTCAGGAGAACCTGAGTTCAAATCTGATCTCAGACACTTGATAATTACCTAGCTGTGTGGCTTTCCTCATCTATAAAATGAGGAAAATAATAATATATGTCTCCTATTATTGTTAGGAATAAATGAAATAGTATTTATAAAGGACTTTGTAAACTATAATCTTTAAATACTAGCCATTTTAATGATCATCATCACAATCATTTTAAAGGTACCTTCAATGAATAATATATTGGATTTAAAAGTAAAACAGGCAACTGAGCATGAAATGATCATATTATAAGTTACATTATGGGTTGAGGAAAGGAAAAGAGAGTAAGGATGCTCATATGTTGGAGACCAAAGTGACATGTTTATCTTTACCCAATTAGTCAGAGAAGATTTCCTGAAAAAGGTGGTGTAGTTATTGCTGGTTGAATGAAGAAAGTACAAGAGGCTGGTGGTGAGGGGCTGGGGAAAGGGTGTGACCCAGAAAAGTCCTTGTGGGCATCAATGACACAATTTGAGTTTGAGGGAATTGGTTTACTGAGACTATCGGAAAGAATGTGCTGGGGAGAGGAAGAGATAAGGAAAATGAGAGATGACAGAGATAATAGCTAACCACTATGCCTACATGATGATAATTTTAATAATAGCATCTTTTAACTCTAATTTGAAAATATTAAGCATTCTTAACAGGAGTTTCATCAATGTGCTTTCATATCCTCTCCTACTCCCTTCTCTGGCCTGCCTCCTTCATCAGCTTCAAATTCATTATGCCCTATCATAATCAATTTTCCTACATGCAAAACCTTCTACATTATAGAGACATAACATACTCTTTTTTCAGGATTCTGAGAACAACAGAATATTTTACAACCATATAATAATCAGTATAGGATCAGTCTGGGTTCCCAAACCATGTGCTAAGGCAAAAACTATCCCTTTAACACTACTTTGTAGGAGGCAGAAATGCTTCATGGTTGTTAATCATGGAACTCTCAACTATCATAAAATTAAAATTATAAAAAATCCAAAGGGCAATGGAATGATGCATGGTGGGAGTAAGCTTCAAAGCATATTGTCAGTGGCAATTTGAGTTTAAGACGCAGGGCAAAAGCCATTATTGAGATGTGTATAACTGGAAAAGGAGGTAGCAATGAGAGATAACAAATGAACAGTTTAAGCAGCACATTGGTACCTCTCAGATATTAAAAGAACAAGAAGAAGGCATTCAGTGTTTTGGAGAGTCTCTCTACTGGAGTATTTTTGAGACAACATAGAGAGGAATAAAGTATGAAGAGAATAATCATGAATTAATTGTACATGTATAAGCTTTAAACATTTTTTGAGATTGTTTGAAGACTTGATTCTTGATTTTATTGGTTTAAGGAGTGATCCATGAGGGAACTCTTCTCAATGCAATCAGGCAACTAATTATTGTCTTAGAGAGATGCAGAGCCTCTGGATTAAGTGACTTTCCTAGGGACACCTAGTTAATATGTATGTACTTTGAATCCAGGTCTTACTGATATTGAGGCTGGTTTTCTAGTCACACTTTATATTCTAAGGAATTTTAAAATGCCTCTGGACCTTCCTCCTCCATGATAATTTAGAACCATTGCCCAACTGCCAGATGCATGCTTCCAAAAGCCTCTTGGCATACTCATTTAAAAATATCACTCCTTTCTAAAGTCTATGGATGTCTCAGTTGATGGCTCCAGTGATATTTTTAAATTTCTCATGACCTTCAATTGCCTATGTCCTTCCCATCAATTGTGGTTATGGGTACATAAGAATTGTGCTTGGTGGGGATTGACTCCCAATAGAAAAAGGCAGAGAAAGGAATGGAGTGAAAATGGATGACCTCTAAACTTTGATGGCATAGAGTCACCCTGTGGTCAGTGTAAAATTATTTCAAGTGTGATAAAGCTGCAGTGGAAAGGGCTATAACCAGCCAATGAGTCTTAAAAACAGGGTGAGAGGAGGGTGCATTTTTCATGTATTTGATTCTTGTGGCAGAGCTATTTATTTCCCTACAAGTTTCAGTTCATTTTCATTAGAATGAGACTCTGCTCTTGAAAACAGATTTACATCCCACTGCTTTTTCCCTTAGCATCACCTGGTCCTTGAAGAGCTCATTTGAAAGCCTATTTGGGTAAATCAGTTCACCTCTCTCTGGCCTCATTCAACTGTCTAAAACTATTAATTAGAAAACAGTTGCCTGAATACATTGGTAGAACTTCCAGTTTCCTCATTGGAAACCCCCCACAGAAATGAAATGATAAGTTCAGAATAACAATTAATAAGTGCATAAAGACATTATATAACTACAAAAAAGACTCTATAACAAATACATCTCTAGGAAAAAGATACCAATAGATAGGGAAAAGATACCAAATAACTCATGAATTAAACAAATTTTGCAGCAAGCAGGATCCCTCATTTAGCTAGTTAGTGCCTTTGATGCCTTGGCGCCACATGATTTGCAACCTAATAAATGAGCCTAGCAGAATAACCTTTTCTGAGAAGAAAAGGAAATCTTGTCCTGATGAGTCATTTTTGGCTCAGGATATCATTTCTCAATGGGGTTGGGAGAATTAGGGGGAGAGGGGCGGAGAAGAAGTCTTAGCATGAAATCTTTAAAGGGAAATATTTGGCCTGATTGCACATATTTCTTTTGTTATAAAAGTCTGATTAAAATAGACAACTTTCACTCTACATAGCAGTTTTAGAATTAGAGGTTGGTGTTTTTGGGGGGTTGTTTAAAAAAACCCTATATTGTAATCAAAATTCTCTTCTTTCTCAACCTTTGATTATGTAATATGAAAATTATAATCCATTTTTAAAAATTCATAATTTCCTTTCCCTTTTCCTTCCTCCCTACTCCTCCCTGCACCCCATAGGACGAACCTAGTCAAACCCCTCCAGGTAGGTGGTCAGTAACTATTTTACAAAAGGTCTCAGGGGACCTCTACTGTGCAGGGTGTTCCAAGTTAAGTCTTCCTTTTCAGTGCAGAGAAAACCTAGCCTGAGTGAGAGTATTTTGCTCCATGTACTTTTTGTCTGTGTGTGTGTGTGTGTGTGTGTGTGTGTGTGTGTGTGTGTGTGAAAGAGAGACAGAGAGAGTGTCTAGGAGTATGTTCTGTCACTCAAACCAAATAAAAACCAATCTTGTGCTGCCAAAGCTACCACAGGAAGGACTTGAAATTCAATAAATCTAGGAGCTTTTTAAGGGTGAATTAATTAAATTTTTGACAAAGTGTAGCAAGTTAATTTTGAAATCGATAATTTTGTATGATCCAAAAATGATATTTTAGATATACAAATAGCCCTTGGCTATTTGTATGGTTTTATTTCTCTTGTTTTCTAACGGATGGGCAGCACCTATTGAATTAGTCCATCAGTTAAAGTATCATGGATAGGCACTAGAGATGAGAAATAAGTAGCTCCCAGAATTAAAGAGAAGGAAGAAAGTGGACATTTGGGACATTTTATAGAACATCCATCTTTTTTAATTTTCTCCTTTCCACAAAACTCATTTTTTTAAACATCAAATAATCCTCTCAAAATATCATTCTATGCTATATACTCTATGACTATGACTATGAATCCTAGGATAATACAATCTCCAAAGAATCAAAATTACAAGTGAACCAAAGGGTAATGGAAGAATTGAAGTCAGACATTAATTAAGTGATATGTTTTCAACCATGACTTGAGTACAGAAAAATCGCATAGTCCAATCCAAGAAATCAGGAGGGGAGATAACAAGAATATGAGTAAAAGACAATTATCTCAGAGGCTTCCAAAATGGTAATTGTTCTAGAAGAGGCTGCCATCATGATAAGTAGAACCTCTTTAGAGGACTTATAAGTCCTTATATGGTCAAGATCCATATATGGTAAGCCAGTAGAGATTTGCCCCACTGGAAGTAGTACTAATAGCAATGAGATTTCTGATCCTTTAGGGAGGTGAGTTGTGGAATAGGGTTGACAAATTGGGGCAGTTTCTAGGAAGGAAAATTATCTCCTAGAATTTTACATTTTAAATAGGTGAATGATCTGAACAATGAAATTTTGGGTGAGGGAATGGATATAATTTGAACAGACAAGGAAATGCTTATTTTTTCTTTTTTTTTTGAATTTTAATATTTTCCCCAATTACATGTAAAAACCATTTCAACCTTTTTTGTTATATTGATTTCCAATTACTCTCCTCCCTTCCATCCTCTTCTTTATCATTGGGAAGACAAGTAATTTTATATTTTATATATATATATATATATGCATATATATGCATATATATATATAATCATGCAAAACAGATTTCCATATTAGTCATATTGTAAAAGAAAAACACAAATAAAAACCCAAGGAAAATAAAGAAAATATTCCAAACTACATTTAGATTCCATCTGTTCTTTCTCTGGAGATGGGTAATATTTTTCATCAAAATTCTCTCAAATTGTCATTGATATTTGTATTCCTTTGGATAGCTGCTCATTTACAGTTGATCATTGCACAGTATTGTTGTTCATCTGATTCTCCTCATTTCACTTATCAGTTCATGGAAGCTTTTTTTTAGGTTTTTCTGACAGCATCCTACTCATCATTTCTTATAGCACAATAATATTCCATCACAATCATATTCTACAACTTGTTTTGGCATTTCCCAATTGATGGGCATCCCTTTAATTTCTAATTCTGTTCTAACACAAAAGCAGCTACTTTAAATATGTTTTTACATAGAGGTACTTAAAGAAACCCTATTTTAAAATAAACTTTAGATCCTCCATAATCAAAGATGACCAAGGATAGATATGCTATTAGAATCATTTCCCCATCTTCCTTATTCTTAGTTCCATCTCTCTGAGAGTCCCGACAATTTATTGTGAATATATCTTGTTTGTACATAGATGATTTTATATTGTAAACCCCCGCCGCCCCGTTCAACCACAAGCTCATCGAGAGCGAGTGCTATTTTTTGTTGTTGCTATTTCCATTTTTGAATCCTCAGGACTTATTACAAAATCTGTCATATAGTAGGTGCTTTAGAAAAATTTACTTGCTTTACTTATTTGTGAATTTAAATTCATCTACAATCATCTACAATTTGAATCTTACTTTATATGCCAATTTCTCACTTTTCTCCCATTAGTTCTTTTTAAAACTAGAATGTTTAGTAAATAACAAAATGGAGAGATTTGAATTTCAACTCATTATCTTTCCTTCTTACCTCAGAGAAATGGAAATAAGAATGAAGAAAAAAAGGGTGAGGGAATCTGGGCAATTCATTTTTTGCCAAACCTACTTTGATATGATAACTTAAAAATGTGGTTGATTATCCACATTTTTAAAAATAAAAATGATATCTCTCCTCAATGCTCAGGTTTTCCACAATAATTATAATAGTGATTAGTATGTAATATTAATTTTCTAAACTAATTTATAAAGAATTTACACCTACTATGTGGAAGGCAATCCACTTGACACTAGAAATTCAAATTTTTTTTTTAAAAGAGGAATGCCCTTCCCTTTCCAACAAAAGAGAAAGAAATACATTCAATGGTGTTTTAGGAAGACTACTTTGTTAGGTGTATATAAAAGACATAAGAAGGGATATACTGTAAATGGGGGTCCAGTTAGGTGGTTCTTTGCAATAGCACAGATAAGAGGTAATGAGAACCTGAAGTAAGATAGTATCTGTATGGTAGAGAGAAAGGGGTGAGTTTAAGTGATGTTTTCTGAGGATCACCCATCAAATAAAGGTCACAGATAAATTTTTGAAACCAAGATTCTTCAAGGACTTACAAGTCTAATGCTTTTCCCACATTGCCTCTTCTGCTTTCCACTATTTCCCTTCATGTGAGGTTTCTTTTTTTTTTAGTTATCTGCCTTAAGGCCTGAATATTTGCTTGTTTTGTGCCTTTCTATCCCTAGCATTTAGCACTTAATATGTATTTGGTAAATATTAATTGCTGTTTGATTGATCCCTATAAACTAGAGCTAGGGAAAGGGAGTGATTGGAAAGTTTTCAAGGAAGAGGAAGTTTGAGTTGAGTTTGGAAGGAAGATAAGGATTTCAAAAAAAGCAGAACTGAGGATAGAATATGCTATAGGCAATGGGAGAGGCTTCTGTGAATGAATGAATGAAGGTAGGAGATTGAATGTTAAGTGTAGAAAACAACTTGTTCTGTTTAGCTAGAACATTATAAAAAGAGAAGGAATTTGAAATAAGACTGGAAAGGTGGGTTAGAACTAGATTTTAGAGTGCCTTAAAAGTTATTCTTTTAAGAGGTTGTATTTTATTCTAGTACAGTAGGAAATGCTTTAAAGTTTTTTTGAGTAGGTTTTGAGAATGATTTTTCTCAAAAGTCTTGGAATGATTCAAGCTATGCCTTAGAAAGATTATTTTTACAACTCTTTATTTTACAGTGAAATGGTAATGAGATAGTCTAGATGGTGGGAATCCAATTAGGGTGTGATTACAATAGTTGAAGTGTAATGTGATGAGCCCCTGAACTAGATTGGTAGCCACAAGAATAAAGAATTGAACTTGAGTCTTTTGAAATTCTTAACTGAACTTAAGAAACAAAACATTTACATAACATAGCAAAACAGAAAAAAAATTATGGACAATTTGCTGTTCCTTTTACATATAATAAAGTTATCATGTAACTTTCTTTTTTCCTACTTTTTTTCTTTTATCCACTCCCTCCACCTTAGAGATGGCTACCATTAGACACAAATGTATATGTAAAACTATTCTAGCCATTTATCAGTTTTTTCTCAATGTAGATGGTAGCTTCCTTTATGAGTCCATTGTAGTTAATTTGAGTATTTATAATAGTCAAAATAACTTAGCTTCTCAAAGTTGTTCTTAAAACAATGTTACTATTATTGTATACAATGTTTTCTTAGTTCTATCCCAACTGAATATGAGTATTTTCAAAGTTGAATTCTAAGTATTTGGGACCTTTCTGGATATGAGGAGACAAAGAGTAAAAAGTATCATGGATCATTATGAAACTATAAACCTGGACAATTGGAAGGATGACAGTGAAAAAATAAGGATAGAAGATGGGATGGGAGAATGATGAATCATTTTTTGGAAATAACTGAGTTTGAGTTGAATAGATAGACATACTCCACTGCAATCAGGTTAGGAGAGAGAGAGAATTGTCCTCCTCCAATTCATTTTATAGATGAGGAAACTGATTGTTTTCCTAAACTATTTTTTGATTGTTCTTAGTCTTATTTTCTTTTTTTAAAGACTAGCATCTTGAAATTATCCTCTACTTTCCTTTCTTGTTCTGAAACTTGATATTTTTAAAAATGTTTCAATACTTAGTTGATGATCTATTGAACATCTTAAACTACAGTTCTTTACCCAACTCCACACAAAGGACATTATGATTGACCAACCATAGCTCCTGGATTTTATGGGCATTGCTCCACCTTCAAATCTGGGGGGTTTTTGCTCCCCAACTACAATCTCCTTAATTGATCATTGTTTTCCCCACCTTATATCACTGAATAGTGAAGGTGAAGAGGTAGAAAATATTGAATAAAGATAGAATAATTGAGGTTCCAAGTCCTAAAGGGGAGAGAGGAAAAAAATATCCATAATTCTGATAGTTATTAGCTATGGAGAGAAGTAAGGGCATTACTTTTCCTGAGACTGGAAAGTTGGAAATGTGGGTGTAGAGACAGAGATAAATTGAGGAAGAGAGAGTAAAAGGAAGAGGTAAAGACCTTCCTATAGAGATTTTCAGTTGATTTAATCATCTGGTTTTAACTGTTAATGAGTTCCTTTTTGTTAACTGCTTACTCAGTCACCCTGTCCCCACCCTTCCTCCAGGCTGGACTCCATGGTCCAGTCACCCTCAAGTTGTCCTTGCTTAACATGTATACCTCTCCCACTTAGTTTTCCATTGTGCTAAGCTCCAACTTTGGTTGGGCTCCACTATTCAATTTTCCCACTCCTAGGCTGAAGACAATGTGGCATTGTGGAAAATGTTGTGTTGGCATCAGGAAAACCTGTGTTCAAATCTTGTAATACCCAGAGCAAGTTACAACTCTTACGTACCTTATACATAAGGCCAACTCATCTCTGAACTCGTTTACCACTGATGAAATCACAGGTAAAGAAAAGTTACAGAACTGCAAAGACCTGGCCAACTGCAAAGATACATGACCTAACTTCAACTATCTTTATTGATGTTCAGTGGGTCCTTTTTATTCATTTCTTGTTGATTCTTATAACTATTCCAATGTTTTTCAATTTGGTCAAAGTTCATTTCTTTGACAACAACCTCTCAACAGATGATATGATTTCCTC
Source organism: Macrotis lagotis (assembly GCF_037893015.1). NCBI lineage: Eukaryota > Metazoa > Chordata > Mammalia > Peramelemorphia > Peramelidae > Macrotis > Macrotis lagotis. The sequence continues at coordinate 520,641,806 of NC_133666.1, read as the reverse complement.
CCCCATTGAAAAAGTGAGTCAATATAAAATCATTTTTATGATTTTAAAACAATTAATTATATTAAAATATTTTAAAAATTGATTTTATTGTTTGTTTCAGTTAAGCCCAACTCATCTAGACTCCATTTAAATGGGTTTTTCTTGGCAAAGATATTGAAATAGTTAGTCATTTTCTTTTCCAGTTCATTTTACAAATGAAGAAACTGGGACAAGAAGGATTAAATAACTTGCCCAGGGATACACAGCTAGTAAATGTCTGAGGACAGAATTGAACTCATGGGGATAAGTCTTCCTGACTCAAAATCTAGTGTTTACTGTACACCTAGTTGCCTATCCCCCCCCCCCCCCAATACAGGATAGAATAGGAGTTTCTAGTTAGAGGTTTGTAAAAAAAAAAAAAGAACTGAAAGGTTTAAAGGAATGAAAACTCATAAATCAGTAGTGTGATATGGCAGTCAAAAATGCAAATATGATCTAAGGCCACATTACTTTTCTCTAGTCAGTCGAGCATCTGGGATATTGTGCTCAGTTTGAGGGCACATTTTAGGAATGACATTAGTAAACTGGATAGTATCCAGTTGGGGGAGACCATATTGGTTTGAAACGTTTGAGACGATGACTTATGAGCAGCAGTTTAAGAAATCAAGATTACTTGACCTGGAGAAGAAAAGACACAGGCAAAGACCACTAGCTATCTTTTAGTTTTTAAAAGGCTGTAGAAGAATGTGGAAGAGGGAGTATATTTGTTTTGATTGGTCTCTCAGAGTTGAACCAGGAGCTAAGGATAGAATCTACAAAGTGCCAAATTTAGACCTAATTTAAAGAAGGAACAAACCCCCAAATTTCCCAACTATTAAAACTAACCAATAATGAAATAACTTATAATAGGGGATTTCCTCTTACTAGAGACCCTCACGAAAAGGTTGGCTTATCCCTTTTGGAATATGTTGTAGAGGGCATTATTTTTCAGGGATGGGTTGTATTAGGCAGTTCCTGATGGTTTTTTCCCCAGGTCTGAGGTGCTATAGTATTTCGATAACTGGAAGGAGCTTTCTTCAGATAAATTCTTAAATATTTCATATGCTCACCAGCCCTTCCCATCCCAGCCTCTCCCCATCACCAATTTCATTCCTCCAGTCTGGTTTCCTACAAGGGCAGAAAGTCCAGTTTTATAAAACTCCATTTAATATATTGCTTATTTTCTGAATTTTACCATTTTCTGAATTGATGATTCCTATTTTCAACATCATACATCTTTCTGTAAGTTAAAAGCCGTCTGCAGAAAACATTTAAAACTATTTCTTTTCTTGTCTTGCTTGCTTTTCTATTTTTTCTTTACATAATTATGGGATTTCCTTTAGCATTTATTCTTTCTTGGTTTTCTCTTATTTTCCTAGACCCTTGGTAAAGAGGGAATTATAGAGTAAATCTGCTTCTCCATATGAAATTTTCTTTAACTTTACACTTCCTTCTACCTTTATGGCAAACTCAGAGTACCTTTGTCTTTTGAAGTAAAAGAGGCAGGGACAGATTAGTTTACTAATTCCATTCTATAGATGGGGAGAGTGAAACAGAGAGAACCTGAATAATTTTTCATTTTCATAGTCAAGGGCTAACTTCCAAATACTATTTCAATCAGATGATATACTTCCCCTGAATTGAACAGAATATGCTTCAGAGTTTCATTTTCATAAGAATTGGGTGTGCTTAAATTTTGGTATCATTGTGACCCAATTTGAAACTGGATTTTTTTCTAGTTAATTTCTTCCTTTTGGCTTGTCCAGCTTGTAATTCCTTTGCAATTTCTCCTAAATTGTCATGTAGTAATTATTACATTTTATACCAAAAATTACTTCTTTTAGACAATGTAGAGACAGTGTTCTATAGCAGAAAAAAACAATAATCAGAAGATGCCATTTCAAAAAGGTTTTTGTTAATTATTGTTTTTGTTCAATCATTTTGTAGTTATGTCCAACTCTTCATGATTCCTTTTGATGTTTTCTTGGCAAAGATACTAAAGTGGTTTGAATTTTCCTCCTCCAATTCATTTTATAGATAAGGAAACTGAGACAGTGTTAACTGACTTGCCCAGGGTCACACAGTCAGTAAGTGTCTGAGGTTACATCTGAAGTCAGGAAGATGAGTCTTCCTGCCTCCAGACCTAGCAATCTATCCACTGTGCTACCTAGCTGTCCTTTATTAGCTAATATCTCTATTTTCTTGGCCATGTTTTTTTTTTTCTGCTTATTCTTTGTCTGTAAAATAGAACTACTATTTGTACAACTGACCAGACAGGAGTTTTGTGATGATCATATATAAGATAATATATTTAAAATGTCTTTAAAATCTTAAAATGATATAAAAATGGAAAGTATCATTATGTGATTTCTGTTATGGAGACTCCACATGTACATCAATCCTTAAGGGGCTCAGACTCTTGGAAGAAGGTATCTAGATGCTTTGTACTGTTCCATCTACCTCCTGTTGCTCTTATGTTCAGGATCTTTCATCAAACAGTATCCTCATTTTGCACACAAAGAAAAGAAAAAAGAACTTATAGGGAAATGACTTAAGGTTGTGCAATAGCAATCTAGAATCAAATTAAAACACTCAATCTATGCTGTCTCCAATTCATAGCAGATGGTCAATTCAAGACAGTAGAGATCGTATAGGATGAAGATGGAGAGAATCAAGTATATTAGCAGAATTTAATCCATTTTTGCAGAACCTTTCTCCTGAGCACTCAGTCCTCAGCTATTTTCAGAATTAAGTAGTAAAATACTACTCCCGGAAATTAGAGATAGATAGGTAACAAAACTGGCCAAGTTTCAGCAGAGAACTCTCTTAGGTCATTAACCCAGGGAGATGGTTTCTTCCAGTCAGAGGACAAAAATAGAACAGTTTGGGGGAGAAAAGACAGCCAGGAAGAAACGATGCAGTATAAATGCTTTATCTAGAAAATGTTAGCGCTCCGGGACTAGTCTTGAAACAAGTTTGGAAAAAAGGCTTTAAACAGGCTACTTTGCAGTTCACAAAATCTTTCCCACTTTGTAGCAAGATAATGTGCTTTATATAAGCTTTATCAGTTTCAGAATTGTCTAACTCATGCTCCTTCAGTACACCAGGGAGGGGGAGGGTTGGAAACTGGGCCATCATTCTGATACCTACCTTTTTCTTCTTTCTTTTTTTTTAAATAGGGGACAAACAGTCCCTGCTTGGTCCAAAGCTTGGACACCAGGCAGGAGACCCAGATCCAGATCCTCTTTACCTCGTGAATAGATCAACAATTAAAGATTTTCCCTCCCCTATTTGTCTTCCCTTTTTCCTCTAACTTAAAAAGTTATGACCCTGGATTGGATAGGGATTAACATAATTTCATAACTTGATGGCAGTGGTGGTCTCATTCTTTCCTCTTAGAGAACAGAAAAAAATTAAATTCCTTCTTTTTTATTTACCATTACAATCCATGATAAATATAATTTAAGACATTTTCAAAAGTCAACCAATGTTAAATAATATTAACAGAAATATTTACTTTTAGAATCTCCTAATCTTCATAGAAATAATAATATCTACACAAAACATATGCATATCACCACTTTTCAGAAAAATTAGTCTTAGAGCCACCAGAAACATAAAGCAAAGCAAAATGAGAGGAATATTCCAGCACTGAGGATAATCTAAAGGCTGTGAAATTCAATTTAATTTTAAAAATGAAGCCAAATGTCTTTCAAAAATAAACTGAGCTTCCCCCTTATTATTTTTTTCCATAACAACCAATAATACCTAGAAAATAAAATTGTCAATGGATAGTCATGTTTCAAGAAAAAATATATTTCTGATAAAGACTGGACATCTATCAAATAATACTTACAAAAGATAAATCTTGAATAATTGAAAATAGACTTTGGATTCATGAACAAATTTTGCTATTTGTCATATCAATGAAGGGGTAGAAGGAAATGGAAAAGCTTTGTAGAAAGATATTTTTCCCCCTTAACACTTCTTTAGAGGAGATTTCACTGTTAGTTCTGTTTGTCCCAACATATGGAATGAATTTTTCACTCATTTAATATTTACTAATGAAAGGAAAATCTAACCCCAATTAATAGAAATATAGCTCACACAATGAACTGTCAAAATAACTTGGTCTTATAAAATAAGCAGTACTCTTTCGTAGTTTCTGAGTATAATTTATGTTCTTCATTTTTTCTTCATGCTCATCTCTACCACATAAAATTCAAACTGAAGAAATACAAACCTTTAGCCTCTTGAGTCCTCTGATCCTTTAGCTGTAATCCCTTCTTACAACTCATTTCCCGTTACATTTCCCATCTCTTTCTCTCCTTTTCAATGTAACATTTTTTGTTGTACATGATAAGCATCACCAGACATGAATATTTTCATATAAACAGAAGAATGGAAAATAAGGATTGAATGTAAAATTATGACATAATTACATATAATTTGTAGTTTTTAAAAAAGATATGATATATTCAGCATTACAAAGCTGTCCTGTTTGTCTGTGCTTCCTTCTGCACCACCTTCTGTTCCATTGGCCATATTCCCTCACAGAACTGTTAGTAAAATGGGTAAGATTTGTCCCAGGTGAGATTAGTTTAAAGAGTTCAATATTCCAGGTTACTCTGAAAAATGCAGTTTCTCCAAAACCAATCCTTTCTAAAGTCCAGGGATGCCCGAGTCTGATATATCTGCTTTTTATCAGATGTACTGAGTTTAACATCCTTGGTGCTTCCTATGGAAACTGAGAAAAAAGACCTTGAGGGAGGGAATTGCAAACCTCTAATCTTTAAATATCCAAATGTCCAGTTATCTGGGGCACAAGGGGTGGGAAAAACATGCAATTAGCCAACCTCCAAATGGCTTCAGTTATTTCTTCTCTTTCTCCTTCCAACCATGAGAAGCCAGGAGGTGGACTGGGTTGGGAGAGAGTATTCATTTGACTTAAGTGATATCATTGCCAAAAATTCCCAACTATTTACAAAGGTCCTGGTCATTTCCCCTTATGGCTATCCCCTCTCCCCCCCCCCCCCACCAAAAATGGAAAGAAACATGAATACCTGTGTCACAAATGTTACTGAGGACCCTACATGGAGTCCAATGATTTCCTTTCTACCACGATTTGCACAGGCTCCCATTCATCCAAAATGAGGGCAGGAGATCCTACTTAGGGTCTAGGTCTTTTGTCCTTCACTCCATGGAGAGGTACCTCCTCAACCACCATTAGTAGGAAGAGAAGAAGATAGATGTTTGGATTGGGTCTGTGTGGGAATATGGAGAATGTTGATGGAAAGAAGGGGAAGGCAGATAAGTAGAGAAGTATGTTGGACCATCCTGAATCCCACATATGATCTATACAGCAATTAACAATTATTAAAATAGGCAACTATCACCCAATATCTCTCCTTTGTTGTCAATCTATTAGAAAAATGTAATCAACAGTGTCCCTCCCACTTGATCTCCTCCTACTCACTTCTTAATCCCTAGTAATCTGATTTCTGATTTAACCTTTGGCTATCCCCAAGGTTGCTATCTCTCTCTCTCTCTCTCTCTCTCTCTCTCTCTTTAAGGTTTTTGCAAGGCAAATGGGGTTAAGTGGCTTGCCCAAGGCCACACAGCTAGGTAATTATTAAGTGTGAGAATGGATTTGAACTCATGTACTCCTGACTGCAGGGCAGGTGCTCTATCCAGTGCACCCCTGCTATCTCTTAATTGCTGTATTCCATAGTATTTTCTCATTTCTAATCATTTTCTATAACTTGGGCACTTTTCTTCTGAATACTTTCTTCTCCTTCAGCTTTTTTGACTATACTCTCTCCTAAATTATCCTCTTGCCTGTTTATGCACTCTCTCTCTCTCCTCTCCTTTGCTAAATAATCCATGCTTTGCCCAGAACAGCTGACTTGAATCCTCTTCTTTTTTTCTCTTCTCTCCCAGTGATCTTATTATAGCTCCCCTATGGTTTCAACTATCATCTCTTGCTACATTTACATCTATAGCCTTAATGATGCTACTAAGCTGACTGGACAATTCCACCTGAATATTCTTATTAACATCTTAAACACAGAATGTTCAAAATTGAATAAATTCAATATTTATCTCCCTAAATTTTCCTCTCCTCCAAATTTTCTTTCTGTTGAGGATATCCTTATCCTTCCAGTTACCCAGAGCCCTAGCCCCATAACATCCCTGACTTTTCTGACTTTTACCCCAAATGTCCAAATAAGTCTTATTGATTCTATAACTATAACATCTTCTTCCATCTGTCCTCTTCTCTTTACTCCCTAGTTTCAGGTTCCATTACTTAATGTCCAGACTATTACAGATATTTCTTTCTTCCAGTCTACCCTCTCCAATAATTTTTGCAACTTCCAAAATGAAACACAAGACTGGCTATGGTACTCTGCTGCTCAACTAGCTTCCTCTTGGGGAAAAAAAAAAACTGATCCATTTATTATATCCCTTTCAAGTCTAGGTCCAACCTACCTACCTGCCCAGTTCCCCCCCCCACACACACACACATTAATTTCCTTCACACATTTCCTATTCCAATCCTATTAGTCTACCTGTTGTTTCCCTGTTTCCCTTGAGCCATCTCAACTCACTGCCCCCCCCCCACCCATGTCTTTGCACAGGCTGTCCTTTTGTTACTGACATGAAGTAATACCTCTCCCTTTTAGCATCTCTAGTTTCCTTGAACATTTAACACATATGCTACTTCTTATGAGAAGTCCTTCCCAGTCCCTCTAGTCATTATTAATATTTTCTTTCTCCTCAAATTATCTTTCACAATCTTATCTGTTTACAGGTAGTATCTGCCCAGTGCAAGACAAGTTCTTTGAATGCAAATACTGTTTTTCATTTTTGTTTCCATATCATCAGTGCCTTTAGAACTTATTAGATGATCTCAAGAAGTCTGGTCTTATGAAGGCAGCTCTTCTGCCTTCCATCTCTAGCTGAGGACACATTTCCTATCTTTTACCTGAGAAGCAAAAATGACTAGATACACCTTTAGCTATTTATTTTGACTTAAAGTACATGATTTCTTTTTCATCTTTCTTTTTTTTCGCATTTTCATTTTCCAAGTCCTTATCAGTGTCACATTCTCAGTATTGGAAGGAACTAGAAAGGAAATCTAGTCCAACTTTTACTTGAATGGTGATATCTTCCCATAAAATTCCTGACAAGTAGACAATCAGCCTTTGTGAATACTTCCAGTGAAAAGAAACCCATTCTCTATGGAGACAACTCAGTTCACATCTAGTTTCCGTTAAATGTTAAAATTTTCCCCTTTAGGGGTGGCTAGGTGGTGTAGTGGATAAAGCACTGGCCTTGGAGTCAGGAGTACCTGGGTTCAAATCTGGTCTCAGACACTTAATAATTACCTAGCTGTGTGGCCTTGGGCAAGCCACATAACCCTATTTGCCTTGCAAAAACCTAAAAAAAAATTTTCTCCTTTAATTGTCTTTAAAATTACCCCTCTCCAACTTCTATTCAACCTCCAGAATCAAGGAGAAAAATCCTGTTCCCTTTTCTATGTGGAAAGTCCTTCAAATGCTTGAAAACCACTTCCTTGTCTCCTCTCCTCTTTACTTATTACCTGTTCCCACTTTTACGGTTCACCAAATCACCCTCTTATAGCACCTTGTTCTTTTTGTTTTTAATCATTCTAATGCTCTGGCCTTCATGTATGGCTTTTCATAAGCCTGATACCCTAGTTCTTCCCATACAAAAAAAGTCATTGCCCTTTGTCCTTCAAAGCCTTGCTAAGGAACCTTCTATTTCAATGATTTTTTTTTCCCTAAAATTTAATTCCATTATAACTCTTCTTAATGCTTCAGCTTTTCTTATCATGGTATATGTACCAATATACCTATCCTTATAGATTTCTGTGCATTCAAAATAATCCAACATTGGATCCAAGCATCCAACATTGCTGAATTTAGCCCACTCAACCAAATAAAAATATACTTGAGAAATATTTAATAATAAACAAATAAAAATACAATTTAATATAGATAATGCTAACATATGACTAACAGCACAGTGCCTAGGACATAATAGATGTCATATAAATGTTAGTTGTTAAATATTTGACCCACAAGAATACTTACATATGTTTCAGTAGTTTCCATTTTTATCTGATTTTGATACCACTGCTGTAAATGACAATTAAAGAAAGAGATAGTTCTTCCTTTTATACCAAGTCATGATCAGCAAATAATGGGAAAAAATAACTTGATAATATTAAATTTACATGAAATAGGAATCTTTGAATTGTAGACTTTCCATGAAAATTGAGTTTACTGATGCTTCCTTTTCTCAGTGCTTTACTGAATTGACTGAAAAGCAACTTTCTGAATTCTTGGGGAAAAAATCAATCATCTTCCTTCTAGATTGCACAATAGATCCATCATGTTTCTGTGTCACTGAAACAAGTGATGACCAGTACCTCCTGTTTCTGTTTTTAATGAGTTTTTTCCCTATCCCCAGGAAAATGAGAACTATGTAAAGAGTTCTGTCTACATTGGAATGAAATCAGACACCTCTCCCTGAGATACATATGCAATTTGCTTTTACTTTAGAAAACATGAGGATGACTAAGAAAACCAAAAGAGAGAATGCATCAACCAGTTCTCTAGAATCTGTTCTTCTTACTATCCAATCCTAGTCTCTGGCCATTATTTAGAAATACTTCAAATAATCTTAAATAACTGATTCCTTTGATACCTAAAATACCTAAATAATCTCTTGTTTTTTTCCTACCTTGAAGTTTCTTTTCTTCTTTATACATACTTAAAAACTATAACAAGGAAAAAAGATGAAAAACTAAGACTATGCCTATAACTGTAACTCATACTTTATCAATTTTATAAAAACAAGAGAGGATTAATGCTTAGATTCTTTGTGTTGTATTTGTGTCTGTGTATATATGAGATATAGAAATTTAGTGAATCACTTTCTCAATATTAGAGATGCAATGGATTATAGACTGTAAGTTCCTTAAAAACCAGCACCACATTTAGTTTATCGCATACTGATTTCTGCATATTCACTTCATTGATTTTACTAAAGGTTACTTTAAAAAGTTACATAAATAACCTCTCCCTCTCAATGCAGATGAGGTTAACTCATTAAAAACCTAATGGGGGGGGCTTAGAAATTCCTTTTTGATATTTCCTTAGTTGTTTCTATGTTAGTAGATTGTTTTGTTTTAATTTTTTAAGGTACCATATATGGTCATAGCTTTAAAGCTAAAAAGGACCTAAGAGTATGACTTTCAGAATGGAGTTCAACTCAAGGTGCACATTCAGAGAAAATCCTGAGGGGGGATAGAGAAAGGAGAGACAACAAAGAAAAGTAAGTAGGAAGAATAGTAGATAGGAGCCTGGAAGACGACCAGAGAGACATTGATTTCTTCTTAGGTTTTTAGATGCTATTTCCCTTTCAAATTAGAAAAAGACGAGGGAGAAAAGAAGAATAAAACTTAACAAGTCATGAAATTAAGCTGAGATCATGTTGGAAGGTATTTCATGTGATGATTGGTGTAGGATGGGGATGATAACATGGAGCTGATTCACTTTGGCTGTCATTTTCACACATCCCCCTATTCCATTCTTCTGGTTCACCAAAGGTCAGGTTTTCAACCTTCTTTTATCTGCCTAAACAGTTGAAATATGTTTAAGGCATTGCTGGATACCACATTTATACTTCCTGCTTTATAAGGTAAAGATATCTCTGAGCTTTAGTGTAAGACATTTGGTGAGAACCCAAGTAGAAATATGGAGCTGAGGATAGACATTTAGAACTGAAAGATCTTTGACATTATCTCAGTGTTCTCAGTCTATGGATGAGGAAACTGAGACCCAAAGAAGTAAGGCGTTTGTTTTAAAGGAAATGGGCATTTTCTTTTAAATTATAGATTTCCCAAACATATGCATGAATTTATCAAAAAATAGAATTGCTATATGCTTTTAAAATACATAGGTGACAAATATGATCAGACACTCACCATGCTTATATATGTATGCATGCATGTATGTATATATGTATGTATATGAGTGCTGAAGGTGTATCATAGCAAGTTTTTCTGGGGGCTGGAGGAAAAAAAAACCCCAAAACAAACTGGGCCTTTCAAAGGTCAGTATCATGGAAAACTCAGTTCAGTCAATCTATGATTGGAACTTTTGCAAGTGATGAGTTTTGTTACATAAGACTAATTGCATTAACTAGATTCACAAGCCGATTTTTCTTGATTCATAAGCCATTTTTTTTAATGCTCATTCACAATTGCCTTCTACAATGTGTTTTCCCACTTCTCTTCCCTGTGGTTGAGGCTGGCTAACAGCTGTGGCTTGGGTTAAATGCAACATCTCACACCGATGTACCCGATGGATAAAGTTGCAATTTTTATTTCGCAAAAGTTGAGAAATAGCAAAGCTAAAGAGTGCTAAACTGAACACTTTGCTACTGTAGTATCTATTTTCGGGGCTCAGGGTGCTATATTTATAGATATCTATAAATATAAATAGAAAGAAAGAGATACAAAGAAAAATACATTTAAAACAACATTAGCAAATAGTTTCCAGTGTCTGAGCGTAACAGCGAGAGCAAGAACAGTAACAGTGAATTGTTTCTGTTGGGAAAATGCCCTTCTTTACCAATCCTCGCCTCTCCCTTTCCTTCCCCGAGGGCCTCCCCAGAGAAGAGCGTGAAGCTGGAAGCAGCAATTTCCCAACGCTTCCCAAAGGGGGAGGACCGGCTTGACATCTTTTCCTTTGTCCCGTTCGTCTTGTCTTCCCCTCCCCCGCTATCCAGTTCCCCTCCCCCCCCCGCCCGGTCCCCACCTCCCCCACCCGGGCCCGCAATCCCTCAGGTGGAGGAGTGGGGGGTGGAAGCTTCTAGCTTGTAAAACAGGTTTGAGTTTAGACAGGGCTCTGGCGCCCCCCACCCCGCTTCTCCGGGGAGGTGTTTGCTCTGCTGCTGCTGCAGCACCAGCAGCAGCACCAGCAGCAGCACTCAGCCTGGCTCTCTCTCCCTCCTCTACAGGGTTCTCTGCGCGCTCTTGATCCTGGCGCTGGGAGCGGGGTGGAGGAGGCAGTGGCTAGAGGGAGGGAGGGTATTGCTTGCTCTCCTTCCTCGGAAACGAGGGACTGTCCCTAGACTGGGGCCCTCCTGGAAAGTCGGGATTCATCTGGGTGGAGGGGAGCTGGTGTTTTCAGAGAAGGGGAGATAAAGCCCTGGAGAGAGTGATCATGTATTTGTTTCATTCTGATAGAGAGCACCCCGAGACCTGACCAGACCTCTGCAGGAGACAAGGTCCCTGACCCGGCCCGAGGTTTATTTATAGCGCAGATAAGGAGCCCGGGATGACACAAACAGCAAAGGAGTGGTGTCTCAGGAGAGCTGTGTGGGCTGGTTTCATTTTGCTTCATCTCTGGATCCGGGAGCTTGGGTCCTATTGGTCCTTCTGGGGGCAGAGATGGGGAAGGGGAAGGCACAAGGGAGACTCATTGGAGTCCGGGAGAAGACATCTCTCCCCGCGCCTCCCAAGCCCAGGTGGGTGGGGGTTGCAGTTTCCGGCGACTGCCTGGAGCTGGGGGGGCACTGAGAAGGGGAAGGTTGGACCGAAAGTGCCAGTGGGTGAAAGAAAGAAGTGTTTGCCCAAACGCATACCACAGGCGGCCTTTTATTATCTAGGGGCGTTTCATCGAGGTTTACTCTGGGGAAATTTTAGATCATCTCTTCTCTGCTTGTGGTCTGCCCGGGTGGGTGGAAGAAGCTTGGCAATGTGACAGGAGCTCCTACTGCCTCTGCTAATGCTGCAGCCTGGAGGTGGAGTGACAGCCAACTTCCTTACTGACCCCACCTGATCCCAAAGGGAGCTATGCTCCTGGTTCTGGATGGACCCTGCAGGATCTGAAAGATTCGGCACAGACTCTGTACTTTGAAGTCATCAGCGAGTCACTTAATCTCTGACAGCCTCAATTTCTTTAACTACAAAATAGGTATAAATCATACTTATACTACCTACCTATCAAATAAGATAATATGTATAAAAGAAACACTTTGTAAATTTAAAAGCACCAACTTTATTTTTAAATCCAAGTAACCTAAGGCACAAAATCTCTCCTTCATTCTATTTTTTTTTCTTTTTAAAAAACTTTTATTTATTTAAGGCAATGGGATTCAGTGATTTGCCCAAGGTCACACAGCTAGGTAATTATTAAGTGTCTGAGACTGGATTTGAACTCCAGTCCTACTGACAACAGGGCTGATGCTCTATCTACTACACCACCTAGTGCCTCCTCCATTCTCATTCTAAAACATTTGATCATATGAGCCTCGAGGGCAATGAGCCACTGCTATTCAGAAATAAAGAAGTCTTATAGTGGAAAACATACTGTCAGGAGATCCTAGATTCTGACACTACCTTCAGCAAGATATCTTCTCTGTGCTTTATTTAACCCATTTGTAAAATAAGAGTGTTAGATCAAATGATTTTTGAGGTTCTTTCCAATTCTAGCTCTATGACCTTACATGTTAGTACTTAACATCACCTTTTCTAAGACTTACTGCTTAGGATATTCCATTGAAGTCTTTAGAATACTACAAAAATATGAATGCAGAAGAACTTTGTGGGATGTCTCTCTCCTTTTGTAATGGGGTTGGAGAAAGCAAGAGAAGAGCATGAGTGAGGGTGAAGATTTTTTTCAGTTTATCTTATGGGAGTAGGTGTGGAGTTTGATAGCCTTTTCTATGAGGCTATCCCACTTTGTTAGGGAATCCCTTTGGCCATTTAAAAAACTGAAGATCCTTTTTACATGTGTAATTCTGCAGAAGGTATTGGTGAAAGAAGTAGTAAGAATGGGGCACTCAGATGTATGAGACTCAATAGGATTTCTTGGGAAACTTCTTCAGGGATCTAGTAGAGTAAGTCATTTTTTGGTCTGATCTGGTAATCAGATCCACTATCTTCCTCCTCCTCCTTGTTGAGGTGATAGCAGGATTCAATCCCCCTCAGTTTTTAAGAGAAAAATCTTGGATACAGAACTAATGATATTGTTATCACTTTTTCCTCTTGTTGAAATTACTGAAATAAAATAAGATCTTTAGTGGACACTTCCTAAGAACTCAATGACAGCAAAAAGACTGGTTTATTTCTGGCTCCATTACCTTTAAGAAGAGTGAATAATTTCCTTCTTTGTCTTCTAGTAGAAAAGATTTTTTTTTTCCTAGAGGAGAAAAGGGAGGGGGAATGAGGTTGTTCAATCCCATTCTATTGCTTAAAATTCGGAAGTGTTGACCCATACAAGTCACATAGAAATAACATAAATAAAGCATTTAATTCTTGGAAGGAAAGTCCAATAGGAGGATTTTTCATATTGGGATGGGCTAGATCTCTGATTTATAATAGCTGGCCTTGACAATCTGCTCTATTGGAAAGTGATGAACCTGATAATCTTTTAATTAGCCTGATCCTGAGTAAGTTAATTGGGGTTATATCTTAGTACTGGAAGGGATGTTAGAGGTAATTTAGGCCCATTCTCTTATTTTACAGATAAGGAAATTGAGATTTGGAGAGGTTTAAGTAACAGATTTGGGATCTGAGTGCAGGCTTTCCAACCCCACATTGTAGTTCTCTTCCTTCTTTCTATATTGCACAGTTTTTTCCCAAGGACTTTGACATCTATAACTATATCTACTGTTTATCACAGGCTTAAGGTAATATATGTGTGTGAATTCCTTTAAAAAAATTAAAGTTTTATTAAAATGGGAAGTCTTATTCCTCTACCCAGACATGGAAAATTCTTTTCTTCTTTTCCAATCCCCCCCCCCTAAATCTTTCTCCCCATCTACTAGTTTCAAAAAGAAACTAAAAAATCCCTTAGATGGAATATTTATTGCCCTGCTGGGTATGTACTTGTTCTTCTGTTCCCCCCTATAGAGATACTTTCTGTCATTCTGAAGTCAGTGCTTCTACTTTCTTTCCAATAAAATATCAACTCCTTTTGTTTTACATATCACCTTTATGCTTTCTACCTTTAACATATTCCCCAAAAGTGTCTTCTTGAATTCCTGATATTGAAATGATGCATAAAAGAGTTTAAGAAAATCTTTCCCGTTTTACCCCTTTCAATATGTTCTCCATTCCCCCCCCAACATTTCTGAGGTCTTAAAAAATGGGGAGAAGCTGGAGAAATGGGTAGGATGAGGGCATTAAATTGATATTGTTCTTGAAAGGTAAGAAAATGATTACCATCCCCAATTAATTTGGTCCCGGACAAAGCTGAGTAAAGAGAGAGAGAAGCTTCCCCTGTTTGCCTAAATGTTCTCAAAATCAGGAAAGACAAAAAAGGGAAAAAAACCCTAACAACAATTAAAAAACTTCACATAACAATACAATCCATTTAACTGTGGCTCATACTTTTCATACCAATCTCATGACTTTTTTTTTTTTAATTCCCTCGTCTGATTCTTGAACTCTGGAGCTGGCAGCGTTTGTGAAGGGGAAGTAAAATCTGACACTGCACCAGCAGGTTTACCAAAGGTCTCTAATGGGTATTTTCTTTTTCTTAGCCCTGCCCCTGAATTGTCAGACGGCGTCTGCCTCTCTGAAGTTTGCAGTGATTTCCTTTCCAGCCTGGCCTTATCTTGGTCCGCACGTTGCTGCCTCTTGGTGACTAATAAAACAATAACATTGTCTCAGGATAGAAAAAAAAAGTCTGAGCTGTTTACTCACTCTATGAGGGTTCAGTATAAAAAGGAGGCAGAGAGCTGTCCAAGTCAGACTGGCTTCTGCATGGGCTCTGGAAGTCACTGAAAAGATCGTCGGGTTTCTAGTGCAGCTCACTGGACGATCGCGGAATTTTCAGACCTTTTGCATTGCCTTCTCTCTCAGCAGAGGCAGAAGCTTTTTTTCTTTTCCTCTCGCTCTGGACACCCAGACTGAAGAAGGAGCTTTGGGGGTCCAAATATCAGAAGTAGTTCAGTGTGAAACTGAAGCTGGTTTTGTGTGTTTTAATTTGAGCTTAGTTGGCAGAGGAGGTATTTTCAGAATGGATTATTTCCAGATGATTTTCTCCCTGCTGTTTGTGGTTTTCCAAGGAGCTCCAGACACAGGTAGGCATGCTGGCTTGTAAGCTTCTGAGTATTAATGACTTAATTATCCACTTTAGTGCTTTTCTTGCTTGCCTCCCTCCTCCTATCCTTTACTATTGTGGCTCATAAATCAGATATCTGGGAATTATTGCCTATGGTTACCAAATCTTGGAAAAAAACTAATAAATAATGAAGTTGCATATGTATATGATATGATAGTCTATCAACTGGGTTTAATTATCACAAAGGAGTTTTGTTGGGTTTTTCCTCTATCATTAAATACCATTCAAATGCTAGACAAAATTTAAGCATAGTGCACAGTGCAATAATAGGTGTATTAATGCACAGAAGTCGAGTATTACCATCACATAGCATTGCTGCTGATACTAGCATGTCAGCATGTGTGATATTAGAGAGAGTGTTTCAACTTGAAGCTATGGAATTTTGTTCAAGTCTGAGTCAGTGAGCATATGAGCAGAAACATCATCTAGAGTATGGTCGATTGAATAAACCCCCCCAGGTGGTTTCAGGGTGAGAGCAGATGCTTTCTTCCAATCTTGTCATTATTGACTTTAGGTTTTCTTCTGGCAGATTTTTGGCACTCAGTATAACATGAGCTTTATTTACAGTTTTATTCACTTGTCTTAGGAGAGACAGAGAGGCTAAATCTAGGTTTTATAAAGATTTAAGATTGTGAGTATGTACTTGTGTGCATGTTTGGTTTTCTGTCTGTGCAACCCAGACCAGAGGGAGTGGATGACAAGGAATTAAAACCTTGTCAAGCATGTGTCTGATCATTGGAAATCTGCTGGGCAAGTCAGTTTCTGTAGCCAAAAGCCATCTAAAAAGCTAGCAAGGAGAATGTTGCAGGAGCTGGTAGAAGAGTCTGAATCTACCCCCTCACAAGTTGTGCATTTTATTTATACAACCGCAGGAATCTTTTTTTTTTTTTGAGGCACAACAGCTTGGTGACCCTGGTGCCTAGATCAGGTCCCCAAAACTTCTCTTGAGCTTTACCTAAGGTCAATAGTCTCTTTAGACTTCTTAGACACTTTCTGAAATATATGCTATAGAGTTCATGTGTCCTCTCTTGCAAAATGTATCTCTCTTCATCTCCAAGTTTCTATCTACATTAGAAAAGAAAGCAGATTTGGGGTAAGGTGGGAGGTAGCAGTGATTACTCTACAAAAATTGATAATGGGTGGATCACTAAAAACTGTAATAACAAAGTAATTTGAATTACTTGCTATATAGGAATTAGGACATGAAGAGAGACCTGTATATGGGAATACCAGGTACACTTTCCTAAAAATTGGGGGAATTTCAAGGTCATTAACCAAACCCAAACTTAAAGTTATAGCAGAAAGACTTTCACAAAGTACTAAGGGACTTCATAAAGTAGCTTCTTAAAGTGTTTGTTTTCCCTCATTTCTGATATTCCCTCCAGGGACTGATAATTTTAAAGTGGGTAAAAGCAAAGCAAAGCATTTAGGTTAAGGAGAGAAGAAAAGAAAAGAGTTCATGTCATGTATTTTTCCCTAAATCTAAGAATGTGTTTCACACAGGTATGATTTGAATACTAAAATTCCATGTTATTTCGGTGACTCTAAGATTAAGCTAGGTGGCTCACCCCTTTCTCCTCCCTTATCTCTCTTAGCCTTTGGTGCTGAAGTAAGTACAGAAACCCAGTCTGGTGGGTACAACAGACCTCCCAGTGCACCTTGGCGGCCTCGACGGTCTAAACGCTGCTCCTGCTCATCCATGTTGGATAAAGAGTGTGTGTACTTCTGCCACCTGGACATCATTTGGATCAACACTCCCGAGTGAGTCTCTAGAGGGCATTGTAACTCTAATCATTCATTATAGTACTAGTTGAAACTATAGCTTCTTTCCTGTGAAGCTCCTTGTAGTTTTCTAGAGGTTAATTCATCTGAAGAGATTTAATGCCTTTCATGGATATTATTCTTTCAATAAAAATCAACACAGGACAACACAGGACAAAAAAACAACATAGGACAATCTAGCAATAGAATGGAAAGGATCCTCTAGGCCACTGGTTTCACCTACTTATTTGTTTGATAGTTGGATTAGTTAGTTAGAAAATTGTTGATAGAAATTTGATACATGTAGGACCCTGTGACAAAATTTCAAGCCAAACAACATTATATTGGAACCTCAGAAAGCAATTCTCCAGGGTGTTAGCCCAACTGAGGCTTGGGAAATGGATTCCCAAGACTGGATTCCACGGATTCAATATTCCTTTTCTTAAAGGGCATGATTAATTCTCAGTAAGAATACTACTGCGCATTAAGGATGGTATAAAATCATTATATTTTGCTAGTGGAGAGAACAGGACCACAATCTAGCTATGAGATCATCCATCTAGGACCCAGGGAGATCACACTAGTAGTAAGCCTTAGAAGTAGGATCTGAATTCAGACCCTCTGTCTCCAAAATCAGAGTTTTTCCCACTGGACTGAGGCCAAGAGATTCAAAAACAATGTATTTATGGTCATGCAATGAGTCTGGGATAGCTAAGTGTTAGGCCTTAGAGGCAGGAAGATCTAAATGCAAATCTCTCCTCAGACTTCTAGCTGAGTGACCTTGGACAAGTCATTTAACCCTGTTTGCTTCAGTTTCCTCATCCGTGAAATGAGGTGTTGAAGGAAATGGCAAATCACTCCAGTATCTTTGCCAAGAAATCTCTCCAAAGGGTTCATGAAATGTTGAAAACAATCAAACAAAACCACAGTGAGTTAGAGTCACTGTCTGGAATAACACTTGGAACCGAGGTCTTCTGACATACCACTTTGACCTTTCTCCATTTTTACAGAACTATTTTAGAATATGTACCCTCCTCCAATTGCTTTTCTCCAAACAATTGTTATTTGAATGAATATAATATCCACAGTGTTGTAGTTTAGCCTAGATATGACAAGAAAAGTCTCATAAGCTTTACCTGGGTAAAGGGATATTTCTTAAGGGTTAGGTTTCATCTGTTAGTTGAGAATCAAAATGGATACTTTAGAAGCTATTCCATACTCTGTTGGTTAAGATAATCTCTTAGAGATATGTGATCTGACAAGATCTTGCCACAAAGGGTTGTAAAGCAGGCAGAGTTATAGAGTCTTCTGTTTTGGAAAGAGATGGGCTCACTTCTCTTAGGAGTTTACTGTGTACAATTGGAAATCTGAAGTTGATAGAGTATGCTAATCTCTTGTGTTTTGGCATTTCATGGAAATACAGGGAGGGAAAGATCTGTGTAGAACAACAGCAGAGTAAGAAAATGTGAAACAAACACCAGAGCCATTTTTATGCTGACTTTTAATTATTTTGGAAAGAAAATAATACCACTTATGGAAAGAGAAATTTGAACCTGGTTAAGAGCTGAATTACATTGGGAGTAGTAGGATAATTGTCCACATTGAACACTTTCTGAGCTAGCAGTTGGCATACTCCTGAAGGTCCTACCTTTGGGGTTGATACTTTTAGGCTGCCAAAACATTAGATTAGATGAACTCTTTGTATTACTTAAGGGGATAAATATACCCAGAAGACAGTGTCATTTTTTTTTTTTTAGTTTTTGTAAGGCAATAAAGTTATTTGCCCAAGATCACATAGGTAATTATGAAGTGTCGGAGGCCAAATTTGAACTCAGGTCCTTCTGACTCTAGGGCTGGTGCTCTATCCACTCTACCACCTAGCTGCCCCTAAGACCATGTCATTTTGAAGGCAGTCAATTATGCTAATGTCCACTTATTTCTTCTTCTTTTAATTCTAGGCACACAGTTCCATATGGACTTGGAAGCCCTTCTCGATCAAAAAGATCCCTAGAAGATTCACTTCTTACCAAGTCAGCAGACTCCAGGAAGAGATGCCAGTGTGCCAGCCGAAAAGACAAGAAATGCTGGGACTTTTGCCAAACAGGAAAGGAACTCTGGTGAGTAAAGACACCTTTCACTTTTAGTCAGCTTTGCAGCCACCCAAACCTCTCTATAATCTAATATTACAATTCTGGCTTTAGAAAAAAGGTATTTGTTGCATTGAAACATAACCCCAGAGTGACAGCATTGACAATACAATTGCTGTAATTTTTTTTCTTTCTTTCAATCAGGGTTCAAAATACTCTGAAGAAAGCCTGGGATGAACCTAAGAAAGGAAAAGACTGCATTGGTCATGGACTGAAGTGTGTACACCAGCAGTTTGTGAACAGGAAGAAAATGAGAAGGTGAGAGACTTTTCAGTGACTCAGAAAAGGTCCCTTTCCTCAAAGGCCAAAACTTGCAAGGAGTTCCACAGAATATGGGAACCCTGCTCAGTTGAAGAGTTCTGGGCTTATTAGTCAATATAGAGCAGAGGATCCATCTTGACATTTAATTTCAGTATCTTGAATATAAACAAAGACTACTGTCTAACTCATTTAAGTTTATAGTTGTGGGGAACACTTAAAATAGCATCCTTATTTTATTACCCAACTCCCCCCTGATCTTTTTTTCCTGAGGGAGGAAACAAATCAATCCCTTTGCAAAGAAAGCCCTTTTCTATACACAAGGATCTAGGTTTTTCCAAGGGAGACAGTTATTCATATGGCAGTCCATGAGGAAAATAAAGTCATCAGGTAGAGTTGGTAACATTTGGAACATACTAGGTTTTTTTTTTCCTTAATATGAAAGTGTGTGTCTGTGTGGGGTGGAATTAGCAAGGAGGAGGGAGTTGCTTTTTTTTTTTCTTAATAGGAATTGTATTTGTCAGATAACCAGATTTAATCCCAAACCAGATTAGTTTCTTTCCCTCTTCCCCCTCCCTTTTTTAGTCATGACATAGACAGGAGGGAAGATTTAAATCAGTCAGCACATTAGAGACCTGTTAAAATGATGAAACCTCCAAACCCCTAACATTTGGGATTCATGTGCCCAGAGGAAGAAACTTACCCTTAGATGTGTCACATTTTCCATATTTCCTCATTAGGGTCAATGGCAATTTTTGGAAATTCAGTTGTTGAGAAGTTCTGTGCTCAGAATGTATTAAGTCTGGGCCTGAAGTCAGGGACTTCAGTTGTTTCCAGAATTTTGGTGACTTTACTAATCACTTGACTAGTACTAGTCTTTATATTTGTTTTAAATAAAGCCAGTCATACCAGATACTAATCATTGAAGGAAGTGGATCACTGAACCACAATTTGAAAAATGACTTGAAAGTCTTGACCTTCCCGAGACTCAGTTTTCTCATCTGTAAAATGAAGGATTTGGACTGGACAGCCTCTCATGTTCCCTATGATTCCAACTCTAAATCCTATCAGGTGTCCATCTTCAAGGTGTCAGCCTGAAGTAAACCAGCTTTGTAAAAATAAGTTAACATAGTGCTTCAAATGTTATTATCCCCATTTTACACATGAGAAAATTGTGCTTATGAAAGATCATAAAAATTGTACAAAGTAACAAAAGTAATAAGTGTATAATAAGAATTATGACGAACAAAAGTCTTTCCCCAAGTCCCACACTATCCATTATGCAACACTATCCTATTACTAACTCTCCACTTGGTATCTAAAGCATTAGCCAGGAGAAACTTTTCTTTGCCTGACACAATCTATTCTAGTTTCAGCTAGACACATCCCTTCTCCCTCTTTTTCCCCAGCTACTTCCTACTATTGCTTTCTATTTCTTTCATCCCAGAAAAGACTAGTTCCCTTCTGAAGATAAACTGAGTTTCCTGTAGAAAAATGAATAAAGGAGACATTCTTAATTTCCATTAGATTTAACAGATTTTTTTCTGCTCTGATCATAACATCTATCCTGCTTTCATATCTTTTAATAAACATCTTCAAAGTTTTATTTTGTTTGGGAGATGATATGATTATGTTGTAGTTTTGTGGTGAGAAGAGCTCAGGAATCAGATTGAAACTGATTTTCTCTCTCTGATGATTTAATGTATTTCCCTGATTCTGATGTTGATACCAGGGAAAATGTAGCTTCCAACTGACTTCACTTCAGCCCCTCCCCCCTTAGCTTCTGCTAACCAGAGCAATACTTAATTCTTTTTTCCCCTTAAGGGGATTAAAAACAACAACAGACATGTCAGCAACATCAAGGACATAAGCCACCAGGAGAGGACCAGCAGTAAGGAAAGTCATAGAAGCATGAGAAGTTACTTGGTGGGTTATACTCCCCAAGAGTAGGCTAACTTCACTAGAAGACAAGTAACTCAACTGAGTAGAGGGTGAGCCTTTAAGGGAAACATAGGGCAATGTAGGCAGTAGCTCAGACAATTATTTCAGGCTAAGTCAAAGATCTGATATACACAGACAACTTAGGTCTTTGTACTTGGCATTATTCAATTAAAAGCCAATTTATACTTGGAGGGGGAGTTTACACTAATAAACTAATATCAGAATATTTTCATAAAAATATAGATTCTAATACAAAATGAATTCATTAAAAGTTGCCATATTAACTTGAGTTGTAATCAAAGGTTCAGAAGTGATAGAAATATACACATTGGATAATCATTTCAGAACAGCACATGTCCAGTAAGTGATTTGCAATGATTTTTTTTAACTTTAGTCATATTTCAAATGAAAAAAATAACCTAGCTGAAAAATGGGTCTCTTTTTAAGATGATTTTAAAGACCAACCTTCTTCTGATATAATTAGTCATGCTGATATTTTTTCCCAAAAAAGAGACTTATCATGATAAAGAATCACACCTGATGTCACAAATCTTTATAATTTATTCAAATATTCCCATAGTATTGTGAGACATTAAAGGATCTCAATTAATATAGGAATGTGTAGCTACTAACAACTACCAAGACTAAACACTGTTTAACTGGCTATTAGAATTTAGAGAATTGTAGATTAAATAGCTCACATTCTTATATCTGATCTAAAAATTTATTTTTAATTTGATCACCTGACATTATTACAGTAATTTTACTAGAAAGACCCAAGGGGAAATTCCCTTATTTATTAGATGTCAGTTTCTAGGCAGAGATTATATGGATGACTACCAGGTAAGACATTTCAAATGTCATGTTCTGGAAAAGTGATTTAGGAAAGTCCAGCCTCAGAACTTGCTGATTAACCTTTCCCAATGAGTCTGCCACCAGCAATATCCATGTCTGAACCCCATAGAATTGCTGGCCTCCTAGGTATTGATTCAATTTAAATTTCAAGACCCAGACTCGAAAGGGTCAATTTTCAGTCTCATGAGGTTTTTATTAACAATTTCCTATAATCATAACAGGAATTTGGCTCTAAAGGATCAAAATGCACCACATAGTGAATATAATCTTATAGTAGCAACAATAATATATTATCACAGAAAAACTAACAACCCATTCTATTAATTGTTGTACATAAGGACTGTGCTTAAGAATGAAATAAAAAAACTTGAAATGTAAAAAAATACAATAAATCTCAAATTACATTGAAAATGAGCTTTTATAAAAACAAATATTTTATAGTAGAATATGTTCAATTATTAACCATGTTTAAAATAGACAAACATAAACCATTGCTTTCTTTAAGCCATTTTAAACAATTGGAATATCTTAGGTGACTTTAAAATAATTACAACCGATATTTTTTTAATTTTAAAGGAAACTAAACAGTCATTAAAAAATCAGATTTCCAAGAAGGATAACATAAACTATTACTCTTCACCAATATAACATTTCTATACTGAAATTTTATGTCTTAAGACACAAATAAAAGAAAAGGAAGTTCTTAACTTTAATCTTGTAAAGTAAGAAATGTTTTCAGGGATTGAATCTTATTATATGTTCTTAAATGGTACAAAGAGATTTCATCAAAAATTTATATTTTTCTTTTGTTTCTTTCAAATTCCCCACAGAGTAAGCCATTACCAATTTCAGGTTTCAATATAACTTCAAATAACTTACATTTTCAAAAGTGATAACCAACTAGTTGTAGATATAATTTCTATTAACTTTAGGCACTTACAAAACACAAATAAACCCATGACTTCAAAGATGTGACTTATCAGATAACAAACTGACTCCATTTAATTTTCCTCATATGCAATTTCCCCCAAAGAGATGAGGGTGGAATATATTGATGAGAGGCAGTAGCTCAAAGACTTAATCATTTTAGGCTAAGGCAGGGATTCATTGTTGTTGATTGGGACTTGTCCTTGCCAGGGAAGGACAAGGTTCTTTGCTAAAAATTCATTGACCTCATCATAATAACCTGAACAATGGGATGGGGGTAGGGGCATATATTGTCTTCAACAATGTTAAATGTAGGATACATGGTCAGTGCAAAAAAGAACAGATTAATTATAAGACATATTTCTCTTTCCCATATTTCCTCTGCTTCAATGTAATTCTGAGTTTGGTTAACAAAGTTTGCTCTTGTCTTGTTTTACAGGTTGGAGGCCATCAGTAATAGCATCAAAGCATCTTTTCACATTGCAAAGCAGAGAGCTGACCTCCACACAGCAAAGCGTGTAACCCATAACCGAGCACATCAAACACAAAGCATTTGGGACAGTCTGAAGACAACATCTTAGTTAAAAGATCCTTGGTTCATTCTCATGTACTCTGACTGGTAAAGCATGGCAACATCTTCCCTGCTTTGGCTATTCTTTGTTCCAGATTAGCAAAGAACTGGGGATTCTAGTACCAAACATTCCAAGAAAGGTAGAGGAGTTCGAAAAATATGTCTTCATTTTGCTTCTGTTAGCAAAGAAAAGCTTTGCTCCTCCTCATCCAAGAATGTAAACGGATGGCTGACTGGGGGCCAATCTGGGAGAAAACGAAGACTAAGTAATACATTAATTAGTGATACATCTGTCAGGAGGAGGAGAGGAGACAACACATTTGGATGGAGCTTCTGAAGAGAGGGTCCGAAAGGGAGTGTGTGTGTGTCTGACTCAAATGTCTGGCAGATTTCAGGGAGAAACTCCAAAGCTCCATGAGAAGATTTTGCAAGGAATGCACAAATTGGAAACACATGCCATGGAGAGACACCCAAGTTAGAAATAAAAGATACTCGTTTTCAATTCATAAAAATGCAAAACTGAAAGAAATCGTACTACTGTATATTAGGATGTGTTTCATGAATACGAGTCTACCTCACCTGTATTGCACTCCTGCAGAAGTATTTCACCACCTTGTTTTGCCTTTACTCATTACTCCCTGCTTCCCCTTCCACTATCCTTGCCCAAATAAAACCCATTCTCTGGCCTCTTAGAAGTCCAGTGTGAGCAATAGTAGACATCACATTTTGGTGATGATCTACTCCATTTGATGCATATGAGAAAAGGTCATTGAATCAGGTAATTGATACCCTTAGTGTTCTTTTTATTGTAAAATGATAAAGAGTTTATGAGAAATGCTAAAAGGTGAAAATTGGGTAACTTTAGGGCAGCAAAATCATTTACCTTATTGGGGAACTGGCTAATGGATGTTGAATTAAATTTTGTGATGTACTTATTTTTTTATAGATATTTATATTCAGACAATTTATTCCTTATATTTACCATGTTAAATATATGTTGGGGCAGGCCATATTGGTCTATGCATGGTTTATGTATTTCTGAATGAAATTGAAATTGAGAAATGCTTTTTGCCTATCAAGGTAACACCTTAGAAATAAATATTTTTCCCTACTCTATTGGTTTGATGTTATTGTTTTATAATTCCCAGGCAGGTAACAGTTTTGAAAGGCACAAAGAGGATACAAATAGAAGAAGCTTTAGTTCTTATGATGATTTGATTTTTTAACTTTTCTGGGGAAGCAACTAACTATTGGATTAATATTTTGGATTCTTTTTGTCTCATCTATAAGAATCTTGATCTATTTAGTGAAGGAAGACTATGAAGAGATCTCATTGAAATGTAAGCAATAGTCAACAGCTCTCAGTTATCATCTTCCCCCTCCTCCTCAATGGAAGGTGTTGAAAAGACCAAAACTCAGCCCTTTCCACCCTTGTTTGATTTTGACCTATTGTAGATACTACACATAATCTTTTCTCAACACACATTGTTAATGGTGATTGCCAGTTTCATAGGGATGAGGAAGTTGGTGAAAATTACTGATTGTAGTCCAGAACCAATGTCAAAGGGCACATCTTCAATTCCCAATTCAGTCATTCAAAAAGTATATAATAGGTACTAAGGACATAAATGCAAAAATGAGATATTCCCTGGCCTCAAAAAGCTTACATTTTTATTAGGGAGACATAGGATGTCTACAACTAAATAAATACAGAATGTTTGTGTGTGTGTGTGTGTGTGTGTGTGTGTGTGTGTGTGTGTCCATTTATACTAAGAAAATTGATGGAGAAATTCTGCCACTTGAGAAAAAGAGCATCAAAAATGATCTCTTGATAAGGTGGCACTTGAATCTTGAAGGGGGCCAGAGTTCCCCCTTCAAGGAAGAGTTATACAAAGGAAAGGAAATGGAATGAAGTTTGTGGGGGATATAAGATAAAGTCATTATCTTAGAATCATCTTGTGAAGGGATTTTGAAGTCAAAAAGAGGAATTTACATTTTATTCTAAAGGCTCATTGGGATAGCTCCTCTTTAGGAGTTTCTTGAATAGTTGGAGGATTGGTGGGGTGTGTGGAGTGTCATTATTATACATGTTTTAGAACTATTAAGTTAGCTGTGTGGAGGATGAATTAGAGGGGAGAAAGGTTCAAGAGAGAAAGAACAATTAGAAGATCATTGCAATAATTCAGGAGAGTGAGAAGTGATGAGGGCCTGCATCAGGATGCCTGCTGAGTGAATGATGAAATTGAATCAACACTTAATAATGGATTGAATATGGAGTGTGAATAAGAATGAAGAAAGGACGATGCCTCCAAGATTGGGAACTGGGGTGATTAGAAGAATGGTGGTGAATAAAAAAAAAAGAATGGTGGTTTTGATAGAAATAGTGAAATAAAGAAATAGAGTGAGTTTAGAGAGAGAGAGAAAATAAATTCTTTTACATTTGTTGTGTTTGAGATTCCTATGGGATACTCAAAGACAGGTATCTATCAGGCAGTTAGAAATTGGGATTGAAGTTTAGGAGAGATATTAGGGCTAGATAGGCAGCTTGAGGAGACATCTGCAGAGAAGATAGTTGAACCTTAGAGATTATCACCATTTTCTTTTTCCTTCAATTTCAGTTCTTTAGGCTTAGTTTTCTGTTTGGGGAAGTATATCAAGAAAACACAACCCTACACATGTGGGATTGTCTATCATTATAACAAATATACTGTACCCAATATTTAACAAATTCTGTAACCAAAAAAAATCATTAAAGGTGTACTTTAGAGATGGATTATTGCATACAACATGGAGCATGAGTGGATCCTGCCTAAGTTAGGGTGATATTTATTCTGGCTGGGGTACTTCCCATTTATCTTGAGTTCATACCCTGCCCACATCTGACTGATCTCACATGTGATCTGACTTCTTGCTGATTGGCAAGGATTTCTAGTACTTAAAACTGCTGCCAGACCTAGATAGCGTTCTGGGGCACTTTATCCTTTTTCTTTCCACTAAGGAGAGAAGTAAGGATCCTTTATTTTAACTTTGACTCATTACTTTCTCACCACTTTGCCTCAGGGTAAAACTTAAACTTTGGTTTTAGTTCATGTCTAGGATATCCCTGAGGAAGGAAATAGAATGGTATCCAATCTTCAATGTAAATCAGAGGTATTAATTTCCTGCACACAAAATAAATGTTTGGCCCAAAAGTTTCTCACAAACAAACATTTACAAAAAAATCTATTTGAAAAACTATTGTTATTCTTTGCTTAGATGTTGACATTTAAAACTATAAAATCAAGCATTCATCAAGGATGAGTGAATAAGCATTTTATATTTCAATTTAGCTGTGTACTGACCTCCTCAAGACAGATGTCTTTTGGCAAGGAGTCTGGCCAGGGAATAGGCTCTTCTTCCTAATAGTAATTATCTTCTGAAAGAGTGATGGATTAATATGGAACTGTGTTAAGCATAGTTATAGATGTAAAGCCTATATTGCATTACTTTCTTCAGGGGGAGGGGGAGGGAAAGGAAGAAAAATGTCAAAGAAATGATTATGGAAAACTGTAGTAGGCGAAAGAAAGAAAAATGAAGATTTGTGAAAGAAAGAAAGAAAGGAAGGAAGGAAGGAAGAAAGAAAGAAAGAAAGAAAGAAAGAAAGAAAGAAAGAAAGAAAGAAAGAAAGAAAGAAAGAAAGAAAGAAAAATAATGGAGTTGTTGCCAAGAATGACTTCTCAAATGTGGTTATCACTCATTCAGATTCTCTGGGCCCCACAAACTCACAATATTGCTTCCAAGTTAGAACATTTCCCCATTCCCTCTTCTTTCTTCAATATTTAAAACATTTTCATTTAAAGTTTTAAATTGCAAAGTCTATCCTTCTCTCTTTCATTCCCTCCTTTCTCTACTTCCTAAGATGGAAAGTAATCAGATATAGGTTATACATGTGCAATTATGTCAAACATTTTCATATATTAGTCATTTTATACAAGAAGACTCAAATAAAAGAAAAAAGTGAAAAATAGCTTACTTCAGTCTGTATTCAATCTATCAATTCTTTTTCTGGAGGTGCATAGTATGCTTCATTATTAATTCTTTGGGGTTGTCTTGGATCATTGTCTTGCAGAGAATAGCTAAGTTATTCTCAGCTCTTCATCAAACAATATTGCAATTACTATGTACAATGTTCTGCTGTTTCTGTTCTCTTCATTATGCATCTGTTCCTATAAATCTTCCCAGATTTTTTTGAAATCATTTTGCTTACAGGACATTCTTTTTACAAGTCCACTGAATCTTCAGAGACCAATAAAGGGACTGTTTTGTCCTCTCCAAAACCTCTGAGTCTTTAATTACTGAATACCTCTGATTGGCCAGGGAATTGATCATCCTCACTGGGATCAAATGCTATGCTAGCCCACAAATTCAGTTGGAATCAGGAGGGGAAGCTCTGTGCATGCCCTAATTAGTATACTGGACCAGAGAAGCTCTTAATCTGCCCTTTGGTACCTGTGACTGGGGTAAGAGGTTCTATGTCAGAGAGAATTGACCACTGAAACACATCTTGTCTTTCTCTTTTTCCAAGCTTCCAAGGATATAGGACTCTTTCAGCTCACCCTAAGGCTTCCTGAAGTTGGAAGAGTTTGTTGTGATGGATGGAAATCCTTTTCACCCTTAGTACTTATGGTGATTTCTGTCATATGAAGACAAGAGTGCATGCTTGTCTAGGTTTGAATCTCCAGGGACCTATACACCCTGTATGGTTTTGTGACTCTTTTCCTGAATGACAGTCCCGAGTGTATGCTTAGCCTGGGTAGCAACTTAATGAGTTTGAGAGGTTGGGGAGTCTGGGTGCTAGTTTTCCCGCAAAATCTTCTCTGAATCAACTTCTTAGAAGTGATCACCACGAGATAAATACTACAGGTGAAAAAACTAACTAAAAACTTTGATTTTGAGTGAATTGTAGTGAAGCTTTATGATGAAGTAAATGCCTTTTCAGCAGTTTCTCAATTCTCCTAGAAGACTAGTTTCTGGACTGGTAGTGCCAGCTATTTCCTAAGAGTACCTAAGGGCTAGTGTGCTCACCATTTATAATGTGCCTTGGCCTAACTGGCCACCAGGGAAGTTTATTGTTTTTTGTCCTTTGCTTTTGAAGAGGACCAATGACATCATGGAGTGATGATGGTGACTTTCGAATGAATTGGATTTGAGTAAGGCAGAGTTGCACAGAGTCATCAGCTTACCGTCCTTGACTCATTGAAGTCAGTAATAAGACAACAGTCAAGAGAACTGGCAATAGCCCAGGATTCAGTGGTTGATCTTGGTGTCTTTGATGTCTAACCAAGCTCAAAGCACTCCAAAGCACTTATTTTAGCTGCCTTCATGGACATTTGAGCAAATTGTCCTCATCCGTCTGTTCCTCTGAGAAAATGTTTACTGTAGATGTCCCTTTACTTATTGATGGTTTTGAAAGACCTCTTGGTTACACTCAATTTGGTCTAGCAAATATGTCAAGAGATTCTGCTGGGGTGTGATCATTGTACATGCTACATCTTCTTGGAGTCACAGATGAGAGTTAGGTGTCAGGTAGACACCAAAGGTGGATGAGCAGTCCTTTTTCAAGGCACAGCAAGCCTTCATAACAGTGGTGCTAGTTTATTACAGACTCCTTGAAGAGCATGGTGAAAAATAGAGTAAGTCCCACTTAACTACAGAATAGGCAAACCATGAACTGGACAAAAGGGAAAGCAGAAGAGCATGGAATGAAATATAGAACTCTGGAGGTGCATATCATTTATAGCATACGAGTGTCAAAGAATCACCTAAGCATTCTATATACGATATCCTTTTAGAGGCCTTTCTTGATTTCTCCCAGTTGTTAATATCTACTTACTAAACCCTTGTGTATTTATTTATTTTGCAAAAATGCTGTATTTATTTATATATGTCCTTGTATTTTCCCTGGAAGAATGTAAATTCCTTGAGAGCAGAGACTGTTTCATTTCTGTATATCTCAGAGATAGTCATTTTGCTTCCAGATCACTACAATAAAGTGAATATCAAAATAAAATAAGTCTCATGAATTTTTTAGTTTCTTATTGCATATAAAAGCTATGCTTATACTAAACTATAGTTTAAATGCATGATAATATTATATCTTAAAAATGTACATATCTTAATTAAAAATATTTTATTGCTAAAAATGCTTACCATAATTTGAGCCTTCAGTGAGTCATAGTCTTGTTGCTGTTGGAGGATCTTACCTCAGTTTTGATGACTGCTGATTGATCAAGATGTTGAAGGTTGTGATGACCATGACAATTTCTTAAAATAAGATAACCATGAAATTTATCACATAGATTGACCTTTCTACTTGAATACTTTCAGGCCATTGTGGGGTTAACAATTGGGCCAATTTCAATATTGTTGTGTTTTAGAGAATAGGGAGCCCTGAGGAAAGGAAGAGAGGTGGAGAAAAGCAGGTTGATTGAGCAGTCAAAACATATTCAACATTCATCAATTAAATTTGCATCTTACATGGTTGGAGTTTATAGTATCCCAAAGCAGTTATAATAGTAACTTTGAAGATCACTGATCCCAATCCCAGAATATCATAATAAATATATTAATGAAAAAAGTTTGAAATATTGCAAGAATTGCCAAAATGTGATGAAATGAGTACAAACTGTTGGAAAAATGGTGCCTGTATTGTTGATCAATGTGGTTGCCAAAGACTCTTGAGTGAAGCACAGTAAAACAAGGTGCATCTCTATTTGTATCCCTAGCACTTAAAGTAGTAGCTGGCACACACAGTAAATGATTAATAAGTGTCTGTTGACTGACAAAATCACAGAGACTCAATGGTATACTGGAATGAGGGTGCTAAGAATTTGTTTTAGCTGCTCCAATGATCCAATCATCTTTATGCTTCCTCTGTTGCCAACAGAAGTCAAGAACACACAGAAGCTAATGAATTTTGTTTTTGTAAGACTTTTCAGTTTCCAAAGCACTTGAAATAGTCTCCTTTTATTTTTCCTTTGTCCTCTGAGCTAGGTAGGGTATTCAATCTTTCCATTTTACAAATGCAAGCTCAGAGATATTGAAATGACCCAATCAGCCAGGGTAGGACCCACATTGTATTTCAGTTTACTTTTGCCAGATCTCTTTCTACTACACCAGGTGCTTTTTAAGTAGATTGAGGAGTAATAGGATGATCTTTTTGGTCCTTGAGATATGAAACAGGGGGATGGCAATAATACTGCTATCAGGGTAGGCTCCATATTATTTAAGTCCTGGTTCATGGTCTATGCCAGGGTAAATTCTGAGAATGCTGGCCCATCCTGGCACAGTTTCTGCAAGCTGTTTTCAAGTTTCTTTTTTTATCAACTAGTCTCCATCAGGCAAAGCTTTGATCTCAGTGTTCCAAATGAAGCAAGCCCAGAGGGACCACTGCTTTTTCACTAACTACTAGGGGATTTGGTGACCTTTGTCAGGTGGATGAGGACCCCCAGTAATTAAAGGCCCTCCATTTCTCCAGGGATTGGCCTCCATTGTAGGGAAACAAAACAAAACAAAACAGTTGGCAGTCGTCTTTAACCCTCTTTATGGCTTAACTGAAACACAAGCCCAGGCTGTTGTATTTAGCTAGAGTTCCCACAAGAACTCTCTCTTGGTAACAATAGGAAGTCACATGTAAAATGCCCAAAGAGTCATTCATTTGGAAGCTCAAACCTCCCTCCCACACCTTTGAGATGAGATAAGGAAGCCACAGGTCAAACCATTGATTCACCTACCAGAGAATCTTAAAATCTGAAGGGAAGTTAGAGGTCATCTAATCCAATTCTCTTACTTTACAAATGAGAGAACTGGGGCAAGGCTAGAGAAGTTAAGTGACTTTTCCAAGGTTATACAGCTAGTTAGGGATAAGCTTGGGTCTAGGATAAAAAGACAGCTGTTGTAGACAGCCTAAAATGCCTGTTAATCAGGGTGATAATGAAGATCAAGTAATTTTTTTTAAATGGAAGTGTTTGATGGGGACAAATGAAAAAATAATCTGTCTTCATTGAAACTTCACCTATTTTTCTTTATCACACTACTAACCATTAAAGTTTTGCAAATTCCAGGTTGTCTGAAAGCCAGAACCAAGACCTTTCAATAATCAGTCTGCCTTTTATGGGGAAGAAGTCTGGAGAGTAGCAGACATTATGCAGCTCTGGATAAGTAGATTTCTATAGACTGATGGAAAGAAAATGGGATTTTTTTTCCAGAGAATCTAATTACCAAATCACACTGAGATCATGAGAGAGTAGAGGGTGGTTTTTATTTGTTTGTTTGTTTTGTTTTCATGGGAACCTCTCTGAGACTGTAAAATGAGGAGGTTGGCTTGAGTATACCTTGCCTTTAAAGATTCTTCTAATACTGAATCTATAATCCAATGATTTTGTAATACTGAAACAAAGTTGTACAATTTTAATTTACATATTTATGAAAGTAAAAACCCATCATGTGTCCAAGATCTCAAAAGAATCAATTTATACTAGAGAATTGAGATGGAAGTCTAGTAAAAACTTCATAAATTATGACATTTTTTTTTCTCTCTCCTTTAGGTTCAGTCTTGACTGTGTCTACTTTGTCTGGAGTTTAAGACATTCTATTTCAGGCAGTCATTTACACTTTCTTAGTCTAGTAGTATTTATCCTTCCCCAAAGCATTACCCACATTGATTATTGATTTGATCCTTCCCAAATCCCTATGAGATAGGATGGGCAAACATAATTATTTTTATTGGGAGTTGAGGAAGGGCTGCAAACTTTTTGAAGCTTGCTAGGAAGTTATTTCATATCCCAGGTATTTAGCATTTTGTTTATCTGTTCAGTTCACTAGGAGTTGCTCTGTCTAGTTACCTGGACCTTTTAGGAATGAGGACCAGGTGTTGACAATATTATGCTATCTTTGGTGATTATCTATGTATCTAGGTAAGATGTGTGCTGCCCATATAAGTTGTATGTATGATCATATGGGTTGTCTAAACGTAGTTTGTGGAATCTTGCTGACAATCTTTCAAAGGGAGACTTTTGTTCTTGCTTAAAGGAGAGCAGAAGAGATATGAGACCTACCATTCTGGTCATCTCTGAGAGAAAAGGACATTGGACCAGTATGCTATTTTTCTGCTCCCCTAAATATTTCTGGCTTAATGGGTATGTTTTTTAAGGTTCAATCTGCTTTCCTAGTCATTGTCCCCTAAAGGAAAAGGGGTAACCCTAAACATACATCTGAAGTCTATCTACACCTCTTTCAGATAATAACACTTACTTGAAACAGCAGTCACATCTTTTAAAATTCTTTTCTTTAGGCTAAGAATCTTCAGTTCCTTCAATAGATTTCCATAGATATCAACTCATCATGTCTATGACTACCCTAACTAAAATCCTTTGTCTGGCTATTACTCCTCAATCTGGATTATCTCTACTCATTAGTATGTATGTTAGAGATAAGAGCTTTCCCACTTGTGTTTTTGTCTTAGTACAAAACCTAGCACATAGAAAATGATCAATCAACATGATTTTAATCATTCATTTAATCATTCATATTTCATAATGCTGATGTCTTTTAATTCATTTTAAAAAGACTAAATAAACACAAAATGATCTTGCCCTATCTTCCTATTAGACTACAACTTGATGGCAGTGCCTTACTTGTGCCCCACTTCGCTATAAATAGATATTTGTTAAATTTGAACTTTAACCCAAGTCAAAGCTTAACAGAAGCTACATGACAATGACTTGGAATTGGAAGGGATCATTGTCATCATAGGCTCCCAGATTTAGAGTTTGAAAAGACATTAGAAGCTATTTTTTTTACAGGTATAGAAAATGAGGTGCTCCTAGAACTACTTTGTTTCAATTTTTGTCAAATACTTTGAATTGGTGTCAAGATTAAATTGTAGATAAAATGCTGGGCCTAGAATTAGGTAAATATGAGTCTGAATCTCACCTCAGATACTTAGTAACTTTTCAATTTGTCCAATCATTTAACCTTTCCAGTTATTTCCAATCTATGAAATGGGAATAATGATATCTGACAAAGTTGATCTAATATGAAAATAGAAGTGCCAGACACTGTGCTGAGTACTGGGAGTACAGGCAGTTCCTGCCCTCAATGTATCTATTTCCAATGAGGAAAGATAAAACATAAGAAAGCTGAAAAGTAGAAGATATAGGGAAAGAGAAGGTACTTGAGGAGGGTCATGGTGAAGAAAGTCGGTAGACTTTGCAGAAAATTGGAGACATGGTTGACTAAGGTTCTTTCCTTTAAACAGAACTTTTGGGAAAAAATAATGAGTCAGAGGAAGGGGCCTTAGGAGTTGAATGTGGCATGAAAGAGCTTGTCTGGAGAGTTAGGAGAAAGGGAATGTGGAAGTAAGGTGATAATGACTAGTCTAGAGATGAATTGGATTTCAGTGAAAAAAAAAGCAGAAACTGTCATTAATTTGGAATCATTGGGTTCTTCTTGGGATGGCAGGTTACCATACAATTATACCTGGTCTTTGGATCTCCATAATTCATGTTGTTTCCTCCAATCAAATACACATGACTTTCAGATTCATATTCCTAAAATATATCTATTGTTTATTCAAAAACTCCTTTAAAGCAGGGGTTCTTACCCTGAAGTGCATGAATTTACACACACATATGTATGTATGTATATATGCACATGTACATATGTATGCATATTATTTTAACATGATTGGTTTCCTTTGTAATTCTATGTTTTTATGCATTTAAAAATATGATTCTGATAAGGAATCCATTAGTTTCAACAGACTGACAAATGGATTTGGGAAACAAAAAATGTTAGGAATCCTTTTTTTTAAAGATTCCTCATTCCCCATAGGATAAAGTTCAAACTATTTTGGCATTCAAAGTCCTCCATTAGATTGATTCCTTCTTATCTTTTTGGTGTTCTCTCTCGCTTTTCTTCACACAGACTTTGTGCTCCAGTCCAGAAAGTTTATCCATTGTCCTCTGAACATTTCTTGTTCTCTCCTACTTTGCTACCTTTCTGTGTATACAATCCCCTCTTCCCAGCTAAGATGTTTTCTCCTTTAGTCCCATCTCCAATTTTATTATCTTTATATATTACCTAGGTCCAGGTAAGAGTATTATCTTTTTCCTGACTCCTTCCCTGATTTTCACAGCTAAAAGGGAGCTGTCCTTGCTTTGAACTCCTGTAATACTCATGTTTACTAATATAGTACTTTTTCCTTATTGCTTTCTACTGTACTATAGTGACATGTTGCTGTTTATATATCTGATTTCTCTAAGTAGATGGTAAGCTACTTTGAGACAAGGATTATTATTTTTCTTCAATGCCCCCCTTCCTTTGCCCTCTCCCCAAAATGGCTAGCATGGACTCCTATGCATAATAGACCTTCAATAAATATTTCTGAAATGAATGATTAGTTCTTGATCAACAACAGATTATGCCTGGGGTTTCATGTGGACAAGAGGACAAGATAAGTAGGTAGGAAGATAGATAAATTTCCTTCATTGTATGCTATCAGAATTCAAGAAGGACAATGGAGATACCCAAGTGGGCACAGACACAAATGAGTTCATTACTTAGCTACACCACAGTCAGAATCCCTAACACTGGCATAACTAATTTCTTTCTTCCTAAAATAATGAGAAGTTAGTTCATGTATAAACACTGAAGAAATAATTTTTAAAAAGAAAGAAAAAGTATAAATTTCTTTTATTAAAAAAATCTAAGATTGATGGGATTATGAACATAGATCTTTTCTTAAAAAGAAAAGAAAATCTGGCCTCAGACACTTAATAATTACCTAGCTGTGTGACCTTGGGAAAGCCACTTAACCCCATTGCCTTGCAAAAAGAAAAAAAAAGATGAAAAAAGAAAAGAAAAAGCAATTTTAATTGGTTTTGCTTAAACCCTGGAAGGGTAATTCACCAAACAATGCTTCTATAAGGTTCTATGCTTTATAAAAGTCAAATAAATGGTCAGTTATTTGAGTGTCATATGATATAAAAGTCTTCTTATCACACATAATGAATTCTCATTGTGGCAAATATTTGGGACTTGTTCCAGTAACTTGTCAATGTAAGTGTTTTCTTGGGCTTGATTAGTCTAATTAACCATGTTTTGTTGTTTTCAGACAATTCCTACAACGTAAGTTAGATCATTGTGTGAATGAGACTAAAATCAGAGGTTCCATTCTCATTGGAATCAGTTTGTTCTGTTTAATTTTGTGGTCATACATGGCATCCCTAATTCTAACCATCCATCTCACCAGAGCATGAATCTGATCCCAGAAGAAATAGGACAGAGATGACAAATGACTCAGTACAAATTTATTGTCATCACTAGAAAGCAACCCAAGTCTTGCTAGCAATGAATCAGTGACATCATCAATACTTCCCAGGAATGTTTCTTATTTAAAAGTTTATCTTTTTTTATTCTGAACTTAACAAATACCAAATAAAATGAACATTTCAAATACACAGAATATGAGGAAAAAATGAAACTGTAAATCTCTCTTACATACAACTTGTTTTTTCTTTTAAAATATATAACATTCAACACAAAACTTTAAAGTTGTCCTACTGTTGGTTTCTTTTGTAATTCTGTTTTTATATATTTCATACATTTATACATTTAAAAATATGATTCTGATAAGAGATCCATTTTTCACCCTTATTTCTGATCTCTTTTGTGCATTTAAAAAAATGCTTCAGGGCTGCTAGGTGGTACAGTAGATAGAGCACTGTCCTAGAGTCAGGAGTACCTGAGTTCAAATCCAACTTCAGACACTTAATAATTACCTAGCTGTGTGGCCTTGGGCAAGCCACTTAACCCTATTGCCTTGTAAAAAAATAAAAAAATGCTTTGATTATTTTTCTTCTCCTTTTTTACTTTCATTTTTTTCTTTTTGTTCCTCTACCCCCAAATTTCCACTGGGGGGAAAAAAGAAAAAGAAAAAAAAAAACTTGTAATAAACATGAATATTCAAGCAAAACAAATTCCAGTATTCATGTCAGAATATGTATATCTTATTCTATTAATGATACAATGACACCTCTCTTAAAAAACTTTGGTATTGATTGTACAGCATGGGAGACACTGCCTGACATGTTGGGCCTCATCAGGGAAGGTGCTGCACTCTATGAGCAAGCCTGAATTGAAAAAAGTCAAAGTAAGCATGGCATGTACAAATTTAGAGAATTTACCTACCTAAGTGTTCATATAAACTATTTGTATCTCACCTGTGATAGAGTATTCTGAGTTCATGTTGATCTGATAAGTCAAAGTAGTTTGTCTGAAGTTTGTCTCTAACATAGTGATGTTATTCTTCAATAATGAAGGATAAAAATTAACCAACCAACCATTCTATATCTTGAGTCTATCACTCCTCTGTCTGTAGGCAAGTAGCATGTTTACTCCACAATAATCACTAGTCTTTTTACTGATCAGAATTCTTAAGTCTTTCAAAGGTTTTTTCCTCTATGATATTTTGTTTATTTTATAAATTGTTCTTTTGGTTTTGCTCACTTTATACCTTATTTGTTTTTTTAGGTTTTTGCAAGGCAAATGGGGTTAAGTGGCTTGCCCAAGGCCACACAGCTAGGTATTTATTAAGTGTCTGAGACCGGATTTGAACCCAGGTACTCCTGACTCCAGGGCCGGTGCTTTATCCACTGCGCCACCTAGCTGCCCCTTACTTTATATCTTATTGAAGTCTCCCAGAATTCTTTGAGGCTTTTGCTTTCATCATTTCTTACCATATCATATTATTTTGTTTTACTCCATAATTTACTCAGACATTTTGCAGTTAGTGGATACCCACCTGGTATTTATTTCTTTACAATAGCAAAAAGAGCTGTTACAAATATATTGTACATATTCCTCTTCCTTTGATTTCTTTGGGGGCATATTCTCGATGGTATTATTGCTCAACCAAAGAGGATGTATGCACATTTTAGTGACTTTTGGCACATACTCCAAATTATTTTCAAGAATGTATGGAAAAATTCACAGCTTCAACAACAGTGTATTCATTAACATGTCTATTTTCCTTGCTACCCTTCAACAATTGCTATTTTCTTTTTCTTTCTTTTTACATGTTCACCAATCTATATGTTTGTGAGTTGTAATTTCATGGTTACTTTAATTTGCATTCCTCTAAATATTGATAATCTGAAGCATTTTAATTTTTCATTTAGCTGGATCTTACCTAAACTTCACTCCTATCCACTGACTGACACAAAACTCTTTCCATATAGGGGCGGCTAGGTGGCGCAGTGGATAAAGCACCGGCCCTGGAGTCAGGAGTACCTGGGTTCAAATCCGGTCTCAGACACTTAATAATTACCTAGCTGTGTGGCCTTGGGCAAGCCACTTAACCCTGTTTGCCTTGGGAAAAAAAACCTAAGGAAAAAAACTCTCTATATATAATAGATGCTCAAGAAATGTGTGATGATTCAAAGTGAATGGAATTTAAGTGAACTAAATGTGTGAAATGTTTCCAGAAAATATAGTCAAAATGAATGTTGGAAAACTCAGACTTTCCTAAAATTCACAAAGGGGCCTTCATTAAAAACAATAACTCCCAATTGTTCTTTTTTATTGTCAGGCTTTTTCATAAGGAGTCACACTGATAACTTTTTTTCACTGAAGTTTCTTTGTTCTACTTGTCAAAATTATGATCAACTCAGAGAAAAATCAGCTTCCAGAAATTTTGAGGTTCTGTTGTTATAAATCTACTATATATTAGATACTTTACTAAGTACTGGGGGGGGATAGAAATGAAAAGAATGAAATAACTCTCCTTGAATAATTTAAAATCGAACAGGGGAGACAATATGTACA
Organism: Macrotis lagotis; assembly: GCF_037893015.1. NCBI lineage: Eukaryota > Metazoa > Chordata > Mammalia > Peramelemorphia > Peramelidae > Macrotis > Macrotis lagotis. Next base: position 520,603,296 of record NC_133666.1, on the reverse strand, counting down.
TATATAAGTGCATGCAGAATAAAAATTAAGACAAATTAATGCAAAGTCATTAAAATAAGTTAATTTTGGAGGATACAAGTATTGGGGTTGGAGAATTAGGATATGTTTCATGTAGAATATGATCATTGAGCTACATCTTGAAAGAAGAGAGGGATTTTGAGACGATGAAGACACTAAACAATGAGTAGAAAGAATGGGATGTTGGGCATACATTTTTCAAAGGGAGGAACACTGACTCCTTTTTAACTTGGGCAAGCTGATCCTCAGGAAAGCACCTTTCCCTCCTCTGTTACTCTTGGGTGAGGCCCTTGATGGCATTTTTCTCCAATGGATTTCCCACCTCCGCTGGGGACATGATGGCTCCTCATTTGCGGCTGCCTTGCCTCAGACTCTTTCCCTCATACCTGTTCTCCAGCTTTGCCAGGCGTTGCCTCAGTGCCATCATGCAGGTGGTAAAATGAGCCAAGTGACCTCATCCCTCATGGCACACCTTGAGGATGTCTTTTGGGAGCAATCCAAGTGACTCCATCTCTCCTCTCAGAGAGTAGAGACAGTTTTTCCCACGACCTTTCTTCCCACCCCTTTCCCCCAAGAACTTCCTGTTCATGAAGAGATATGAAGGGTAGGAAGCATTGAAACTTATAGCAAATATATTTGGCAAGAAAAATTGGGGGGAAGCTAACCCTTACTCCTCCCTACCCCCACCTTTCATCATTGTACTAGCTCTCTTTTCTTACCATTTAATTAGGGTTTCACTATGATTCCTCCTACCCATCATGAATATTGGTGTCCAGGAAGATAAGCAGGAGAAAAGATGGCTTTCTATTTGAATATTTCTCTGTAGTTGACTTTTTTCTTGTTTCTCTGAAGCAGCTTACAAAATTGAACTTCCAGAAGTCTTAGAAGACAATAGTCTTACTATGGAGTTTCCAAATCCCAGGTCAAATAAAAAGATAATAATAGTAGTAGTAAAGAGTAAATTGCTCTTTAATCATATCACCATCTATTAATCAATCAGCATACCTTTATAAAGCATCTTTTATGTACTGGGTAGAGTTTTAGACACTAATGTTATATCTATATATTATTTACATAATACTATGTGAAAAATTATAATATATAATATACACTTATGTAAGGTTACTTGTTTATATTATTTAATATTTATATTATAGAAATATATACTTTTGGGGGGACTGTGGGGCAACAGGGTTAAGTGACTTTCCCAAAATCACACAACTAATTTCAGGTTAATGAAGTTGAATTTGAACTCAGGTCTTCCTGACTCCAGGGTCAGTGCTCTATCCACTGTATCACCTAGCTGCCCCAGGTGAGAAATTTGAGGTAATTTGGCATCATAATTAGATAAAAAATTGGGGGTCAGGAAGACCTGAATTCAAATCTCACTTAAGAAGCTTATGAACTGTGAGTCCTTAAGTAAGACACTTAACTTTAACTTTTTGCCTCAGTTTTCTTATTTATAGAATGAGAAGAGTAGACTTGATGGCTTCTGAGGTTCTTCCCAGCTCTAAACCTATGATCTAAAGTCTATGAATTTCTTCTATCAATTTGATCAGCACCTTTTCTCTAATTAGATATCTTAGTTATCTAGGACACTAAAAGTTAAATGATTTGACTAGGGTCACAATGAAAGGCATCAGTGTTTCACTGATTTAGAACTGGTCAAGGAGATGGGAAGACTTGAGTTTCAATGTATTTATTATGAAACTTCCCACAAGTCACTTCATTTTTTGGTCCTCTAGAGGAAACTCTCTTAAAATATATATATATATATATATATATATATATATATATATATATATATATACACACACACACACATATAATATATATATATAGATATATATAGATATATAAAGATTTACCAAGATGGTACCAACTTTCACAACTAGAGGAATTTTCTTTCTCTAGAAGTAGCCTACATCAATGAAATCATAGGATTAAATGACTAGTATATTCTAGGGATGATGTTTTTCCTTAGGTCTTACTAATTCTGAAACTGGTTCATTTTAAAATCAATTAGTGAATAAGTATTTATTTAGTGTCTACTCTATTCCAGACATCGTGCTAGGCACCAGGGTTACAAAGATAAAAATAAAACATTCCCTGCCCTCAAGATTACCAGATGAGACAGTGTATACTTATGGTACTATATATAAAAGAATAAAAGGTAATTTTGGGGGGGAGGAAGGCATTAACATTGTGGAGAAGATTTTTAAAAAATCTTAGATTTTTAGAAAATTGCATATTCTAAGAGATAGAGGTCAGGGAGAGAAGGATATATTTTAGGAAAAGATAGAGCCTGGGAGATGTAGTATCTTGTATAAGGAATAGCAAAAAGGCCATTTTGACTGACTTTGTGGAGTGCAGATAGTAATGTCAATGTATAATAAGGCTGGGAAAAATTTAGAACCAAATTGGGTAGGTCTTTAAAGAACAGTGAAATATGTGTTTGACTGGAGATGTAATCGGGAGCCACTAAAATCGTGGTCTAATCTGTGCTTTGGAAAACTCTTTTACAGCTGAATGGAAAATGGATTGGAGAAAAGAGAAATTTGAATTAATGATGCAGTTTTGTGGCTGCCATAGAGTCTGGGCATGAGATGGTATGAGACTGAGCAAGGGAGATGGTTTTGTGAGCAGAGAGAAAAGGACTCATTAGAGAGATGTGGCAGTAGAATAACAAGACAACTACTGATTAAGCACCTACATAAGTACATTTTTCATTGTATTTAAAAGACTTCCCCCCCTTTAAAAATATCATGTTATTATTATTTTAAATGATCATACTTGGTATCAAAGAAGGGATATCAAAATGGAACTCCTTTCCTTCTACATAGAGGTAGAGGAGACTTTGGATGTGACCACTGAATTTCATGTCAGATTTGGCTTGATTAATTTTGCTAAACTGCTTCTCCCTTCCCCCTTTTCTTTCAGTTTAATTCTTAGTTATAAGGGTTGATTCTTGGATTTGGGGAAGGGGAGAAGTATGTAAAAGATGTTCACATACTTAAGCTATTTCATTCACAAAAAAAAATTCATTGCAATAAGTGGCATATACTTTCTATCATTTTAACCCCATTTTACAGATTTTTACAGAAAACTGAAGCTCAGAGAGTTTAAAGATTGACCCAAGGAGGTAAAAAACATATTGACCCAAGATTACATAAATTATAAGTAGGGAACAAATCCAGATACTTTAATTCCAAGTCAATATTCTTCTCATAACACCCACTCAAAAAACATACAGATATTTATCTGTTATATATTTATTTACTTTCTTAACTATTTCTCAATTAGATTTTTATCTGGTTTGACTCACATTTGAGAGTGTTGAGGGCCACAATATGCCTAGTGACCCATATTTGAAACCATTGCACTATACCATACTATCTCCCCTGCCTAAACCTGAATAATGATAAAAACAATTTATATAGCACTTTAGGTATAAGGCACTGTGCACATAATAATTTAATATTACTAAGATGAGATAATAATTTGTAGTTATTATCTCATTTAATTCTTATAAAAATTCTGAAAGGCAGGTACTATTATTAGCCCCATTTTTCAGATGAGAAAACTGAGGCAAACAGAGGTTAAATGGTTTGTCCAAGGTCACGAAGTTAGTAAGTATCTGAGACTAGATTTGAACTCAATTAATCCTAACTCTAGACCTGACTATCTGCTTTACTACCTAGTTTCTTTCTACTTTTATAATGTGGTACCAGAGATTAATAAACACTGACTAAGGGACTAAGTTTTTTGGGTACATACAGACAACAAATCTTGGTTCCATTGGGTTAAATCCACTATGACTCATTTCTGAGCTTAATTTAAGCCAAGGTTCTAACACTGAAAAGATTTGGGGTGAGGGAGGGCAAGGACCCACAGGAAATGAGTGGCAAAGTTAATATGGAATATGATTGGGATATCACAGAATTATCTGTTTAGAGTTGTAAGGAACTTTGGCATTAAAATAATTCAACTTCCTGGGTGGCTAGGTGGCGTAGTGGATAAAGCAATGGCCTTGGAGTCAGGAGTACCTGGGTTCAAGTCCAGTCTCAGACACTTAATAATTACCTAGCTGTGTGGCCTTGGGCAAGCCACTTAACCCCATTTACCTTGCAAAAACCTAAAAAAAATAATTCAACTTCCTCAATATATATATATATATATATATATATATATATATATATATATATATATTACTATCTTTTAGGTTTCTGATGTGCCCCTTCCCAAATCCCCTTCCCTCTTCCTCTTTCTTCTTCTGTTCTGAGAAACTTCGCATTTGGTTTTTCAAGCATCTTTGCAAGTAGCTTTCAAACACATTATTAGGGAAAGCAGGGTCAAGGTCTGTGATTTAATAAGTGCAGGGAACTCCTGATATGTTAAATGTCTCCACCAGGTACTTAGATGTTAAATTTCTCATCCATGGTCATGCCACTCCTAAGTACCTATGGTAGAATTTAAAGCCAGGGCTTCCTGAGTTTAAAGCTGGCTGTCTATCCACTACTCCACATGGATTCTCAAAACTACTGGACAGCTATAATCCCAGACAGCTTGCTAAATTCATATTGGATCCTCCTTATTTTTTATAAGTCAAAACTCCTTCCTTGCCCCTGATCTCAAGGTACACATCACACATTACCTTCATCTCCAGCAGACTGAGGGAAAGTAAACATCTGCCTAGAAAAAACTCACTCAGTATCTCTCTGAGAGAGACACTGATAGCTATCTGACCAAAGTCACATAAAGGAGAAAGGAACAATAGTCGGGGTTAGAAGCTCCCCTATGACATCTTCCACAAAGTAGTCATCTGTCTGGCTTATGTTTAGAGGTCTATGGTGATGGGTATGATATAAGCCTCCGGGTGCCCTACTCAGAGAGAGTAATAATGCAAATTGAGGCTGCTAGGTTGTTGCTGGCTTTTATTCTTGTTGTCCTTGTTCCAGTTATCTGATGAACTTTGTTTCAGCAAATGATTTATTGTTGTGCTTGATTCCTGAGGCTTTTAGTATCTGTCTTGGAAAACTAGGGAGGAAATTTTTTTAAAGATATTAAAATGATAATTTAAATGAATATATACACATATGTGTAGATGTGAACATTTATCCTTATTTTTTTTGTGACTGATTTAGGAAGCTTAAAAAGTGCTACTTCTTACAAAAACTATATCCCTTCATATTTTATTCAGTCAGCTTATAATGTTAAGTAATGCTTTTTTCCTTATTATTTGATCCACCTTTGCCTTCCTTTTCTCTATATTTCTTCTAATGACAACATCCTAAAGATTTGGGGAATTTTATGGAAAAGACATCAGGCCAAAGGTCAACCAGTCCACCATAGCCCAAAATGGAAAATCATCCTCCAATATTTCTAAGAAGTGATATTCACCTTCCATATCTTCCCATTGAAGATCTCTCAAGACAACTCATTCCCATCTTGAACATCTCTAATTGCTGACACCCCCAGTATTAGCAGAGAACTTAGTACATAGTAAGGGTTTAACAAATGCTTATTGACTGATTGATTGACTGACAAGGAAGTTTTTCCTTATGCCATAACCAAATCTGCCTCCCTGTAAATTTGACCTCATGAGTGTAGTGTTTCCCCTCCTGATCAAGGACTTTCCAGTTATTTTTTATTATTTTTTTATTTTTTATTTTTTGCAAGGCCACACAGCTAGGTAATTATTAAGTGTCTGAGGACAGATTTGAGCTCAGGTCTTCCTGACTCCAGGGCTGGTGCTCTATCCACTGCACCACCTAGCTGCCCCAAGTCTTTCCATTTTTTAGATAGCCCTAATTTTTACAGTTTTTCTTTATATCCAGGAAAAAATCTATAGTTTCTACCATCACTTCTTGTTCATTCCTCAAGGATCAAGAAAAATAAGTACAATCTTTATTCAGCATGGCAATCTTTCAAAACCTCAAAGATGCTAAAATAATCCCAATGTTGCATAGTCTTCAATTCTCTCATCATCTAGGCTCCCCAGTTCTGGGTATATTCCATTATGTCAGTGCCATTCTCGGAAAGGGGAACCTAGAATTAAACTTAATGCTCTCAGTATAGTCTGATCAGAGCAAAATAAAGCAGAACCATTACCTCAATTGTTTTCTTTTGTTGATGTAGTTAGAGCTTGAATTGACTAATTTTTGAGTACCTCGTCCAATGATTGACTCATTATTCAGCTTTCCATCCTCTGAAACTCCGAGGACTTAGGCTAAGTGGTTGTTTGTTTTACTACATTTCCTTTATTCTGCTGTTCTACAGTTGAATCTTTGAACCCAAGGGTAGGCTCCATTATATATTGTCTTATTAGAATTGGTACTGAGATATATAGGGATACCAGGTTTGCTGTCCATTTATTCTAAGAGTTTTAGTTGGAAGGGATGAGGGAGCGATGATATTAATTAGGTCCTGTGAAAGATAAGTAGATGAGCTAAGAAGACCCTCTTCCTGGGTGAGGTCTCAGGCTTAATTCCTTTTACCTGCAAGCTTATTCCTTTATATTTGTCTCTGTTTAATGGTTATTGCACCTGGGCTCTTTGTGGCCAAAGAAGGCAAGGGGAAACCCCACCTCAGATGAAGAAGTCAGTCAGAAGAGTATTCCTGAAGCATTTATTTGACTGAGGGTGGCTAGGTAGTGAAATGTCTGCAGCACAAAAGGAACATGGGACTGATGATTGTAGGTAGGGCTTGTTGGGTTATTTCCATGTGGCCTTTAGACTAGGTGTGTCTTAGGTGTGAATCATATGGGGATAAAACTTGTTGAATTAGTTTAAGGAGGCAACACACTTTATTTACCATTACTATAATAGCATTCACAAGCCTAGATTGCCTAAATTGGGCTACATGCAAGTCATCTTATATGTGCTACTGCCGCTACAATGCTACCACCATCACCACCACCACCACCACCACTATTACTTCTACTACCACTGCCACTGTTATTGCTATTGTGAGGTACTATATAGGGAGTTAATCTTTAGAGACTTGAACCCAGTTCCTGCCTTTGACATATACTAAATATAACTTTGCTCAGGTCACTTGATTTCTTTTTTTTTGTTATTTTTTTTAGGTTTTTTTTTTTTTTTTTTTGCAAGGCAAATGGGGTTAAGTGGCTTGCCCAAGGCCACACAGCTAGGTAATTTTTAAGTGTCTGAGACCGGATTTGAACCCAGGTACTCCTGACTCCAGGGCAGGTGCTTTATCCACTATGCCATCTAGCCGCCCCTAGGTCACTTGATTTCAAAGTGTGCCAGGCAACTGTCTAAAATTTTTAAATTGGGGAACAATCACATTCATGGGAGTTCCCTCTACACACCAATAAAACAACTTGGAAAAAAAATTAAAGATAACAGCTGACATTTATATAGAAAGTTAAGTGGCAAGAACTTTCCTCCAGCAATGATACAACTTGAGGGAGCTAATAAAATATTATCCCCATTTCTCAGATGAAGAAACAGAAACTCCAAAAGAAAACTAGGGAATATTAGAGCCAGAAACAGATGCCAAGTCTTTTGTCTAGCTCCTTTCCACTACAGCACATTAGACAAGAGAAAGAATAGAGACCATCTTTGATCCAACATATACTTCCTTTATTCAGTCAAGTTAGGTCTTAGAGCATGAGTGTCCAACCTTTTATCCCTTCTGGACTGCATTGCCCAACAACAAGTTGTTATGGGCCACATATAGAATTTAATATTTATTTATGTCTACAATGAAACCCAAATTGTCAATGAGTATAATAATAAAATGTAATAATAAATAAGGTATAACAAAAATAATAAATATAATAAAACATTTACATTTTAAACAAAAATAAGAACAAGTCATTTTAATGTACTTTTTCAATACCAGTGAATCTATATCTAGTTTGAGAGCTTATGCAAAAAATGTTTTTAAGATGCTCATTTGAAATTTTTTGCATATTGTCACTGTTTGCTTTGTTCAGTTTTTTAAGTGAATTAAATTATTGTTTTTGATCTGAGATTGCTACAATTCAATTTCATTTTCAATGCTATCACAGTGGGTACCTAATACCTTTTTGTTAAATGAATGAATTGGTTAATCACAATAATTGACATTTATATAGGACATTAACTACCTTGAGCCTCATCACATCCCTGTGAGGTAAATATGGCAATTAGCCAATCAGTCCTCATTTTCAAATTCAAGTGCAGGTTTTCCTTTTAAACTCTGGCAGTCTATGAGACCACGCAATATCAGTTACATGAAATAGTCAAATCATATTAATTAAGGGTGAAGCTGGTCTGTGATGTTACAACACTGAGGCATGTGCTCACCTATCCCTTTATTTTCTGGTTACACAATTTGGGTGCATGAATGGGCTTTGAGAGCCCCATGTGAGCCTGCTGGCCTTGGATTGGTTACATCTGCCTTAGAGGAAAGGGATCACTCTCCCTATTCTTCCTGTTGCACCAAAAGTCCTGTTTCAGAAATACAACTAAGCTGGCTTCAACAGGAGGATGTTCTCTAAGTATAACTGAAGCTTTATGCAGCACTTTGCACAGTGATTGTCTTCACCACTGAATCACTGAATTTTCTATACACTGGTCTGCATTAACCAAAGAATCCAGGAAGAATCAGGAGGTAGTATGTGTAGTGGGGGTTGGGGGTGGGGGTGGGGAGGAGGGAGAATATTTGCCCTCTAAGCCATACTATGTGCAAATATGTAAATGATAAAGTGGCAGATAGGAGCTGAGTACTTAAGATTACTAAGAGAGTCTCACTTCTTTTTTTATTTCTTTTCTGGAGAGCTTACAAAGTATTAGAATTTCAGTAGTATATGACTTCTGATGATCACTCTCCCATCTGCTATTTCACTATTGTGGTGACTAGTATTTGCCTTGTTGTCTTGTGACAACTGGTCCCTCATATGATTTAGGTTTATCTGTCACTTTCTGTATGATAAGGAGAATATCTGGCCAACAAAGAGGGATTCACTGCTGTGGTGAAATTAGACAACATTCTGCCAAATTTACCTCACAGGGATGTGATAGGGTTCAATGTACCATATAAATGTCAGTTATTATTGTGATTAACCAATTCATTCATTCATTTGCCAAAAAGGTATTAGGCACCCACTGTATTCCAAAACATTTTGCTAGGCTGGGAAACACAAAGATAAGTAAGACAGAGTTGCTTTCCTAAAGGAATTTATTATCTAGTTGAAACTGTAAGACATGAACAGAGATAAACATGATATGTATGAGAACATTTTAATTTCATCAGTAGAGTAAGAAATTCCATCAATGGGATACTAAATGAGCTTGATTCATCTATCTATACTGGCTAGAGGATGTAGGACTTGCTGGATAGATCTGAAAAATTTAGTGAAATCTGTACTGTCTTTCTAACTGTATGAGTCAGTGACACACTGTTTTTTAGGATTTTTTCTTAAATTTAAAAAAATGTCATCTACACTAATAAGCTGCAGCTATGTGTCTGGCATCATCCTGGGGTCAGGCAGATCCATGAGACCCTTGATGTTCTTCCACATGCTTATTAAGACTTAGCTTTCTGAATTTGCTTGTTTTCAAGTGCCATATGACAGCTTAGTGTGTTCACTGTTTTTTTCTCTGAGAGACCCAGCCCTGCAGATGAAGGGATATTCAAAGAAGAAGTGACAGATGACTCAGAGAGAGAATAAAAGTGTCAATTTGTTCAAATTATTTTGGCAACAGTCTTTATTAGGCAACTGTGATGCAGAGCAATGTACCAGGTGTTGTCAATGGAAGGAGAACCTAATGAGTTCATCCACTTCATGCATCTCTCTGTTTAATGAAATAATATGAGTGGAGAAACCGTCTATTGTGATTCACTCCCCGGTGCTGTTCAGAAACAGGCATCCAAACCCTCACCCTCATTGAGAAGCTCATGTTCTTCATGGAATACTGATAGTTTTAACAAAACAAGCTTGATTCTTTCTGTGGTCCCCAACCATGCATCTTCTGGATTTCCTCAATGCAGGTTGTTCTAATTACACTCTGTGTAGGTGAAAGGAATAAGAAAATGAACTAGGGGTGAGAGGGAAAAGGTGAAAGGAAGCAAAAGAAGAATGGGGGATGATGGCTGATAATTTCTTCTGCTTTTGAGATAGAGGACTGAAGTTCTTTGACCTTAACCCTCAAACCTGTCTCCTCTCTAAAATTCCGTTTCTCTTGAAGCTACCATTATCCTCACAATCATCCAGGTTCATAAACTTAAAATTATCCTTGACTTTGCCCTCTCCCCAACCCCCCTTGCCCATTATTTGCTAAATCTATTGTGATTCTAAATCTAAATCTAAATCTAATAACACATTCAATTAAGGATTTCATAGCCCCTCACTCAGAATACAGCAACTGCTTCTTAATTGGCCTTCAACATTTTCAGTGTCTTACATTTTTTAAATTTAATATTTATTCTCATTTTGTACAAATAATGTTTTTTTACATTAGTAAAATATTCTTGTTTAAGAGTAAACGAAATACCCCCTCCCCCCCATAAATATGGACTTGCTTGAGCCATAAAGTAAAGGGGAGAGAAAAAAATTGAAATTCAAAAAATATAATTGTAGGTATGGCCAGGTGGCGCAATGGATGGAGCACCAGCCCTGGAGCCACGAGCACCCGAGGCCACATCTGGCCCTGTACACCCAACAATCACCCAGCCATATGACATGCAAGCCACCCGAACCCCACTGCCCTGAAAAAAAACAAAAAAAAAGAAAAAAAAAGACCCAAAATAAAATAAAATAATAATAATAGTAGGGGTGGCTGGGTGGCGGACAGAGCATTGGCCCTTGAGCCAGGAGCACCTGGGTCCAAATCTGGCCTCAGACACCCAAGGATCACCCTGCTATGCGGCCCCAGGCAGGCCGCCCAACCCTATTTGCCCTGCACGCCCCAATAATAATAATAATAATAATAATAATAATAATAATAATAATAATAATAATAAGTGTGCTTGAGTCTTTGTTCCAACACCATCAACTCTGTCGTGAGTGGATCACATTCTTTATGATAAGTCCATGGCAAAAGTTACTTCCATATTTTTCCAGCGTTGCCATTGCTGATCGCAACTCCCTCCTTTCGTATTTCTCCACGACCATGTACTATATTTTATCTCTCCTTTCACTGACTCTGCTGTAGGGTAGCTGAGTGGCGCAGCAGACAGATCCCTGGTCCTGGGGCCAAGAGGCCCCAAGCCCCCATACCACCCCTTAGGCCCAGCATCCACCTGGCCCTATAGTCCCGGACAGGCCATCCAATCCCAGCCCCTTGCAAGAAGTAAAAAAGAAAATGTGTTATATCTGACCACTTTCCCCCCATGGTCCATCCTCTCCTCCATCACTCACACCCCCCCTTCCCCCTGTCCCCCCCCCTTCTTACTCCAAATGCCTATACCCCATTGAGTATATATGTTGTTTCCTCTCCTAGCTACCTCTGATGAGAGCAAAGTTTCCCTCATTCCCCCTTGCCTTCCCCCCCATATCATTGCAATAGCTCATTGTAATAAATTAAAATCTTATTATATGAAATATCTTGGCCTATTCCCCCTCTCCTTTTTCTTTCTCCTATTACATTTCCCTTTTTTCTATTGACTCCATTTTTACACCATATTTTATCTTCAAATTCAGCTTTCTCCTGTGCTTCAACTATAAAAGCTCCCTCTACCTGCTCTGTTAATTGAGAAGGTTCATATGAGTATTATCAGTGTCATTTTTCTATACAGGAATACATGCAGTTCATCATCATTAAGTCCCTCATATTTTCCCCTTCTTCTCCAATCTCTATGCTTCATCTGAGTCCTGTATCTGAAGATCAAACCTTCTGTTCAGCTCTGACCATTCCAACAGGAACATTTGAAATTCCCCTGGTTCATTGAAAGTCCATCTTTTTCCCTGGAAGAGGACATTCAGCCTTGCTGGGTAGTTGATTCTTTTCTTTTTTCTTTTTCTTTTTGTTAGGTTTTTGCAAGGCAAATGGGGTTAAGTGTCTTGGCCAAGGCCACACAGCTAGGTAATTATTAAGTGTCTGAGACTGGATTTGAACCCAGGTACTACAGATTCCAGGGCTGGTGCTCTATCCACTACACCACCTAGCCGCCCCTGGGTAGTTGATTCTTGGTTGCATTCTAAGCTCTTTTGCCTTCGGGTATATTATATTCCAAGCCCTACAAACTTCCAATGTAGTTGCTGATAAGTCCTGTGTGATCCTGACTGTAGCTCCATGATATTTGAACTGTGTCCTTTTGGCTGCTTGTAATATTTTCTCTTTGACTTGGGAGTTCTGGAACTTGGCTATAATATTCCTAGGGGTTGGTTTTTTGGGATCTCTTTCTTGGGGGAATCGGTGCATTCTCTCCATTTCTATTTTGCCCTCTGCTGCTAGAATATCAGGGCAATTTTCCTGTAGTAATTCTTTGAAAATGATGTCAAGGCTCTTTTCCTGATCATGACTTTCAGGTATTCCAATAATTTTTAAATTATCTTTTCTAAGTCTGTTTTACATATCAGTTGTTTTTTCAATGAGATATTTTACATTTTCTCCTAATTTTTCATTTTTTTGGTTTTGAAGTATTGATTACTGATTTCTGGCAAATTCATCAATCTCCCTGAATTCTATTGTTTGTCTGAAGGATTTGTTCTCCTCAGAGAGTTTTCTTATCTCTTTTTCCATCTGGCCAATTTTGCTTTTTAAAGCATTCTTCTCCTCCATAACTTTTTGAACTGTTTTATCCATTTGACCTAAGCTGGTTTTTAGCATGCTATTTTCTTCAGCATTTTTTTGGATTTCCTTTACTAGGCTTCTGACTTCATTTTCATGTTTTTCCTGCATCTCTCTCATTTCTTTTCCCAGTTTTTCTTCTAACTCCCTCATTTGATTTTCAAAGTCTTTTTTGAGCTCTGTCATAGGCTGAGCCTAATTTCTGGGTTTTTTTTTTGGAGTCTTTAGATGCAGGAGCTTATGCTTCCTCATCTTCACACTGAGTATTTTGATCCTTCTTGGGCTCATTTGCAAAATATTTCGCAATGGTGTTCCTCTTTTTTCTCTGCTTGCTCATTTTCCCAGCCTGAGCCTGTTTTGGGGGTGCTTCCTGAGCTTTTGGGACACTCCCACAAGGGTCTCAGTGTGTGAGGCTCTGTCCTCCTTCCTGGTCTGTGAATGACCATATGTGCCTCCCTCTGCCATGGGGCTGAGGTGGAAGGGGCTGCTTTTCTCTGGGGGGGGCCTAGACTGCAATCAGGATCTGAATGTTGTCAGAGCCCCAGAGTCCTGTTCCAGGGGCAGAGGACAGAGCTCTGCAGTCTTTCTCCCTCTTCACTCCCCTCCCTAGGTTCAATGGGCTCATGCCCTTAGGGCTCCTGCTTACACGCTTGGTCTGCTTCTGTTCCTGGAACTTGGCTGTGCTGGCCTCTGTTAGCTGTGTGCCCTGAGGCCTGGGCTCCATGTGCTCGCTCTGGCAGAGGTCCCCATGCTGTTCCCCCACTTTGTGCCCGGTGCTCCCCAGGGTGTAGCTCAGGAGACTCCCCTGCTGCTGTGAGCTATGGTTCCCAGTGCCCTGGGGCTGCCTCCGGGAGGCTGAAGTTCTTTCACTCTGGAGGGCTGCCCCTCTGGCGGGCGCCCCTCCGACCCCGGGGAGCAGAGCCTTTCTCAGTGTCTTACATTTTTAATCTATTCTCTACCCAGTTACCAAACTGATCTTCCTAAAACATACACCTGACTATGACATTGTACCTGATTTAATATTTTTAACTACTCCCTTTTAACTTCTGTCTTTCTTCCTGGTCTTATTTCATATTTAACTGTACCAGTTAAACTATTCTCCAACTATAACATTTCATTTCTGATCTTTATTCCTTTATATGAGACTTTCTTGACAAGTTCCCCTTCATTACTTTTGCTTCTAGAAAGCCATTGTTTTCATCAAATCATAGTTCAGATGCCAATTCCTACTCTTCCTTCCTGATCCACTCCCCTACTCTTGTGACCTGTCTCTCTCTCTCTCTCTCTCTCTCTCTCTCTCTCTCTCTCTCTCTCTCTCTCTGTCTATCTTTTTGTCTCTGCCTCTCATCTCTGTCATTGTCTCCATCTGGTTCTCTTTTTTGGCTCTTTCTTTCTGCATCTGTCTCTTCCTTTGTATATATTTTTCATTGTTTGCACCCAGGATAAAGGAGGCTCAAGGGTAAGGACTTGGTTCTTGCCATCACAGTGCTTAGCATAATGCAATGTAAGTCTTAGGTTCTCCTTGCCTTGCCATTGATGAATGTTTGTTGAGTTGCATTGAATGTGATTTTGAAATGTGGCTCCTCTGGGCCACATTTGTCAGTTATTACTGTCTTGCTAAAAACTTTCAACTTGTAACAGATGTAGCAGGTATCATCTGTTACTTATTGATGTATTTACAATCCAAGGTTTTGTGATTTGGTGGGTCTGGGTACTCCATCAACTGACACAAATTGCAACTGCTCTATACATCATCAGACAGTCTTTAGGCATTGCTGTGTCTAAATAAAAAAATAGACAAAAATACATGAAATCATCACCTTTCCCACACTTAACGAGGCTGATTCCTATATGAAAGACAAACATATCCATCATTTGACCACTATCTTTCCAGTTGGCAGACTATACTCTTCTAGTAAAACCTTTGAAAGCTCAGGGCTTTTTTTTGCACAGACCAATGAGAAAAGGACTTTTGTGCAGTTTCCAATATTCTTTGGAGGACTAAGCTCTGATATCAGAAAACTGAGATACCAGGGCCAATTTCCAAAGAGTTCCTAGGGGAACTGAGTGACAGTAGAGAAGAACTCTTTCAAATCAGTCATACGGTCACTTGACTTCCTTGTAGATGAAGTTGGAGATTCTGAACCTAAATACCAGAAACATGGAAAACTGACCACTAAATAGAGGTAACATGACATAATAAGTACAAAGAAACCTGGATTGGGAGTCAGAGGTCTTGGGTTCACACCCTGCTTCTGGCACAATTATCCAAATAACTCTGGGACTTCATCCTCTTTTTAGTTCTGTTTTATTGCTGGCCACTAACATTCTTATTGGCATTAACATTTCTTGGACACAGTGCTAATTAAACCTCATCATTAGGGGGAAAAAGGCAATGCATGCTAGTATCACAAGGTCAAGAAGAGGAAAAAAGAAAGTAGACATCAGAAGCTAATTTTGATCAAATATGGAAATCATAATTTCAAACCTGAAGGAAGCTTAGAGCTCATTTATCCTCTACACTCTTGACATGCTTCCTTTGATAGAGTGGAAACTCATTGAGAGCAATGACCTTTTTTTTTTTAACTACATCTCTTCAGAGTTGAATTCTATAGGAAGGAAAATAAGTACAGGTCAAGTGACTTCATTGGGGAAAGGTTCTCTTAGTGAGGAATTCTCTCTACCAAAGCAGGATGATACCTTTGCTGAAACTTAAAGAGGTTCCTGGAGTACCAGAGTGACTTGCCAGTCTCATATCATAGGTGGGATCTATGAGGTAGGACTCGATTCTTCCTGGTTTTCTAGGCTAGTTCTTCAATTCATTGAGAGAGACATTTCATGTGTTTGTTGACTGATTTTGTTCAACCCTTTTCCTTGCTTCAGGAATCTTCTTTTTATGATTATTGGTTAGTTATCAACCACTAATATTTGAATATGACTAGTGATGGACAATTCATTAATTCATGAATATTTAGTTTACTTATTTTCCTAAAAGAGAAGAAAATAAAGATAAATGCTCTGGCACAATTTCATTTCTTTACTATTCTTTTACTACTTCTAACAGAGAGTACACTAAGCAGGTGATATTTTCTCCTCTGATCAAAAAAATCTTTTTTTATGGCTTATTTATTTATTTTCATATTATTACAATAATCTTTTTGTGAAAGCAAACATAACCCCTACCCCCAAAAAGACAGAGAAATCTCAAGAGAAATGAAGTGAAAGAGAAAAAAAGTGTTTTTTAGTCTTTATTCAGATTCCGTCAGGTCTGTCTCCAGGAGGAGTTGTTTTCTTTATCATAAGTCTATTACATGGGGCAGCTAGGTGTCATAGTGGACACCGGCCTTGGAGTCAGGAGTACCTAAGTTCAAATCTGGTCTCAGTCACTTAATAATTACCTAGCTGTGTGGCCTTGGGCAAGCCACTTTAACCCCATTTGCTTTGCAAAAACATAAAAAAAAAATAAGTCTATTACAGAAATTGTTTCAATATCTTTTCCCACAGTTGCTATTACTAGCTGTATTTCCCTCCATTCTATTCCTCCCCACTCCCATTTATTCTATTTTCTCTCTCCTTTCACCCTGTTCCTCTACAGAAGTGTGTTATATCTGACTCCCCTCTTTCATGATCTCTCTCTTTTATCACCTACTCCCTCCTCTCCCTTTCCCCTGTCCCCTTTCTCCCATCTCTTTCCTCTAATTTTTCTCTAGGGTAAGATTGCTTTCTATGCCCTATTTTAGTGTATATGTTATTTCTTCACCGAGCCATTTATGATGAGAATGAAGGCTCGCTCATTCCTTCTTGTCTTCCCCCATTCCATTCCATTTCAAAAGCTTTTTCTTGACTCTTTTATGTGAAATATCTTACCCTGTTGTACCTTTCCTTTCCTTTTCTCCCTGTTCCTTCTTTTCTCACCCATTGACTCCATCTTTATGCTATATTATACCATTATATTCCACTCCCTCCTATCCCTTGTCTATATATGTTCTCTCTAACTGCCCTTATAAATGAGAAAGTTCATATGAGTTATCACTATCTTCTTTCCATGCAGGAATACATGCCATTCAACATCATTAAATTCCTCATAATTTTTCCTTCCCATCCACTCTCTTTGCTGCACCTGAGTCCTGTACTTAGAGATCAAACTTTATGTTTAGCTCTAGTTGTTTTAACAGGAAAGTTTGAAAGTTTCCTGCTTCATCTTTTCCCCTGAAAGAGGATGTTCAGTTTTTCAGGATAGTTGATTCTCAGTTGTAACCAAGCCATATTGCCTTCTGGAATATTGTATTCCAAGGCCTATGAGCTCTTAATGTAGATGCTGTCAGATCTGTGTAATCTTTACTGTAGCATCATAGTAGTCAAATTGTTTCTTTCTGGCAACTTGTAGTATTTTCTCTTAGACTTGGGAGTTCTGAAATTTGGCTATGATATTGCTGGGAGATTTTGGGGGGAATCTCTTTGAAGAAGAAATTTCTATTTTACCCTCTGCTTCTAGGATCTCAGGGCAATTATGCTGGATTATTTCTTGAAAAATGAAGTCAGGCTTTTTTCCTGGTCATGACTTTCAGGGATCCCAATAATTTATGAATTTTCTCTCCTGGGTCTGTTTTCCAGGGCCATTGTTTTTCCAATGGGATAGTTCACATTCTCTTTTAGTATTGTTTTATTTTTTCTTGATTTCTTGCAAAGTCATCAGCTTCATTTAGTTCCATGCTGCATTTGAAGGAGTTATTTTCTTCAGAGAATTTATTTATCTCCTTTTCCAACTGGCCACTTCTGTTTTTTAAGGCATTCTTCTCCTAATTTGCCTTTTGGTTATTTTTCCATTTGACCTAACTGGTTTTTAACATGTTATTTTCTTCAGCATTTTTTTGGATCTCTTTTACCGATAAGCTGCTGACTTATTTTCATGATTTACCTGCATCGCTCTCATTTTTCTTCCCAATTTTCACTCTACCTTCCTTACTTACTTTTCAAGTTTCTCTTTTGAGCTTATCTAAACCCTGAGCTCATTTCCTATTTCTCTTAGAGTCTTTGAATATAGAAGCTTCGATTTTGTCATCTTGAGAGTGTGTATTTTGATCCTCCATGGGACCAAAGTAATTTTCGATGGTCAAATTCTTCTTTGTTTTGTTGTTTGATTATTTTCTCAGCCCAAGACTGATTTACTGCATTCCCAAAACTTTGCGGGGGAGGGTTGGGCACCCCACAGGAACCTTAATTCTTCCAAGACTTTCTGAGAGGCTTTGACTGCTCTCTTTTGCCAATGCTTTGGTATGTGGATGACCACAAGCCTCTCCTCTGCCCTGGAGCTGTAAGGAGGGTGTTTGCTTCTCTATGGTAGTATGAGAGCCCAGACTGCTACCTGGATATGAGTGTGGACAAAGTGGCAGACCTGCCCCAAGGATAGCAGTGAGACCTCTGCAGTCTCCTTTGACCCTCTTACCGTCTGTGGGTTGAATGCTATAGAAGAGTTGGGTGTCTCCACAGGTTCCCAAAGTAGGCCTTCTTCTGCTCTGAGACTGGTGCTAACCCAAGCGCTGAGCTCACTCTGGTGCAGCAGAGTTCTCAGCATCCCTTCAAGCTGTCCCTTGTGATCCCTGGGCCAGGAGGTCTGGAAACTGTCCCCATTATCATGGACTCAGATGTACCCAGGGACCCAGGCACCCCATGGGCTGTTCCTGGAAGACTAGAGCTAGTTTGTTCTGTCTCAGCTTGGCAGTGTGGCTGCACTGTGGCCCACCAGTACTGAGGCCTGGCTGTGCTGAGACTTTTTCCTACCCCTGGTCCTGGTGGAACAGACCTTTTCTATGGATCTTCTAATTTGTCTTGAACTGGGAAATTGTATCACTCATTCTTTTTGTATGTTCTGCCCCTCTACATTGTGACAGAATCATAATTTTATGGCTTTTGGATCTTTTGGGGGTGACAAGTTTCTGGGAATTCCTGCCCTCATGCTGCAATTTTGTTTCTGCCCCATTGATCGAACAATCTTAAAAAACAAGCCAGTACATGAATTATTGGTTGGGGGGAAGGAGGAAGAAGAGGATTGAATAAATCAGTTCCATTTGGAAACTGCTTTTCTCTCTCTCTCTCTCTCTCTCTCTCTCTCTCTCTCTCTCTCTGTCTGTCTCTGTCTGTCCCTCTGTCTCTGTCTCTGTCTCTTGAAACTGATGTCTCACCTTTTTATATAGTTCTGGCTTTAAGACATAAATTGAAAATTCAATTGGCTAGAGAGATTGGTCATTCTCTTTCTCTTAGAATGTTACTTAGGCATTGAAATGAAACTTAAAACAAAAAGGAAATTATATATGTATAATATATACTTATATATATATATATATATAAGCATGTATATCCCTACAAACATGATTTCCAAATGTAATACACAAACATATATATGCACATTCATACATAATTTATACATATACATCACATTGTGTTTTTACACAAAGATATAGTCATTGTACATGGGCAGCTATATGGCACAGTGGATAGAGTACTGATCCTGGAATCAGGAAGACTCATCTTCCTAAGGTCAAATCTGGCCTCAGACACTTACCAGCAATGTGACCCTGGGACAGTCATTTGACCCTGTTTGCTTTAGTTCCTCTCCAGTAAAATGAGCAGGAGAAGGAAATGACAAATCACTCTAATAGCTTTGCCAAGGCAACTCCAAATGGGATCATGAAGAATTGGACACAAATTAAAAAGAACTGAGCAACAACAGTATGTATGTGTACATATACATACACACATACATATACACATATGCACATAGACACATGCACATACATATACACATGCATATGCATATACACATACATGGGCATATGCATGCGCATACCCACATACATATACATACACATACACAAATGCATATACGTATGCATGTACATGTGTAAAACAAATATATAAAGTATTCATATATGTGTTATTTAAACAAAACTCAAAATTGTTTTTTCTACATATATACATGCACTTACACACACACACGTGTGTGTGTGTGTGTGTGTGTGTGTGTGTACCTAAATGTCTAGATAAGTAAGACTATTTCATTCCAGTACAATTCCATTCAACAAACATTTATTAGTATCTATCATGGACCTATTGTGTGCATTGACTAAGTATATCAGTATAAAAATCTGGACTCCCAAGGTCAAGGGTTAAGTAAAAGAAAAGTAGAAGACTTGATGGTATTTGAGAAACTAGGTTGTATTTTAAAGGACCCCAAGTTGCTCCTCAAGCACAAAAACTTAACTTTTTTTTAATATGAATGTGTTTAGTGATATTCTAGAAAAATAAGAATCTTGAAACATCAAAACCTCTGAAGCATCAATGTTGTAAGCATCCCAATGAGTGAAGGAGAGATGTTTGGAGGTCCCAATGTTCTTTAGCATATCTCCAGTGATGACCTCAGCAGAAAAAGTGGCTTAAGGAGAATCTTGCAGGAATATATGATTATGATCATGTGAAAGAACTGATAAGTGGTATTGTGAAACCAAAAACCTAGAAGAAGTGCTCTGGCATTTAGAATAAATCTTCTTTGGAGGATCTATGGAGGTATGTGGACATCACTGTTCAGGATGCAAAAGCACAGATGCATTTTAATCTGTACCCTATTTCTCTCCTTCTTACTCTCTGAAGAAGTCTTTGCAAATTTAGTGACTCTGGAATTAGTACTGTTCCCTGAGGCCTGTTGTCTGTGTGACTTTGAGCAGGTCACTCAATATCCTAAAATCCCTATCGTCTCATCTATAAAATGAGGAAATTAGGTTGCAAGACCTCTATTCCTTCCAGTTTTATGAAGCTCTACTTCATTATTAGACTGAGTAAGAGTCAATTGTATATTAAAGGGGGGTATAATCACCTAAATTAAATATTGATAACTTTAAATATTTATATTGATTTAAATTTAATTTAAATTTTTATCATTATTAAATTAAATTTTAAAAGAGTATTAAAATATGAAATTAGCTATTGATAATATTTTCCTACTCTAATTTTTATCATTAATGGATAATAGGCCTATCAGATGTAAAGACTGAAGCTTTACTTGAAGAGCAATTTGTGATTCCTCTTTTAAAAGGTAGCCCAGCTTAATGGAAACTGCCCTTAAGGTCAATAGCAAAGAAGTAAAAACAAACACTACTGATCTGGGTCAGTGGGATAAAAAGAAATATTTACTTTAGTTCTTTCTTGTCCAGGTTGGATCTTCCCTCAGGGTTATTCTTTTGTGGATATATTGGCCAACAAAGAATCTCTAGTTCAACAGACAACCTTAAAGGCAGTCCAGAATACCTCTGGAGAGACTAATGCCACACCAAATAAAATACTAGAACAGAATTCTTGTTAACTTGATCATAACATTGTATATGAAGGAATAAAACTCTGACCAGTATAGCTTTCCACAGACAGGAAGACCTAGGTTCAAAGTCATACTTGGACAAAAATTATTGCTATTGAATTGTGACTGATTCTTTATGAGCCTTGGCTCATAGGACTCCAATACTGGCCACATGTTTTTTTCTGGCAAAGATAACAAAGTGGTCTGCCATTTCCTTCTCCAATAGGTTAAGGCAAACAGAGATAAACTGAGGTTCACAAAACTAGTAGATGTCTAAGGCTAGATTTGAACTCAAGTTTTCCTAACTACAAATCCAGTGTTATATCCACTGAATTACTGCACTGCTTCCTTCTCTGAACAAGAATACTGTCTGGAAAATATACATCTGTGTTTTCTTGCTAAAAGAGCCATTAACTCTAGCAGGAGTTCTTAAGCCTTTTTGTATGTATAACAGTTTGGTGAAACAGATGGATCTCTTTTCAAAAATAGTGTTTTTAAATGCATAAAGCAAAATATACAGGATAATAAGGGAAATCAATTTTACTAAAATACAGTAATCAAATTTTTTTTTTAAATGCACACAGTCTCCATAGTTAAAGAACTCCTACATCTAAAGGTGTCACATTCTCCTAGACAACTCTAATTACCAGTAAGTTTTCCTTTATGTCAAACCTAATTACAACTTCTACTTATTGTTCCTTCTGGGATCAAGCAAATCAATTCTCATCTCTCTTTCAGTTGTTAACCTTTCAGATGCTTGAAGATAGCTCTCATGCCTTCTCAAAAATCTCCTCTTCCTGAAGCTAAACTTGCTTCATTGTTTTAATTGGTGCTCCTGATGACCCTGTTCTCAAGGCAAGAACTTAAGATTCCTCATCTTCTCCAGCTGGTCTCCTACAAATATGGCACTTCATTAACCGTTTCCCTAATGGTATTGGATTTATTTGTGTAATATCTTTTCAATTCTTATAGCATAAAATATTCATTTTATCTTCTTTATCTTTATCTCCCTGTCCCTTTTTTGGTCATAAATTCTTCCTCAATTCATATATTTAAAAGGTAATTTTTTCCTTGTTCTTTTAAAAATGTAACTCTTTTATATTTAGTCATAAGTTCATTTGGAATATCTATATCAATATGAAAACATATACTTCAAATCTCAGATAATTAGAGTTACAAATTAAAACATTCTCAGGTTTTACTTCACTTTTATTAGATTGACAAAGCTGACCAAAAAAATGCTTAATATTGGATAATAGATTTTATCTATTCATAATGGATAATAATAATATCCATTTTCCAGGGTTGTTTTCAGGCTCAAATGAGAGAATGTAAATATGAATGCAAGAAAAGCTAGGCAATTAGGTATCAAGGTGGATAGAGTGCTTGATCAGGAGTCAAGAAGGCCTAAATTCAAATCCAGCTTCAGACAATATCTATGTGACCCTGGACAAATCAATTAACTCTGTCTCAGTTTCCTCATTGGAAAATAAGCTAGGGAAAGAAATGCCAAACTGCTCTGATATGTTTGCCAATCAAATGGGGTCACACAGAGTAGGATGCAACTGAAATGACATATATACATATACATATATATATATATATATATATGCATGCATACACACACAAGGTGCTTTGCAAATGTTAAAGTGCTATATATATAATGTAGTTTTGTAAATGTGGCTGTTGTTGTTGCTATTCTGTCTCTGACACTTGCTGTGTGGCCTTAGCCAAATCATTAACATCTCTGAGCCTCAATACCCTCATTTAAAATGAAAAGGTTGAACTAGATGGTTTTTCTAGCTCTGATTTCTTTGATCTTGTGACTTCATAGTCTTGTAGAATCAGCTGTGAGTACTGAGAGGTTGTTACTTGCCTGTGGTCAAAATCAATATGTGTTTGAGGCAAAACTTTACCTAAAGTATTTCTGATCCTAAGTCAATCTTCCATTTGCTATGCCTTGATCAAGATGATTTACTCAGATTGTTATGACTAAATTATTCCTTATGATTTTGATCTGCCTGGGTAGCAAGCCCAAATAATGTGAGGGGAAAAAAAAGAAAATGACAAATGTTGGAAGAGTTGATGTAAAAGACACTGTAGAACTATTTGTGATACTGCAATTATGGATATTGATTTGGAATTATGCCATGCCCCATTAAAATACCAAATTGTAGATATTGTATGATTTAGTGATACTATCACAAAAAAGACCCAAGAAAGGAGGAAAAAAGGCCTGCATGTGCAAACATATTTGAAGCTTATAGGGTGGAAAAATTCTAAAGTAAGAGTGTCCATCAATTAGGGGAATGGTTGAACAAATTATGGTCTATGAATGTAGGAGAGAGAGAGAGAAAAATAAATGTTCAATAACAGTGGAAAAAGGAGAGAAAAAAACATGGCACCTAAAACTGCATACAATATTTCAGAATTACTTCTGAAGGGAGCGTATAGGCAGAAGAGTACAGTGGACTCCATCTCCCTAATACTAGATACTATACATCTTTAAATGTACCCAAAGTTTGAATGGTTTCTTATTTGTCACATCATGATATTGAATTAAACATCTTCTGGTGAAATTACATTTAAACATAAACAATCATTACAGCCTGCATATTGATGAGAAAACCACAAATTAACATTATTTATGTTGTTATTATATTTTTATTTGTTTACAAATTTAATTTAATTTGTTTTCCAATTGTATTCTACTCTTGATGGGCTGCTAAGAAGAAAGTTTTGCTGGCTCTTCATAAGAGTATGGCATCTCTTGTTACCCAATAAATCTCTAACTCCTTTTTTGGGGGGGATGAATTACTACTATCTAGACCTGGTTTTACCATGCTCAGCTAAAGTTGACTTTTTAAATCTTTAAAATTTTTAAAAAATAAAATAAAAATAAAATTAAAAAAAATTTTAAAAATAAAAAAGGTTTTTTCAATGCAAATAGGGCTAAGTGGCTTGCCCAAGGCCACACAGCTAGGTAATTATTAAGTGTCTAAGGTCGGATCTGAACCCAGGTACTCCTGACTCCAGTGCTCTATCCATTGTGCCACCTAGCTGCCCCTAAATTTTTTTAAGCCTAAGATTTTTCATTCATTCCTATTGATCTTATTATATTTGGCATGATATACTAACCTGTCTAGATATGTTCAGATCTTATAGTTATTATCAAATGTGTTAGTTCTATATTCTTCCTTTGATTCATCTGCAAATTTGAGAAATCTGATATCTTCACTTTTATATAAGTGACTGATAAAAATTCTAAATAGAGTAAGATTGAGCAAAGGTTCCTGGAGAACTTTATTAGAAGCCATTTCAAAGAACCATGAATAACTATTCCTTGGAACTGACTATTCAATCTATACCATATCTACCTAACTGTACAACTATTTTTTTGATATTTTTCCATAGTATCCATAAGAAAAGCATGATGACTTTGCTCAATAATTCACTCCAATCAGGGCGGCTAGGTGTGCAGTGGATAGAGCACAGGCCCTGGAGTCAGGAGTACCTGAGTTCAAATCCAGCCTCAGACAATAATTACCTAGCAGTGTGGCCTTGGGCAAGCTACTTAACCCCATTCCCTTGCAAAAAAAAAAAAAAAAAGAAATCTTAAAAATATAATTCACTCCAATCCAGGTAAACTATATTTGTATTATTTTTCTGATCTACCAATTCAATTGCCCTATTAATAAGAAAATGAAGTTAACTTGAAATAACATTCTTTTTTAATGTAAATATTTTGTTTGTTTTCCATATAACTGTAGTTTTTACTATTCATTTTTTGCAAAGTTATAATTTTTCCCTCCTCTTTCCTTCCCTTTTCCCTTCCCTCCAACAGAAAGCAGTCTGATAGTCTTTACATTTGTTTCCAAGCTATGCATGTATCAAAGTTGAATGTATTGAGAGAAAAAAAGCATATCCTTAAGGAAGAAATAGATAGCAAAATAATGTAATATTTAAGACAACTTTTTTTTTTTAGAATTGAAGATAATAATCTTTGACCTCCCTTTAAACTCCACAGTTCTTTCTCTGGATATAAATGGTATCCTCCAACACAGATCTCCTAAAATTGTCCCTGATTATTGCATGATGGAGTGAGCAAGTCCATCAAGGTTGATCATCTCTCCATAGTGTTAGGGTGTACAATGTTCTTTTGGTTCTGTTCATCTCAGCATCAATTCATGCAAGTTTTTCAAGGCTTCTTTGAAATTCCATCCCTCCTGATTTCTAATAGAACAATAGTGCTCCATCATATACAGACACCACAATTTGTTCAGCCATTCCCCAATTGATAGACATCACCTTGATTTCCAGTTCTTTGCCACTAAAAACAGAACTACTATGAATATTTTTATACATGTGGGGATTTTATCCTTTTTCATGATTTCTTCAGGTTATAGACCCAGTAGTGGTATTGCTGGATCAAAGGGTATAGCACATTTTTATTGTCCTTTTGGTATAATTTTAAATTGCTCTCCAGAAAAGTTAAATCAGTTCACTGCCCCACCAACATGCATCAGTGTCCCAAATTTCCCACATCCCCTCCAACATTATCCTTTCTGGTTATATTGGTCAATCTGAAAGGTGGGAGGTGGTACATCAAAGATGCATTAATTTGCATTTCTCTAATCAGTAATGATTTAGAGTAATTTTTCATATGACTATCAATAGCTTTGATTTCCTCATCTGAAAATTGCTTTTGCAAATACTTTGACCATTTGTCAATAGGAGAATGGCTAAATAACTCATTCTTGATTAATCTGTAATTATTTCTAAATGTTTATTAATCATTCCTTTCATATTATAGTCTAGAATTTTGCAAGAAATCAGCGATGCTAGGTCTCTGTGCTAAAGTAAAAATGGAAGGAATGTTAGGAGAAAATTTTGGTAAATTATCCTAGATTTAAAATGAAGGAAAGTGGATTTCAGAGTTCAAACAAAGAATACATAGAACTCCATTACATAAAATTCTACAGGAGAAATCTGAAGAGAAATGTAATTTCAGTGAAGAAGAAATGAGGTGAATGTTTAATCAACTGATGAACTGTACAGATTGCTTATTGATCAATTTAGATTTTAAAATTTAATTGTATAAAAGAGTGAAAGAAGAGCAGGTAACTAAAATAAATACAAAAGAACAACATGGTTCTATAAGGCTAATGACAGGAATGCTAATGCCCAGAAAGGGCTAAAAGTGATGAATGACAAAGACAACAAAGAGAATTTTAAAAGCTATGATGGACACAAGAGGAAAATCCAAGAAAGACGGGCTTTATGAGATAAAGACAAGGGTTAATGGAGAAGGAACAGAGCAATTGAATTATTGTGCATTTATTCTCTTCAGAATAAGAAGAAAATAAGAACAAAAAGGAATAACAGAAAATGAAATCTAAGTCAAAATGAAAAAAAGTGCTAAGAAAGCATTAGGGCAGTTTCTCTAGGTCTAGACAAGCTCTATAGTTGGGTATTCAGAGAATTTATGAATACAGTAACTGCAGAGCTACTGTTAGTGATTTCTGAATAGTTTTGAGGAACAAGAACAATTGAACAGAACTGAATATGGCAATGAGTCCCAGTTTTCATATAAGGAGAAGAAACTTTTATTCTTTAAACTTTAGAGTGCTAAGCTAGGTATAATTCCTGGCTAAATTAGGGACAAGCTATGAAAGGGAAGGTTTATGAGGATTTAATAGAAACAATAACTTTCCTTATGTAAGTTCATGTGTAACAAATCTTGCCAAAAAACAAACAAACCTTATTTCTATTTTTTTGAGAGGACTTTCAGGATAGCAGATGTAGGAATGACCTAATTATAGTAAGTTTGAATTTCAGCAGGACATTTGACAAAATCTTTTATGTTGTATTTTTAGACCAGATAGACAGAGTTGGTCTAGATTAGAATGAGAGAAATGATTATTAATAATTAATGATTTGGGGACTTTCAGAGTTCCTCTTTTTCTAAAGTCTTCATTTCTAAATTCAGCCTCTGAAAGTCAGGACTGATGTTAGCAGATAGGATTATCATTCTCCTCAATGTAGGTATTGCCATCATACCCAACTTTATAAGAAATTTAATCTAACTGAAACTCCAGGCCCATTGTCTTTTGTTTGGGTTTGGAGAGGGATATTTGTCTAGATTTCCCCAGATTGGGGGTAATTTAGACAACTCCCAGGCTACTGCAATATTCATTGTCTTTCATTATTTGTGAAACAATCAGAATTGATTGTCACCTTCAGAAACACCCTGGCTATCAAAGGCATATAAACTGTGAACTCATCACTATGAGGGGTCTTTGGCAATTTAGAATGTCATCTACCCTTTTATTGATAATATGCTAACACTATTAATAAAATGATTGATTACCCAGAAATGATGCTTCTTGAACTTTTTAAACATCATAAGAGATATCAAATATCCATGAGCCAAATACAGCCTATGACACTCAATGTGGCTCAAGTCAAATTAAAATATAGTTCCTATCTGATTTTAATGTTGATATATTGATTTAAAAAGAAATCTTTAAAAATATGTGGTTTTCTTAGTCAACATACAACCTGCAGGAATCCTTATATGAGGATTATATAATTAGGTAGATACAGAACAGGCTGAATCCATAGTGAGTATAACTGAGGCCAAATTGCAATGAAATATTTAGTGGAATTCTATAGGGATTTATCTTTGAACCTTGTCTGTTCAATGATTTTTTTTTAAAGTGAATTCAGACATCATCAGTTCTGTCATAGGATGGAGAGTATTCTTTATGTTTATCACCCTTTAAGTTTTTCGGAGTTCTTTTGGGTCACAGCATGACAGAACAGGTAGGTCATTTAC
Source organism: Macrotis lagotis (assembly GCF_037893015.1). NCBI lineage: Eukaryota > Metazoa > Chordata > Mammalia > Peramelemorphia > Peramelidae > Macrotis > Macrotis lagotis. The sequence continues at coordinate 520,575,350 of NC_133666.1, read as the reverse complement.
AGGTGATCATCCTGCAATATTGCTGTTACTTTGTATAAAGTACATTTCCCATTGCATCCGATCATGCAAGTCCATCATTGACCATAACAGAACAGCATTTCATCTCAATCACATATCATAATTTGTCCAGCCATTCCCCAACCACTGGGCATTCACTCAATCTCCAGCTCCCCATCACCAGAAAAAGAGCTGCTATAAATATCCCTATATATATATGGGTTCATTTCTTTCCGTATTTCATTTCTTCTGGAATATAAGACCTAGCAGTGGCACCACTATACCAAAGAATAGGCATAGTTTTATAGTCCTTTGGACATAGTCCCAAATATTCAATGACTTTTTAAGTGGCTTGAATAAAAATGTGGACACCATGCTATGTAAGAACCATGAAGATATATTTTGATGGAATGAATGGGAAATACTATACTTGTGTTTTAAAAAAAAACATTAATTATAGATCTATATTTGGCATGCTTATATATGTATAACCGATATTACATTGCTTTCAGTCAGGGGAGGGGGGGAGGGAAAGAAATGAGAGGGAAAAATACAAAACTCAAGACCTAACCAAAAAATGATTGTTGAAAACTACTGTTGCATGTAGTTGGGAAAACAAACAAACAAATCAATAAAAATACAGGGAAATTACTGGGCAGCTAGGTGATACAGTTGATAGAGCACTAGCACTGGAGTTGGGAGGACCTAAGTTCAAATCTAGATTCAGACCCTTGACAATTACTGGGCTATGTGACTCTGGGCAAACTACTTAACCCCAATTGCCAGTGTGTGTGTGTGTGTGTGTGTGTGTGTGTGGGGAGAATAAATAAATGGATAAACAAAAAATAAATAAAAATTATAAAAGTGCAGGAAAAAGGGCATATGACTGTTGTGGAAGATCCAGAAATTCAGGATGAGTCAGCAGTATAATACAGTAGTCAAAAATACTGTTACATTACCCTGCATTCCCAGAAGCAAAACCAAGTAGTCAGTTATCAAGCATTTATTCAGTGCTCCTATGTGTTAACTGTGGTGTTAAGCTTTAGTGATATATGGAAAGGCAAAAACAGGGTTCCCTTCCTGAAAGAGCTCATATCCTAATGGAGAAGACAATCTGCAAATAACCATGTACATATCAAATATTGGGTTGAGAAGGAGGGAAACTGCTCTGCTGGACTTTACTTTGGTCCAACCAAGTTTAACCTCTTGCATTTGGTTTAGGGAATTAAAGGCTGTGATGGACACTGAGAAAAATGGAGAATAACCATCAAGCAGTCTAGATGGGATAAAGTCTTATGGGGATTGTTTAACTGTCTCTAAGTATTCAAAGTTCTATTGCTATTGATAGAGCTATTCATCGATTTTCTTCATTTTTGCTCACTTCAGTCCTGGCTTATTTGGTGCATAGAAAATGACCTCTCTTATTATGAAGTCCTTCAGGCACAAGGCTGGGTTGAGTGTACACATCAATACACATACCTGACTGACAGGAGAGTTGGTAAATAAACAAACAAAGGAACAGCTTTGATGAGTAGCTCTTACAAATGAGCAAACATGAAGACAAGGTCTGAAAACCAGGGGGAAACTTGAAATAGGATCTGCCTCTCCTTCTCTGCCCCACACAGTACATTCATTTGACTGTCACTAAACTTCATGTATTCAGCCATAGAATATACCAGAAAAATCCTAAAAATAGCTTCTGAAGACTTGTTTTAGGCAATTAAACTCTACCTGCTCATCAGATATGAAAAGTCATAGGGCTGGACCCAAGGCAAATGCAGGTCATAGTTTGTCTTTCAACTCCCCCTTGCCCCTCCTTTCCTTCCTCATTCTTCTTCCTTGATAGGGCTCCCCCCCAACCCGCTCCACACCCTTTCCTATTAAACTATAACATAAGGTCATTTAGCCTTAGAGTTTAAGGGATGATTCCCCAATAAAAGAGATTTGAAAACCATAAAACACCATTTAAATATGAGCTGTCATCATCATCATTTATATTTTAATACTAGGAGCTCTTCCAGGCTGTTCCACACAATTTGGCACTTAATTCTTTGCTTGAAGAGTTCCAGTGAAGGGGAACCCATTGCTTTCCAAGGCAAACCATTTGGCTCTTAGATACCTCAAACTGTTGAGTAGTTTTTCCTTATGTCAAGTTTGTCTGCCTCTCTGCATTTGCCATTCACTGCCCTCAATCCCTCTGTTCCTTGGAGTCTTACCTACAACCAGGTTCCAATAAGTATGAATAATTATCCCTATGAAGTAAATTATTCAAATTCACACTGAGTGCATCCATTGGGCTAGAAGTAATGGCCATATCTTATATAATTAAAGCTCTGAATAGTGCATTGTATGGTTCACCATTTGCTCTCTTCTGGATCTATCAGTACATATTTATTAGATAACTCATTTCCCTAACTAGATTGTAAGTTTCTTGAGGGCAGGAACTTTTTCAATATTTTTCTTGTATTTTGCATCTATAATGTGCTCAATAAGATGGCAAAATATCTAATAAGTACAAGGGCTAGAAGGTAAAGATTATTTCATTCAACCCTCTCATTTGACAGAGGAGGGCCATATAATTAAGTGATTTGACTATAGTAGAGTTAGGACCTAAACTAAGACCTTACTCCTTACTCCTTATCCAATCTTCTTAGGCTTGTACCAAGCAGTCACTTTGTTGATTGACTGATGACTAAACAGCATTTAAGACTCAGAATGATAACTTAACAGTACTGAGATGACAGACTGTTGGGTTCATATTTTGGTATCAGGTAGTCCTGACCAATTCCCTCTTCAAATCATACAATGTAAGTAGTCATGTAATCCTGCTCTATGGAGGAACCTTTTGTGAAGAAACAAAGCCTGAGCTCGAAAATGACTATCATATCATCACAGATCATAGATACAAAACCAAAAGGATCTTAGATGTTCTCTACATCTTTTATTTTACAAATGAAGAAACTGAAAGAGATGAATCCAGTCAAACTGGAATTTGAAACCAAATCTTCTGACTTTGAATCTGGCATTCTTTCAATTGTGCCAAATTGTTTTGATCTAGAAAAAGGGAAGGGGTACTTGAAAAAAAAATTTAACTCAGTTCCCACTCTTTTACAGTTGAGGAAACTAAGGTCCAAAGAGTGATGAAGGGAATGTACAAAATACAATTAGATTAGATATTAAAATGACTTGAAGCAGAATAGTGGCTAATGGCTCAGTGTTGTGTTAAAATTATATATTGTCCAGTACTCTGACCACCTATCTCCCTCACCTTTTCTAATCAGCATAAGTAGTCATCATAAAGGGGCAATAGTAGAAACTAAGATTGCAAAATAAACCTGGAAGTCACCTACAAACTGCCTCAAAGATCAAAGGAGCATAATTTATAAGTTGTATCATATATTAACCCAAATCATTTCCTGGTATTTTATACTAAACCAGGGGAAACCATCTAGGTGCTGTTGTCAGAAACTTTTGATCCTATGATATTTAATTCAAAATAAATTTCAGACAATCATAATAAAGATCAATAGATCACCAAATGGTACTAAAAATTTAGTGATAATGTTTGTGCTATTTTTGAACTTTATTGGCAATTCTGAAATGATCAGAATATGTTAATGAACTACTCCAAGGTGGCATAGATAATTGTCTATTCCCCACCCCCCCAGCAAGAAGGAAAAACAACTTTATAAAAATGGGACTTCAAACTCCTGCTCTGTGTCATTCTTCCATTTCCTAAGGATTCATGTTGCCTTGTTTTCCCATCTCTAATCCATAGTTTCAGGAGTGATATTCTCTGCCTCTTCTCCCCATCACTTCCTTACACTGCCTGCCTTTTTTCACTATCCCATCTTTTCCCCCCATACTGTTCATGTCTGTACCCCTTTTGCCTCTAGTCTCTGTACTTTCTGTACTTTTTTACCCCCACAAACCTCTGTGTCTAAGTTAAAAATGTGAATATTGTCTTGTGTCCCAATACCAATTGTGGTCTTTCTTACTGAATACCCAAAGAACTAAGCATGCCTTTCTCCATTTCATAATCTCATAAATTAATAATCAATTCAAATGTTAATTTGGCAGGAGTTCTTTGGTGGAGTGCCACCAGAGATTTTCACTTAAATACTTTTAAACAATTACAATATCATACATGGTACACTCAACAAATTTGCAGATAGTACAAATCTAGCATTCTTATCATACTAAAAAACTGGTTTCAAAAGGAACTTGACTGAATAGAATGCTAGACTGAGTCAAACAAAACGAGGTTCAGTATGAATAAATGCAAAAAAATTAAAATTGGGTCCAAAAATCAACTTTACAAGAACATGATTGAAAAAGGTATAGTAGTTTGAAAAAGATCTAGGGGGTTTAAGGAAACTTCAGGTTTGATAGGAGTCAGATTTTTGCCTCCAACAAAACTATATAAAAGAGGTAGAGTTTTCAAGAACAAGAATAAAACAGTCCTCTCTTCTAATCAGGTCACATTTGGAATTTCGAGCTCAATTTTGAAACCATAGTTTTTAAAAGGACACTGATAAATCCATAAAGAGGTGGAATTTTGAATTCATGTCATAAGAGAATCTGTTGGAGTAACTAGGAATAGTTAACTTGAGGAGAATACTCAAGAGGAACTCAAAAACCATGGTATAGTAATTCAAAAAAGGTAGTTATATAGAGGACAGATGGATTTATTCTTTGGAGAAATGGCAGGATCCTTCTCCCTGGAGATCTTTTGACAGGAGTTTGGAAGAGCACTTGTTGGGCATGTTACAGTGGGAGTTATTTTCAGGTATCAGTTTGTGTAAATGGAAGTGGTGGTTGTTTCCATCTCTAAAATTCAATGATTCTGACTTGCCCAATCTCATTTAGTTAATCAGAATTTAGACCTTCCATTTTGATGCTTGTACTCTTTTCCTAATATTATTTTTCCTTTAATAACAAGAATTTCCTTATCATTACTAAGATAAAAAGTAGACATCCTTACTTTGGAGTTTCTTAGGAGTTTCAAGGACCCTCTATTGAAAACAGCAAAGAGACAAAATCCAGAGTTTTGCAGTACTAAATTGCTGGCTGACAAATGGATAAACTATGGAATCTTAGAAATGGCATGGACCTTGGAGATGTGGCTACTTTAATTTAGTCCTTTTCTTCACTCTGGTTCTAAGGCTTTTTAAAAGAAATAGAAACCATCACTTGTTAAATACAGGAAAGAGTGGTACTGAGGTGAGAATGACTGATAATAGATGAACTTTTATATTCTATAAAAATGCAGTTATCTTTTCCACATTGTGGAGTTTGGGGGGCACGATGCCTCTTTGATCTGGAAAATCTGAATAAAATTATTTGACCTTACCTTCATTCCAAAGAAGTCTGATTTTTTCTTTTTTCTTTTATGGGGTGTTTATACTACCTTATTGTAAAATTTGGGTTATGTATGTAGTCATAGGCTATATTATATAATAGTATACATATATTGTATGCATTTCTGAATTTCTAAACTTTTTCTGTTGGCTGCTAATCTTTGTATGTTGTCTATAGTTTCCAAAAAATTCCCCCCAAATTCCCATTTAATTCTTATGCCAACCCAGAATATAGTGAAATTGTGATGTGGAAGATAAAACTGGAATAATAATAGTGATAGTGATAATAATAGCTAGCATTTATATAGTGCTTTGATTTGCAAATCAAATATTATTTCATTTGATCCTCAAATAGTCCTGGAAGGTAATTGTTTTTATTATCCTCATCTTATAGATGAAAAGAACTGAAGCAGATAGAGATTGGGTGACTAGTCCAAGATCACACAGCTACTAAGAATGTAAGATCAGACTTAAACTCAGTTCTTCCTGATTCTTGCTCTATAGTTCTATCTATTCTATCCACCTAGCTTGAAAATGACATTGAGGTTTTTGAGTGGGTCTTCTACAGAGAATTTATTGAAGACCATGGATGAGAATTCATGCAACTTGGAAGAATACTCAACATGCATCTATTAAATAGCTGCTACTATTTAGGCACTATGAATTGATACAAAAATGAAAATAAACAATTTAGCAAATAAAAACAGTTCCTTACTCAAGAAGATTACAAAATCTGAAAAAACTATATGTAAACAGATTAATAAATATAAAATGTCCACAAGTTAAGTAAACATTTGTAGGTAGGGAAATCAGGAAAGGACTATGAAGGTAAATGTTACTTATGCTGAGTCTTAAAAGAAGTTATAGATTCCAGAACTTAGAATTAAGGAAGGATAGAATGTTAGGTATGGGGTAGGGTGTGCAGGGATAGTATGTGGCATATCATGGAGACAGGAGATGGAATGTAATATAATGAATCAAATAAACAGGTTTAGTTGGAACAAAGATGACACAAGGCAAAGTAATAGGTAATCCTTCTGGAAAGACATACTGGAGTCAAACTACAAAGGAATCTAAATCTCCAAGAGAAAGGTTTGTAGCTTGTCTCAGAGGCAAAAGGGAGTCACTGAAACTTCTGTTGTGAGCACTATATGATTGTATACCTCAACTAATGAGTTCATGGATCTTTCAAAGTAAGTGGACTGTAGAACTATTGCTTTGGTTCCTCTGAAGACAGGAAAAGATGACTATGATCACTCTAAACTGCTCCAATAATTGCAACCTGGGTGCTGGGAGAGTATTGATTTTTCTATTTCAACAGCTTTATTTATTGTAGCTGTAGTAGAGGCAGTCACTCTCCATTTATAAATTGACACTTGGAAAGATCAAAGGTTCATCAAGACAGCAATTAGTTCTGGTAATTTATCATCTGTTTCAGTTTGTCTGGGTGGAGAAGAAAAGGGGGTTCTGCATGAGCTCCTGTCCAAAGTTTTACTGGTAGCCCCAGCCATGGAAGCTGTGTGGCTGCAATGGCCCCATCTGTATCTGCCATTTGTCAATTGTGTCAGTCTCTCTGTTACCTGATCTAGTTTGTTGTTCATTCTACAGGTGATAAGGACAGATTCCACTGGGTGCTAATGTCATCTGAACTGACCTCTTCTCTGTCTGCTCAACAATGAGGCTGTCACCTGCCAGCAGAGCACCACACACACAAACACACACACACACACACACACACACACACACACACACACACACACACACACACACACACACAGCAAGAAAAGGAGGAGTGGTTTGTGCTGATCTTTTAGTGTATAAAGGTATAAAGTTTGGGGACTCCCAGGTCCAGACAGTTGGGAAAGGAAAGTTGAGTGTTTCTCCTTTCCTGATTTCTCCCAGATCCAGAGTAAGATAGCTCTAGTTCAACTCTGAGAATAATAATAAAACCACTCATATTTCTCATAAGTGTCTTTTTAAAGGTTTACAAACACTTTTTTTCTCAATAACCATGTGAATTATTGTTATCTTCATTTTAAAGATGAGGAAATTGAAGACTGAGAAAATGAAGATGGGGTCGTGATGCCTGATCTGATATCTCCTGCCTCTAAGTTCAGTGCTCATTTTCCCTTGCTAGCATCAGTGTAGTTGAAAGCATGTTAAACTCTGGAATCCGTAGATGGTCTTAAGATTGACATTTTTCTGAGGACAACTCCATGGAAAGAGTTTTTTCTGACCTTACCTCCCCACAAATAATTTACCTTTTTATTTACTTTTATATATTCTATCCACCCATCATCCAAACATATCTCCCCTGAGAGAATGTAAACTCCTTGAGAGCAGGGATTATTTTTTTTTATTTTTGTCTTTATATCCCCAGTACCTACTACAGTGCCTGACTTATAGACAGCACTTAATAAATGTTTACATACTTGATTGAAGCAACTCATTTCACTTTTGCATAGCTCTGATGGTTATAATGTTTTTCTTGACATCAGTCTTTGGTTGGCATATTTGTTCCCACCTCTGACAATCTTTGCTCCTAATTTTGCCCTCAAGCACCAAGCTGATCAGTTCTAATGACTCTTCAAATATTATTGTGCCTCTTCACCAAGTCTTTCTTTCCCTGTTCTTAATGAGGTATGATCCAGGCCCTTCAATGTCCTGATTTCCCTCCTCTGGATTCTCTTCAACCTATAAAGGCCTTTTCTAAAATGTGCTAAAAACTTCATACACAGTACTCAAGATATGGTCAGATAATGGCAGAATACAGTGCGTCTATCACCACCTCAGTCCTAGACATAATTACTACTGGACATTACTACTTACTTATTCCATCTCAAGATGGAGTAAGATTATTTGTCTGCTATATTACATTCCTGACTTACAATTCACTTCCACCCCAGATCTTTGCAGATTAATTGCTCTCTAACCATTGCTCCACTCTGGACTTTTGGGGAAATCATATAAGACTTCCTATATACATCATTGCAAAATTTTATTGCCTTAAATTTGCCCCAATGTTCTACCCTGTCATGATCTTTCCAACTTTCCAATTCTGATTCCATCATCCAAAGTGAGCTCTAAAACAATTATCATAGTTTTTCAGAATGAATATGAAATTCAATTTGATACATTCTAGCAACAAAAAGTGATTGTTGATTATTATTATTAGAACATGCATTTTAAAACAATTCTGTCTGTCAAGTATTTAATAAAGAAAACCTACAAAGAATTAAATTCTGAACAATATTGCCCCTCTTCTCTCTGTTGTTCCCCAAAAAGGGATTTAAGTAATAGTCTGTAGAGGAGTGACTCTGGTAAGCTAGTCTTTATTAATTCTGTGACTTATATACATATTCTAAGTTCATTATCTATTCTACCTCCCATCACCAAGGCAAAATGGAATGCCACTCTCCACATTGCCCTCAGACTTCATGTTTTTATCTCATTTCCCTTTGTGTCTTTCATAATAATTTTAATCTGATTTTACCTGTTCAAAAATGTTTACTTGAGGAGGAAGGAGGAAAAGCAGATCTTATAAATTACCCCTGACCAGAATCCCACTTGGGGAACCATCAGACTCTGTGGGTGATGGCAAAATAGTCTTCATGTGATGTTTACCTTTCTGTCCTCAGCATTGAGTGAACAATGATGAATCTCATTTGAAGGCCTGATTCTTAGAATGACTATGATTTATCAATATATTACATTCATTATTACTCAGACAATCAAAATTACTTCTCATTGTTTAAAAAAAATGAATCCATGTAGTATATGTAGATATGCAAAAGGATTTTCTAGGTTTTAGAGTAACAAGGAAAATAGAGCTAAAATCTGCTTATCCAAAAATCAACAACCTTAGTTTTCTAGAATACACTTGATAACTGAAGGAAGCAAAAGAGATCTCTGAGCAGTCAAAATAGAGAAAGAGGAAGCCATCCTGGAAAATTTTCTGGAATTAGTTTTGAAGAGACTGGAGTCTTAGACCTGTTACATATTAGCTGTGTTACCTTGAGAAAAATCGCTTCTCTCTAAGTCTTGGTTTCTCCATCCATGAAATGGGGCAAATTTTATCCAAGGCTATCTTTTTTAGAGTATTACTGTTTAAAAGTTCCTCAAAAACCTTAAAAACTAAAAAAATATGTTAGCTTTTCCTGTTATTGCTCATAATTGCTATTTTAACTTTCTCACAGATTTTTTGAGGGGATGAAATGAAATGACTGGAAAAATACTTTGAATAAGGCATACAAAAGTAAGTTGTTACTAAATGTCAAAATATTTACATAATTTATTTAGGCAGCTCCTCAGGTCTCACTCAGAGTCTATTTTCTTTTATGCTACCTGGAATTTAAACACACTTTGTTAGCTGATTTCCCCAGAGAACAGAAGATTAGAAGTAGCAAATTGGGGGATGCAGTTGCAGCTAGAGGTAGACACATTGTAAATAGTGAGATACTACAAGTGAGAAAAAAAGCAATCTAAAGCTAATTATTATAGAGATAAATAATTCTATACTCTTGGAAGCTTCTGAAGGTTGTACTGAATTGCTGCCCAAGACTCTATTTGGTGCATCCATCTTTTCACCCACAATCCATCAGTATATCCATTCATCCATCAATCCATTCATTCAACCAACTAGTCAACCAAAAATTGATTAAATACAGATTTCTGTGATATTTTAGGTGATTAAGGAGAAAGAGAAAGAGACACCGAGACAAAGACACAGAGACAATCAAAGAAAGAATGACCGAGGAAAAAAAAGAGAAAGAGAGAGATTCGGGGGGAAGAGGGTGAAGGGGAGAACGAGAGAGAGAGAGAGAGAGAGACAGACAGACAGAGAGACAGAGAGACAGAGAGAGACAGAGAGACAGAGAGAGAGACAGAAAGAGAGAGACAGAGAGAGACAGAGACAGACAGACACACACACACACACACACACACACACACGCAGAATGCCTATCAAATGACCTCTTGGTGACTATCAAAAATAACTGCTAACATATGTTCTCTTTTCAAGCCTGCAAGTAATTTACTTTATAACTGTTTCCATCCAAAATGATTATTTTTTTCAGTTGTAGCATTTTAGGGATAAAATTCATTTATTTAAAGAATAATTTATAAAAAAGGTTTCCTCCTTTGATGATTTTGCCTAAATGGTAAGTTAGTAGATTTGCAAATCTATATTCAACAACAATGTGAAATACCATTCACATGTACATACACACACATGTAATCTATACATGTATTCATTTATGTAACTAGATTGTATAGCAGAAGACATGATCAAATCCAACCTTAGACATTATCTAGCTGTGTGACCCCAGGCAAATTGTTTAACCCTGTTTGCCTCAGTTTCCTAGTATTTTTGCCAAGAGTATCCCAAATGGGGTCATGAGATAGGAGTGAAAAAGACTGTATATATTTGTCTGTATATGTATATTTCAAAATAAAGGTCTGTATTATATAGATATATATAAAACTTTGTTATATATATGTGTGTGTGTATATATACATATAAGTCATTTTCAGTCATGACTGACTATTCATGACCCTTTTTTGGATTTTCTTGGAAAAGAAAGACCCAGTAACCTAGTTGCCCTTAAAACTTTTGTGGTTGCTTATTTGTGATCAGCTCTTTGTGACCCCATTTGGGGGTTTCTTAGCAAAATTATTGGAGTATATAAGCTTACCATTTCCTTCTCCAGCTTATTTTACAGATAAGGAAACTGAAACAAACTGACTTGCTCAGGGTCACACAACTAAGAAATGTCAAAGGTCAGATTTGAAATCACCAAGAATTTTCCTGACTCCTGCCCTTGCAACTCTTCACACTGTACCATCTAACTCCTCCCCTCATATATGTGTATATATTTTTATATATGCATATATGTATATAATCTTTCAATTTAAATAAAATAAGTATCTACTCTGTTTTAGGTTCTATGCTTTGTGCTGGAATTCAAAGATGAAAATCATAGTATTTATATTTTAATTATGGAGATTAATATGTATGTAAGAAAGAAATATAAACTTCATACAAAATAAACAGGGAGAAAAAGCTAATAAGGGGAGGGAGTTCAGGTGAGGTCTCCTGTAGAAGAAAGCAACTGACTGTGCTTCAAAGGAAGTTGTGGATTTGAGGGGAAATTGAGAGGAGGAGAGAAGGCATCCCAGGGAGAGCCTAGGCAAAGACTCAGAGGCAAGAGATTGAATGCCACATATGGAGAACAGCTAGCAGGTTATTTTGACTCTAGTGGGGAGGATGTATATGAAAGTAAATAATATGAGAAAAAAGGACTAAAAACATATATGGTGGGTTTTAAGTGCAAAGGATGAGAATTTGTACTTCTATTTGCTATTTTCTCATCTATCTATTTTTACCTCGGCATGCAAACAGGATTATGCCTTTACATGTGAAGTTTAGTGGCTACACTTCATGTAATATAAAGACTTTGATGATTAGCTATTGATTACCTTCAGTTTATTCATATATATCTTCTTTGTACATAATTTTTTTATGTTGTCTCCCTAACTAAACTGTGAGTTCTTTGAGTACAGGGACCATCCCTTGGTTTTCTTTGTATTCCGAGTTACTTAGCAATTACTGGTATACAGTTTGCTGATTTGACTGCTGAAAGATTCATATAGTCTGTTTTTGTTTTATTTTGTTTTGTTTTTGTTTTTCATAAAAGGAAGGTAAAGCTTAAAATGATGGAGATTTATGTGAGTACCTGAGCTCTGGAAGCCAATTCAGTGCAGAGCTGATCCCAAAGTCAGTCAAAAAGATACTGACTTACCTTTTTGAGGATTGTTAGATTTTTCTGGTTGCAAATCATTTGAAAGCTTTGAATTGGAATAGAGAAAGGAATTCACTAACAATCCTTATTTAGCTCTTCACATTTGATCCTATTGAATTTTTCTTCATTAGTTCTAATTCATTGTTTAAATTTATTGAGGTCTTTATTTTATACATGTTTTAATACATAAGAATACTTGTATGTGCTGGTTCCCCGCAAAGGAATATAAACTCCCTGAGAGTAGGGGCTACCTCATGTATATATATTTTTATCTCCAAAATTTCACTCATTGCTTGACATTTAATAGGCACTTAACCCACATTTAATTATTTGCTTGATTTGGTTTCTTAGAAACTTTTATCCAGGTTGACATAAATTTTGTTATCAGTTTTTTTGAGTCTAGTCACCTCTTATTTGTATCACTGAGTTCACAAATCTCCACCTTGTTTACAGGGCCATGGAGAGAAATTTTGTCAAATGGTTTGCTGAAATTTAGATATACTATGTCTACAGAATTTCTTTTCATCTTTTAGTCTAGGAACCCTATCAACAAAGGAAATGAGGTTATTCTGGCAAATGAGATAACATATGTGAATTTGCTTTGAATAACATGAATGGCTATACAAATGTTTGGCATAATTATTAATATCACAGTAAAGTAATGAAACTTACTAGGGCTGGGTTCTTTCAGCATTGACTCATGAAAAATACTCCATAATTAAATTATATTAGAATTTAAGAGAGTTTACCTACATATTAATGATTTCAATGCAAATTATGTTTGTATTTCTATCAATTTATATGAAACATCTCTTTTTAAAAATTTGAAACTTGATGATGATATGAAACTATTAGTGACAGTAAACATATTGAATAATACTCAAGAACCCAGAGCAATGACCTAAAATTAACAAGATGAAATTTAATTGAGATAAATGTAAAGTCCTCTAGTTGGGTTTAAGAAATCAACTGCAGTTGATATGGTAAAATCCTAGTGGGGGGGGTCTATAATTTATGCTATAATGTAGCATTTTTGTTTCAGTTAATTTTTTCTGGTAGGAGGCTTCTGAAAATTGTTAGAAGAAAGGATAATCACGCCCACTAAGAGAGTTCAAATGTATTTCGTAACCATCTTAAAGGACCTCTTTGTGTATAAATTTTCTGGTTTCAGTGTTCAAAAGTATGGTAAGACAATCAGTTTCCCTCTAATATGGTTTCATGTGGGAATACTTGATATATCCACTAGTATGATTATGACATAGCTTGTGCATGTTTGGTTTCAGTTGATTATATTTTTATAAAGGAGAATATCTATATGTATGTGTGCATGGGTATTTAAGTTGTAATATTTTTTTGAGCAACAATTTCATTAGTTTGTGGATTTGAGTAGTTATTTTTTTTTTTGCTCTTTATATATTTTTCACTTGCTTTGCCAAACTCCTGATTTGTTGGTATCATGAATGTCTACCTCCTCCCTGTCACAGTCTTGGCCAAATATGTGTTTGGCTTTTAACTGATCATAAGTAATTATTAACTCTGTAGGATGGATTAGCATTTTATGTTAATAGCACTGCAAGCAGCTTTGAGATGCCGCTGTTTGATAAAGTCTTCTGAAGTTGTTCCCATCATGGCTCCAGAGGATAACATTGTGGCCAGAACCATCAAACTGGGCCTGCATTGCTTTCCTTTGGAGGCTAAAGAAACTTTGTCTTTAGTCTGCCTAATGTCATACCAGGAAACACCAACAGTCAAAATCCTTTAAGTGGAGAGGCTCAGATTGCAAATATAGGTGTCCTATTTAGTGTAAATAAACAGGTTACTCATGTATGTTTTGGACAATTCTTCATGATTGCCTGAAGGCATTTCTTGAGTTGATGTGTAATTTGTTTGTTATAAGGCACTAGGAGAGGGAAGTGTAGTTTTAGAATGGTGTCAGCTATCAGTCCACACACAAAAAAATGTCCATATGCTTTCTTCATATAGGACATCACACCAGGAAATAGAAAGTATCACCCCTGACCTCAAGGAAGGTACAGTCTACTTGGGACAAGATAGTACATATACGTGGAACTTAAATACTTAAAAGGCAAGTGGGAGTAAAACAGAGATTCTCTGCTTGTCTCAGATGAGAAAATAAGAATCTAAGATCAAAGATCAAGAATTGGAAGGGACCTGAGAGATGGACTCATCCAATTCATTCATTTGAAATATGAAGAAACTAAGTCTCCAAGCTGGCTAAGTGACCTGCCCTAGGTCACACAGATAAGATAGTCATTTGCAAGATAATAACAATAATGATGATGATAATAACGGCTAATATTTGTATAACATTTACTATGTTCCAGGCACTCTGGTAAGTGTTTTATAATTATCTCATTTGATCTCCACAACAAACCTGAGAGGTGAATATTATTATTAAACTGAGGTTAAATGATTTGTCCAGGATCATGCAGTTAATATATGTCTGAGGCTGTATTTGAATCCAGGTCTTCCAGATTTCAGACTTGGTGCTCTATTCATCTGAAACTAAGTACTCTGAACCCAGAGACAAGTTTCTATGTTTTTTGTTTGTTTCTTTATTTTGTTGTTGTTGTTATTGGGTAGGCAATCAGGATAAGTGACTTGCAGAGGGTCACACAGCGAGTAATTGTCAAGTGTCTGAAGCTGGGTTTGAATTTAGCTCTTCCTGACTCTAGGGACAAGATACGTACCACTTTACTTAAGGAGACTTTTTCTATGCTACTCATAAGTGTGAAACGAGGGTATATATTCATTTATCTGAAAACAAAGCATATTTCAAAGGCATTTTGACTTCGATGAAGGAGACAGTTGTGGTATAGTGATTGGAGCACTTTCTTCTAGAACTGCTACTTAGCATATGAATGGCCTTGGAAAAATCATTTCACTTGAAATGATCAGAGCTCTCTCATCTGTGACAGTAGGAGACTGGAATAGGATACCCTCTCAAGATGCCCCTGATGTCATTGGTCACCTAACTAGCATCCATTTAGACTTGCCCTCCTCAAGTGTTTAGTGTTTACAATCCTTCTTCTTTCCTCAGTATCTATTTTCAGGAAAGGGTCTCTAATGAACTCATTCACAATAAAAAATTAAAGCCTAGGGAAATTAGGATAGTGCCTTAAACCAAATGTGTTCTCAAAAAGTGCTTTCTCAATAATGAAGGGGAACCCATTTTAGAAGTAAATGCATTTTAAATTGCCATATGTTCTTATAATTAACTAGTAGAGATAATTGAGACATTCTAATTAAACATTCATTGACAGAGAACTCAAGGATGCCCTGTGAAGGGAAGTGACCTGCTAAAGAAAGGCCACCATATTAATTACTAGAAGAGTTGTGGATAGAAATCAGGACTCTTGATTTTCATAAGAAACATGAAACAAAGAGAATGAAGTTCTAATCTTAGAATTTCTGATTAGATTGCTGCATTGTGAAGGGGCCAACCTGTGTGAAAGACTACTTGGGGTACTTGAAATGTGTCTATTGGTCAGTGAGCATTTATTAAGCACTGTGTACCAGCCACTGTGCTAAGTGCTGAGGGTACAAAAAGAAACAAAGAAGAGGAATAGAGCTTACAACCTAATGAGAAAGACAATAAATAAATAAGTACAAAGATATATCCAGGATAAATGGTAAATAATTAACAGCGGGAAGGCAATAAAATTAAGACTAATTGTTTTGAATGTTAAATTTTCTATTCAGCTCTGGTCTTAGCCTCTATTTCATTCTATGCCCATTTCCTCCCAGGCATGATTACACTTAGTTTTCTGGGTAGGTTATTTTTGTTTATAATCATAGATCCATTCCAGAATATCATAATCCAAGTCCTCTCTTTCTTTATCGTAGTAGCTGCTAAATCTTGTATGATTGACTATATAGCTCCATAGTATTTGAATTATTTTTTCTGGTTGTTTGTATTATTTTTACTTCAATTTCCTTTAATTTTCCTTGAATTGATTTTTCCCTTGAATTCCTTGAATTGAGTTCTGAATTTTGCCTCTATTATACCTAGAAGTTTTCATGTTAGGATTTCTCTGGGGAGGGGGGGGTCATTAGAATATTATTTCAACTTATACTTTGCTTTTTGATTCTGATCTGAGCAGTTTTCTTCTATAATTTCTTGAAATATTATATTTAGGTTTTTTGGGGGGGTTATTATGAGTTTTCAGATAGTCCAGTGATTATTAAATCATTTCTCCTCAATATATTTTTTCAAGTCAGTTGCTTTTCCTGTGAGATATTTAACATTTTCTTCAACTTTTTTTTCAATCTTTGGACTTTGTTTTTCTGTTTCTTGATGTCGCACGAAGTCATTAATTTCTACTTGTCCAATTCTAATCATTAAGGAATTATTATTTTCAGAGAAGTTTTATACATCTTTTACTAAGCTGGATTTTTGTTGTTGTTATTGTTTTTGGTAATTTTCTGTCATAGTTCTCATTTTCCCCCCCAAGTTTTCTTACTATTGGATTTTTTAAAAAAAGCAATTTGTACTTTAATTTTGTTTCTTTAGTTCTTCTAGGAATTCTTATTGAGGTTGGATCAAACCGCATTTTTCTTCCAGGCTTTGCTTGCAGATGCTTTCATGTCATTGTTTTCTTCTGTGTTCTTGTATTACCACAGTAGCTTTTTACGGTTGGATTCTTTTATTTCCCATCTTATTTCTTCACAGTAACCTTTATGTTCATGTTGAACATTGCTCAGTTCTGGGCAGGATATCTAGCTTGAGCTTCTGCTTTTTGTCTTTTCTTGTTTCTTCCACAGCTCCATCTAGAAGACTGTAAATTTTTGGTGATTTCAATTTTGGTGTGATCTGGGGACAGAATTTTTCATTACCCTCCTGGTATGCATTCTACAAGTTCCTGACCAAGTCAGGTTTGAATCTGTTGACTTGTGTGTATTTGAGTTTCTGTAAACTGCTACTGAATTCAGTCTCCATTAGCTCACTGAAAGGATCTTCAGGTTCAAAGGGACTGAATTGCTGACTCTCCCTTAATTTTGGTCTCCTGCCTTGACTTTTTCCTCTGTAGGCCCCTATAGTACTGGGCTCCTGGGGGGGCAGCTAGGTGGCACAATGGATAGAGCACTAGCTCTGGAGTTAGGAGGACCTGGGTTCAAATTTGGCCTCAGACACTTAATAATTGCCTAGCTGTGTGACCTTGAGCAAGTTGCTTAATCCCATTGCCTTGCAAAGACAAAAACAAAGAAAAGGAACTGGACTCCTCTAGTCTGGCCTCCTATAGAATTGAACCCCCTATCTCCTATAAAACAGTCTCCACTCTACTCTTCAGAGTCACACAGCTATGTCATTTCTCTCCTGATCTGTCCTTATACTGTAACCCAGAACTTTATCTAAGCAGTAGAATGGTTAATTCATGTCAAAAATACCCAGTGTCAGCAGAGTGTCTCCTGTAATTTCTTTTTAACCAGTTATCTAATTCTCTTACCATCTGTGGGCTGAGAGCTAATGAAACTGCTTTTGCTGTGGTAGCCACTGTTGCCATGGTTATTTGAGTAGGCTCCAGTGAAGCTCCCACCCTGGTGTCATAGACCTTTCCTAAAGACCTCTTCAGTTTTCTTAGGTCTGAAAAATGTCTCACCCTGACTTTCTGTTGCTTCAGCTGCTCCAGAATTTGATTTGAGGTGTTTTTTTACAGTTGCTTGAAGGGAAATTTGAAGTGCACTCAACTGGGTTACCTCTAGTCTGCCATCTTACCTCCTCTAATCCCTTGTTTTCTGCCTTCCTAAATTGGCTGGAAAAAAAATGTCTCACTGTGCCTATTTCTTAGTTTACCAAGCTGTTAATTCCTCTTTTCCCCATAATTTTCTTTAATAGTGCTCTTTTCAATTTTTATAGGGGAACCTGCAAAACCAATCCCTCTTTATTATAGTTTCTTCTCCCTGTTAATTTTTTTCCTATTGGTTTTATCTCCTATCATTGGATTGTGGGTAGGACCAGAGGGTAGGGACTGGTGCTCAGCATAATATCTTGTACATAGTATTTACTTTATAAATGCTTGACTGAACTAAATTGAGAGAATTTGTTCTGGACTCTTTCTAGGATGCTATGGAGGAGGTTGTGGAGGACCTAAGACAAAAATGCCTCCTTTCACTCCACCATCTTGATTCCATCCTTTCTTTAAGATGGATTGGAAAGATTACCTGTAGAAAGCAGGACATGATCTGTATTATATGTCTAGTCATTTTGCAAGACTTGCATTAATTCTTAACTATTCCAGGGTCAGCTCAAACTTTCTCTGGCCAGTCTCCACATTTTGAATATTCTGGACATAGATTATTTAATCACTTCATTTGTCATTAAATTTACATTGCTTTGTGACTTTTCTGACTTTTCTTGTGTTTCTATTCAACTCTTGATCTGGATTTAACTTTTTATTTAGAAAGTAGTGGGACTTCTGTAACAAACACAAAATTTGGATTCAAGAGGGCCTGGGTTCTAATCCCAATTTTTACCTTAAAACCTGTATAACCTTGGCTAAGTCACTGCCTCATTGGGAATGCAAGTTTCTTCAACTATAAAATGAAGGGGTTAGACTAGAAGTCTTCTAAAGTCTCTTCTAGGATCTCCCATAGTCTATTTTCTCAAATAACCTATAATTTTCTTGAGGGAAGGGACACTATATAATAAGTTTTATATTCACCATAGCCAAAATATGTATTTTAGTTGTGTATGTAGTAGGCACTAAGGTTTTTCCTAAGGAAGAGAATCTGGGATAAATCACAGTGCCCACTAATAACCTTTGCTTAAAATATTGTAGATAAATAAAACAAGTAAAATAAATAATAAATATTAAACAATCAAATAAATAACTGAAAATAAAACAAATAATTAAAACAGAGGAATAAATAAATAAATGAAGATTAATTGTGTCATCTTGGGTAAGTGATTTAAATACAATGTTCCCTAGTTCTTATCTACTCAGTCACAGTACTGGTGGGAGTTTAGTCCCACACCAGAAGATATACAAATGAAATCATAGCATAAAATTAGGCTAAAATGAATATCAAGAGAAACCCTCAGGGTAGCCTGAGATGGAAGGAGATGGAATAGTAGTATTTTTCTTCTTAGTAGAAAAGTTGATGGGAAAAATACTATGCTTCAGTATGTCTACTTCTGGTTAACAAAAATTTCTACCTATTATGTTCTAGACACCATGTTAAACTCTGGGGATACAGAAAAAGGTAAAAGACAATTCCTACCCTCAAAGAATTGTACAGCCTAATATACAACTACTCTTTACTTCTCTCAGCCTATCTCCTCATTTGTCAAATGAAGGAATAGGATTTGGTTATGTCTAAGATCCAGTTCAGCCCTAATAATCAGTGATACTATAATTCCTGATAGTGTGAAATAAACCTCAAAAATTCAAGTAAACCGTCTTCACATCAGATTGAAGAATAAACTCCTGATCCCTACCTGCTACTACCCTGAACCACAGCCTCATAGATTGCTCAGAATGTTATAATAGTGAGATGCCTTTGGAAAGAACCCAACAAATATTTGTTGAATGAACAAATGAATGCCAGCAGGAACTTTAAAAACCTAGAGTGAAACTGTGACAGTTTTCTTTAAACACATTTTTTTTTTATTCTTTGTAAGGAAGGTATCTGTTGGGATACAGTCCCAGAACTTGAGGATAATATTTCCATGGGGCCTGCCAGGACCAGGACATTTTCTGGTTGGCTTTGGTGCCAGCACAGACTGAATTGGTTTGATTTGGGATATGACACAAACCACAGGAGTGGTATGTAAAGGCAATGGCAGTGGGGGCTATAATATAGCCACACATCTGTTTCCTTGCTTCTTCTTGGTGTTAAATTTATAATAGTCATGTCACGGGCATGTTTTTACCATGCCCTGTGCAGCATTAGCTTTTGGAGTATTTAGACAATATCCCTTTTCAGTTACTGGGGCTTCTTAGGGAAAGTCAAGTACATGAGCAACACCAATGTAAAGTGGAGTTTCTGGGATTGTAGAGCCTACTGTCCTGCTATCATTTTTGCTCCTGTGGTTGCATGGAGTCACTGAAAGAATCACAATCTGTAGTGAGTTTGATTTCTTGGACCACTCCTTGGCTGGAAATCTTAGAAGTTACTAGACTTTTAAGTATTCTTTCTCTAGCTGTCTCTCTCTAGCTCAGGAGAGAAGAAACAAATTCCAGTCAGAAAGCAGCTTTGCCTTGGGGGCTAGAACTGAGTAATGAGTGGAATGTCACATTCTGTGTCACATTTGGTTAATGCTTCTTTATTTTGACCTTCATTTCACTAATCTAATTAAGTTGTTTGTTTAACTATGAACTTGAGGTCTGAATGAATGTTAACAGCCTAGATCTACTAGATGGTGTTGCCAGGGGTTGGGACCAGACAAAGAGATAGGTTACTCCTGAGATAGGGCCTGGAATATAACAAAGATTTGGCTCAAACAGTGCCCCAAGTCAAGGTTTTGTCTTCTGGAGGTCCCTTGTCCTGGGGTAGAACATAAGTCTATTGTATCTGAGGGAGTGGCCTACCAGAGATAGTAGGAGATCTGTTATACATTCAATTAAGGTAGATTCAAAAATATAAACTTAGTGCCTTTGATGTGACAGGCACTCTGCCAGCTGTAAAGACATAAACAAAACTGGCTCAACCTTGCAGGATTTTATATACTATTGGATATACTATCCTCAATACAAATTAGCAGGGAAAAAAAATCAGAGAAGGCTTCCTAGGAGAAGAAGTTATTGAGTAGCTGTTAAATAAATTCGAGACTGAGGTTGTTAAAAGATCATTTACATTATCTCTGAGCCCTAGCACTCATGCTGAGGCATGAGTGAAGTGAGGTGCTTGTTTCCCTTTCTTTCTCTGGTCTTCCCTTTCTTCTGTTCAAATGTTAGACTGAATAATGCCTTTCAGTTCCAAATCCTATGAATTTGCACTATTGCCTTGTTACTCCCCCAGAGTTAGATCCACAGTCAGAACTTCACAGAATGAATAAATGTGTGCTTTACAGTTGGGGTTCGAGGAATTGCTGTCTTAGAAGTGGGCAGGGTAGAGAGAATCACAGTTAACTATAGGGACTGACAAAAAAATGCACTTTCTGGATATGGGCAGACTTTGAGAGTTTATTGTTTTCTATGGTAAACTACTTTAAATCTATTCATCTCAGCCTTAGGAAAAAATTGGAAGGAAGGAGTCCTAAGCAGAAGTGACATGAGAGACCTCATAATCATCTTTTTATGGCCCTTTTACTTTACCATGCCTTTTCTCTAATTCAGATTTTTCTTTATTCTTTACTTCTGTTCAAAGATCATAGGTTCATAGATCTAGGAGTTGGAAGGAATTCAGTTTGAAAGGGATTCAAGTCCAACTGCTTCATTTTTATGGGTAAAGACCCAGAGGCTGAAGGAAGTTCATTGACTGCCCAAGGTCATGTAGGTATTTTGTATTTGAGAGAGGATGTGAGTTGAGGTGTTTTTATTATTGCACCAAACTGTCATTTTCCATTTGCTATCCTGTTTCATTTCCTACATTTCCTAACCTCTCTCCTTGCTAGGTAATTGATTATATGCTAGAAAAAATGATTCTGTGTGCGCGTGTGTGTGTGTGTGTGTGTGTATGTATCCACATTCTTGGGAAAAATAAACATTAAGTTATTATCAATTGTTAACACCTAAGCTCAAATTGCATGTACATGTGTGTATATATAATCATATATTATATAATATGTTATCATATATGATTATATATTGAAAATATATAATTATGTAATTATATATAGCAGTGATATATAATATTATGTAATTAAATAATGCTATATAATATATAATATTCTTTCTCTACTTTATACTTGCTACTGATGTTGCTGGCTAGCTGACAAAACTTATACATATAAATGTGACATATTTAATATATTATATAAATAATAAAATACATATTACATTTAATAATACATTAAGATCTTTCTATATAATGGTATTATATTTAATATATACATATGCATACTCATTTACATATATATTAAATGATTCATTCACACATAGACACAAGCATATATAAAATTGAGCTTAGATGTCAATAGCTGATAATGACTTAATATTTACTCTGTATTTCAACAAGACCTTCTATGCCTTTACTCAAAGGAATCGATTCTGTGACATTTTTAAAACCCTAGGTCTAGAAAGTAAGGGATATATTTTTGGGGAAAAGGATCTTTCAGGAACTGTCAAATCATACCATATAGAAGGTGACTGCCTACTGTCTTTCTGGGGAAGCTGACATTCTAAAAAGAGTTAGTGATAGAAGCATAATTAAAATTTACAAATAATCCATTCCAATACTGTATTTTTTTTTTAGGTTTTTGCAAGGCAAATGGGGTTAAGTGGCTTGCCCAAGGCCACACAGCTAGGTAATTATTAAGTATCTGAGATCGGATTTGAACCCAGGTACTCCTGACTCAGGGCTGGTGCTTTATCCACTGCACCACCTAGCCACCTAGCCACCCCCTCCAATACTGTCTTGATGTGTTATTATAACCATCTCTGAATTGAACTTTGACCTTCTTGGGTTCTTTTTCCCTGAATTAGTCTATATGAATACTCAGTTCTATGGACACCAGGCTCCCAAAATAGCACCTTTTGAGAAGGTGAACAAGCAAAGTCTTTAAATTAAGTTTGGTGTGACTTAATTCTTATGTATGTATACACAGCTTGGTCTCAGTTGCAGAATTGTTTTTAGGATGCTTCTGGGGTGGCACAGTCTGTACTCCTAGAGGAGGTAGGTACAGAGGCAAAGGTACAATAGATTTACTTTCAATATATAAGGCAGTCCTGATGGCTTCTGTTTGCTGATGGATTCCTAGCCTTAAGAAAGGAAATGGTCTCACCTAGTCTAGAGACCCCAAAGCAGATTACATGACAATACATGGAATTTCAAGAATACCAAAGGTAGGAGAATACCTTTGTTGTAGCTTTCAGCTCCAAGAACACCCTCTCCACATATTCCATCCCTTTCTCCCTCCTCACTTGAACTAATATAATCTTCCCATAGAATGTGAGGACAAAGAAAGATCACTGAGAACAAAGGGTAGTAGAGTATGTGTATATATTCAAGGATACTCACAAGCAATTATTTTTTGTTCTTAAAGATCCTTTATTGTTTCAAAAAGAGAGTCCAACATTATCCTGGTTGGCAACCAGACTCCCAGATTTGGATATGATTTTTGAATTTCTCTAGCCAACGAAACCCCAAATGTAACCTACTATCTACTTAATTCTTATTTTTAGACTTTATAAAAAAAAAGTCCAAAAAACAAAAAACCTTCTCCAGAAATCTACTTTTTACTTTATAGATACTCTGATGTTTGGAGTATCTAGCTTGCAGTTCCAAGTCATAGAATTATCAATTTAGAACATGAAGAGCCTTTAGAAATCATTTAGTCCAACTCCTCCATTTTAAAAATATGGAGGCTAAATCCCAAAGAGGTAAAAGAACTTGCCAAGATGATATAGGTAATACTAGAACAAGGGTTTGAACCTCAATCAACTGGGGTATGGTATGATACCAAATCTGGTATTCCTATCATGGTACAACATTGCCTCCTGATTATTTTTTGTGTGGTTATCTTAGTTTCCACCAGTGCCCTTTGAGTATTGTGGAAAATGTTATTTTTAAAGAGACAAGTTTGATGAAAGAAAAATTTTCTTAACAATTAGAGATGCACAAAAGTAGAATGTGGTCCCTTGGGAGGACTCCCAGGGAAGTTTTCAAACCAAGGCTAGATGATCTGTTGCTAGGCTATCTCCTTGTCAGTCTTACATCATTGCCTCACCAGTATTCAAAGTGATATCCACATAGAGTAAAATATCCACAAAACTTTGAATCATGCTTGAGTTTTCAGTTCTGTATATGTAAAACTTACAGTACAAGGTATGTAGCACTTGGTTAGATGATCTCCTTTATTTTAACTTTTGGTTTTTAAGTCCTATGACCCTTCTATATCAAGAATTCTTGTTTTAACCACTATAGATGAAACCTTGTAATTGAAGAATGAAGCCTCAGAAAAATTAGGTAATCAATCAGCAAGGATTCATTAAGCACCTCTTTTGTGTCCACACTATGCTCAATGTTAAGTATACAAAGATAAAAATGAAAAATTGCCTTGACTCAGAGTCTGTTTTCTTGGGAGAAAGAAAACCCACACAAATACACACATATAGAATATATACAGAGCAAATGCATGGTAATTTGGGGTTTGGAGGGGATACTATTGACTGTTCATGGGGTATGTTTGAGAAGATCTAGTATAGTCTTACATAGAAAAAGGTTCTGGAGCTTCCTATAGCTATTATTTTTTAAAAACATTTTATTTTTATTTTCAGTTCCAATTTTCTCTTTTTGCAGACATTAAGAACATAAGAAATATGGTATACATATATATTTGTATGTGTGTATGTATGTATTCATGCAACATATATTTCGTCATTAGTCATGTTCCAAAAAAAAAGGCAAGGAACATTGAATAAAAATATTTACAATTTACAAACTGAGAAATCTCTATCTAATGGGATAAAGCATTTTATAACACAAGTCTTTGAAGTTTTAGTGGATTATTGTTTTGATCAGAGTGACTAAGTCTTTCCCTGCTGATATCTTTATAATATTCTTGTTCCTGTCTAGATTAGTCTCCTGGTTCTTCTCATTTTACTTTGCATTAGTTCCTATAATCTTTCCAGGATTTTTTGAAACCATCCCCTTCATCATTTCTTACAGCAGTAGCATTCCATTGTATTCCTATACCATAATTTATTCAGCCATTCCCCAATTGATGGGAATCCCCTCAATTTCCAACTCTGTAACTGTACACAGAGCTGCTGTAAATATTTTTTGTCCATATGAGTCTATTTTCTTTTACTTTGATCTCTTTGTGTTGTAGACTTAGTACAGGTACTGCTGGGTCAAAGGTTATCCACAGTTTTATAACCCTTTGGGCATAGTCCCAATTTGTTCTCCAGAATGATTGGACTTATTCATAGTATAGCCTGACTTTAAAAGGAAAACTAAGGGTTCTAAGACAAGTAGGTGAGGAAGGAGAGTATTCTAGGCACAGGCTATTATATAGGCAAAGGTCCATAGGCAGAAGGTAGGTATTATGTGGGAGCCTCATTGTTTGGAACATAGAGCATGTGAAGGGAAGTAAAATAGGTTTGTCTGGAAGGGTAGTTTGAAATAGGAGTGTGAAGGGCTTTATACATCAAACAAAGCAGGTTGTATTTTATAGGGAGTCACTGGAGTTTACTGAGTGAGTAAATCACCTGGTCAGAACTGTGCTTTAGGCCTATCTCTTTGGCAACTATGCAAAGGATGGGGATTCAAAAGGGAAAGATAGTGGTAGGATTGGGGGGGGGGCGGTTCTCTCTCCTCTCTTTATCTAAAGTTAACAATTTGCTAAGAATCAGTGCTATTTAGATGTTATAAATAAAATTTTATGCTGGAATGAGGTTATTCCAAAGTCTTTTAATTATTTTAAAAACTTGATTTCTTTCCTTTTTTTTTTTAATAACCTAGGGATCCACCTTCAGAAAGGATACAAGGACATTCTTATGGGAAACCTTCAATTTTACCAAAAAGTACTTAAAGGCCTCTAGAAGGGGGATGCATTTAGCTATGCTTGGCACAAACTCTCTTATCACCCATTCAGCTGTGTTCCTTTTGCTGGTTATCAGAATGATAAACTAGACCTTTACTCCTAATCATAATAATTTGTATGTATATTATGCTTTATAGCTTGCACAGCAATTTATATGCATTATCATTTCCTCTTCATAATAATCCTTTGAGGTAGGGGCTATTATGTTACTCTCTCTCTCTCTCTCTCTCTCTCTCTCTCTTGTTCTCTCTCTTCATTTTACTGATGAGAAAATTGAGGCTCAGAGAGGATAAATGACTTCCCCATAATCCCATAATCTTCACTCACATCACTAAACCAAGTGATTTTTATAAAAAAATTGAGGTGGAGAAGGCCAGCCTGATCCTCTGTTCTTGTTTTCCTGATGAGGGAACATTGTGTCCTGTAAAAAGGTTTGGTATGGCCCAGCCTGGACTTCATTATTTTCTTCTATATGGTCCGCTGCTTCGGTGGCATGCTTGGTACATATTCTCCCATCCTCCTGTACTAAGAAGGGTCCTGCCAGGCTCACTATTGGTCCATCACATCAGGTATTCTGCTTCTGGCAATGCTCATATCTGATATTTCAGTGAAAAGAGACCCCCACCATAACATACCTGGACAATTAGGAAAGAGGTACTACTGATCATGGAATGTGTTAATAATTCTCCCCTATGATCATCCTCCACCTTGAAGAATGAGATCTGATTATCTTTTATCTCTGCTGGCAAAACTACAAATGGGATATAAACATGGTCATAAAATCATCCAGCACCTTTTTAAAGAAAGCCAGACCTGCTAGTTCTCTAGCCTACCTCTTTGCTGAGGTTGACATCAAGGCTCTAGTCCTTCCTTCATTAGCTCCAAAGCAATGATTTTCCTATATTTTTTCTGCTAGTTTCTCACTGCAGTTTTCCCATCATTCACCATAGGTCCCTTTACCCAGAGTTAGAATTAGGGATGGTTCTCAGTCTAATATAATTTCCCCAAATGGGCTAATTAATATTCATCTCTATCACACCACTCCTGGGGGTATATGTAAAAACACATAATCTTTCATTATTTCATTGAGCTTCAGTGTTTGTAAGAGGGAGAACTCCCTTACACTTGACATATAATGCAACCAATCTTCAACTTGTAGAGGGCCTGCAAGAGCTGCCCAGGCTGAAAAATAAATCCCCTGCAGGTAACCCAGTCATGAGCCTCTTCACACTTAACTAGCCTAGTCCCTAGACCATTAACTTTCAAATCACCTCTAGACTCAAAGCCTTTCCAGGTTGCTAGGACCTAATTTCTACTTCAGTTGCATAGCCTTCAATCATTCAGTGTCACCTTGAAGCCATGAAACATCAGAAAATGAGGGCATTGTGCTCGATGGTCTCTAAGGTTTGTTCTGGATGTTCTGAAGTCAGCTCATATCATCTTGTGAAAGCTGATTATAAAATTTTTAGTGTGAGCGTTCATTTACACCTTGGAAATAAGCAAACATGGCAATGCATGGCTTGATTTGTTGTTTTCTTGACTGCCTAGACTTGAGAAAAAATGTCAGAAACAGAGATTAAATTTAAAAGTGTGAACTGCATATACTGTTCTTCCCCTCCCCATGCTGGTTGTTAAACATTTACCAGCAGATTCTTAAGTCTAGATAAATGAATTTTATGACTTTATTTCTATGACATAAAAATAACTTTTACATGACAAAATAGGAAAATAATGCTAGTATTTTATGTTTATATTTCTGCTTAACTAATTATAAAAAAACTTTACATTCATCATCACATTGAATTCTCACAGATAGCTTATGAGATATAATATTATTCCCATTTTACAGATGAGTAAACTGAGTCTCTGAGACATGTGGTGTGCAAATATCATAACTGGGACATGAAACCTGATCTTATTGAAAATCTAGTGTTCTTCCTACTACATCAAGCTCTCTCATTGTGATGAAAATGAAAACTAATAATAGCATCCAATAATTCATAGGAGAAAAACAGTAGGAGGGTCAGTAGCAATGTTTACAACCTCAGATGTTCTTCTGACTAGACACTGAGTATGGTTAATAAACTAGTCACAGATTTTTATATGAGAGCTAGGAGGAATTTTAGATGATATCTAATCCCTTTCTAAGTGAACCTGAAATTTTAAGCCAGGAGATAAATAAAAGCTTAAACTATATTTAGTGGAGGGATAGTGTTCATAAATAGAAATAGAAATGGAATGTTGTATCTTGTTCAAAAGAAACATATTAAATTGAAAGGGTCGGAGAATATTACTATATATTATAGTAACATCACAGAAGTTCAGATTTGGAAGAAATGTCAAATGTCAGTTATTATCATCTAGGTCAGGATTGTCCAACCTTACTTTTAAAAGTTTTTATTGAAGCAATAGACAAAATATTTTGATTTGCCATTTTAGTGAGAGCTGTATGGTAGCTCAACTTCAATTATTAAGGCATTTAGTAAACCCATATTTTGGACAGCCCTGATCTAGGCCATAGGATCCCTATGGAAATTAATAAATCTAAGGATGAAAGCATGATGGAAAGCATTTGGGGTGTGTATTTGAAAAAGGAAGTATGACAGAAGTGATATTGTTGGAGAATATACTATAGACCATCCAGCCAGATGGAAAATATAGACATTATTTTCATAATGCCAATCACAAACTCAGAATAGAGGCAAGGTAAAAAGGTTTAACTATAAAATAAATCTATACCTGAACAAAAAATTTCCTATCTGAAGGGAGAAAAATGAGAGAATCAGGGAAAGTGAAATTTCCTTTTTCATGTGTTTTCAAGCTACTTGTATAAATCAGTTATATCTTGCTGATCTATAATACCTCTGGGATTATTGAAGATTAAATTGGGGGTTTGTTTTTTTTAGTCATTTTAGCATGATTCTGTAAAATACCTGTGTTAAGGCTCTCTAATGTATGAAACTTGAAGATGAAAAGAAAAAGACTAATGATAATACTGAAATGTCTTGAAATATTTATTTTAGAAGATGAATAAAATGAGATCTTTTCCAGCTGGTCAAAGACTGCCAGGCAATTCATTAACTGCCAAGCTAAGTCAATCTCAAGGCTCATTATTATAGTAGTACGAAACCTATACAATAGTATTAATGTCATAGAATAAAAATATCTGTTTTTAATGGTTTCATTCCTCTTCTGACCATAGCCAATTCAGTGATGAGGTCATGATTTCCCAATAAGAACAGATCACTCAGATGGATTGGAAGACTTCTTTTCATCATTTTATGTTTTTTTTCCCCTTTGAAAGATCTTTAGGAATTAGATGATGCAGTGGATGGCGCTTTGGGCCTAGGGTCAGGAAAACCCAAGTTCAAATCCAATGGAAGATTCTTATTAGCCATAGAACACTTGGCAAGTCACAGAGCTTGCCTTGGTTTCCTCACCTGCAAAATGGGGGTAATACCTCTCAAAGTTGTGAGGATCAAATGTTTACTAAAGGGTCTGTCACATAGTGTGTGATTGGTAAATTCTTGCTTCTTTACCTTTGATACTGTAGAAGTAACCAAGAATGTTCTTGAAGAAGAATTCAAAGAAGGCCTTATCCTTTAGTTGATTCTGTGCGATGATTCTAATTTAAATCAGGTGATGATATCTGCTTCAACAAATCACTCAATAGATAAAAGTGGGTCATCAGAATTTTATGTATATGTACATATATATTTTATAAATACATATATGTATGCATATGTGTAATATATTTATCATGTTTGAAAAATGAATTGCTAACAGTTTTAAGGGATAATATGGACTTAGGAATATTTTATTAAACAATGAAGTTATAAGATCACATATCTAGGAAGGACCATGGAGAGTGGTTAACTTAATTCACTCATTTTTACAGATAAGGCAACCACATACCAGAGACACTAAACAACTTGCCCTGTGTTTCACAGATAAGTGACTGAGGTAGGACTTGAATCTAGATTCTCTGATTTCATCACACAGTACCAGACTGTTCTCCTGTTATGGCAGAAAAGTCAACTAACTGGCCAGGTAGCTGAATTCCTTCAGTTGCTGGCAGTCACTCTGATTCTGTTAGAGTGACTGACTGGTTGGCTTCCAAAGTTAAACCAGACACCAAGTCATCTTCTCCTCTAAACCATTTTCCCTTTTGAGGGTTCATGTTTGCCCCTTGTCTTGCCCTGCAGGGGTGGTTTCTAACAATGGCAGAAGGATTCACAGATTCCAGCTGCTCAGTGACCTCTTCAGCCTCCTTCTGTATACAGAATGTTTTAGCCTGTATACAGTATGTTTAAGCAGGCCAAGAAGGGACCATGCTCAAATAGAAAAAAAAGATGGGCTGGCAGCCAAAAGGCAAATGTGGGGAATGTGTCTCTGGGCCCCTAGTCAAGGGGACCAAAATGGCCCCTGGTAAAAGATTCACAACAAAAAAGCTGTTCCCTATGAATGAAACTTCATCAGGGTGAAGGCAAATGTGACAATTTTCTTAGACCTTGGTCCACCAGAGCAACCAAGAGGCTGTTTTGGCACCTTTTTTGCCTTTTTTTTTTAAGTCTCTATAAGGGACAGTATATTAAAAAACCAACCAAACAAAAGAGACCTATCATTTGAGACAATGAATACTTGAAGTCTAAGCACCATTCTCTGGGAATATCAATCTAAAAGTTGCCTCAGGTGACTTTTCCTGTAAACTCCAAATCTTATTTCTTCCCAGAGGTTATTGTTAGGATTAGTTAATATTTGTAAAAATGCTTTGAAGGGGAAGGCTACCCTAACCTCCTAACCCCACCCTGACTCTTAAGAAGTTATATAACAGCAGGCTCATGGGGTGGCTTCACCTGTGGCGTTTATCAGCAGATTCTCAAAGCAAAGCTTCCATTGAAGGCAGTAGGCTCCCATGCTTTTGTTTTCGAGAAATTCTTTTACTGGCAAGCAGGAAAAGTGACCACAGCGGGAGTCTGGGGCACAGACTCTCACAGGATAGACTTCTGTTTAGGCTGAGGGAGCAGGAATCCAGCCAAAGATTAAAGGGGGGAGGAAAAAAAAAAGAAAGATTTAAGGCCTTTGGTCAAAGATAAACCCAAGACACTTTCAGAACTAGCTCCAGTGGGGGAACAACAGATGAGTTACAGACCTTTAATTTAGGCAAATGCAAATTTTGATTTCTTTTCAGCTAAGAAATGAAAAATGACTTGAAACTTTACAGCTAGCTTAGTATTGTTTTTCAGAAAATCTTGAAATTCATCCTCTTAAAATAAAAAAAAAAACCCATTCTGAATTAACTAAGGCAGGTGAATAGTACTCCTAATTGAATATGTCAGACAGTAGGACCTGTACTATCTCTATCAAACTTCATATTGGGTTTAGAAAAATATACTTCTTGGGAGGCCTCTATTTTAAATATAGATTTATTTAAATTTAGAATATAAATTATAGAATTTTAGAGGTTGGAAGTGATCAGTATGACAGCTTTAAGGATCAGGAAAGTGATAGATTAAGAGCATGACCTTGATGATCAACTATAATGGGCTTAGTTCTCCTCAGCAGTTTGGTGATTGAGGACAAGTCTAAAAGACTTGTGTTGGAAAATGCCATCCAAATCCAGAGGGGGGAAAAACTATGGAGTATAAATACAGACAAATTTGTTTTATATTTTTTCCTTTTTCTCATTTTTTCCCCTTTAGTTCTGATTTTTCATTTATAACATGACAAATATGGAAATATATTTGCCTGATTGTACATGCATAATCTACTTCAGATTATTTGCTTTCATAGTTAAAATGTAGTACTCAAAAAATTGCATGTAATTGCATGTAATTGAGAAAAATTAAATAATATTCAAAAAAAAGAAAAGGAAAGGCAGTAAAGGAGGATAGAACATGCTTTAAAAAAAGTAGGACATTCAAGGAACTCATTCAACTCAATCCCCTTGTTTTACAGTTGAGAAAATGGTTTAAGTGACTTGCTCAAATGTTCATTTGCAGTCAAATCTAATGGTTATTTACAATGTACCATCCCTTCTCTTATCCCCTTATTTGATGTGTGATTAAATTGGATGCTACTTTGCATTAGAAGGAAACTGAATTACAATGTTTCCTCAGAAAGTCTTCACAACTTAACTATAGGCAAATCACTTAATTGTTTACTCATCTATAAAAAAAGGGATGATACTAACTCATTCAGCTGTTATAAAGAGCCTGTGGCATCCGCATGTAAAGTCATTTGGAAAAAATAAAACAACTTAAGCACTTTATAAAATATTAGCTCTGATTGGTTATTAAGGACCTAGAACACCTCTACCATGGTCCTTTGTATCTTGCCTCATTGTAAAAATATTGTTAAGCATGTAGTAGAAGATGAATGAATAATAATGGACCACTTCATATCTCTATGGGCTATGGCTTGACTTGTGTGATCCTTCCCTAGATCACAGATGTCAAGAGGTCATTTAGTAGAACCTCATCATTTTCTAGATGAGGAAACTGAAGTTCAATGATGAAAATGATTTCCCAAGTATCATATGGAAGTTAGTAATTGAACTAGTTTTGAACTCTGTCTACAAATCTAAAATTTTTCTCAATTTCATCACTATGCCTTTGGCCCTCCCTTTCTTCATTGTCTTGAATCCATAACTACTTGACTGAATTGATTATTTCAACTTTTCTAGGGAGGTGTCATGAAAAAAAGAAATGCTGCTTGGAAATTCTAGCCTTGGAAGCTAGAACTCTCCAATGTGTTGAGAACAATCTAATAAACTACGGTGATACAATGGGCCCAGATTCATCTGCCTGAGTTCAAATATGACCTCAAGTTATTCACTGGCTATGTGATCCTGGGCAAGTCACTGAATCCTATTTGCCCCTGTTTGTCTTTAAAATTGGCTGGAGAAGGAAATGGCAAACCACTCCAGTATCTTTGTCAAGGAAAGAAAAACCCAGATGGGTCTTGAAGAGTCAGGCACAACTGAAACAACTGACAATAATAAAAAAAATTTAAAGATGAATTACATAACCTTAGATAAATTAGATCAGCTTTGAAATTTTTCATTAAAAGTGATTCAACATTCTTCTAGCATGTTTTAAATACTTTTAGACTTATAGAATCTTGGTTAATTTGCCACTTTTCCAAGAATACTTCTGTCTTATAAAGTGTGAGTCACTTAGACATTTTTCTTTTCTTTAGACCAGGGTCCTTGGGAATATTTTTTTTCTTCCTTCACATAGTATACTATATGAATATATGAAGTACAAGACTATCAACTCTCAGGCTATTTACTAGGCTAATGGAGACTGTTCACAAAAACTCTTCCCCAGGCCTGAGTTATGTATAATTCATCCAAGTCCTGAACCTATTCCAAAACAGGCCTTATTGTGTTCACTGTGCATTCCTAAATTACACCTCTTGTATCCCCCTCCCCCTTCCCCCCCCACCCAAGGTTGAGAAAATCCTCATTGCCAGATTCACATTCATATTTCCCTTCTTGTCTCTTCCTCTCTATTGTAGAATTAGATTATTGCCCAATTTACATGACTCTCAAGTTAGCTTGGACAACCATATGTGCAAGGGGCCTCAAAACTTGGGGCTCTTTAAGAACAGGAAATGAACAAAAAGGTCTTTTGCAAACTTTGTTGCTAAAGGAAGGGAATAGCCCTCAATTTTCTCCAACTCTTATTGACTGGATAAGTGTTGCCTATATATTATTCAATATATAAAGTTTGTGAAAGGTAAAAGTAAATTCAAATTCCCAAATTTTTGTATCATCTCTTTCTGGTTTATTCCTTCTCATTTCTTTCACCCCCACCTTTCGCTGTTCTTTACTTCCTCCCCATCCCCCATTCCCCATCATTGTGATAACACCATAGCAAGGACACTGTGTTCTGAGATCATTAGTCAAGAATGTAACCAGACTGCCCTGGAGGGAATTTTCTCTGAGTGGTATGAGCTCTCCTTGGCTTTGGTGGAAATCTGAAACTTAGTAGGCAGATTTCCAGGGATGGCAGGCCTCAGAGACTCCCTTCAACCTCACCTACCCTAGAAAAGTGCATCAAGTCATGGGTTATCTCATGGAAATGTTTCATTGTCCTTAGGGTACTGAAACCCTTGACCGTCTCTTCCCAAATAGGTTGGGGATGACTATCTGGGGTGCCCCTCTTGTCAGAAGAGTAAATGAAAAGATTTGTGGTAGAAACCTAGTAGTAGGATTCTCAAGAAAGTTCTGTAAATAATCATGATGGGGATCTACCTTCTCCAGCAAAGCTTCCAATTTTAGGTTGTTGAAGAAACTGAAAATGCACTTATGGATTTTTGGGAGATGACCAGAGCACCCTGCAAATACAATGCACCCATCCTTAATCCTGAAATTAACTTTGACCCAGGAGACAGGATTTAGCTCTGGATACACCAAAGCCTTCCCAAAAATAGAACAGAAGCAGCAACAATGTGATACTAGTCTAATAGACTGCCCAGGACTTCCCAGGGACGTTGGTTGTTTCACCTACAAAAAGCTAATTCATCACTTCATTCATCAGTTCTACTAAGGTTGCTGTAGTTAGGAATGCTGCCATGTCTAAGTCATCAACAGAGAAATGCCTAAAGTATCTTGGGAATTGGGAGAACCTTGGTGCTGGTTCATTACTAGCCTGAGACCGTATCTGATGATCTGACATGCCAAGGGCAGCATTCTCAACCCTTGCCAATTCTGCTTTTAAGCACATGCTGAATCTTTTAAATTTCCCTTTTTAAATTATTTTTAAGTTAAAAAAACACACCATTTAATTTTCCATGCCTACTATAGGGGTTAAAGTTAAGATGGAAGTCATGTATGCTATGGAGACAAGGGGGAATATGGGATGATGGAATTTCAGAAAACAATGATTTAGTGGAATCTAAGGGTAGAGATACTAACTCAGACATGAAGGGGGTAGATGATGCCTTTCATTTCATTGTCCACATGGGCAAACTGGGGAAGGGAGAAGCTGATGACTTAATTAATTGTTAAGGTAGGGTCAAGGAATAAGACTGAGACCTGGTTATCTTGGACCAGGTAAATGCTCCATTCAACCCATAGTCTCCCTTTCTTATTATCTAAATATTATTTTGTCTTTGACTTCTCATGTTTAATTTGACTGACCTCTTACTTCAGATCTAGCATTTTTCTCCATCTCATTAGTATAATAGAAAGAATGATGGATTTCAAAACAGAAGACTACCTCTGTGACTTTGTGTGATCTTGGGCAAGTGACTTCAATTGCATCCACCTCTCTTTAGATGAACTTAGAGATCATCTAGAGAACTAGAACCTTTCTAGTTCTAAATCAAGAATCCTATCTAATATCTATATCCTGAAAGCATGATAAATAATATTGTTTATAGGGTTTTTTTCATTCTGTCAGGTGTATTTTTCTAATTATCCTAATACTAAAGACAGAGAAGTGATGTCACTGATGTATTTATGAGTGGGCAACTTCTTTTCCATGTTACAAAACAATGAGGACATGACCAGGAAGCATCATGATGGAATTTGGGTATGTATAATGTCTATGAATTTGGTGACATGTTTGAACCAGGGCCATGGAATTATTAAATTTACTCCACATGTTGAAATTGAAACTGTAACTCAAGTGTCCTTTACAGTCAGAGACCATCTCCTTCCCATATTTCTAAAACTTGGGAAATGACATGATTCACTTTAATTCTAGAAACTAAGATGCATATCAAGTGAGTCAAAAATCTAGAATTATTCTTTGTTTAAAAATGATAAAATCAACATGAGTAAACTAAGACCCAGGAAGGGTATGGTCATTTGTTCTTCTGCTTCAGGCTTGTACTCAAGGGGAGTACAAGGGGAGGCCTTGCAGGACTTGGAGGAAGTTTCTAGGATCCCTTCGATGTAGCTGAAGAAATTTAAAAAGTTGACCTAAACTTATATCCATCATAATATGTTGGACTATTGAACTAAAGGATCTAAGGTACAGAAGGAACCTCTTGTTACCTTATACACCTCATCCTTCTTTCTGGTCATTCTTTCTTCTCCTTACATCCTCCTTGCATGCTACAATCTTAATTCTTTTTACTATACCCTACAAACCTGATATTTTAGGAAGGATTCTATTGGAATCTCCACCCACCCCCAACTCTATCACTCCCCTTTCACTGGATGGCTTCTTCTAGAACCTCCATTTTAAGGAAGATACCTAGATCAGCCATGTCTCATTCATTCCCAGGCTGCATTCCACTCTAGATATATTTTGCTCTTGTTCCTCCCCCAGGTTACCTTCATCATCATCCTTATTTTCTGCTTACAAGTGCTGTCTTCCTCCATTAGAATGTAAGTTCCTTGGGGACAGGAACTGTTTTTCTGCTTGAATCTGTAGTCCCAGTATTTCACACAGTATCTGGTACATAAGTAAGCATTACTATTTGTTAATTGATCAACTTCTTTCAGAAATCACTTCCATATCCTTTGCAAGGCCAACGTCATAACAAAGGAGATTGATTTTTTAAAATTTCATAATATATAGATATTTCTAAAACCTTGTATGTGAAAAATGATTGTAGTAACTATGACTGTTTTACTGTCTATTGTTGAGTTGTTTCAGTCATGTACAAGTCTTCATGATCCTGTTTGAGGTTTTCTTCACAAAGATATTGGAGTTGTTTGCTGTTTCCTTCTCCGGCTCATTTTAAAGATGAAGAAACTGAGGCTAACAGGGTGAAATAACTGACCCAGTGTTCTACTCACTGTGCCACACCCACCCTCCCTATTAGGGATGAATCCATCATAATTGTTTTTATATCTTGAGACTCAGTAATTTACTTATCCACTGTACCCAATTTTCAAATTATAGAGAATGCAAGTATTTTCCTGTTGCATTTCCTTTTTTTAAATTTTTTTTTTAGGTTTTTGCAAGGCAATGGGATTAAATGGCTTGCCCAAGGCCACACAGCTAGGTAATTATTAAGTATCTGAGGCAGAGTTGAACTCAGGTACTCCTGACTCCAGGGCCAGTGCTCTATCCACTGTACCACCTAGCCACCCCTACATTTCCTTTTTTGACAGGAGGTGTTTTTTTTTTTTGCAAGGCAATGGGGTTAAGTGGCTTGCCCAAGGCCACACAGCTAGGTAATTATTAAGTGTCTGAGACCAGATTTGAACCCAGGTACTACTGACTCCAGGGCTGGTGCTTTATCCACTGTACCACCTAGCTTCCCCTACAGAAAAATATTTAAACTTGACTTTGAGAAATGTGATTGTTAAAAATCTGACTATAGTTGTGAACAAATTGAAAAGTTAAGGTCAAGATAAGAGTGCAGTTACAGGATTAAGATCTGATAGAAAGATAATACCCCAAAAGTAGTCATTTGTAAGGCTCTGAACACTTGGAGGGAGGTACAATGTACTTGACCTTGTTCTAATATATACATATATACATATATAAAACTTTTTACTTAGATGAAGCCATAGGTGGCATGCTTGTCTAATTTTCAGATGACATGAATCTGGGAAAAAAAGTTAATAAATTTCATGACAGAATGAGATGTGAAATATAATAGAATTTAATAGAACCATACATGGATTCTAAAAATCAGCTTTGCAATTAGACATTGAAGAAGGTGTGATTAATAAAACAGATAATATTGGGGGGATATTTGAAAATTTTTATTGCATTTGGAAAGATTCATGAACAGAATATGGCAGCTTATAAAAGCTAATATGATTTTAGTCTATATTGAGAGAATCATAATGTCTAGAATAGGGAAGGGGGTTATGTTAATATACTTTAGTCATATCATATTTATAGTATCGTGTTCAGCTTTGGACATTGCATATAAGGACATCACACTTTAAAAAGTTGTAGTACAATCAGAGGAGAGTCACTGAGATACTGAGGTGAGTGAAGGCTATGCAATAAGATTGAAGGAAAGAGGATATGTAACTTGGAATTAAAAAATATGGAGGGCCTATGGTGTCTGATTTCAAGTATTTAAAGGCCCATCATATGGAAAATATAATTTAGAATTATTCTCCTTGTCCCCTTTAGATTAGAACCAGAGCAATTAGCAGAAGATCAATAAACTAATGAATCAATAAACTTTATCTAGTGCTTACCATGTACCTTTAAGCACTATACTAAGTGCTGGGAGAGTTACAAAAAAAGAAGTAAAAGACAGTCTTGACCTCAAGAAGTTTAAAATCTAATAAGGGAGAGATCATTCAAAAAAATGGACAGACAAGTTATATACAGGATAAAGAGGAAACAATTAACAGAAGGAAGACACTACATTAAGACAGTTGGGGAAGGCTTCCAATAAAAGATGCAGTTGTCTTTGGGGTTTAAGGAAAATTAGGGAAGTCAATAGTTAGAGCATTCCAGTCTTTGAGGACAGCTAGAAAGAATACTGAAAGCAGGGATGGAGTGTCATATTCATTTAATAATCTGGATCCCAGTGTCACTAGAACAAGGAATATATGTTCAGGAGTAAGGTGTAAGGATATTAGAAAGGTAAGAGGGGACTAGGTTATGATGGGTTTTGAATGCCAAGCATTTTTGTATATGATTATGGAATCAATGGGGAGCCACTGAAGTTTATTGAGTAGGGATGACATGGTTAGACATGTGTATTAGAAAAATCACTGAATGGAGGATGGGTTGGAGAGGGAAGGTACTGTTGTTATAATTTGTCCTTCCTCCTCTAAAAAGGATAAGACATCAGGTTGGTGATACTTGAGGCAAACTCACCAGCAGGTTATTAGAATAGTCTAGGCATTTGAATATGAGCAATTAGAGGGCACAATAGCTGCTAGACCTGGAGTCAGGAAGATTCATTTTCTAAGTTCAAATTTGACCTCAAGACACTCACTGGCTATGTCATCCTGGGCAAATCACTGAACCCTGTTTGCCTTAGTTTCCTCATTTGTCAAATCAACTGGAGAAGGAATGGCAAACCACTCCAGTATCTTTAACAAGAAAACCTCAAACAGGATCATAAAGACTTGGACATGACTAAAACAACTCAACAATAGCCAGCAAAACAGTCATAGTTACTACAATCATTTTTCACATGATGTGGCTTTCAGCAACCTGGCATCCTTTGAACCTTCTAGATAATACAATGACCTCCCTAAAGTAGGAGGACCAGATTTGTCTTTGATTCTTTGATAATCTCATTAGTTAGGGTACTCCATCTAACTTTAAAATTTGCCATCTTATTCATCTTCTTATTCCATGTAATTCTTGCACATCTTTCTATAAATCACATAAAGAGGATTTATTCCAATGCATGGGGGTCATATTTGAGTTCTTTTTAATATTTTTGGATTACCTTTGTAACATTCATACACACACATATATAAACATACATACATTTGTGTATATGTATAAATATTGGAGTTTGGTTAATAGAATCAGAAAAATTACCAGAGACATTTTCCATTTTCATTACCTTTGTCTCCCACCTACTCAAGGTCACAAAAATCTATTCTCCGCCCCCCCCCCCAAGTGTTACAAAATTAAATTATAGAAGTTGCCTATTGCTTCTAGATTTTTTTGGAGGAAAAGGAAATAAAGGAATATGTTATGTAACACATTATGATAGAGGGAAATAGCAAACTGTCTCCTAGGTTGCCCTACTAAACGACTCTTTAGAATAATATTTTCAAATAATTGAAGGAAATGCTAAATTTTAGTTAGTGAAAAATAAAGATGTAATTTTCCCCCTCACCCAAATTCATGGATCCCTGAAATTTTATGCTGTCTCCAAGATAAGAATTTCTTATCTAGTCCAACCCATTTATTTCACAGATGAGGAAAATGAGTCCCAGGGAGTTTAAGTGACTTACCCAATGTCACACAGGTAATAAGCCACAGAAGCAAGATTTGCACCTGGTCTTTTTACTTCAGTCACTTACTGCCTTTTTTTCCCTCAACTATAGCATATTTCTAACTCTAGACTCCTATTTATTGGGTATTTCTAGAAACAGACTAAAAATGTACAAATAAAGGACTATATTTTGGCATAGTAAGGCAGGATGTAGTTCCTCCCATGGAATTTGGAAATAGAAGGCCCCTCTAAGTTACAAAAATTTCCAAGACTCCTTCCAATTTGGAGTTATGATTGTGGCTCCCCCTTCCCTCTCCCAGGACTTCCCTCCTCTTAAGAGTCCATTATAAAAGAAAGGCAAATTGTAAACAACAGCTCTTCAGTTCCAACTTTTCAAGATCTTGGTAGAGATTTATAGCCTATTCTCTTCAGAGTGCCCCCCTTTCCTTCCTTTTCTAACTTTCTTCCTCCCCACTCCTTGCCACCATTGATGTGGAAGGCTCTTATCTACACTTTTCTTTAAAAAAATTACTCCAATCACCGAGAATAATTTCCATAAATGATTAAAAACTGGTTTTGAGACACAGCAATAAATTTTTTTTTACTGTCCTTTGTAGTAGCGACTTTGGCATTTCCTTTATTATTGATATGTCTGGAGGCTACAAAGAACCTTTTGTATAACCCACCTTCAATAAACTGATGTGTACCACATGGAAGGTTCGCTTATTTTTGACACAACAGCATTTAACTTATTTCAGAGTGATGTGGTGGATTAAGATGGCAATTCTCTCCTCCCACCTGCACCCTACTCCCCCCCCCCCCATTTAAATATCTGCCTATGGAAGCTAAATATGGAACCAGGAAATCCCCTAGATTTTCCCCATTATGTTTCAAAAGTAAAATCTAATGGGACATCATCAAAGTAGCTAGAGTTGGTAAACTTTTGTGTTGAGGTTCTTAAAAGATAATTGAGTACATTCAAGAGGAAATAGTAAGAAAGAATACTTTTGTAGTAAATTGCCACATCTTTTGAGACTATGAGCTTTCTCTCCTCTCATTTAATCTCAAATACAATTGACATCCTACCCACACTCTCTCTTCCAGTGGTTCTCCTGTCTATGGCCAACCCTTCTACATGTTCTCTTCATCCTATTCCCCTCCTGTCCCCCTACCTGTAGATCATTATTTTTATCATTTCCTCCCATCCCTCATCTTCAGCTTTTCCCTATCTACTATTTTTTTTTTACTATTTAGCTTAAACATACAAAAGTTTCTTCCATACTTAAAAAAAAAAACTAAAAAAAAGCTTGTCTAGACCTTATCCCCCCAAAGGTACATTTACAAGTCTGAACGACTCATCTTCATGAGTTCAAATCAGACACTTAATAGCTGTAGGCTGATTCTATTCCAGTAAGATTTACTTGGATGATGGTGGTAGAAATGGAAAGGAGAGGAAGGATGAAGTAGAATTAATAATGCTTGATAATTGATAGAATGTTTAATTTAGAAAGGGAAAAATGACAA
Organism: Macrotis lagotis; assembly: GCF_037893015.1. Classification (NCBI taxonomy): domain Eukaryota; kingdom Metazoa; phylum Chordata; class Mammalia; order Peramelemorphia; family Peramelidae; genus Macrotis; species Macrotis lagotis. The sequence continues at coordinate 520,534,161 of NC_133666.1, read as the reverse complement.
AGTTTCAAGCTTGGTGACTTAGGGTTATATAACTGAATCAACTAGCCCTGAAAATGGAGGTGCTAGAGCACTGAATCCATATCTAGCTGTTGCTGACAATGAGCAGAAAAAACAAGAACAGTCTCATATTATTGTAGAATGGGTGCTGTGTGTGGAAGGAAGGTGCTGAGTCCTGAGGGGCTATGACTAATAGGACTGTGGGTCTGGAAGTCTAAGGTATTTTGGTAAGTGAAAAATAAAGATAGGTCTGCAAGTCTAAGGTATGATGTAGTTCTTGGTAGTAGTAGTAGTAGTAGCAAATATTCAAATGAGAACATTGAAGGCCAAAGTAAAGAAGGATTCTAGGTGAACAGCAGTTGAACAGCAGTTAGTACTGAGAGATAGGCATGTGCCAGTCTAAAGGGATGGTCAGTGGCCTCTGTTGCCCTGATCAAAAGGGAATTAGGTTAGTGACAGAGATGGACACTGTGAGGTGTCCAGAATGGTAATGTTACCGATCCTTCAGAAGCTGGTAGAAGCAAAAGTTCTCTTTTCTTTGTGAAGGACAGGGCCACACTGGAATGAATTCACCCAGAGAGAGGGGCTACTTTACAGAAGTATCTAGTGAACTTGAGCTCTGGGGAATGTACTGGCAGGGAGCAACATAGTGCCATAAGATGCCATAAGTGGCAAGTTGCATTGTCCAATTGTTTAAAGGTCTGAAAGGAAAGATTGTCCATTGAGAGGCAAGCTAAATAAGCCCTATGGCACTCCAGTTGCTGCTGAAATGTGGTAGTACCTCATTTGGTCTTATGCCCAAAAAACATACTGGTGCTTTGGTGCTGAGGTGCCTTGCTGAAATGGGAGGGGAAAAAAAATCATTTCAAGGGCTAGAGACTCCCATAGCACCAATTGAGGCAAGTAAATAAGTCTTGATTCCTATCAACCCAGGCCATTGGGTGAAATAGTTCTGGTAAAGGCAAAGGTGAAGGATGCCTTTGCACAACACTCCCCTCACTATAATAAACATAATCATGCAAGTCCTGTCAGATATATTACAATGTGATCCTCTTCAGTTACTAAGGACAAACATCATCACATAGCCAATTTTTACCTGAGGAAATATCTATATTCAGGAACTTCTGATTCTAATTCAGCTCTCTAATCATTATTAAGTGAGTTCTGTCATGCAAAATGTATATAAACTAAAATAAATAGAAGCTTATTGGCAGTATTGGTGGTGGAAGCACAAGAAATTGAGGGGAATCAATAAAGGCTTTCATGAAGAAATAATGCTTGATTTGAGGTTTGAAAAACATAAATAATTATAAGAGAAAAGAGTGTGCATTCTAGGTCATAAAATAACCTATATAGAACTGCAAGAATGTTAAGTTTGGAACATCATTAGACTGCAGAAAGAGGGGTGATATATAATGAAGCTAGAAAAATAGGATGAAGCCCAGTTGTGAAGGGTTTTAGTTGCCAAAGAGAGAAATTCATAGTGGATTCAAAAGGTATCAGAAAGTCAATTAGTATTATTGAGTAGTGGAGTGATATGATCAGACCTGAGATCTTAGAAAAGTATCTTGGCAATTGTATGTAGAATGAACTGGAGTGGGAAAACACTTAAGGGAAGGAAATAAGGTTGTTGGCATATTTCAGACATGAACTTATGAAACTTTAATCTAAAGTGGTGAATGTGTTACTTGAGATAGAAGTATGCATATAAGAGATAACATAGAAGGGAAATGACAAAAATTAGTAACTGACTGAATATGAGGGGTGAGTGAGAGTGAAGAGTGGAAGATAACACAATCTGGGTGTCATCTGGAATCTGGGTGATGGGGAATATACAACTGGCAAGCACAGAAGAGAAAAAGATTTAAGGGGAAAATCACAAATTTTATTTGGCATATGCTGAATTTGCAATATTCACACTGAAATCCTTAACAAGCAGTTGGTGATGTGAAACTGAAGCTCACAAGAGACACTAAGACTGGACATAGAGATTGGAGATTACTCTAAATTGAGATGATAATTAGATTCACATGAGTTGATAAAGGCACCAAGCAAGAAGGTATAGAGAAAGAAGAGAAGGGAGGACAGGGAATAGAGCCTTGCAGGAGGGGGAGGTTAGGAGGAGAAATCCAAAGTTTCTTGGCATGATATGTTGTAATGATCCAACAAAATTAGCCTGAAAAGGAACATTCAGATAGGTAGAAAGCTATTCAAGAGTGATCAATGTTATAAAAATCCATAGAAGAGAGTATCTACAATAGAGGTCTTCTGTTTGTTATGGTCCCCTGTTTGGAAGTTTGGTGACTCCTAGCTACCCTTTCTCAGAAGAGTGTTTTCAATGCATAAAATAAAAATACAGTATTATAAAGTAAACCAAAGCACTTCTTAGGTGCCAGAAACAGTATTAAATATTAAAGTTACAAAGAAAGTCAAAAACATGGTCCCTGTCCTTAAGAAGCTCACATTCTAATGGGAGAAATAGCATGCAAACAACGAAATACTTATATGTTACAAAGTATAAATCGGAAGTATTCTTAAAGAGAAAGATGCTAGGAGAGAGAGAGAGAGAGAGAGAGAGAGAGAGAGAGAGAGAGAGAGAGAGAGAGAGAGATTGTGAGCGAGCATAAGGGGGTATTTAACTGAATAAGAGATTGGAGTGAGGAGGGAGAGCATTCCTGTAATTGCTGATAGCTTTTATTTCTTCATTTGAGATTTATATCTTTTGATCATTTTTCTGTTGGGGTAATGGTTTTTATTCTCATGTAAATGTATAAATTCTTTATCTTGAATATTAGACCTTTATCAGAGAAATTTTGGGGGAAGATCTTTTTCCCCAACAAATTTTTTCCCTTATTTTAACTATATTTATTTTGCTGAAACTTTTCAATTTTGTATTATAGAAATTGTCCAACTTACTTATTATAATTTCTATCCTTTTGCTGTAAAAAGTATCCATAGTTGTAAAGAGTATCTTTCTTCTTCCTTTGTCTTCTATTTTTAGATGAACTTTTATATTTAGCTTGTGTAATCACTTGAGTTTATTATGTTATACTATATAACCTTATTTTTATCAGTATGTTGTCTAGTTCTTCCAATAGTTTTTGTAAAGTAGGAAGTGTTTGTTCTAGTAGCTGGTGCCCTTGGATTTATTACACACAACATTTGATTACTTCTGGTTCTTGTTCCCCTACCTTATTATTAATGAACTTTTATAATTTTTAATAATTTCTAAATTGTGAAAATTATTTTTGCTTATAATATAATTTTGTATCAATGCCCCTAGATCCTTTGTTTTTTCTTACTTTTATAATTTACTTCCCTACAAATTAATTTATTAATTTATTAAATTAATCTATTTTTATGGCATAGATGAAGTCTTATTCTATTTTATTTCATTAAAGAAAATCTAGAAAAGGAAATTAATATATCAAGGAAGAAATGAGAATAACGGAAAGAACTTACTTTTCTCATAATTTGAATATACCAGGAGAAGAAGATACACCAAAGAGGTAGAGGTAGAGCTGCTGCCATCTTAGTAATCTTACTCTTATTTAAACTGAGAGGTGGAATATTCCACACATATTCATGATCAAACAGTTTATTACATAAATATATTAAAATCATTAAGGAAAAATAGGCATAGACAAAGAAAAGGAAGAATGGGAATTAAGAGAGAGTAAATTAAGAAAGGGAATAGTCAAAAGCAAAACAAACTTCATGAGAAATAGGTCATAATAGGTAAATCAAAAGGAGAGAAAGGGTAAATCCACAAATTTGGTGGAGAAGAAAGATTAAGAAAAGAGGAGAAAATGACTTCAATTATAAATGTTAGCCCCAATTCCTTTCTTTCAGTACAAGGAGATAAAATATTACAATAGTAAATGAGGAAAACAAAAGCAAACTAATCATTACAACTATGAAAGTGAATGGGGGAAATTATCCATAAAATTAAAAGATGGTAGTAGAATAGATTAGAAAGAAGAAAATAGTTCATAATTTGTCTTCAACAAAAGCATGACATTTATAATAAGTACATATGAAGTATTAAGTATTACATAGTTAAGATTGGGAGTAGAATAGAAACCACTATACCTCAAATGAATTTGAAAAAAATATGACTAGCAATCTCAGATAAGGCAAAAAAAAGATATGGTTAAATATAATAATCAGAGAATTTATGTTATGCTTAAAGATACCAAATTGACAATGAAGTAGTAGAAATAGAATCAATAGAAGTAATATCAAATATATCTAAGTCATCTTATTACATACCTAAAGGAAAAGATAGTTGGCCTTGGGAGAAAAAATATCAAACAATAATTATTAGACAAATTAATGTGCCTACTTTTATTTTATTAAAATTTAACAAAATTTTAAACACGATAGAAATTAAGAGTTCTGAAAAATGTTAGTAAAGTGATTTCTGGTGACTACTGGATGTGAATTATAATGAATGTATATTCATTTTCACATTCTTCCACTTTATACATCTTTATACAAATCAACCATGTACCTCAGCTTAAAAAGTACTCATAAACAAAGGCCAAAAATGGGCCTCCAATCCCAGTTACCATCCTCCTAAGTTTATCCTTTTGCCCCAGGACAAAAACTCTTTTCTCTTCATCTAATTTCACTTAGAATTCGTATTGCACTATTTCCTTTGCTCCTATTCCACAAAGAGAATGTTTTTGCCAAGGCAAAACTCTCCATCCAAACTCTTTATTCTTCCCCTCAAGTTTTCTTTAGCAGGTTGCTCCCTACTATTAGTTCCATTCCCTCTAATCTTCAATTTCTCCTTATTTCCTGGTTCCACCATATCTCCTTTCCACTTAAAAAGCACACCCATATCTCCTTCATTTAAAAAAATTCTCTAAGCATTTCAGGTAGTTATCATCTTATATCTTGCTACACCTCAGCTAAACTCCTTGGAAAAAACCAATTACATTAGGTCTCTTAGTTTCTTCTCTTTCTCATTTCTGTACCCTCTGCAATTCCTCATCTGACTTTGTAAGTCAATTGGAACTTCTCTTTCCAAAGTTTTTAATGTTTTCTTAATTTCTAAATCTAATGGCATTTCCTCATACTCCATAATTCTTGACCTCTGTTCAGTCTTTGACACTGGTGATTACCCTATCTTCCTAAATATTCTCTTCCCTCTAGGTTTTCAGAATACTATTCTCTATTGGCTCTTTTCCTGAGTCAGTGGAGTAGATAGAGCACTGGACCTGGAGTAAGGGTGATCTGAGTTCAAATCCAACTTCAGATACTGTGTGACTCTGGACTTGTCCTTTAACTTTGATTTGCCTCAAGTGTAAAATGGAGATGATAATAGTACCTATTTCACAGGGTTGTTGTGAGGATCAAATGAGATAATATTTGTAAAGTACTTAGCACAGTTATCTGTCACATGGTAGGAACTATGTAAATGCTAACTTATTTCTTCTTTCCCTCTTTGTCTGATTGGTTTCCTTCATTCTCCTGTATTGTGTCTTTGACCAAGTCATGACCATTAGCCATGGGTATCCTCCAAGTTCTGTCCTAGACTTGGCCAGGAGTTTAAGCCATAGGGATAAATCTAGGCACATGAGTGAGCAATTATCTGTTCAGAGGTGATAACTGAAGATATGAAAATGGATGGAACCAGTGAAGTGGAAAATAGAGAGATAGAAGGGAACAAAGAAACCTTAGAGAAGTCACTTAAGAAATGAATAGAGGAAAGGGGAAAAAAAAAGAGGATATATTATATAAACCGGGGGGAAGGAAATATTTATTGATTTGTCCACTTAATCAAACATTTATTAATAATGATATTTATTAAATGTCTACTATGTTTTAGGAACTGTTTGAGGAGCTGGATATTTAGAAACAAAAGTGAAACAGTCATAGATAGAATTCAAGGAACTCACAGTGATCACAAACTATGAACAAAATCTAGTAATTGAAGATCACTACATCTTTTTTTTGGCACTTTAATTCCCTTCTCTGTAAAGTTGAGGATGTTGAACTTGATGGTTTCCAAGGTCTTTTCTAACACTGAAGTAATGGTCCTGTTATCTGCCCAAACCTTCACACAAACATTGAGTGCCCCCTTGTCAGACGTGTAGAAGCCATTCTGTTTAGATAGAGGGATGAAACTAGATGGCTTCCGAAGTCCCTTCCTGTTCTGAAATTCTGTGATGCTGTGGGACGCAGAATATCAAAGAACAGCTGGTTAACAGCAACAAGTGCCACAAAAAGGTCAAGGAAATGGATGACTGAGAATAATTCACTGGCTTTAGCGATTAGGAAGTCATTGGTGACCTTGGAGAGAGTACTTTTAGTCTAACTATGAGGGAAGAAGCTAGTTTGCAAGAGGTTGAGAAATGAGTGGGTGGAAAGGAAGTAGAATGAGGGAGTAGTGATGACTTTTTCTAGATTTTTGGCTGTAAATTGGAGAAAAAGATATAGGATTGTACTTTGAACTAGTAGTGGGATTTGCTGTTCTGTTTTATTTTAAAATGAGTTTTACTGATGCCTTGTTTTAATATCACAGCAGTTCCTTGATATTCTGTCTCTTACTACTATCCCAATATACACATATTAAACATTCTTTTGTCACAAAGAATTAAGCAGAAGCCATCCACTAAAGCAGTGAAGTTTTGATTCTTTTTATGGACTATGGGAAGGCTCTTGTAATTTATTTTCTTAGCCTGTTGCTGCAGTATTGATCCATTTATTCAGTGCCCTCCAGAGATGGTTAAAGAAGTGAAGGCTAAGATCAATTTAGGAGAATGTAAAACTTCAACTTCTCAAGAAAAATATTGGGAAATGATTCAGCTCCAGTCCTCAAATTGGATGACTGAGTAGCATGGCTTAGACCCTGGAGAAATGGAAGCAGTTCACTTTTCTCTAGATCCTGTGACATTTTTTTTTCATGTTTTAAGCACTTATTGCCAGACAAGGAATTGGGACAGAGTATATAAACTTCTACATTGCTAGGTCATAATTTCCATAATGCAAAGTTGATGTCATTGTTTTTCTCTCTTCACATGAGTCTTGTCTCATTTGTCTTTTTCAAAATCCTCTACCACCCTAATTAACATGGTATTTATTTCTTCTAAATGACCTCTTGGGTTATTATGATGGAACAGAATAAGAGCTGTGGAGCTGATACCTTTTCCCCAATTATCCTTTATGATACTTGCCTTTTCAATTCAGTTAATCAGGATTTCTTGGTAATTCTGAAATTATTGGTAGCACTAGATAGTCTTCAATGGTAGCCTTTAGATCTCTTTTTAAGAAAAGAATATAATTCAATATAGGGCCTCAAACCCTTGGGCGTCCTCTATTCTTGCTTTCCTCATTAAGGGATCTTAGATTATACCCTCCTCTCTCCAGTGATGAAAACACAGAAAAATATATGTACAAAACACAACCAGCCTTCAAAACATCTGGAATGTTTCCACACAATATTTTCACAGAGCTGTTGGATCAGGACCAATGTACCCTGCTTTTATAGTCTTGATTTTGCTGCACGTCCCAGAGCTCTTCCATGGGAGAAAGGTTCCACTCCTGGTCTCCAAAGTCACACTTTAAACCAGTCTCTTGATAGGTAGATCCTCAGGAATGGGAGCATCTTACTTTTTTTAGCTGTCCATTAGTTGTCCATACCCTGTATATGTGATCCCCAAGCTTCTTTTTTTGAAAGGTAACCTCTAATTGCAGCTGCATGGCCCTTCAGCACATACCTACCAAGTCACCCTTTCCCTCCTTCTCTTCATCTTATTTAGGGTGTGTCTTCTCTTGGAAGCAGGATGGCAATGTCTGTGTTATGTCATCATCCTGGCCAGTGGCCCCATAGACCTCCTGGGTGACAGCTGCCTCTCTGGTTTCTCTTTCCAGTTTGTTCAGACTAGGATAATCTCTGTAGTGTTTCACCAAAGCTCAGCAAAGATCATACTCCAAAAATCCCTATACTTTTAGAAAAGTCCCCAGATCTAAATCATCTCTTCATTATTATTTTGGCTGTCCCAGTTTGAAACTTAATGTGTCCATCATGAAATACTATAGACTCTCAAGGTCTGGTAATTGTTTCTTAGCTGGGTTTGATTAGGTCAATGCCCAGAGGTGAAGGAGATGCCGTCTGTCAGCTATCTCTGTAGCCAGTCCAACTGGCCTTTTCTTGAGTTATTCAGGTCAGGAACTTAGGCAGCATGAGAAACTCTATAGTTTCTACTAAGGTTCTACTAAGAACCCTAGAGTTAGTTCTGACACCACTTGAAGGAACTTTGCAAAGTCTGTTTGATATACAGTTGCCAATTTAATTCAATGACTGGTCTGAGATTCCCTGATCTATAGAAAATGAGATACAAGTGACTATTAAAAAAAGATCAACCACCTACTTGGAGCCAATAAGCTTGCTCTTCTCTGCCTTCATCAGCTCCAAACAGGTTTTCACGCATACAAAGTAGATTATAATTCCATGTAGAAACATGGATTTAGCAGATTTAGACTATTACTGATATCCCTTGAAAAAAGAGTTAAGTACTCAGATATATCTCCAAATAGATTTTACATATATTTATTGGACTATATATTCCCAGATTATTTGCCAGGTTAGTATTAGTAATTAATTTGTGGATCCATTCAACAAATTTCTATTAAGTATATACTAATGAGCTTTTTAATAAAAGGTATACTTTATTAAATTGCTTTGTGTAGTATTGGGAGAGATACAAAATATAATATATAATTATATATACATAATCTAAAATATAACATATTATAACATAGAATAATAATTCTACATAAAAGATCCCCAACATTTTACTGTATGTGTATGTTTGCTTATATAAAATAATATTTCCCAAGTATCTCCATTTTCTTTAAATTTTAATTTTTTTTCCTCTTCAAGGGACAATTCTAGTTTCTTTTCCCTATTTTGGATGATTGACATTTTTGACACTTGGGGAATATTGTTTTTATTCCTGTTCAAGCCCAACAAAAATGTACTTTTTAAAAAATTCTCCCTTTTCAACAAATGATACTAGCAATTGATGTCAATGATAAAGTTATAAAATTGTAAATAAACAGATCCATCACAGACTCATAGATTCTCCTAGTTGAAAAGAATTGAGAGATCATTTATTACAAAGGCGCCAAACATACAGTCCACAGTGACTTACAGCCTAACAAGTGCAGCTTAAATTAGGTTAAAATGTAGTTGTGAAATATTAAACAAAATAAATAAAAATATGATAAAAGATAAGTTATATTAGTGTGATTTTTTTTGAAGTCAATATGTAATCCTCAGGGATACTTATGTATGGTTTAGTGGTCCCCATTTTTATTTGATTTGACACAACTGATCTAATCCAAGAAACTACCCCACTCAAGAATGCATTTACAATGTTCATCTTATATTCCAGGATAAGGAAAAATATATTAATTACTACATGAAGTAGTTCATTTCCTTATCCAGAAACTCCAATGGTAATAAGGATATGCTCTTCCCCCTTCCCTTTGGTCTTGCTTCTCACCAGAGTTCTGTAGGACAAATCTAAATACTTTTCTACATAACAACCCTTAATGTGGTTGAATTTTTAAAGATGATTCTTAATTATATCCTACTAATCTTTTATTATATTTCACTTTTTGACCCAATTTATCACTAGAGTTGAAAATTTTAACTGTGGTACTTTGAAGAAAGTGATGGTTTGGTAGTCAGAGAATCTGGGTTTGAATGCTATCTCTGCCATTTCTTATGTGTGTGACTTCTGACAATCACTCTGGGTCTCAGTATCCTCATTTGTGAAATGAAAGAGCTGGACTAGATGACCCCTAAACACAAGGTTCCTAAGGTTCTAAGAATTCTCAGGTGGATATGTGGGAGAGGGAAAGAAGTCTGTATAAATCAATATATTTGTAGATAAATGGAAAGATGTTTGATTCTTTCAGTGACTTTTTGAGGAACAAATTTTCCACTTAAGTGGAAATTTTTTCTTTGGTCCTGGACAGAATATTTTCAAGTTTTGAATCCAATGAAATCTGTTTCCTTTGATGATTCAAGAAATATGCTTGAAGCACACTTGTGTATAATGGTAGGCATTGGGGAAAATACTTTTAATTTAAAAGACAAGTTCTGCCTTTTGTGGAGCTTATAGCCCAGTAAAAGGGATAAGGCACAAAACAAAACTACAGTATACAATTCTTCATGATTAACTCCATGAAGGGGTGAAAAACAAAGCGGGGGGTGATACCAGGTACAAAGGGAAAAGTCAAAGCCAAGGCATCATGAAGTAGATGTGATCAGGTTTAACAGACAAAGAGGGGGCATCTCTTAAGCATAGGATAAAAGGAATAAGATTTATAATATTTTGTTTATTATACTATATGGTATGATAAAATATATAATATATAATATTTATGAATATAACATAAATATGTAATATGTATATACATATATGTATGTGTGTATGTATGTGTGTATATGTAGAAATATAGATTTAGAGGTGGAAGGAACTCATTGAGTCCAACCCCCATCCTTTTAAAAATGAAGAAATTGAACCAGTCATTTGCCCAGTTTCATATTACCTAGTATATACCTGAGATGGATTTTAACCCAGGACTTCCTGATGCAGGTCCAGCATTTTTTTCCTACAGTACCACAAACTTCTGTCCCTACAGAGAACTTCAGGAGTAAAATCTTGGGAATTAGAGAAAAACAAGGTGTGTGTGTGTGTGTGTGTGTGTGTGTGTGTGTGTGTGTGTGTGTGTGTGTGTGTATGTGTGTGTATATGTGTTACAAAAGAAATAAATTTGACCAGTATAGTTAGACTGCCTAGTACATGGAAGGTTAGATGAGCTACTAGCATGACCATGACTGGTTCTAGATTATGAATAATAGAACAAAAGGGTTTGAATTTTATTTGTTAGGCGATGAAGGAGGAGTAGGTTTGAGATTAAAACAGCTTGAGCAGAGACTATCTTGGAAGTAGAATGAAAAATGAACAGGAGAGACATTAGATGGAGATGGAAAGATCTACAAAGAAGTTTCTTTTTTACATTTGAATCACAAAAGTCAAAGTTTATCTTAATTAATGACTTAGTTTTACACATATACTGAAGAAGGTAACAAATTACAGTCAGTTATTGGATGACTTCTTTCCCCTAAGACTTGATAAATTTTGGTTGAATTCATCTAAATTTTGAATCCAGTCTTTTTCTTTTCCAAGCCATATTCCACAGAACCACTAAAAATGATGTTTCTAAAGGACTATATTGTTCCTTTGCTTAAGAAATTTTAACCATTTCCTATTGTCTTGAAGCTAAAATAGAACCCACTCAGATGGGAATTTAAAGGACATGACACTGACTTCAACCTATTTTTCCAGGCTGTTTTCACAATATTCCCTCTCACAACCAGGATAGTTTACATAATCCAATCCCTATACATAATCCATTGTGCCTTTGAGCAAAAAATTCAGTGTTCCCTGTTGCTAGAATGCTCTCCCTTCTCAGATCCCTCTATTCAAGATTCAGCTCAAATGCTAACTTCTACATGAGACTTTCTGGTATCCCATTATTTGTCAGCACTCCACAACCTCCCAAAATTGATATTTACTCATCTGTTAACATATTATTTTCTAACATGTCCAAAACAGAAATCATAACCTTTCTCCTTCTATTATCTCCTTTACTCTGATTTCCTTATTTCTTCCAAGAATATTACAGTTCTTTCAAGCAACCAGTTTCCCATTTTAGAAATCATTCTTGACTCTTTATTCTCAATCCCCATATCCCTACTCTGTATTTTACCCCCCCATCCCTACCCCAAATCTATTCATTACCTAGATTTTGTTGATTTTACTCCCTCAAAATTGTTTGCCCTGTTTCCTTTTCTCTACTTCACTTTGAGCTCAGGTTCTTATCACTACTTACCTGGATTTCTGCAATAGTTTCCTAGCCAGGATGACAACAGTAGATAGAGTACTGGATCTGGAGTTAGAAGTGCTGAGTTCAAATACTTATTAAATGTGTAACCGTGTAACCCTGGGAAAATCTCTCAGACTCTGTATCAGTTTCCTCAACTGTAAAAAAGTGATAATAGTAAAGGGATAAACATATAAATGTTTATTTCTTACTCCTTTTCCTTTTCCTATTTAATCTTCTTATATCTAACCTTTCTGCTTTTCATTCTAGGAACAGTAATCAATCAATATAGCTATCCCTGTAGCCTTATGGGGGCTAGAGGAGTGGTGCTCCCAAAATCTGAAAAATCTATTCAAATTTTTTTGGCTCTTAACATCTCTGGGCTTTAGTTTCCTCATCTGTAAAATGAGGGGTCTAGCCTAGATGACCTCTATTTTTTCTTTCCAGTTAAAGATGTATGATCCAACTAAAGTAAGTAATTTAATTCACTAAATGGGGAAAACAGAACAGTGAGTAGAATTGAAGAACAATATAATCTTCTGACTGACTGACAGAATGAATGAATGAATGAACAAAGGAAAAACTATTGTATACCTATTATGTGGCAGACTGTGATAAATACTGAGAATACAAATTCAAGAGTAAGACAATTACTGACTTCAAGGAGTTCACATTCCATGGATGAAGAGAACAAATATTGTGGTCACAGAATTTTGTCTATAATGCCACAGGTTTTTACTCTAAAATATTACATTTATAGTGAAAGATATCATATGATAATTGATTGTTATTGTTGTTGTCATCATTTAGTCATTTTAGACATATCCAGCTCTTTGCTACCCCATTTGGAGTTTCTTGACAACAATTCTGGAGTGGTTTGCCACTTCTTTCTCTAGGTCACTTCACAGTTAAAGAAACTGAGATCAATGGGATTAAGTGACTTGTTTGAGGTCATATAACTAGTTAATATCTGAGGTCAAATTTTAACTCAGATCTTCCCAACTCCAGGGCTGGCACTCTATCCATTATAGCAATTATTTGTTCTTTCCATTTACTTTTTTTGTAGTTCTGTGGTTCTGTTTGTTACCTTAGTCTACATCAATTCAGATAAATTATGCTTCTCTAAATTTATTATTTTCATTGTTCCTTTTGGCATAGTAATAATCCATTATTTTAGTCATTCCTCATTCAGTGCTTTCTACTTTGGTTCCAGTTTTTTTACTTCTGCATAAAGTACTATGAATATTTTGGTATATATAATTATATACTCACATAAATATACAAATATACACACATACATCTACATACATATATGTATCTATACACCTATCAGTGGGATCAATGGATTGAAAAGAATGGATTCTTTTAGTTTTGATTTTAATGTAATTTTAAATTCTTTTTGGAATAGCTGGACCAATTGATACCTCCATCAATAATGCATCAATGTGCCTCTTGTTCCATATCTGCTCCTACTTTGTCCATATTTAACAATCACTGTCAAGTTGTTGAGTGTAAGGTGAAACTTCCAAAATTTAATTACTTTTACTTTAATATTACTAATTTGTAACAACCTGTCATATGGTTGCTAATAATCAGCATTTCTTTTGAAAAGTATTCATATTCTTTGATCACTTATCCATTGGACAATGACTCAATCTAATATAATTGTGTTAATGTCCTATGTGCCTTAGGTATCATACCCTTATTAGAAATATTCTTTGCAAATATTAATTGAGTTTTTCTATCTGCATTGTTTGTGAAAAAGACTTTAAAAATCCATTTAACTGAAAATATTGACTTTATCTTTTGTGATTTACTCTATCCCTTGTTTTCCTAAGAATTCAATTACTACACTTCTGTGTATGTTTCCTGATCTGCTTCTTTTTTGATTTTTTTAAAGTGTGGTTTAAATAAAATCTATGGATTTAAATCTACTTTCTGCCAAATTCTGTCATCCATATCTCAGAGGAAGTATTCCTTTTTCTTTTAAAGGCTAAATTATCTGAGATTTTGTTTCTCCATTTTACACAAGGAGAAATAATGATTCTTTAGTATTTAGCTCCCAAGGTATTTATGAAGCTCTAATAAAATAATGTATCTAAAATGCTTGACAAATTTTAAGAGAAATACAATGAAATATAATAATTATTATTACCTTCCTTCCTAATCTGTCCCACCTGGCCCATGCAGAAAAAGTCATCAGATTTGGGGCAGGAAGAATTGACTTTTGGAAGATAAAATTGTTACATTTATTTTCCAATTAGGAGCTCATAGTAGGTGCTTAGAAAATGTTTGTTCTATTTCTTGAGTACCTTTCCTCTAAACAGACTCTCTCTGTGAAAATGAGGCAAAAACAAAGGAAGGCAATTACTAGGCTACATAAACAAACTTGCCTCTTAGGGTCCTGGCAGAAGGCTTGGTCAGAAGTTCAAAGCAGAGTCATTAATCTGGTTGATAAACAAGCTGGAGAGGTGGGAAAAAGCCTACAGTGGGGACTTGGTCTGCCTGGAAGAACAGCTGAGTTGCTAGGAGCATACCACCTCCTTTTCCCTGGGACAAGGGTGGGAAGTACCTCTCATTCCACCTAATACAGCTAAGCTGTTTGCTTCCATGTTACTCAGACATATCCCATCTTCTACTAAGACTAGAGTTAATAGCTATTTTCCTTTTTTTCTGCAGTTGAGTCAGAGTATCAGGATGCTAGAACCTTTTTTCTTCTGTGACTTTGAGCAAGCTGGTTTATGTTCCTGATAACCTTCTAAAGTCTCTTTGAGTTCTCCACCTCAGATGCTATTATCTTGTTTATCTCCTTCTAGCCAACTCTTTACTCACCTATAAACCCAGACAGGGTCCTCCTAGTCTCAAAACAAAAAACAAAACACCTTCAAAGGCTTCCCTCAAACCCTACAAGTTACTAGTAAAGCCTCTTCTCCCCTTCATTTTCAAGCTTCTTCTAGCTGGAGTAAGTGAAGGTGGATCCCTGACCACTAACACAGGCTAACTAGGGAGGGGAAGCAGCTCAGATAATGTTATCAGTAACCCCAGCTTCCAGTGACCTTGAGCAGGTCTTTCATCACAACCACACCCTTAGTAAATGTGTCTGGGCAGGTTTTTCATCACAACCACACCCTCAATAAATGTGTCTAGCTGTCTGGTGGCAACACAGCATGTTTCCAGCCACTTATCACTCAGAGGACACAGTTACCTTGACCCCTCTCCCCTCACCTTACCCAGAAGAAGAGTGACCAACACATCATCCACACTGTCTCTTCCTCATTTTATCATGTTGTTGTTGAGTCATTTCAGTTGTGTCCAACTCTTGACGGCCCCATTTAGGGGTTTCTAGGCAGAAATACTGGAGTAGCTTGTCATTTATTTTTTTTCAGTCACTTTACAGATGAGGAAACTGAGGCAAACAGGGCTAAATGACTTGAAGTGTCTGAGGCCAGGTTTAAACTCACTAAGATGAGTTTTCCCCACTCTAGGTCTGAAGTTCTATTCACTACATCATCTCAATGCTCCATTATATCTCAGAGGATAGATTTAGAGCATGAAGGAACATTAGAGTTTACTGAACTCAGACATCTGAAGCAAACTGATGAAGAAATTGAGGCAAAGAGAAATTAAGTGACTTGCTCGAGCGTGTCTGGGATGGTATTTGAACCCATTTTTTCCTAGACTTAAAGTCCAGTGTTCTATCCTCTATTCCATGCTTCCTTATCCTTTATTCACTTCTCATTCAATTTGAAATATTAGGTTTGCCCTAAAACACTATTACAGCTGCTCCTGAAAGGGCATATACTAATGCCAACATCCAATGAATTTTTCTCCATCTTTGATCTTTTTGACAAATAGGCTGTTTTTGATACTGTTGTCACTATTCTTTGAACTTTTATCATTCCTTGACTTCCAGATTGCTGGTGTCTCTTGGTTTTCTTTCTAAGTATATGATTTCTCCTTCTGAGTGTTACACTGACCCTGATTTCTTCTATCAAATCCTACATGCAGGTATTCCCTAATCTTTTTTGACCTTTATCTCTTTTCTGCTTATGATTTCTACTCTGACCATTCCTATTCCATTCTAACCTATTCCATCTTTGGCTTCACATGTTATGTTTCTATAAATGTTATCCAAAACTGTCCCGACTCTTTCCTCCTCTTCCATCTTCAATTCCAATATTTTTTACTGCTTTCCATACACTTCTATCAGAATATTCTGATATCATATCAAACTCAAAAGCAAGCATGTTATCTTTCCACCTTACAAAATAAGTTATAGTGGTTTTCTATTTTTGCTTCTTTGACTTGAAATTTTGGAGTCATCTTTGTGAGTTTAAATTATATAGATTGTATCTATATAATCTTTTTCTGAATGGTTTCATTTTTTTATCCTCCCCCATCATTCATTCCTATTATCACCATCTTAGTTCAATTCCACATTACTTCTTGCCTAGATTAACAACTTCATAATTGACCTCCACTTCTTCAGCTTCTTCTTCCTCCAATCCATAGTTTGTACCAACAGAATTTTCTGTTTAATCCAATAAAAATCCATATATTAAATATTTACTATATATGCATATACTGGGAGTGCATCTATATAGAGGGTAGTTGTAGTTAAAGTAGTACTTTAGTACAACTCATCTTGGGATGTATATATATACACACACATATGCATTATACAATAAACATATATACACACACACACACACACACACACACACACACACACACACACACACATTTCCTTAAGGACCATACCTTAAACCCAAATCACTCTGGCTTTCATTGATTGGCCAACAATAGGTCCTGATCAAGCCCCACTTAAGTCATTTTGGTCCTGATTGGCTCAGAGCAAATATAAATAGCAGTTTTTATATTTTGTTTAGAAACACTGAGAATAGAGCATAGAAATAGAGCATAGAAATGAGTGATTTTAGTCTTGAAACTGGTTGAATAAGTAGTTTCCAAATGGTCAGATGAATAAATTTATACTAATTATGAGACAAATTTCTAATGGAGTACTTGGCCTTTTGATATTCAATATTATAATCAATAACATTGATAAAAGTAGATATAAATGTGCAGATGACACACAGAGACAAGAGAAGAATTATGATCCAAAAAAATTTCATTGTACTAAAAGTTTTTGACCAAATCTCAAGATGAAATCTAGAAGAGATAAATAAAAAGTCCTATAGTTGGCTTCAAAGTTTCAGAAGTACAGGATAGGGGAACTCCTAGAACTTGCAGCCCATGTAACAAGATCCATGTGATAAGATCTTTAGTCCTTAGTAATGCAGGAAACTGAGTCAGGAACCCCTCAGTAAGACTGGAGAGTCAGCCTGAGCATGCTGCTGTGGCTCCTTTATGTTGCAAGCTGATCAGAATCTTGACCTGTCCCAGAAATTAAACTAGCACCAGAATGAGTGGAGAATGTTTATTACAATTCCTGGGAGAAACAGGGATGTGGTACCCTAGTGGGGGGTAGGAGGTGGGGTACCCATATCTTATACAGAAGCAAGAGCAAGCTTTATACTATTAGTTCAGCCTTACTCTTCCCACCAGAGTCAGGATTGGTCCAGACTCTCCTGGGTTACAGCTCTCCCTTATTTTCCCACTCCATATCTGCTTTGATATCTTCCTCTTCCCTGGTCATATAAAGTATGTTATGTTAATGACCCTCTATCATCAATTGGAGTCTGTCAGTTAATGGTAAAGAAGTTAATTAAGCATGTGCAGAAGCAAGACCAGTGTGACTAGGGCATGACCTCTTGAGTTTACACAGCTCTGCACATCCCAATCTAGAGCCCTGGTTCCAACACAAGATACAGGATATGTCTGTCTGCTCAGTACACCATTCCTGGGGTAAATCCCCTCTTTGGTGGTATTTTCAGACTTGCTTAACACAGCAGTATGATAATAACTGTGAAAGCAGAATTGCTTCTCATAGTAATTTCTCATAGTAAGAAGCAGCAACACAACAAAAGCTACCATGAACCTGGGCTATGTTAAGTGCTTGATATTCCCATTGTTCAGTGATGCAACACGTTTAGATCACATCTTGAGTATAATGTTCAATTCTTCAAATAATATCTTAGAAAGTATTTTGATAAAAATGGATCAGGATCATAGGAGAATAATCAGAATAAAGCTTGTCAAATGCTGACTGGTTGAAGGAACTGGGGATGTTTAGCTTAGAGACAAGAAGACTTAATGGGCATTAGGGCCAAGCTGTGGCTAATGGAGACATTATAGAAATCTTCAAATATCTGTAGAATGATGAATGTGGGGGGGGCAGAATTAAACTTGTTCAAATTGACCACAAAAAGCAAAACTACAAAGAATAGGTAGAAGCTGCCAAGAGGAAAGTATGGGATCCATGTAAACAAATGTTTCTTACAAATCACAGTGGTCCAAAAGAGGAATAGTCTAATTTGGGAGGGAGTAGATGTCCCCCCACTACAGGGCTTTAAATAGAGCTGGATGATTCCTTGTTGGGCATGCTGCTAAGGGGCTGTTTGTTTGGGTAGAATTGAATGAGGTGGTCAGTAAGATCCCTTCTAACTCTGAGATTATGTGATTCAAAGAACCAATATAAAATGATAAGTGCAAAAGAAAAGATCAAAGTGTTAGGGAGTATCTGATGAAGTCAAAATCATTTCAAGAATGCTTTTGACCCTTTGACCTTTTCCATAGCATCTTGGGATTTATATATATATATATATATATATATATATATATATATACATATATATATGTATATATATATACATATATATGTTTATTAAATAATGTATATGTGTGTACATTATACAATAAACATATATATATATATGTATATATATATATATTTCCTTAAGGACCATACCTTAAACCCAAATCACTCTAGCTTTTATTGATTGGCCAACAATAGGTCCTGACCAAGCCCCACTTGGTCATTTTGGCCTTGATTGGCTCAGAGCAAATATAAATAGCAGTTTTTATGTTTTGTTTAGAAACACTGAGAATCTTCTGCTCCAGATTGATGTTTTGTGTGTGTATGTATGTGTGTGTGTGTGTGTGTGTGTGTGTGTATACCCACACATATATCCTTCTGATCCATATCTGTCCACTGGACTCAAATGTCTCTGGAGGAGGAGAAAGTGAGGCTGGTAACTTTTTATAGTCCTCCCTCACTTAAATCCAACTCACGTGTCATGGCATCACCAACCTGATTTCATGATCTTCACTGAAAATGGGACAAACAATAACAATCACACTAACTTTTCCAATTTTCAACCCTGGGTAGATGCTACCTTCTGTTATTTCTACTCCAGCTCCATGGCTAACAAGCAATGACTGTGGGGTTAGGGAGAAGAAAAGAAGGAAAATCTTGAAAAATGAGTCAATGATCTCTATTGCATATTTATGCTAAATAACCTCAGCTGGTTCCTCATTGCTGCTTGGCAGTCTTTTTATCCATCTTATCAATTCCTTTTCACATTCCCTGAAGTAATCATTATAGATTTCCCTTCTCCCCCCAATTTCCTTAAGCTCCCAATCTCATCAAAATCCACCTCACTCTTAGCAGTAGACCTCAACTCCTACTTAAATGAGAAAACTTAGACTGTAGAACTCCTTCCATTTTCCTTATCTGAATTCTCAAATGTCTCTATATCTTCATCTGTCCTGTACCCCTTCCTTCCTTCCCTCCTATTTTAGATGAAGAGTTAATCCTACTCCTTGCTGAGACTATCTTGTGTCCCTATATTTTCCCACCTTCCTATCTATACTCACACATTTTCTTTCATGTATAGGGCTCTTCCTCATTCATACTCATGGGGTTTGTACCTGTCCTTTCAGCTCCATTCAAAATTACTTCTGATAGGAACCCTTTCCTGATATCCACAAGCAGACTTGGTATTGCCATCCTCCAAACACCCACAGAATTTTTTTTTCCCCTCCATCTCTTAGGGAATTATCTCATTATGGATTTTTGTATTGTAGTTTATCTGTGTGTCTTATCTTCTCTACTGTGCTGTGAATACATAGGGGACAGATCATATCTTCTTTTTTTGTATCTTCTGCATTGCTCAGAAGAGAAATTCTTTTTCATATATATATTCAATATTTATTGAATTAATTGAACTTTAGGCTTATATTAGGTTGTTCCCAAGGTGAAGGTTAACATTGGGATTTATACCCTGCAATGCCCTATGCCAGGAAAGACCAAATTGCAGGGCAATTCAAGATAATAATCACAGAGGTTCACAAAGACAAAGCAGAAGCTTTCAAGGAGCTAATATTCTTCTTTGGGGAAAATAGCACGTACACAGATAATTAACTACAAAATACAAGCAAAACAATTTCAAAGGGGAAAAAAAGCACTACAATTGTTTGGAAATATTCTTATATAAGAAGTCACATCTGAGTTGTTTATTGAAGAAAGATGAGAAGGGAAAGCATTCCAGGAATCAGCAAGTGAATTTAGAGTGCCTGGGAAGGGGATGTTAACTACAAAGACTGTAGATTGTCACCTTTAGAACTTAAACTAACATTTTATTCCCTCTAAAACAAGTATCAGTAAAAGGAATAAATAAATGGTCTTTGTAAATTCTAATATTTAAGATCCCTTCTCTTCCAGATAACAGGGAAGGAGTTTGAATTAGGCATTTGTGAGCCAACAATAGAAAAGCCTCCCCCCCCCACCTTCCTTTGCCCAGTTGAAGAATTGGGTCAGAAAGTATGGAACTCATCTGAGCAGGGAAGCACAATATCACAATGAAAATTTGAGAATTAGATTCCCTATTCAATTCTTCCAAATGTCTATAAAGAAATTTGTAAGCCCCTTGATCTACTTATTACCAACATACATTTTTTCGTATCTCCTTCAATCAACCTTAGTACTATGTTCCCAGTATCATAATTAATGTTATGGGCAATAAAAAGAAAGAATAAAACAATGACAACTCTTGCAAATTTGCTAGTTCAAATACTGACATTTCCATGTTAAGGAGGAATTACCTACACATTCCAGTTAACCTTAAACTTGGATGATATAATGGGTGGGGGCTAGTGGATAGAGAATTGATAATATAGTTAGAAAGACCTGAGTTCAGTTTTTACCTCGGACACATAATGTGTTTACCTCTGGTCAAGTATTTAATTCTTAATGCTCAATATAGACTAGTATAGCATAGACCATAAATTGCAAAGAGAAGTGACTATGTACTTTAGCAGATCGAATTTCTCACTGGCAGATCATTTCTGATAAATAGGCAGACACTCCTATGATTTGCATTAAATAGATTTAAATTGTCAATTGACTGTCCCTGTTTTGTCTATTTTGTTTTGTCATCTTTAAGGTTTTTTTTTACTCTCTGTTTGCTTTCCATAAGGTTGAGGAAAATCATTTTTTTTCCTCCTTTGTTAGAACCTCAAGCTAAGTCTCAAGGTTGAGAAATTGAGTTAGATTTCTTTCATGAACTCTCCAAGTTAAAAAAAAATGGGAAAGAGATTTTTCAGGGTCTCTAAATCAAACACTTCTTTCTAGAAAATAATTCTCTTTTTGCAAGTATTTTCATGTTCTCTACAAACCATTTGGGAAAAATCACCACACCCTCTTTAGCACATAGAATTTTGTACCCTCCTTCCATCAAAACATATGGAGGAAAATAACTAAAATTTCTTTGCAGTTTGATGGCTATGAAAATGAAGGCCACATGTCCAGAAGAGTTGTCATTTTTTAAAATTTTTCTTTCTATTCCCAAGGTTTTATGGGAGTGATAAAGACCATGTTCAATGCTATGCAATTGAGGAACATCTCATTTTACAAATATACTTCATCTCACACTGTTAATTAGTTTCACCAAAAATTAATGATTTTAGGTGAAAGCTTTGGCATGGAAGGGAGACAGTTATTTCCATAGAATAATAATAACACCTGTCTGACAGGATTATGAACATCAGACAAAGGCATCTATGTAAAACATCTTTCAAATCAAAACATATTATTATTATTATTATTATTATTGTTAAAGTTTCATTGAGTAAAGTGATTCTAGGTGAGTTACAGTCAAAGTGACAAAGGAAGTTGAAGGTACCTTGTTTAGAGGTCAGAATTATTGATGGAGGGTGCAGGTAGGAGGGGAGAGTTGGTATGATTTTGCCTAAACTATTAGTAAGGTTGCTAAGAAGTGGTACTTAAAACCAAACCAGCTAGACTAAACTTGAAAATCCATTAATCCAGCCTAACATGTTGCATACAGCCTTTTGTTGTTCCCTCTTGACTACTGAAATTTTGTTTCTTCAGATACCATTCCCTGGCTCAATGAATTCATAAATTTTTAAAATGTATTTATTTCCAATTACATATAAATATCATTTTCAACATTCATTTTTGGTAAGATTTTGAATTCCATATTTTTCTGCCTCCCTCCATTTTCTCCTCCTCCCTTGATAGCAAGTAATCTGATATTGGTAATTTGTGTACAACTATATTAAATATATTTCTATATTAGTAATGTTGTGAAAGAAGAAACAGAACAAAAGGCAAAAAACCCTGGAAAGCAAAAAAAAAGTTAAACACATTTTTAAAAAATGAAATTAGTATACTTTCAGCTTTCAGATTCCATAGTTATTTCTCTGCATGTGGATGATATTTTTCAAGTTTCAGAATTGTCTTTCATCATTTTACTGCTGAGAAGAGCTAAGTCTATCATAGTTGATCATCACACAATGTTGCTGTTAATGTGTTCAATGTTCTCCTGATTCTACTTACTTCACTCAGCATCAGTTCATGTAAGTCCAGATTTTTCTGAAATCTACCTGATCATGATTTCTTTCTTTCTTTCTTTCTTTCTTTCTTTCTTTCTTTCTTTCTTTCTTTCTTTCTTTCTTTCTTTCTTTCTTTCTTTCTTTCTTTTTCTTCCTTCCTTCCTTCCTTCCTTCCTTCCTTCCTTCCTTCCTTCCTTCCTTCCTTCCTTCCTTCCTTCCTTCTTTCCTTCCTTTCTTATTTAAAGCAATGGGGTTAAGTGCCCAAGGTTGCACAGCTAGGCAATTAAGTGTCTGAGGTCACATTTGAACTCAGGTTCTCCTGACTCCAGGGCCAGTGCTCTATCCATTGTGCCACCTAGCTGCCCCTCTGCTCATGATTTCTTACAGAACAATTGTACCTCATAACATTCACATATCACAATTTGTTCAGCCATTTCCCAATTGATGGGCATCCCCTCATTTTCTAATTCTTTGTTATTACAACATAATTTCAAATTTTTGGCAAGGTTCCAAATTGTTCTCCAGAATGATTGAATCATTTCACAGCTCCACCAATGCATTAGTGTCCCAGTTTTTCTACATTGTCTCCAACACTGATCATTTCCCTTTGTTGTCATATTAGCAAATCTGATAGGTATGAGGTGGTACCTCAGAGTTGTTTTATTTTTGTATTTTTCTGATCAATAATATGAATCCATAAAGTTTTGATACTCAACTCCTATCTTGAAGTAGAGTTGTCCTTATTGGAGCATGAATGGTCACTAACTCATACTAGCCATAATAAGTACCTGATGCCAGACAAACCCATCCAGTCCCTTCATCCTGACTATCATCCCATGCTTCTGAAAAGGCTATACCAAATGATTGTTTTCTGATTCTACTCACCAAACCTCCTTTCTTTGACCTCCATTCTTCTGTTTGTGTGCCTTTTCAATTTAGAAAACAAACTCGTACAGACATAGACTGCCTTACTTTTGATTCTGTAAGAAATAGGCATTTTATAGTTGTTCAATTAGCATAATAATTGGTAATTAACAAAGAATAAATATTTTTCATTCCTTCATTCATAACTTATTCAAAATGATACTGATTGGAGCAACATTAAATAGGAGGTTTATAACAGGATAGCATCCATAGAGTTTCTCTTACCTATGAGTCCACAGTTAATGAACCCTGACCCTGGGAATTCTGTGGACCAGAATCTTCTCCAAACCATAGTTCATGAGTTCCTTATAATGTAGTTAGCTCTGTTATAGTACACCTAGTTTACAACAAAGGATCACTAGACCATGGCTGGAAAGTATGCCAGAGGTTATCTCTTTCAAATCTTCATTTTTCAGAGAAAGAGATAGCTCCAGAAAAATTAAGATGTAGTATTTTAACTAAATACAACATACTCTTCATAAACTTTGAGCTCCCTCTCTCACAAATATACCCTCTTAGTAGGTAGAATAGATGTGCATGTGAATTAAGGGGCATCTGTGTATTAGGAACATATGTGACCAGGAGACCCATGTGAAGGCATACATACATCAGCAAAACATCTGACTGTCATACATGCATGATAGGAAAAATCATTCCTCTAATACCACAAAGCTATTTTTATCTTCCTCCATAATGCTTTCTTGCTCTATGCAAATAGCAACAGCTGTGATAGTGAGACAAAGTTGAAAATGTTGTTGATCTTAGTCTTATTTCTCAGCAACACATCAGATAGAGAGCTGGACAAAGAGAGAGAGTTCAGCCAGTCAGTTAATAAGCATCTATTATATAACAGGCATTGTTTAGTGTTGGGAATAAAAAGAAAGGCAAAAGATTTCTCCTACTCTTGAAGAGCTCACAATCCAATGGGGGAAATAATATGCAATCAACTCTATTCAAAAAAGCATATATACTATAAATAGGAAATAATCAATAGTGGGAAGGTTCTAGGATTAAGAAAGGCTTTGAAAAAGTTTCCCTAGAAGGTAAGATTTTAACTGAAACTTGAAGGAAGCCATGAAAGTCAATCACCAGAGAGTGAGAACATTTCAGGTATGGGGAACAGTCAGAGAAAATGCCTAGAGGGATGGTTTGTCTTGTTGGGGAATAGTGAGATCATTGTCATTAAACTGAAAAGTACCTGGTTGTATGTTAGGCAGAAGAAGATTGTTAGGGTTTGGATAAGTTCTCCTCTAAGATCTCTTTCATCTCTGTTATGCTGCTGTTGGGAAGGTGGTTTTAGATACTATGACTTTTCCCATAATTTCAGATAAAAAACCATGCCTTTGTCAAAAAAATGATATAATGTTTTTATTTGTTTTTTGTTTTTATTTTTTGTTTTTTGCAGGGCAATGTAGTTAAGTCACTTGCCCAAGACAGCTAAATAATTAAGTGTCTGAGATCACATTTGAACTCGGGTCCTCCTGACTCCAGGGCCAGTGCTCTATTAACTCTATTAACGTAGCTGCTCCCTTTGTTTTTTTTATTTTTTTAATGATATAATATTAATGATATAATAAAGTGTTCTGAGCAAAGAGCTGTTGGTTGCCATATTGAACTATGGAACCTGTGCATTCATTTTGATTGAATAAGTATTTATTATATACCTACTATATGCAAGATATTTTCTCAAGCATTGGGGATAATATGCATAGAAATGAAATAGTCTCTGCTCCCAAGGAGTTTACATTCTTCTATGATAAAAGAGAGTGTATAAAAGGTATGAGACTAAATAAATACAAATAAAATAATGTCTTGAGAGCAGGAGATGGTTTTTCTACTTCAGCTAATAAGAAATTCATGTTTTGAAATCAAGCTTCTTTCTACCCCAACTCTCCATACCGAATATGGAGATATACAATGTCAGGGAGTTTGTTGAGAAATTTGGGAAAGGTGTGTGTGTGTGTGTGTGTGTGTGTGTGTGTGTGTGTGTGTGTGTGTGTTTTGATGTTGATTTTATTTTGTATTTTGCTTTGTTCAAGGAGCAGGAAAAATACATTCTTAATTATCACAACTTCTCTATGAGGGAGATAGATGTCAAACTTCCTATAAGGTACCCATGAGTCAGATATTTTATAAACAGGGAGATGTCTTGAACACACATAGAAAGATGAATGGACATTAAAGTCTCCTTAAAGGGACAGAAAAACAGGGCTGCTAATATAGTTTTGCTTGACTGCACAGTATCAGCAGACTGTGGGAATGTGAAGGTCCCCACAGAGATGAGGTGAGGCAGGTAATGGGATTAGATCTGGAGGAAGCAGGATTCTTTCTCCCTCATTCCTTGACTTGGAATGTGAAACTCAGAAGTCGGGCCTTTGCCTTGTAGCTGTCTGGTTGGACATTTTTCATTGTGCTCAAATGGATAAAGAAGATAACTGTTGCATGAAGAGAGGCCATCAGTATTGCAAGAAGCTGACCCAGAGACACACCTCCTGATCATTGGTCTCACTTCTATCTGTCCAATACTTTGCTGTATGAGTTGAAATGTTAGCCAGAAAGCAAGGCACAAGGAGCCTGGGCAGGGAGTTCCTTTCAGTAGTGTTAATACCTTGGTTTTTTTTTTTTTCAAGGGTACTGACCCAGAAATGTACCTCAATAAGCAAGGGGTTAGAAAAATACAAACAAACAGTGGAAACAAACTGAGAGATTAAAAAAAAAACCCTTCTTGAGCCCTTGGGAGTCCAAAAAGTATATTTGTGGCACAATTCACACTTAGGCTAGCCAACTCTGGTCATGCTGATAAGTCTTTTCTAGAAAAACAAATGCATTCATATCTGATAAACCAGTTCATGGATAACATGGAATTCCTTTTGCCTTTCTAAGTCTGGATGAGTTGAGGGGGAGGTAAGAACTCTCCTCTTTGCTTAGGCCTCAGTATGCTTTTGTATAAATGATACACAATGGAGATATTTTTTGTTTTTTTCTTTTAAAATTTTTTTCTCTCATTTTTTCCCAATTACGTATAAAGATAGTTGTCAACATTCATCCATTTGTAATTTTAGGAGTTCCATATTTTTCTACCACCCTTTCTTCCTCCCTCCCTCCCTCCCTATGGTAGCTAACAATCTGGTAAAAGTTGTACATGTACAATCATGTTTAACATATTTCCATTTAGTCATGTTGTGAAAGAGAAATTAGAGCTAAGGGGAACAAAATATGAGAAAGAAAGGAAAAAGATAAAAGAATTTAAAAAAATTAACATAGCCTGCTTTGCTCTGCATTCAGACTTCATAGGTTTTTGAGTTTTGTTTTGTTTTTGTCTTTGCTTGTTTTTTTTTTTTCTGGACATAGATATCTTTTTCCATAACAAGTCCCTCAGAATTACCTTTGATCCCTGAACTGTTGAGAGTAGCTGTGTCTATCATAGTTAACCCATCTCACAATGTTGTTAATGTGAACAATTTTCTCCTGGTTCTTCTCATTTCAGTCCACATCAGTTCATGTAAATCTTTCTGGGCTTCTCTAAAGTTTGGTTACTTATGATTTCTTACAGAACAATAATAGTCCTTAATGTTCATGTACCACAACTTTGCTCATTTGTTACCTAATTGATGGGCATTTCCTCAATTTTCAATGCTTTGCCACTACAAAAAGAGCTACTATAAATATTCTTGTTCATATGGGTCTTTTCTCCTTCTTTATGATCTCTTTGGGATATAGACTTAATAATGTTATTGCTGTATCAGAGTGTATGCACAGTTTTATTGCCTTTTGGGCATAGTCCAAATTGCTCTCCAGAATGATTGGATCAGTCCCCAACTTCACCAATAGTGCATTAGTGTCCCAGGTTTCCCACAACATCTTCCACATTGATCATTTCCTTTTTTGTGGTATTAGCCAATCTCTAATCAATAATTATTGAGAGCATTTTTCATATGACTATAGGCATATTTAATTTCTTCATCTGAAAACTACCTGTTCATATCCTTTACCATTTGTCAATTGAAAAATGACTTGTATTCTTATAAATCTTTCTCAGTTCTCTATATATTTTAGAAATGAGACCTTTTTCAAAAGCACCATTTGTGAAAAATGTTTCTCAGCTTTCTTCATTCCTTCTAATCTTGACTGCATTGGTTTTGACTATGCAAAAAGGTTTTTTTTTTTAAAAAAATGGATACAATTAAAGTAATCCATTTTGCAATGCAATTTATAATGTTCTCTCTCTCTCTCTCTCTCTTTTTGGTCATAAACTTCTCTCCTCTCCATAGTTCTAAGAGACTATTTCAGGTTCTTTGAATTCGTACATGGTATTACTTTTTTTTCCAAAATCCTATTCCTATTTCAACCTTATTTTGGCATAATGTGTGAGATGTGGATCTATGCCTAATTTCTAGTTTTCTGAGAAGTTTTTTTTTTTTTTTTTTTTTTTTTTGTGAAAGAGTGAGTTCTTATTCCAGAAGATAAAGTCTTTGGGTTTATCAAACAGTAGGTTACTAACATCATTTACTACTGTTTCTTTGTACCTAATCTATTCTACTGACCTAACTCTTTATTTCTTAGGCAGTTTGGATGACTGCTGCTTTATAATATAATTTTAGATCTACTACATAGAGTTTATCTTCCTTTGCATTTTTTCCATTAATTCCCTTGATATTCTTAAACTTTTGTTGGTCCAGGTGAATTTTGTTACAATTTTTTTTCTAAATTAGTTTTTTGGTTAGTTTAATTAGTATGGTACTGAATAAGTAATTTAATTTAGGTAGAATTGTCATTTTTATTGTATTAGCTCAGTCTAATGAGAAATTGACATTTTTTCAGTTGTTTGGTGTGAAAAGTGTTTTGTAATTGTGTTCTTATAGTTTCTGGGTTTGTCTTGTCAGATAGATTCCCAAGTATTTTATGTTGTCTACAGTTACTTTAAATGGAATTTCTCTTTCTATCACTTGTTGGGCTTTGTTGGTCATATATAGAAATGGGGATGATTTATGTGTATATATTTTATATCCTGCTACGTGGCTAAAGTTGCTAATTGTTTCAAATAGTTTTTTAGTTGATTTTCTAGGGTTCTCTATGTATACTATCATATCTGCAAAGAGTGAAAGTATTGATTCTTCATTTCCTATTCTAATTCTGTCAATTTCTTTTTCCTTCCTTAGTGCTAAAGCTAACATTTCTAATACAAGATTGGATAATAGTAGTGATGGTGGACATTCTTGTTTCACCCTGTTCTTATTGGACATGCTGCTAATTTATCCATATTACATATAATGTTAAATTATGGTTGTAGATAGACTTTACTTATTATTTTAAGGAAAGCTCCATTTATTCCTATGTTCTCTAGTATTTTTATGGGAATGGGTGCTGTATTTTGTCAAAGGCTTTTTCAGTATCTATTTTGATAATCATATACCTTCCATTAATTTTGTTTCTGCTATTATCAATTGTGCTGATTGTTTTCCTAATATTGAACTATCCCTTTCTACCTGGTGTAAATCCTACCTGATCATCTTGCATTATCTTACTGATAACTTATTGTATTCTTTTTGTTAAAATTTTGTTTAAACATTTTATACCAATATTCATTAGGGAAATTAGTTTATAATTTTCTTTATCTGTTTTAGTTCTTCCTGATTTAGGTGTCAGCACCATATTGGTGTCATAAAAGGAATTTGGAAGAACTCTGTCTTCACCTATTTTTTCAAATAGCTTATATAATATTGGAATTAATTGTTCCTTAAATATTTGGTCCAGTACTTATCTGCAGGAATTGAAATGTTAACAGCAAATAAGGTCCAAGGTAGCCCGGGTGGGGAGCTCCTTTCAGCAGTGTTAATTCCTTGATTTTTTTCAGGAGTATTGACCCAGAAATGTACCTCAATAGACAAGGGGTTAGGAAAAACCACAAGCAAACAGGGATACTTTAAAAAAAAAACCTGCTTGAGTTCTGGGGAACCCAGAAAACATATTTGTGTCACAATTCTCATTTAGGCTATCCAACTCTGGTCATTCTGATAAGACTTTTCTAGAAAAAACAAATGTATTTACTTCTGATAAACCAGTTCATGGTTAGCATGAAATTTCTTTTGCCTTTCTAAGATTGGATGGGATGAGGGGAGGTAAGTTCTCTCTTCTTTTGCTTAGGGTCAAGGGGTGTATCATGATGTATAGATTATGCACAATGGAGGTATTATCTGTTTCTCAATGGAATTGATCATTGTCCTCCCTCTATGCACTTAAGTCTTATATAGTTTCTATTTGTCTGCATAACTAATATTTTAACTTATTTCAGCATTTTCCACTGTAGTTAAATCTTATATAAACTATTCTTAGAACATAAGAATTGAGGAAGCCTTCCATCTGAAGGACATGTATACATTTTCTAAGGTCATTAGGCAGTCTCAATTGTTCATTAGAAATTAGTGAAGTATTTTCAAGATCTGTCTAGAATTGACATAACACTGGTCTGCTCAATAATCAATCAATTCTGAGAATACATCCCCATTCCTTTAGAAAGGGGAAGATTCTAGATCATGGAGATAAAAAAATGCAAAACTAAAAAGGTTTACAGAGACCATCTAGTCCAATATCTCCTTGTTCCTTATTTACAGATGAGGAAACTGAGGCACTAAGAAGTTAAGTGACTTCCCAAAGGTCAAACTGGTAGAATGCATAAAATGTGGGATTTGTAGCCAGTTCCTTTGACTCTAAATTCCATGCTCTTTCCAGTATAAGATGAAAGTAAATTGGAAGTGAACAAGCAAGAAACACAGGATGGTCTGCTAAATGGTCTCATTCTATCTCTCAAAATTCCTCATTCTGAGCTTTGGTTTTGTCCATAGAGCAGGCTTATGTTTTTCATAGGAGTATTGAGCTGAAAGAGAGGCTCCTGTCAGTTAAGTAAACACATTTTACCTCTCTGAGCCCCACTGTAAAAAGTAAAATATTGGTAAAATGAGGGCATAGATTTAGATAAAAATCTCTAAAAATGTTATCCAAGATGATGTAATTTCTGTGTACAGCTTTTCCACAGGAAATTCTATGCAATCAATAGTGTGATTGCATCATTAGATGGCACACTTCCCTTGGAGTCAGAAAGGAATGGCAGTTCTGTAGAATATTTGATCTAAAGTATAAGATTTTTTCTTTGATGGGGGAATAATTACATGTCTCCTCATGTTTTCAATAAATAAATTTAAATTAAAATAAATTACCAAAGAGAAACCCACTTAACCCTGGTCGATAAAAAAAAATTTGTGCTTTAGGTATTGAATCATTTAAGGAAGCAGCAAGGTAGAAATGAAAAAGTTCAGAAAATATGAGATCATGACAGCAACATGTCTATATAGATTCATTAGATTGCAACTGACTCCTACTTGGAGGTTATTTTGAGCCAACTGTTCCATATAACAGGTATTTAGGGAGATTTCTTAAGAACCTGCTAGTGTCTCTCCTCCACTGTCCCACCCAGCCAAGAAAAGCATTTTGATATATTCATTTTATTTGAATTTCATGTATACTTAAATATATACATGTTATAGAGTACAATATTACTGGGAAAGGAGACAGTGTCCAGCAATGTCTACTAACTACTCAGTAACTGTTCATTGATTCTTTGATGCACATATGGGCGAATAAATTGAAATTTGAAATGTGGCCTAGAACAACTGATTTTTTTAAAAGCTGCAAGTATTTATTGATTTAATATTTTCCCCAATTACATGTAACAACAATCTTAACATTTTTTTTCAAATTTTGAGCTCCATTTTTTTACTTTCCTTCCTCCCCAACCCCACTCATTGAGAAGACAAGTCTGAATTATTTCACAAGAAGAAATCTCAGAAGATCAAGTCTCTCATTTTGAAGTGGGGATAGTAAAGAAGGTAAGAATAGTGTGGTATGATGTCACTGTATTTAGAGTCAGAAGACTTGGTTTTAAATCTTAACTCTGTAACTTTATGTCCATGAGCAAGTCACTTAAACTTTTGGGGACTCAATCTTCTCTCCTGTGAAATGATAGTCCATCAATATGGACTTCATGAGATCCTCTTTCCAACTTTAAAAGATAGATAATAAAGTCTGGATTAGAAATCACATGATTCCCAATTTAATACTGACTAACACACTCAGATTTCTTGGAGATTAGTATGAATAACACAAAAGTGGTCCTGAAACATTCTGGTACACATAGCCAGATCACATAGAAAACTGATTCAATTTTCTGGATCCTGAGAATATCCCAACCATTAATGGCTCAATAATCAACCACTCCTCAGGGAATACTTAAGTACTCTTGTAGCAGCAATTTAGCTAGAGAGGGTCTCTGCTCTCATACAATCTACTGAAGGAAAATAACATGCATATTTATAAAGACAAATACAAAAAAAAAAACAATCTGCCTATCCTTCTTTATCAGATTCATTTCCTAGAGGGAATTATTACTTTTTAGGCAATATCAAGAGTTAGATCTGTGCAATGGAATGATGACCAGACTATTACTGATCCCATTCATGGCACCAAAAAGAAATTAGTACTAAGACATTTGCCTCTATTGTCATGAAAGCCCTACAGCTTGACTTTTAACACTGTCATTTGAATTAATAAGATCCTACTAGCTCCCCAAGACAGCAAATGACATATCTTTGATGTGTTTAATGATACTCAGAAAGAATAAATATGAAAAAACTATCAGGCTTGAATACATAAACTTCTTGTCTCTCTCAAAAACCAAGAAAATTAGCATTCTACAAGTCTTATTCAGTATTCACAAGCATAGCTTGAAAGTCTTCTATTTATTAAAAATCAATTTTTCTCTTGATGAATTATATTCATTATTGCTGGGTATGTTATTCTTGGTTGTAATCCCAGCTCTTTTACCTTTCTAGAATATCATCTTCCGAGTCCTCCAATCTTTTAATGTGGTAGCTACTAATCTTGTGTGACCCTGACTGTTGCTCCATAGTATTTGAATGATTACATTCTGATTGAGTAGGGGTTTTTTTTTTTGGTTCTGAATGTTCATTAATTTTGGTATAATATTCCTGATTATATTCCAAAATTAGAATTTCATTATTATGAAATTTTGAGATTTCCTTCAGGAAGTAATTGATGAATTCATTCAATTTATATCTTATCCTCTGCTTCCAGGATATCAGGGCAGTTTCCCTTAATACTTTCTTTCTTTCTTTCTTTTTTTTGCAAGGCAATGGGGTTAAGTGGCTTGCCCAAGGCCACACAGCTAGGTAATTATTAAGTGTCTAAGACTGGATTTGAATCCAGGTACTCCTGACTCCGGGGCCGGTGCTTTATCCACTGCGCCACCTAGCCGCCCCATCCCTTAATACTTTCTTGATATATCCTGTCTAGGCTCTTTTAAAAAAAATAATGGCTTTCAGATAACCCAATAACTCTTCAATTACCTCTCCTTGATCTATTTTCCATAATGATTGTTTTTCTGATTAGCTATTTCACATGTTCTTCCATTTTTTCATTCTTTTGTATTGTTTCTGATGTCCTATAAAATCCTTAGCTTCCATTTGTCCAAATCTAATTTTTATAGAATTATTTTCTTCAGTGAGCTTTAGTACCTTTTAATACTTTTTGTACCTTTTCCATTTGACCAATCCTACTTAAGTATTTTTTTTGATCAGTGAATTTTTGTTTTGCTTTTTCCATTTGGTCAATTCTGCTTTTTAAGATATTAATTTCTCCAGTATTTTAATGCCTCTTTTACCAAGCTTTTCTTTCTTGTTTCCATTTCTTTACCTAATTTTTCCTTTACCATTCTGATTTTGAAAATAATTTTTTTAGCTCTTGGGGTTTTCCTTCAAGGTTTATACTTGTTTTAAGTTTATTGTTCTGAATTTGAGTTTTGATCTTCCCTGTAACCATAGTAGCTTTTTATGATCAGGTACTTTTTTTTTGTTTGCTCATTTTTCATCATATTTCTGATTTGAAACTTTTAATAGTGTAGGGTTATGTTTCTGATCTGAGAGTGGGGATGAGGGAGGGTCATTATCTTATTGCATTATCTTGTGCATCAGGCTTATTCACACTGCGGTTCTGGAGATTTGGAAGATCTGAGAAGAAATGTGGTCACTACTCTTTTAGTCCATACTCTGGTCCTAACTCAAGATGGCCTCTGATCCCTCAAGATTGCAATGGATAATTCTCCTCATGACCCTTCCTCCCTTTGAACTGGAAGCGCTACTGCCCCTCAGAACTTCCACTTCCTCTCCATCCTTCATTATGTAATGGTGAAATAGAATTTGATCTTAAATCCAGAGCTAGCACAGAAGTATCTAATAATCTTTTTTTTCTGACCATTTACCAGGTTCCCTACCATCTCTAACTTCAGAGATCTCAAAGTTTCTACTACTTTTTTATTGCTACTGTCTATTTTTATGCCTAATGTTTCATCAAGTGGGCTCTAGGTCAGCCTCTACCCCCATGTCATATATTTCTCTTACTGAC
The DNA here is from genome assembly GCF_037893015.1 of Macrotis lagotis. Taxonomy (NCBI): domain Eukaryota; kingdom Metazoa; phylum Chordata; class Mammalia; order Peramelemorphia; family Peramelidae; genus Macrotis; species Macrotis lagotis. The sequence continues at coordinate 520,500,099 of NC_133666.1, read as the reverse complement.
CTATGTTGTCCTGAACTAGAAGAATGTGTCATTTTGATTTGTTGGTTCTGTAACTTCAGAATTTGATTCGAAACATTACTTTAAAGTTGTTTGAAGGTAATGTTGAGGGTGCTCAGTTGAATGCTTTCTTTACCTTTATAGCTCCACTTCCTGGAAACTTCCTTATCACTATAGCTTAATACCATCAAGAAGATTCAAGGCTTGAGTTATGAAACCGCCTAATTCTGTATATGTATATTATACTAGGACCTAAGCAGAAGGCTCAGCAAAGTCAACATATAATATTTCTAGTGCATGCATGCCATATCTCTAAGAATAATAATGAGAATTTATTCTATAATTGCTGGTGTTTGGGTGAATTGCATGTTTATCCATTGGCTTGTCCTCAGGTACCTTAGAATTCATAACCAACATGTGTCTCAACTCAAAAGATTAGGTCAAAAAAGATAGTGCCTAGCAATGATCTCAATTACTCATTGGGAATATTTTATAGATTAATGAACTGCCCAATATTTCATATACTTAGCATTATATGGATTTCTACCATTCTACAGATGAGGAAACTGAATGTTTTGTCCAGAATCAACTTATCTGATTTTTTCCGTCATCATTTTTCTCCTATTTAACAGAAAATACAACCAATTCACTAAGGCAATAGGTTGTCAAAATATATTATTGTTTTGCCTGGGCCTCATGATCCATTGTGGGTATTTTGTAAACTAGTGGACTGCCCAATATTTCAAGACTTCATGTTATATGGATTTCTATTATTGTTCTAGCTAAAATATTTTAGCAAAACTTTATTTCATTACTAAAGTTATTTAAAAAGCTTGAGAAGCTACATGTTCACATAATGTATTTCAGTATGTGATCTAGATATTTCATCAATGCATATAACTCTGAATATAAAATATAAAATCCACAGTTTGCTCCTTTGCTAATTCCTATTAATTGGGATTATTGCTAGGTAGCAGGTCTTTTGACCTAATCTCTAAGTAGAGACACAACCTGGTTATGAGTTCTGAAGTCCCAGAGTACAAGTCAATAGATAAACATGACTTTAAGCTCTCTCCCAATTCTAAATCTACAACCCTATGGCCCTAATAAGGATCATCTGGTTGTTAAAACCAAATAATCACTCTGAAGATATTAATTAAGATGAAGAAACTAAGTTTTTATACTCAGAAAGGGAAGTTAAATGAGTCTGTTCTGACCCCATAGAACTTCTGCTTAGATAATGATAAAACAGAGGAAGTCAGGATACTCATATAGGTCTAATATTTTCATTTTAGAGAGTCCTAGGAAACAGAGAAAACCCATAGAACCTGCATGCAATCATGGCCTTGACTATCCACAAACTTAGAAACTCATGGTAAAGTAGTAGGCCTATTTAACCTGTGCCAAACTTGCCTATGCTGCCTTAATAAATAGAAAATTTTCCTATGCAAAAAGCCTAAGTGAAAGTCATTTTGGAGTGCATACAATGTATGCTTTTTTTTTTAGGTTTTTGCAAGGCAAACATGGTTAAGTGGCTTGCCCAAGGCCACACAGCTAGGTAATTATTAAGTGTCTGAGACCAGATTTGAACCCAGGTACTCCTCACTCCAAGGCCGGTGCTTTATCACTACGCCACCTAGCCACCCCAATGTATGCTTTTTTAAGAAGCATAGTACATGTTACTGTGTCTTAACTATGATCCATGTCATTCTATTCAATGTACTTTTCTTGTTGCATTATGCTTCTACACATATTCAGTATACAATAGTATGTATATATGATTGCTACATGTTCACATATTATGTTTCTGTATGTGATCTATGTATTTGATCACTGTATATAATTCTGAATATAAAATTTAAAATATATTTATTGAATTAGAATTGTATCCTTGTCTAAAACATGTTGTCACATATACTATTATTTTCCATATTTTATATTTTTTGTGGGTATTGCTCTGCTTCTGACTACATATGATTCTATTATAAGCAACATATCTTAGTACCTACTTGTACATTGAACTATATGGTTGGCATGACTACTTATATGATATGCTAAATTATGATGCTAATAGTATACACTCACAGTCTACTTTATGTCATCTGTAGAAGGGGAACTCAAATTCTTCAGTTGGAAGAAGATGTAATATTTGTGATCCAACCACATGAAGCTACTAGGGTAAGTATAGCTCAAGAGCAGGTATGGCCATGTATTGAAAGAAGATTTTTAAAGAATTATTTCTGAATGCAAGATCAAAGACACCCTTTCAACAGAGTAGACCATTCTCTCTCTCTCTGACTACCTGGGTAATAGCATAAAACTTAGTTTATGTCATATGGTGGGGAAAACACCTACCCTGATCTGTCACAGTTTGAGTTAGATTGAGAGTAGATTAAAGATATTTATGAAAGAAAATTGGAGAACTAAATCAGTTGTGGGACCACTTATTAAGCAAAACTGACCCAGATGTTCTTTTGCTTTCATTGTTCTTTGGATGAGACAAAGAGTACTCTGGGTTCTTGATTTGTATCAATGGAATAGAACACTCATCTGCTGCAGAGGTAGGATCAGAAATAGAAATCCCTGGTTAAATATCTTGCTAATTTACTATGGGAGCAGTTGGGGGCAGATTTTGGTCATCCTTTCATTGATATATTAATGTGAGAGATTTAAGAAACACAAACTACGTGGTGTATATGGTTGCTTTGTTGTTACTTTCTTTAATTAATTTCTTCTAGTCTAATTAAAGGATTATAGTTAAGTCTGATAGATTAGAGGAATGGGGGCTTAGCCACAATAAAATTGCATTATCTGTACCCACTCCTAGAGAAAAAAAGTGTGACCCACAAAAAGGACAAAGTCAAGGGTTGGGGGACAACTAAGTCTTAGAAAGCCTAAAAGAGGTACCAGAAGCTGGGCTCATACCTCTTAGTGCCCCCCTTCATCATGTCACATATGTGAACATGTATGCATGCACATATATGTTATATAGATTCTCTCTATCATCCATACATCTGTCTATCTAATCTAGCTATCCATCTATTCATCTATCTACCCTATCTATCTCATTCTAATCAAAGAAATTAAAAAAATTGTGAAAGTTCTTTTAGTCCAGGCTTTTGACTTTATGTAGGAGAATGAATCTATACTTTTGTGTGTTCACATTTATAAATACACATATATAGGTTTGTATATTTTTATATATTTTGCTTCCCCACTTAAGAGGCTATGCAAATCATTTCTTGGTATCTCAATTTTTCCCTTCTGCCTTCTCTTTTTTCTTTTTCCTTCTTTTTCTTATTCTAGTCTTCCATGCCCTCCAATTTCATCATTGCCCCTTTCTTTTGTTTCTTCCATTAAACATTGCACCTACTGATTTATTGTTACTAAGTTCAGAGTTTGCTAGTTCAGAGGTATTGGATTCCTAGCTGCCATGTAGTAGATATACCCAGTCTAAAATCTAACCCTTCTACCCTCAGGGAAAGCATGATCAAGATAAAATTTGTACTCTGAGAACCGGTGTACCAGGTTGGGAGAATACCCAGTCCTAATCACTAGACCATCAAGGAATCTAACACCTAGGATTTGGAGCATTAAATACTTAGCAGGCATTGAAATGCAATTTAATAAATTCCCACTTTGTATAATGCACAGAAATTTACAGGGGATGTAGAAATTTAAAAAAAAGCAGGGGTCTTTGACATTTAGAATCTTATGCTACTTGTGGGAGGGTTGGAATAAGGACATAAAGGAAGATAACGTCAAGACACAAGAGAGCAATGGAGATGGCTAGATAAAGTGAAGGGTCTAAGAAAACCACTTTCAGTTCTGTTGTTCTTTGCCCAAGTTAGTCCCAGATGTTTTGGAGGCATATAGAATAAGAAAGTTAGTTTTCCTCTTTAACTCAGAAAGGAATATTGATTTACTCAAGAAAAGTCTCAGAAAAGTTGAATATCTGATATATTATCTATAGGACAATTTCTAATACATTCCTTTCTGTCTATAATTGTTCAATAGACCACCACTTGCCAAGGAATGCCATTATACTTTAGGATAATTCTAATTACAAATAACAGCAGCAACAACTCCTTACAAAAAAAGTTTAATTGTGATTGTAAACATTTATTAAGCCCCTATTGTATCCCAGGCAATATTCTATCCATTGCTTCTATTCTGTACCCTGAAACAAAACAAAATACACCTTATCTCCCTCCTACATTATCTTCCACTCTTTTATGTCCAAATTCCCCCTAACCTTTCAGAGAGAAGGGAGAAGCTATCTCCCAGATCAGGCATCAGAGAAGGCACCATGGAGGAGAAGACTCCTTGATCCCAGAAATGGCATTTGTGGAAGGACTGTGGGAGAATGGACCTTCTGGAGGGAAAGCCACATGACCACACAAGTGGAGAGAACCCATATGCTGTTTTCCCCATAGAGATGGTAAGAACTAGAGGCAGTGGTGGAGTGCCGAGACTAATTCTAGACCAGATCAATTCTCCCAGAGAAGAGAGTAGGAATGCAAATTCCTTATGCAATCCTCTTCAAGCCTAAGATGAAAAATCATATGGTTTCATGAACAGAACAGGGCATCATGACATGAAGGAACAATTTGACTTTGTTCTTCATTAGAGCTGTGAGACATGTGTATTGTGTTGGTCCTTTTGGAAAAAGGTTAACTTTCTGGCAATATCAAATATGGTAAAAAATGATCAACAATAGAACTCTGCAAATGTTTAAGGAATTCTGTAGACACTAGGCTTGTGTGAGGTAGAAATACTATTCACCAGAGCTTGAAAGGGTGCTTCTCTAGAAGCCAACCCCATCTTTGTTTTTTGGGTGTTTTTTTTTTACTCTAGTCAGAAGAGGCTCAGTCCGCTTTATTTATATCCTCCAGTGCTTAATATAGTGTCTAACACATAGTATTTTATAAATGCTTGTTGATTGTTGACTAATTCAGACACTGGGTGCTAGAACCCTGGGGACGAAAAGGAATGGTATTTATTAGAAGAAGGAGCATGAAATTGATTGTTTATAAGTTCCTTTGAATTCTTCGTGGGGTTTTACATTCTTTCTGTCTGGCAAAGAATGTACTGTGTCTGAAGAATAATTTTTTTAAGTTTTTTCCATAGGAATTGAAGGCTCTCTAACCCCATATTTGTAAAGACTAAAATGTGAGTTATAGCCTAGCGTTCCCAGTTGAGATCATGGCAAAATGAGTCAATTCTGATATATCCTAGATAAAACCAAGGATGAGGACATGAACCACAGGGTTTTGTGTGAAGCCTGATAGGATTCAGAGTTGGGATTTAGGACTTAGATTACATCTAGATTTTACAAAAGTATCTGATAAAGTATTTCATGATATACTTAGAAGAGAAAAATTGAGGTATGTGGGCTAGATAACAATACAATTAAGTGGATTTGTAGTTTTTTAATGACTGGATAGAAGTCAGTCTTGGTTTCATTTTATCTTTATTTTCTCCATGTCTAGCAAATACTTAATAGATATGTTGAATGTCGACATGGAGTATTCTCTTTTGTAGCCCTTCTGGGATCTATCCTTGCTCTTTTACTAATTAACATTTTATCAGTGACTTGGTTAAAGACATAGATAACATATTCAGTAAGTAAGTTCACAAATAACACAAAGGTAAGAAAGATCTCTAACATAGAAGATGGCAGTGAGGATTTCCAAAGATCTTGGCAGGTTAGATTGATGGGTTCAGATTTAATGAAAAAAAGTCTTAAAATACGTTTTACTAATATAAGATGGTGGAAACATGGTTATACAACTGTTTATCTGGGGGGAAAAGATCTTGGGATTTTGGTGGACTCCAAACTTAATCTAAGTCAGATGTATGTTACTGAAGTAAAGAAAACTGATAACATTATCAACCTGTATTAGAAAAGTCAGGATGCTCAAAGCTAAAGAATTGATGGTCCATGTTGCATTCTATTTTGGTTAGACCACCCTCTGGTGTTTTGAGTTCAGTTCCAAGCACCACAGTTTGGGAAGGTTATTGGAAGGTGGAGAATGTCCAGATAAGAGCAACCAACAATTGTAAAATACCTAAAATTTATACCATATAAGAATTATATGAAGGAGTTGAGTATGTTTAGCCAGGAGAAGAGAAGAATGGGAGTGGGAGAAGATGACAGCTATCTTCAAGTATGTAAAAGGAGGCTTGGGGCTTGTTCAGCTTAGCCCCAGGGATAGAGTAAGGTTCCACAGGCAAAAATTGCAAACAAATAAACAAAAAATCTTTATGTAGGCTTGATGTAGGAAAAAATATCCTTGCATTAGTAATATCTTCAAAGTTGCCTCAAACTATAGTAGGTCTTCAAGAACATAACAGCCGCCTGTCCAGTCTTTCCTATAGAGTAGTCTTGGTTATGAAGACAATGGATTCAGTCACCTCTCAGGTCCATTCTAACTCTGAGCACCTATGCCTTAGAAAAGTAAAATTGACTTCCACAACATTATGCATCCTGTTAGAGCTTGGTTTGTTTTCTGACTCCAAACTCAGGGACCTTTCCTGTGTTAGAAAAGAAGCTAATATGGGGTGAAGGGATCAAAGTTCTCTGAAGATCCTTTCTAGGACTACCTTGGCCCTGACTGCTGTTTGCTGTGTATATCAGTAACTTGAGAAGGCAATACTCTAATGAGAGAAAAACAAACAGGCTACAGTCAATGGAAAGATAAGCCCTTGAACTGCTCTGGAATTCTATAACTACCAAACCTGAAAATAATGCTAGTTTGGGGGGGATATTTCTTTATCCTTCCAAGTCTCCACTCTGTCCCCTCTTTCACCCTTGCAACCACTAAACTGACAAGCTAACATAAAATAATTACAGAATTGGAGTCAGTATGACTCTTAACTGGAAACTTAGAGAGTCACTCAGAGGTTGGCACATTGTCCTCAATACAATATATATTTTTTAAAGTATTTTATTTGCAATGTTATTAAAGACATGCTAGGAAGTAGGGTGGGGGAGAAGCCAGATAACATCTTTATCTTTGTCTCCAGTGTTTCATCCCAAACCCTGACGCCAAGGTGTCCCCCACACTCCACACCCTTCCCCAAACCCCCTGAATCATCCTGCTGGGCTCCCTCCTGTTGTGCATTCTTGGATTTTTATTATTATGATTTTGCCGACTCTGTGGTGGTCAGAACGCCATGAGAAATCATTGCTCATGGAACTGCTCCCTATTGTTAGGAAGACAATAAAAGGATGTCTGATAAGCATCTTCCAGCAAATTTTTCTCCTGCTAAAGTATCCTGGCCCCAGAGAGTTTCCCAAATTTGCATTCTACCTGTGGCACCATGAGGTTGAGTGTTACTCCTTGCCAAGAAGGGGCTGTGTTCCTTGGGTTCAAGAGGCGGCGCTTATCAGATTTCATGGAGGCATTGTCTTAGAGTTGGCAAATTCTCACACTACAGTTGGCAACTAAATCCCTCTAAGAGTTTCAAGGACTAATGACCTCTCAAGGAATGTCTGGAGGAAATCTATTGGCTTTAGAAGCAATCTACTAGTAGTTACAGAGAAACATTCTCAAATAGGGCTGACTTTAGATAAACTTGAAAATCCCGATAAAGTCTAAAAATTTTATAAAAGGACATTGTTCATTCTGCATAGGATTTTCAATTAGTTTTTTAAAATGAAAAATCCACTAGTGAATTAATATATAACTAAATTTGCAAAAATAAATTTCAACTTTTAAGGAATAGCTATTATTTGAAACTAGGTAAACCTGTGGTTATATTTTTTCTACTATTTTTCAATTATTAGATATTTATTAAGAATGATAATAATTTATATGCTGGAAAGATCCAAAGGAGAGCAAGATGCCTTCCCTGCTCTCAGATTCTTATAATCTAACTGCAAATAAGGGGGCGGCTAGGTGGCACAGTGGATAAAGCACCGGCCCTGGAGTCAGGAGTACCTGGGTTCAAATCTGGTCTCAGACACTTAATAATTACCTAGCTGTGTGGCCTTGGGCAAGCCACTTAACCCCCTGTAGCCTTGTAAAAAAAACTAAAAAAAATTAACTTCAAATATGTCATACTTAACTGGAAAGATCAACCAATCAATGAATGAACAAGCATCTATTAAGTATTTATTATATGCCACACACTGATAGATTTGGGGGAAACAAATGCAAAGAATGGAACAATAAAATTCATTACAAGGCAGTACATACGGTACCCAGGGAGGAATGTGAACATGAGAAATATGATTGCTGAGAAGTCCATTTTATGTGGCCTGAGAATAGAGAGAGATGGGTGAACCATGACTTTTCAGGGACCAGGAGTCTTACTTCCAGTTCTCACAGACACTCTCTTAATTCAAGTTTCATTACTTCTCACCTATAGTATAATGGTCTCCTAAAAGCTGGCTGATTTCTGACTTACTTCCCTTAATTGATATCTCACATTTACCCAGATTTATTTTCCTTGCACAGAGAGATGGTTATGTTATTCTGCTAAAAATTGAAAACGAGTTATATTCAAGACTGAGACAGTCTGTACGTAGGCATGGAGATGGGAAATAGAATCTTGTCTTCAAGGAGCCTTAAGAAGGATGAGTACAAAATTCTGTTAGGTAGAGAAGATGTGAATGGGCTAAAATAATTTTCATGATAATATTATAATTTTCTTAAGGAATAATATTGTCCTGTTATTTGCTCCACACTGAAAATTCATCACCAGGGTTTGGTTTTGTTTTTTGTTTTTTGTTGTTTTTGTACTCATTTAAGATGAACCATTGCCAACATCACAGACTGGAAGGGTTGGAGAGAAGCAGCAGGAGGCAGATGAATCCTTCAGAAACTCCAAGACAGAATCATCAAAGGGATAATGAGTGAAAAGTTCTGCAATTGTTGGAGGTTCAAATTGAGCTTCCATGGAATACAATATCAATGTTAATAAAAAAAATTTGGGGGACAATGCCTACATTTCTGGACTTGGTAACTAGCATTTGGTAAATATCAAATCCCTCCATCTCCTGCAGACCATATGTGCTGTATTTTATATTAACATAAAAGTTTAGTGACCCTTAAAGAATCCAGACTCAGTAACTGAACTAGGATCCTGTTAAAATAATTAATCAAGTATAATTTGACCCCACAAATTTGAAATTTTGAACAGTTTCTGATTTAAAATTTTGTCCAGAGTCTACTTTCATATAAATGTTGGTGATGATATAAAATCAAAAACCTGATAACCTGGATACAGCAGTGTTGTTTATGGATTTTGGGTGCATTTTATATCTATCAGCTGTAACCAGTTAGGGTCAGATTGCTTCCTCTTCCTCTTCACTTTGGGTTTGCTTTCCAAGTATTCCAATTTTAGGAACTTATTTCTTCTTAGTTTTTATGGGAAAGAAATATAGCCAAGCTACAAAAAAAAATGGTTAATTCCCTCCAAAGCCTTCAGAAGACCAACCAATCAGTCACCCACTCTGAGTGCAGTCCTGATGAGATGTTATGGGGAAACAGAATTTTGCTGTGGTTCTTGCTTTTAAGGAGCTGACAATATAGCTGGGTGACAACCTTGGCCAACACAAAATGATTAGTGAGCAAAGTAAGACATTGTCTAGCTAAGTGTTAAGTGACATGTGGTTCAGACACAGAAAACTATTTTTTTAAGAGGAGAGAATATCTTTTAATACTAATTGTCAGAAAACACTTCGAAAAAGATAGTAGGATTTAGGGGTAGCTAGGTGGCACAGTGGATAGAGCAACGGTCCTGGAGTCAGGAATACCTGAGTTCCAATCTGGCCTCAGACTCTTAATAATTATCTAGCCGTGTGGCCTTGGGCAAGCCACTTAACCCCATTGCCTTGCCAAAAAAAAAAAAAAAAAGATAGTAGGATTTGAAGCTGACCTTAAAGAATGGGTAGCATTTATATAAGCCAAGAAGAAAAGGAAGGCATTGTGGGTAAAGAGAACAAAAGAACAGAAGATAAAAGTAGAAATTGTTGTGTGGGCACTGAGTAATGAGGAGAATGAAATGCCTGGAGTAAAGGTTATTTTGTGGGGGTGAAGAGTTACTATTCAGTCTTGAATTGGGTTCTGAAAAGGGTCATAGCTGGTGTTAATTGAAGCAGGAAAGAGGCTTTAACCAGGATGTTCTGTAACATACTATATGGGAATGGAGAGGGGGAGAGGGATTCATAGTCTGAACAAGGCATGGTAAATAACCAGATATTAGCAATATCTGAAATGGAATCCAAGGACAATAGAAAGGATAGTCAAGGTAAAAGAACAAGAGGAGCTAGTGGTGTCCAAAGACACAGCTGAGTCCAAATCAGAGGACAATCAAGTTCAAGGATGAATGGGAGTCAAGAGCTGGGATTCAGGAAGCAAAGGTGTGATATTAAGTATTCCATTCGAAAAGAATTCTAGTTGGGCACTGGGATTTATTTATTGCGCTGGGATTGTGTGAGTATTGAGTCCAATCATAGAGCACTCACCAATCAATATTTGCATCTTTTTTTCCTAAAATCCTTCAAATTCAGGTGATATATTTAGCAGACAGGATAGAATCTCTCTCTCTCTCTCTCTCTCTCTCTCTCTCTCTCTCTCTCTCTCTCGATATAAACATGTGTGTGTGTGTGTGTGTGTGTGTGTGTGTGTGTGTGTTGTTCTTTAGTCATTTCAGTCAAGTCTCACTCTTCATGACTCCATTTGGGGTTTTCCTGGGAAAGGAAATGGAGTTGTTATTTACTTCCTTCTCTAGGGCATTTTATAGATGAGGAACTGAGTTAAACAGAGTTAAGCAACTTGCCCAGGGTCCCATAACCATTAAGTGTCTGAGACAGGATTTGAACTCAGGAAGAGGATTCCAGGCTCAGTAGTCTGTCCATTGTGCCACCTAATTGCTATATATATATATATATATATATACATAGTATGTATATATATGTGTGTGTGTGTATGTGTACATATTTATATTTGTGTATATATATTTATATATGTATCTATTTTATAAAAATATAAAAACAACCTGAAAGATTTAATATATTTGATCAACTAAATTATCAGTGGTGATTCCAGAGGTCTGATACAGAAGAACAATACTGTCTCATGTTAGAGAGATGATAGACTAATTTGCTAAATAGGAAATTTATTTTTTAATGCTACAAGGTAGTAAAATGTTTTATTTTACTATGCTTGTATAATACAATGACCCTTCCTCCTTCTTTGTTTCTTTCCTTCCTTCTCTTTTTTCTTTTCTTTCCTCTCCTCTCTCCCTCTTTCTCTTTTCCCCCTTCCTTCCTTCCTTCCTTCCTTCCTTCCTTCTTTCCTTCCTTCCTTCCTTCCTTCCTTCCTTCCTTTCATCCTTCCTTCCATCCTTCCTTCCTTCCTTCCTTCCTTCCTTCCTTCCTTCCTTCCTTCCTTCCTTCCTTCCTTCCTTCCTTCCTTCCTTTCTTTCTTTCTTTCCTTCCTTCCACCTTCCTTTCATTCTATCTTTCTTTCAACCTTCCTTTCCCTCTTCCTTTATCCCCCCAATATATAATGAAATGAAATGACAAGTGCTTAAAATCACTGAAAAGACACCATTCACAACCAGGTTTTTTGAGATGTATGTTTTGTTTATTTGTTTTGCACTACTGATGTTCATTGCTAATGAGGTTCATAAATGATGTTCATGTATGATAATTGTTGTTCATCTAAGTCTGGTGCCATAAACTCATCCAGGACAATTAGTTGCTCATGTCTTCTCTTACTTATGTAAGCTACTGCCCTTTTCATATTCAAACAGTTTTCAGGCTGAAAGGAGAAGAAAAGAATATTTTTGAAGAGAAAACTCATATAATCCACTCATGAAAAAGCAGAAAAAATTAATTGACTCTGACTATGACTCTACCCACAAGCCCTCTGACTCTCTCAGCCAAAACTCTCTTCCTTTGCTACAACTTGCCTATATATGTTGCTTCCTTCTATTTAGAATGAAAGCTTTTGGAAAGCAAGAACTGGATTTTGTGTACTGAGTTCCTAGTACAATTTCTGGGCCAAATGGTTTTTGTACTCTCTTAATGAAGATTGTCATTGAGTTATTCAATAGATAACTTGGGACTGAATGAATTCTAAAAAACAGAGGTAAAAGCAAGAAGAGTAAGAAGCAAGGGATAGGCCCTTAAGGGCCACCCATGGCTGGTTGATGAATGGAGATATTTCTAGATTTTTCTTGAAGATTTCTATTGGAGGAATATGAAGAAATATCTCCTATAAAGGAGACAAAATAGGGATATAAAAAAGATGTCTTTGGGAAAAGAGTTCTTTAAGGATAAAAGAGATAATTTGTAGTAGTAAATACTTCAGAAAGGTCATAGAGAATGAAAACAGACATTGGATTTGACATTTGCGAAGTTATTTGTTACCTTAGTTCTGAGATTGCCAGGCAACAACCTAGGGATTAAATCAGCAGCTACCTGTTTTTAGAAGGCCTTAACATTTTTAAATAAGTAAAGTTTTATTTTAAAATGTACAGCCATTCTTACCTCTCCAGGTGTACCAAAACAAGCCTAAACTCTCTTAGGACATGCAGTCAAAGACACATGTTCTGATGACAGGTTATAAAGGGTTAAGGAATAATTGTGTGGTGAGAATCTATCTATCTATCTATCTATCTATCTATCTATCTATCAATCAATCAAAACGGAGTGATAGAGAGAGACAAAGGGGAAAAAGGGAGAGACAGAGAGAGAGAGAGAGAGAGAGAGAGAGAGAGGAGAGATTAAATATTTTAAAAGGGTCTTTTAAGAAATTTAACATTTTAATGATAAAGTTTGAAGAGGCACCAGAACTGACATAAGGAAAGTCATTTTTAGGTAAAGGTAAACCTAAACATCTTTGCAGACAAAAGAGATGGAGAAATGACCAAAGGACTGATAATTCTGACAGATGGGATTCAATGCAATTCAACAAATTTGCAAGGTACTTGAAAAGATATACAATTATCTTTTTGATATTGTGACTTTACCCATCACTATTTCAATATTTCACAGGTCAGTGTTAGAAATTAGATGTGAATTTTTAGGGAGCTTTGTGAAAACCCCAGATAACTTGTGAAGGCCAGCAGATGACATAGAAGAATAGTTTAGAAACTCAGAAATGTATAAAATATATGTATAGTATTATATAATATCAATATAATTTATCTTTTAATATCATAATAATTCGGACTTTATTTATGGTACAAAGAGGAATCCAAAAATTTTATAAAGATTTTCCAGATCAATGGGGCTCTGTACCCCTAACCCCCACAATGTAGAATGGACACCTGAAAAGTTTGTGTTAGACATTGTCATCTCCTCAGGGATCTAGTCATCTATTAGGGGGATTTGACATATTTTCAAATAATAAGGAACATAAAAGAGGTTTAAGGAAAGTGCTATGTGAGGTCTTAAAGAGAAGAAAGTAAAGGTTGAAAAGTAGAATAGAGATTTCATAGAAAAGACATCATCTGAGTTGATTATTGAGATAAGTATGAGTTAAATTGTTGAGGTAGAGAGAGGGGGGGATGGTCACTCTCAAGGTATGCTTCCAGAACACATTATTTAAAATTTTTTTTAGTATTTAGAAAGAGAAACATTACTTTATTACAAACAGGTCATGCCAGATAAATGTCATTCCTTTTTTTTGACTAAGTAACTAGGCTAGTATCTCTGAGGAATGTTGTAGAGGGGGCATACCTAGGTTTCATCAAAACATCTGTCATATCCCCATGAAATGTTTTTCAATGAGATGGAGATATTTGGGCTAGATGATAGTACAGTTAGGTAGATTCACAGCTTATCCAAAGAGTTGCCATTAATGGAAGAATACCAACTTGGGGAGAGGTTCCTAGTAGAATGACCCAAGAAATTTGTTCTTTGCTCTGTGTTTTATTTGTGATTTGGATGACATAGATGAAATATAAAATTCACAAATGACATAAGGTAGGGAGTGTTAGGAAGGACACAGGATGATGGAGGAGATGAAGCCTGGATAAATGATGCATGGAAAAGCATAAGACAAAATTTAATAATGATAAAGTTAAAAATCTACCTATGGGTTCCAAAAAAGCAACTTCATTGAAGTGGATCAGAGAAGTCATAGTTAAATAACAATATGTTTGAAAAACATTTGTTGGGTTTTAGCAGATCTTAAGCTCAAAATAAGTCAATATTGTGACATCAGCAAAAAAAAATACTATAGTATTATTGCTTGTCCTTCATTCTCAAAGAGGAATGGTGATGCCAGGCAGGTAATGCCATGACATACAAGTGAATTGTATTTAAGGGAGGAAAGGCTGTGCAAAATTACCAGTCTTTGATTGTATTGAGAAGCATGATATTTAGTATCACACAAACTGAAGTTTTAATTCATCTTAACCTTATTGGACTATCTCTGGGGTGTAACTCTCTGTCCTGGGCCTCCACATTTTAGGAAGAACATTGAAAGTTAGGAAGTGTCCAGAGGAGGGCAACTATGAAAATAAAGAATCTGAAGTTCATACCATATCGAATATCACATTCTCAAACTGAAAATAAAGAATCTGAAGTTCATACCATATTGAACACCACATTCTCAAATAAGACCATGACATCAGGGGAAGTGATGCCATGACAAGCACATGAATTGGATTTTAGTGAAGGGGGTGCAATGCTAAGTCACCAACCTCATTGTTTCCTCCAGAGCTATCTGGGTACAGTGGTCAGATATGAATCAGGACAACTGAGGTGGCCCTGAATATGAGGCAATCAAGGGTTAGTGATTTGCTCAAGGTCACACAGTATGTGTTAAGTGATCCTAAGAGTTTTTGAGCAAAGGAATAACATGATTATATCTGTTGGTCAACAGTTGGTCAGTAAGTATCTGTTGTCAGGTTAAGAACTAGGTATAAGGGTGGCTAGGTGGTGCAGTGGATAAAGCACTGGCCCTGCAGTCAGGAGTACCTGAGTTCAAATCTGACCTCAGACACTTAATAATTACCTAGCTGTGTGGCCTTAGGCAAGCCACTTAACCCCATTTGCCTTGCAAAAACCTAAAAAAACATGAACTAGGTATAGAAAAAAAAAGCCCTCATGCCCTCCAAAAATTCATATTTTAAAGGAACATACAAGTGATAACTAGGTATCTAGAATGTATATAAAGAATATATGATGATGATGATGTTTGTTCTTCATTCTCAAAGAAGACCACAATTTCAGGGAGGTAACATGACAAACAGTGAATTGGATTTGAGTGAGGGGGGTGTTTGTGCCTCACTTTCTCCTCTGGAATTACCTGGGTCCAGTGACCAGCTATGCACTGGAGATGACTCTGGAGTATATGAAGGTAATCTGAAAGAAGAGGGTATTAGCAACCTTTGTGGGTAGGTGAGCCTGGGAAATATTTCCTGTGACATTTAACTGAACCTTAAAGGAAGCCAAGGAACCTAAGAGGTGGAGGGTAGGGACAGACCATTCCAGGTATTAGAATTAGATTAGAATCACAAAGACACAGAGATCAGAGATCAGAGTTGTATTTGAGGAACTACAGGTGGGTCAGAGGTATGCATAAAATGATGATTCTGATAGCAATAAGAAGGAGATTGGAATGAGGGGAAAGCTGAGGCAGGATTGTCCTTTGGGAGGTTTATTCTAATAATCCCAGAAAATGGTACAGAGCTCCAGTGTTAGTAGAGTATATTGGATATATAATAATAATATAATATAATATAATATAATATAATATAATATAATATAATATAATATAATATAATATGATATGATATGATATGATATGATATGATATAATATAATATAATATAATATGTGATATGATATGATATGATATAATATAATATGATATAATATAATATAATATAATTAATATAATATAATATAATATGATATAATATAATATGATATGATATGATATGATATAATATAATATATGATATGATATGATATAATATAATATGATATGATATAATATAATATAATATAATATAATTAATATAATATAATACAATACAATATTGGTATTCTTCCATTAATGGCAACTCTTTGGATAAGCTGTGAATCTACCTAACTGTACTATCATCTAGCCCAAATATCTCCATCTCATTGAAAAACATTTCATGGGGATATGACAGATGTTTTGATGAAACCTAGGTATAGCATTATATAGTATATAGTTGAGTATAGTATAGCATAGTATAGTATAGTAGTTGGTCTAGAAAAAAGAACATTTCAGTGAGTATTCTCAATGGGAAAACTTTCTCTTGCTTATGAATATGAATTTTCTCACACAAAAGGGATGGAAGGGGAGCTGCTAAAGTGATCCTTCTGTACTAATTATAGAAAAGTCAGTATCAGTAACTTTCTCAAAATATTTTTGATTATTTTACTTCTCTTAGCAGTAGAGAAGTCAGAGTTACTAAACTGTTAATGACAATTGATGCCATTTATACAGGGATAAAATATTTGCTAAGTACATTACATCTGTTATCTCATTTGATCTTCACAACTCTATGAGGAAGATGCCATTATTATATCCATTTTATGGAGGGAAAAATTAAGGCTGAGAGAATTTAAATCCCTTGCCTGGAGTTATATAACTAGTGAGTATCTGCAGTAGTAAGTAGTCAAATTAGTTCTCCTAACTCTAGACTCAAAAAAAAAAATGACAATTAATTGTTCAATGCCATTGTGACAAGAGATTTCCAGGGGAGTGTCTCAGGGTTGTCCTTGGTGCTGTTCTAGTTTACTATGTTTTACTATATTTACTATATTTTACTATATTCCAAAATCATAAATGTCATGTTCATAAAATCTACAAATGATAGAAAACTGGAGAGGGTATGAAAGAGATGGCAATAGGGTAGCAACATCCTGCATGGCATGTTAAGTTACAAAAAGATCCTGATTAGCTAGAACATGTGATATATGTAAAGTCTTACAGTTGGGTTCAAAATGTAGGCAGGGTAAAGCAAGGAAGAATTGACAGCAACTCTGGGCTAAGGAAGAGACAGAGAGCATTCATTGCCTTCAAAGAATTTAAAGGCAGTAATAAAAGTGATCAAAAGTCTGCTTTTTGTTATCATTAGGCAGTGACAATTGCAAACAATATTAATCATAAAGGTTTGAAATTAGGCAAATTAGCTTTGGGTATAGTTTATAACCCCAATACCTGTGGCACTGTTACATATTGGGATTTTTTATCTTGTTTTTGAAGAGGACCAATGACATTGCAGTGTGATGTCTTGACTCCTAAGTAAATTAGATTTAAGTTTGGCAGAGTTACACAAAATCATCAGCCTCACTTTCTGGGTCATCAAAGTTGAGTAACAAGACAACAGTCTAAATTTTCAACATTCCACAATACCTGCTTCATCCTTTTCATGACCACTGAAACAAATTCTCAGCCACCCATTCCACCCGGGGAAGTTTTCACATGCTTGGGGTGAACATCCCTCCTCCCCCCACTCTCTGACAGATCTGAGGTCCATCTATTAGCCTCCACCTGGTTTAGCTCGTCTGCCAAGAGGGTTTACCAGGGTGTGGTTGCTGCACATGCTACAGTTTTTTTTGGAATGACAGGTGAGACTTGGGTTACAGGTGGACACCAAAGGTGGATGAGCAGCCTTGAAAATGGGTAAGAAAACCCTTACACCAGAGGTGTGTCTCTGGATACTCCATAGACCTTCATTTAAATAGTAGATCCAAAATAAATAACTCTTTCCAGGGCATTCATTGCTTTATTAAATATCTCCAGTTTCTCTTCAACATTGTCAAATCTCCTTTTAAGCTTGTCTTTGATACCTTTCATTTTGCCCACTCATTCAGTTATTTCCTTTATTAGATTAGTTATTACAGAATTATTATGCTCTTGGGATTTTTGTTTTGCCTTCTTTTTTACCCCATGGCATTTCTTCATTGTATCAAGATTTTTTTTATTTTTAGAGAGCTTCCTCATTTCTTCAGTTTCTCTGTGTGGAATTCCTTGTGATAACTTTCTTTTCCCCAATTAATTTTTTCCCTTTTACTTTATTTGGCTCATTTCTGGGCCAAAGCAAATCTCTTGTTCAGTCATCTTGCCAGAATTCTCTTAAATGACTTTCCTATCATTAGTCAAGTAGTAAGTCTTAGCATTAGGATTAGAATCCAGGTCCTCTGACCCTGAGCCCAACACTCTTTCCACCCTTCTCCATGACTTTTTTCCTAATGAGCAACTACATTAACAGGTAGAGTTGAGAAATGGTTCTAATTCACCTACGAATGAACAAAAATATTTTTAAATGTGGAAAAAGCTAAATTACTAAGTGAAATTAAAATATATACTAGACTTTTGAATTAACAGCATCTGTGTACTTCAACAACAGTTGGAAACCTCTCAAAGTTGGGTGGGGTAATTGTTTATGAAATTGTATCCATGTAAGAAAATTGTATCTATGGAGTTTTTCCAAGCAGATCTTATGTATCTGGAAATATTTTTATCTTCAAAATTTGTGCAAAAATTTCATCCTGAGGTCAAAAGAGTTTTTTAAAAATAGATTCTCCCCCTTCCCTCCCCATACCCCTATATATCTGAGATGGTTCCTCAGTCACATGACTTTTATAGGTTTCTGCCTTCTGGCTGTAGAAGCCAGTCTTTAAGAGCCATCTGCCAAATGTGCCTTACAGAATTATAGAATGTTAGAACTCATCAAACTCTTTTATTTTGAAGAGAAGGAAACTATGATCCAGGAAGAGGAAATGATTTGCCTAAGATTGCACAGCTAGTGAGTGGCACAGTGTTAAACCTGGATCTCTTTCCTCATCTCACTAGGGTACAAACTCTTCTCTTTTGTCAAGAAATAATTCAGAAATATATTCTATTCTTGTAATTTTAAATAGGGATATTTGAAAAGCCTCATAGCCAATGATGCCAAGACAAACAAAAATTAAGCAAATCTAAATTTCATCCAGAAGTAGACCAGTGGGAAGAGTAAAGGGTAAAATTCTATTTTCTGCTCCATTTGGAATTAGGAACAAACAATTACATGACGATGCTTATGATTTGGAAATTTGTTGAGAAATCCATAAGTGAAATTCCATGACTGGAAAGTAACCCTTCAGAATGAAAATAGACTTATTCACAAATTTTGAGAGGAAAAAATACCTTAAAATCCATTTAAAAAAATACTTGAAAGCAAAAACCATGTGATGTCATATACTATGGGGTAGAATGCTGCCCCTGTCAGGAGGAACTGAGTTCAAATCTGTACTCAAACCCTTACTAGTTGTGGGTAACCCTGATTGACTTTCATCCAGAGCCATCTTCAGTTGTCCTGATTCATATTTGGTCTCTGGACCCAGATGGAGCTGGAGGAGAAAGTGAGGCTGGTGACTTTGCTCAGCACCCCCTCACTCAAATCCAATTCAAGTGCTTGTCATGGATTACCTACCTGATATCATGGTCTTCTTTCGAAATGAAGGACCAATATTAAACATCTTCATCAGGTACTATGATTTCAATTAATTAAATATTTTTAGCCTGCACAACGTTTTGATCAGTTGTTTTTATTCCTGTCTAACTCTTTATGATCTGATTAAGGGATTTATTGGCAAAGATACTGGAGTTGTTTGCCATTTCCTTCTCCACTTAATTTTGTAGATGAGGAAACTGAGGGAAACACGGTTAAGTGACTTATTCAGGGTCACACAGCTAGTTAGTGTCTGAAGTCAGATTTGGACTTAGGAAGATGAGTCTTCTGAATCCAGATCTGGTACTCTATCTATTGTAGCACCTAGTTGCATAAATGTTACAAATAATAATATTATCTTTAAAATCATCATTGAAGTTTCTCTCCTTGTCCTGGTTTCTGATTCCCCTTCCCCAGGCTGGTACATGGGAAAGAATGAGTAAGTTTATCAAAGACTAGAAGTTAGCTTTGGCGTACATCCCTGACAAATCCTGCTTAAACAAGCTTCCTTTCTACGTCTTAGGATCATATATCCTTTAATTCTCAACTCAATAACTTTCAACATAAGGCCTTCCAGATTCCAGTCATATTCTAGTGCCACCAAGATTCTCCTCAAGTAACTATGTTTATAATTGCACATGTTGTCTCCCATGTAAGAATATAAGCTCCCTGAGGGAAGCATACCTTAAAATGACAGTCCTTTCAGAAAAAGGCTAAGCATATTCTAAAAATCTCTGTAAGAATACAGGGGAATGCACAAGGAGCAAAGTGCTAGCAAGAGCTCATCAAGAATAAAAATGTGAACATTACATCACAGTGACCCTGAAAAGCATAGCTATGTAACACTCACCATTTCACTTAGTAACAGACAACTGGTCACATTACAGTGACCCTTCATTCACTCATTTTTTTCTTTCTTTCTTTCTAAAACAATTTCTTGCACTTTCTTACTTTTTTTCCTTTCTTCATTTCTTCTAGAAGCCAAGAGATGGAGTGCCTTCCTTATAGAACATAGGACCCAAGAGATGGAGTGCCTTCCTCATAGAACAATCAGGAATCCCATATTATAGGACTGAAGAATATTATGTTGGGGAATAAGGTATAAGAAAACTGGAAAGGAAGAAGGAGCAGGTTAGGAAGGGCTTTGGATGCTTAGCAGAGGATGTTGAATTGGCTTATAAAAGTTTTATTAAGTAGAGGGATGACATGATTAGACACATGTTTTGAGGGGGAAACAATTGTTGGCTGTTAGAGGATAAATTTGAGTAGGGAAAGACTTGATGCAGGCAGACTCATGAGCTGGGTATTGCAATAACCTGGGCATGAGGTGATGAGGGTTTGCACAAGAGAAGTGACAGTATCAGAGGAGAAAAGGGATGTATTTGAAAGATTTTACAAAGCCGAACTTTCTAGGCCTTGATAACAGATTGAATTTTGGGAATGGAGTGGCATGTAAGAGATAGTAAAGAACCGAAGATGAACCTAGGTTTTGAAAGTGAGGCATTGACAGCATCATAGTATCCTAAAAGTGATAGTTAAATTTAGAAAAGGGGTGGGTTTAGAGGGAAAGATAATAAGTTGTCTTGGACATGGTGAATTCAAGATATCTACTGGACATCCAGTTTGAGATGTCTTAAAAGCATAGATGTTAATTGTGTATAGGAAGAAGTGTGAATTCTCTGCATAAGATGAAAATTGAATCCATTATAGCCGATGGGGTTCACCAAGTAAATTAATTTAGAGGGAGAAGAGAAATGGACCAAGGATAGAGCCCTGTGTGATAACCACAGGAGGACGGCATGGTTTGGATGAGGAACCTGAGAAGTGGTGAGATAAGCACATGGAGAAATTGAGTTCACTGTTTCAAAGACTGAAGAGAGATCAAGAAGAATGGGGAATGAGAAAAATTAGCAAATCATTAATATTTTTGAAGAATGTCATTTCAGTTGAATGATGAGGTTAGAATTTGGATCATAGGAGGCAAAAAAGGGAAAGGAGAAGAAGTGGAGTCACATTATAAACATCCTTCTTAAGGAATTTTGTAACAAATGGGTAGAATTATATGATCAAAGTTAGTGGGGATAGAAGGATCCAGTGAAGATTTTGGGGGAGTTGGAAACATGGGCATGTTTATAAGCAATAGGGAAGGAGTCAGTAGGCAGAGAAAATGAAGATAAGTGAGGGAGTAGGGATAACAGGGTGCAATCTATTGCAGGAGATGGGATGGAAAAGAGGTGCTTGCCCAGTCAAAGAATAGGGACATCTCTTTGTCGTGAGTGTTTAAAGGAAACAGTGGCAGAAATTATCTAAGTGATGTGAGATGAGGAAGAGGAGAAAAATAAATCATCTCATTTTTTTCTGTAAAACATGAGGCTATCTTCTTAGCTGAGGGGATAGAGGGAAGGGGAGCCAAGGAAGGTTTGAAGAGGATGAAAACTTCTAGAAAAATGAGAGGGGATTGGTAATTGCCAAGGGAGATAGAAGGCTAGCTGGATCACATAGAAATCTCTCCTTGGTCTTGTGCCACCACCTCTCAACTTCTTTCCTCAGGGAACAGGTAAATAGTTAAATGTAAAGTTTCACTTCACAGTTAGATAGAAGTACAGTTTCACTTTGCTTGTCTTCCAAACACTACAGCCTGGAGATCTGGCAGAACCAGCAAGAAGTAGAAGGAGGACATCTGAATAGAGAGAGATGAAAGACATCCAGTCACTCCCAGCCTGTGCTGCCTTACCTCAGGGGATGAATACAAGATTGCTACTGGAGTTACATACTAAGGCGATTTCTACTTACAAGCAAATTGCATCTTAATGGGGGAAGACAAGAGCCCATACATACACAGAGAGACACACACACACAGACACATACACACAGACACCCTTTAGATAGATGTAGGAAAATGTCCCACAACAAAAGGAGCAATCAGAGTCTCAGACTAGAATGACATAATGAGATTCCAAAGTTCAACCAAAGTATCTATCTGAGTAGGATCTCCCTTTAATAAATACTAAATTAATTTCTGAGATCTTTTTTGAAGACCTGCTCTAAAGGGTTTACTAATTTTGTATAGCTGTAATTGTTTGAAAGATTTTTTCTTACTTCAAGCTAATTTTTACCAGTTGCACTTAATTCTGCTGGCAAAAGAAAGACATAACAAATCTAATTCTTGAGATACCTTCTATCATATTCCTCTGCCCCTCCCCCTCTCATTCAGTATGAACTTAACTTTTTTATCTAGCCAAATCTAATATGATATGAACTGCAAGTCTTTATCCTATTTGCCCTTCAATGTCCCTAATCTTAATGAGAGCATGCAGGATTTGTACAATCACTGTTTCCTTTTCTAAATGATTAGTGACCCTCTTTTTAAAAGATTTATTTTGGAATTTTTCTAGGAAGGTAAGTAAAGGTCACTGACTTTTGCATGGCAAAAGTCCATTCACTTCATAAAACTGATATAAAACATTTGCTCTTCACCAATTCTCCTAATGCTCAATGGCTTAAAAGTCACATCTACCAGTCCTTTCAGTAGCATGAGAGTTAATTCATTTGGGTTTGGTGATCTGAACTCATCAAGCTCAGCTAATTGCAATATTACTATTCCCTTATTTATCTTAGGTTTAGACTGCCTATTGATCATTTTTGTTCTGTCCTTTCCAGTACATAGGTCATTCTTCTTGGCAAGGAAAGCAGAATCATCACTTCTTTTTATTCTATCAATCTGGACCATATCTCTTCTTCCTTTTTTGATTTTTCTTTCCTATTCAATTTAGTTTAAAAAAATATTCGGGGGTGGCTAGGTGGTGCAGTGGATAAAGAACTGACCCTAGAGTCAGGAGTACCTGAGTTCAAATCTGGCCTCCGACACTTAATAATTACCTAACTGTGTGGCCTTGGGCAAACCACTTAACCCCATTGCCTAGCAAAAAAAAAAAACAAACCCAAAACCAAAAAACCTAAAAAAAATATTCATCTCCAGTTTTAGTTTATTCCTGAAGGTACTTCTGATATTATACTTAGAGAAACATGCCATGCTTTTGTATATATTTTCAATCATTTGCCTCTGACTCTTGCACCTGTCTTTAAATAAATATTTATATATACATATATATATATATATATATATATATATATAAAATGTCACTAAATACTCCATATTGGTCTCTTTAGATCAATCCTTTTTTTCTTCATTGAAGTAGTTTCTCCTGTGTCTTCATAATTTCATTCATAAGAGCTTCCAATTGCAACTGGGATAATTTTGCCCTGAAGAATTTTAGCATATGATCTCCTGTCATTCCATTCCCTTCCATCCCCTATCCCAATTCAATGTGTTTTATTTTACGCAATTAAAAAATTTGTTCTAGGAAGAGCTTAGTTGACTTCACACTGATTAAGAGATGATACACAAAAAGGTTACCCCCTACCCTAGAGTGAAGGAGCATTTTTGATGAACAAGACTACCAGGAAAAGAAAAAAAAAGCTGTCTATGGAGAGGAGCAGAACCTAGGAGTTCAGATAAGCCACTTGCCTTAAACAGACACTCAAGGAAGCTGTAAGAGGCCTCTACCAAGAAAGAAAGGGTTTCAAAGAATTATAGCAACAGGAGTTTGCAAGTCACATTGGTACCTTATGTGAGTGCCTCATTACCATAGTACTCTAATCTATACTCATTCTTCCTGTGGATGCTCTTCATAACTATGGGAGAGTGTACTATTGGACAGTACTTCACAGCTACTTTTTGTTTGTTTTTGTTGTATTATTTTTTTTTTACTATGCTCTCTTAGTAAGTGCCTTAGCTTTGAGTACACTTTATCTTCTGACTGATTGCTAATAGGAGCATACTTCTGGGAGTTCTTGAGGTATAGATGTTAATGTTAGACCCACAAGGTTACATCCTACCTTGTGGAAATATTAGTTATTTTCTGGGGATTCAACTTGTGAGTATAATTGCAGGTTGGATTAGTATCCTAGAGGGGAGGCTACATAAATTCTTTTTGATAAGTTCTAATTACTATTATCCCATCTCATAGAAAAGGAAATTGAGACAGAGAAATTAGGTGACTTATTTAGTCACACAGCTAGCAAGTGTCTGAGGCAAGAGTCAAACTCAAATCTTCCTGACTCCAATTTGAAAGACTATGTGTTTTATCACTTAGCTACCTTTGAAGAGTCAAAGGTTAGGAGGAAAAACATTCCATTCATGGTGAACAACCAGGGAAAGGCAGAAAAAAGGAGATGGACTGTTTTTTTGAGAACAAAAAATAGGCAAATCTAGTTGAATGGTAGAGAGCATGGAGTTAAAGAGAATATAAGATTGGAAATTTAGGAAAGGATGAGTTTTTTAATAGTTTTAAATAATATACAAAAGATTCTATTTGATCCCAGAGTCAATAGGGAGGCACAGGAATTCATTAAGCAGGTATGGGCATCCAGGTGACTACAGTGGATAGAGCATCAGCCTTGGAGTCAGGAGGACCTGAGTTTAAATCTAGCCTTTGTCACTTGACATTTACTAGCTGTGTGACATTGGGCAAGTCACCCAACCCTGACTGCCTCACATCCATGGTCATCTCCAGTCATTCAGTCACTGGACCCAGATGGCTCCAGAGGAGAAAGCAAAATTGATGACTTAGCAAAGCATCTTCTCACTCAAATCCAATTCATATGCTTGTTATGGCATCAACTCCCTGATGTCATAGTTTTCTTCAAAAGCAAATATCATTAAGCAGTTAAGAGACATAAACCTACCTATGCTGTAGGAAAAGCAATATGGCAGCTGAGTAGAAGATAGATTGGGATAGGGAATAAGTTGGGGCAAGGAGGCCACTTAAAAGGTATTATTACAGTATTCTAGGCAAGAGGTGATGAGCGACGGGGGTGGTCGGGAGGTGTAAATGGAGTGACTCAGGTGAGAGATGTTATAGAAAAAGCAATCATCAGATTTGGTAATTGATAGAGTATTTAGGATGTGTGAGAAAAGAGACAAGACATTGAAGTTGCAAAGCTGAGAGACTAGAAAAAAGAATAGTATACTTGAAAGTAATAGTTTATTTATTAAATAGTCATTAAGAACTTGTTATTTTCTGGGCACTGTGAGAAGCCCCAAAATACAGAAACAGTCTCTGCTTTCAAGGAACTTTTATTTTAATGTGGGAGATAACTTGAAAATAGTCAAGTAGATTGTGTGAAGGAAGTTAATATTGAATAAAAAATAATTTCTCCCTTTTGCCATAATATCATCAAAATACTTACCCTAAGCACAAATTCTTTGGCATTAGCTAGTCCACATGATTTTGAGGTGAGGGTTCAGTGAGCAGAACTGCAATTCCCCAATGTGTCTACAATACCAACAACCCAAAATTGAAAACAATGGAGAGAGACTCCATTAATCCTTGGGGAAAGGAAATGTTCACTGGAGCATGGGGGGGCAGTTGTGGAGACTCTAGATCTTTTTCACCAGGTCTCTTTGCCTAAATTTGTCCTCATGCAAGAAAAGAAACCTCTTGGGCATGTCTTTGTTAAGCCAGGAAAATGTCACAGGTTGCCAGAAGAAAACCAGCTCTTTGGTATTGCTACATAGAATAGCACATGAAACCAATTTAGCTCGAGTGGTTGGGAAGGCAGAAGAGGCATCAGGGGGACAGTTTTTTGAGAAGGATGCCCAGACTGCAAATTTGCTAATGTTTCTGGTCACTGTGGCCACAGTGTAGGTGGCTCTCAGGAATGAGGAGGTGTGAGATTTCGGGGGGGCGGGGGGGGCACAGAGAGGAGGGAAGAGGGACTCTCTGAGGCTCACCAAAGAACAGGGAACAGAAGGGAGAAATGAGTTGGGGAGGGGGAAGGGGACACTAGGAAAAGAAAACTGCAGGTGAATGGCATTTCCTGACATGGTTTTTCTATCAATCCTGCCTTGAAAATCCTCCAGGGCATTGGGAAAATTGCAAACACTTTTGCAAATATTTGGGGTTGAGTAAAGCCCTAAACAGATTTGCCCATAGCTTTCTCTACATATTTAAGCCCATGTTTGTTTTAAAGAGAAGCTTAATCCATGTGTTTCTGATTCCTTTACACTCAGCTCATCAAACCTCATTGTTTTGAAAAGAACTATTTAATGTCCAAGAAACTTCTGCTGTTCAGCCTTTTAGAGTATTTCCCCCCCTTTGAAATGGGGCTGAGATAGAATGTTTTGCCAGGTTTTGAGCCCCGTTTAGCTTTGGAGAGTACTTACTTTTTAGACGACTGTTCAGGGTTTGAATTTCTAAATGTTTGCCAAGATGTGACTTCCTTTTTTTTTAAATACTCAAACATTTAAAAAAAAATAGCTCAAGACTCTTAATGAACCCTGAACACAACTGGATTTAAACATTCATAGGCACTTTCAATTGTGGAGGCTCTAGTGTGTTTTTATCACTGTCATGCTAACTCTTTGGAATTATTTTTGTTTGTGTTGCTTAGTAATAATAAGAATAATATTTTGATCTTGTATAGAACCCCTTATCCAAGGATTTGAAAGCTGATTTGCAAACATAGAACTACCATAATGTGAGTTTACAAACTTGTTCCATGAAATGGATGGATGACCCTTTTGGAGGGTTATAAAAGAATGAAATGGCAATAGCTAACATTTATGTATCACCCTATAAAGCTAGCAAATAACTTTAAAAAAATTTTCAATTTAATATTTATTTTCCCCAATTACATGCAAACCAATTATAACATTCTGCTTTCGAATTTTGAGTTCTAAATTCTCTTCTTTCTCCCTCTCTCTCCCCCCAACCCCACCACTTGAGAAGGCAAGCAATTTGATGTTATACATGTGTAGTCATGGCAAAAAGCTTAATGTGCATTATCTCATTTAGGTCTTAAAATGACTGGGTAAGGCAGGTACTAAAGTAATAATTGAAATAATATAGTATTCTTATTTTATAGATGAGGAAACAGAGACTTAAATGACTTAACTGAACTGAATTTTCCATGATCATACAGCTAATTTATGAATATTAGAGATGAGATCTGAACCTATATATCCCTGACTTAGGTGTGGAGGTCTATTTCCTAAACCATGACTTCTCTTTTTTTTTAAAAAAAGAATTTTATATATATATATATATACACACATATATATCTTTTCATTTGATCCTAAAAATAACACTTTTTAGTTGTTTATAATTATCCTCATTTTGCAGATGTGGAAACTGGGGCTAAGGGATATTGATTTCTTGTTAGTTTACTTTGTTAAGTTTTGTTGATGCTAAAAAAAACCCCTCAACAACATTGTTATCTTATCCCATAGATAGACTCCCTCCAGATTCCTTATAGGACCATCACAAAAATGGTAAGTGACATGTTCATGGTCAGTCACATCGGTATTAAATAGTGGATGCAGATTTGAACTGAGGTTGCATCTGACTCTGGATCCTAGTCTCTCTTTCTTACAATCATGAATGAAAGTAAGGCAAAAAATGTTTGATGGCAATAGGAAAATAGCAAAAAACATCAGAAAGTTGACAAGTGCTCCCACACAAACCTGGAAAATAGGACAGGTCCATGTCTCTGATAATGAGGAAGTAAAACTCTTGATAGAAGAAAAAGTCAGTAGTTATGTCAATAACAAAGGATTGTGATTCAAGCAAGAAATCACTAATAAGGTGTGGAACCCCAAATTCTTATTATAAAAGAAAAGGGGGAAATTGTGAGGAAAAGGTGGATGTTTGGGTTCCACAAGAATGTAAAGGGACCATTGTAAGATTATATTACAAAGACTGGGCCCTGCCTATACTGGGCAGGTGACCTCAATCTGATCAAAAACTGATGAAATTGCCCCACCTGCTTTTATCTTAACCTAGTCTTGACTTTGTCCTTTGTGCATGCTCAAGGAGATCCAGTTGTTACTGCTCATTAGTATAATGAACAGGAAGGTGTGCCCTTTGGTTAAAGATTTCTTAATGAAAACCATTTTAATCAAAACAATAAGTGTTTGATGGAAAGTTGGCAGAGTGGGTCTTCACTTATACTCTTCTTACCTTTACCTCTGAAGGATACTGGTTATTGTTTATTGGTGGCCAGTTCACTAATGTCTGATTCCTCAAGATTCAAAGAATACTAGCATGACAAGCCTTCTAGCCTTCACTCTCTCTTGAAATTTATCCAAGTTCATTATGTTCTTTATGCCCATGACACCAACTATCCATCTCATCCTCTGCTGTCCCCTTTTCCTTTTGCCTTCAATCTTTGCCAATAACAGAATCTTTTCCAGGATGTCCTATCTATTTTGCAACTTGATACAGTCCCACCTCTGTCCACTGGATGGAATCACACTGTGACATAGCAGTATTTTATTGATTAGCTAAGAGGTAAAGGAGCAATCAATGTCAAATAGAGAATTATTGGGAGTCTCTGGATGACAGAATGGCAAAGTATTAGCTGTGTTTAATGTTAAACCATTTAATCTCATTATGTGGTCAAAGTATTTAAATTTCAGTTTTAGTTTTTAGTATTTCAGTGAGCAGACTGAATTAATTCCTTTAAGTATGATTTGATATCCTTGCTGTCTGAGGGATTTTCAAAAGTCTTCTCCAGCACCACTATTTGAAAGTGTCCTAGTCCAACTCTCTCACTACTGGAAAAATCATAGCTTTTACTATACAGACCTTTATTGGCAAGCTGATCTCTGCTTTTTTAGTATGGTATGCAGATTTACCATAACTTTCTTTCTAAGAAACAAGTGTCTTTCAATTTCATGGCTGCATTCATCATCTGCAGTAATCTTTGAATCCAAGAATATAAAAAGAAAGGTCTCCAAATGCCTATTTTTCTATCTTTAATATGGAACACAGAAATCTTTGATCTTTCTTACATGGAAGTATCATGAGTCTGAGCAAGGCAACAACATCCAATTGGAACATTAGAAAACCAGTCAGTTCATTACAAATATTTTCCTCCATTATTTTATATGGACCACC
Source organism: Macrotis lagotis (assembly GCF_037893015.1). Classification (NCBI taxonomy): domain Eukaryota; kingdom Metazoa; phylum Chordata; class Mammalia; order Peramelemorphia; family Peramelidae; genus Macrotis; species Macrotis lagotis. The sequence continues at coordinate 520,470,697 of NC_133666.1, read as the reverse complement.
CAATAATTGAAAGACATAAAGGATGGAAATTTTTACCTTCTGATTAGTTTAGTGTTCCATAGGTTGAGCCAACAAGACCATTGACTGAAAAGCCAGATATCTAGGAAGAAAATGTATCACAGGTAAGGTTAATTGAGGAAGCAACTGGCAGACAAATAAGTTATGTGCTCAATGGAATCTATTGTAAATACAGAATTGAAGATGAGGTTCTTGACCTCAAGGAATTACTAATCAAAACAACTTGAAAATTATTTAAATCAAAAGAGGACCCACTGAAACATAAATAAATAGCAGAGGTAGATGTTTATAAAAGCTGTTAGGTGGCCCAATGATAGAGTCATAAAGATCTGAGATCAGATCCAGCCTCAGACACTTGAGTGACCTGAGGCAAGTCACTTTACCTTTGTTTACCTCAACTTCATAGTCTATAATATGAGGGCAATAATAGTTCCTACCTTACAAAATGGTTATAAGGATGAAATGACAATTGTAGAGTGTTTAGCATGTAGTAAGTACTATATTAATACTAGTTATTATTAATATTATTATTAATTATTATTATTTGTGTTGGGACTAGGTCACCCCAGTGATTCTTGTGATTTAAGTGAGGTGGATCTGAAATCTCTCCTACTTGTCAGCTAACTATGTTCTCTACTAAACTATGCCTTTTCCATGTGATAAATGATCTTGTTTGAGTAATGGTAGAGTCCTATGCCTGCTGTTCTTGAATAATGGATGCCTAGAGATAAGTTATTTAGAGGCAAGACAAAAGTAAATAGGAAAAACAACAGAAGGTAGTTTCTTTGAAGCTCATTTCTAAAATTTGGGTCACATCTATCACATCTGTTCTTAAAAATTAAAAATATATATTGAAAGGTTTCAATAATCAGCTAGAAAGGTTGCAGTTCATCAATTGGATGAATCCTCCTAAGGTTAGGTTTTGGGTTTAAGGTATGCTTTCCTGTATTATTTGTCTATGTATTTGTTTCTGGACTGGGTTTTTGATTATCTTGAATAAAAGACAATGGTGGGTGTCTTCCAGGTCAAAAACTGATACTATTAAAAAATTTGAAAATATGTTGCTTGTGATGGAAATCAAGAAGATAGTTCTAAGAATTGAGGGAGGAAATTTAAAACTTTAAGGAGGAATATTTGAGAAAATTCTCTTCTATGCAGGTTAAGTTATCTAAACTGCAAGGTCTGCTTATTATTAACTTAGTGTCTCCATTTAAATTAGGATTAATTCTTGCTGATAGGATCACCATCTGCCACCTAACCCTTCCCTTCCTTCCCAACCATCCCACATGGGAATTAGGTTGGTTTTTCTCTAAAAAATGACTATCCCCAGCAAATCAAAACTATCACTAGCAATCAACATAGCTTCTTGGTAGTCTCTGACCATATTGAAAGAGCTACCTGGTGATCTGAAAGAATAAAAATAACCCTTTAGACTGGCATCTATTACTGATGGGACTTTCATTAAGAAAGTACTGATCAGTACTTTCATTAAGAAGTAGAGAGACCATATCTACCTGAGTACTTGCAACTATATCATTCCAGAGCATCTTTTCTATATAAGAAGACAACCTTTTTTTTGTAATTGCTGAATGACCTATAAAGTGTCCCATTTCTTCCAGTGCTGGGCTTGAATTATCAATCCTACTCTTAGAGGAATGTTTATAAAAGGACTTGATAGTCTCCCCTGAAAAGCCAGTACTTGATAGTTAAGTGTTATTTATTCATTTTTGGTTTTGCTTTGTTTTTTTCCTTCCAATTCCTCACTGAAGGTTGAGACCAACTTGTTTTCATGAAATTAAATGACTGAACAATAAGCTCAACAGCCTATGCCCTCAAGAAGCATATTCTAAGGTCTAAATTACAATAGATTCCTCACCTTTAAATTTAAAGTCAAAAGACCCATATCTGGGAAGGAGAGAGCTGAATAGGAAGGGGTATATGAAGTGAAAATGATTGAAAAGGTGTCTTTTAGTCAAAACACCTAGACTAATCACCATTACTATTCTTCTGTCTACAAGATGAGGCAAATCAATGTGGTGGGTTTCAGAAAATGTTTTTTGAGTCTCTGAGCATTGATTGTATTAATACTGATCCCACTGACTCAAGACCTAAAAAAAAAAAAATTAAACTGGGCTTAAAAATAAATGTTATGGGCAGGTAAATAGTTCATATAATATGACTCATTGTTTTAGCTTCTTCCCTCCGGTTAGTCAATTAAAAACAGGACTGAGTGGTACAGTGTGGCAGGTCTAAAGAAGTTTCAGAATTTCCCAGTTGGTCTCCCTAGCATTCCCCTGTTGGTCTGTTTCTTTATTTCTTTGTAGATAGGCCTAAACATGCCAGGAGGCGGGGGAGGGGGGGAGGGAGGGAGAGAGAGAGAGAGAGAGAGAGAGAGAGAGAGAGAGAGAGAGAGAGAGAGAGAGAGAGAGAGAGAGAGGCAGAGAGGCAGAGAGACAGAGAGACAGAGAGACACAGAGAGAGAGAAACAGGGACAGAGAGAGAGAGAGAGAGAGAGAGAGAGAGAGAGAGAGAGAGAGAGAGACAAAGAAAGCATGACTAATAGATCCAAATCAAAGCCGTATATGAAGCCAAGCCTGGAGTATCTTCCTCTGATTGCAATCTCCCTCTTCTCCAACTAGTGTTCTTTGTCCTTTCCTTCTCAACCATTACCCACACTTGTCTGAGTTGTCCTGGCTTCTTTGCTTAGCAGCCTTTCTTAGACTTGGGTTTTCTTACTATGTTAAAGAATGTTGTTATCCTTTACATTTTTCTTTGTGTCCCTTTATACTTACTCCCTTATAAAATTCTTGTTTTGGGTCAGGAGGACATGCAACCACAGCCCCAAAGGAATCCCTAGCCCTGCTGAAGCCAAGAAGTTCTGGAAATCTCATGAGAGAGGTTGGCCACATTGCCAAGTTCACTTATTAAAGAAATATGCTTATAGTATTAGGCATGTAATATGGTTACAGTCTGTCCTGGCTGGGAACTACTAGCACATAGGAGGTGCTTGGTCTCAAACAACTATCATCAGACTTTCTTCAGACCAAATATAATTAATTTATACTCTGGGCAAGGAGGCAGCATGGTATGGTCTAAATTGAAAGAAGTCTTGACCAGAAAAGATTATAATTCTACTTCCGGCCCAACAATTTAGTATTTCAATGAACTTAGACTTAACACCTCTGAACCTTAGTTTACCTCATTAGAAATCTGGGAATAATAAAATTAATAACTTACATTTACATAGCAGTTTAAAATCTAGAAAGCACTTTGAATACTTGATTTCATTTGAAGTTCATAGCAATCTCATAGGAGAAGTGTTAGGATTTTCCTCATTTTACAGATGAGAAAATTGAGGTTAGAGAGGTTAATGATTCACTCATGGTCAGAAAGTGGGTGTCAGATGTGGGGGTTGGAATCTAGGTCTTCTTTGCTCCAACTCTATCTCACAGGATTGGTCTGAGGCTCAGTTGAAACCATTTTGTAAAGTACTCTGTAAGCAGTAATGCTCTAAAGTAAATAACATTACATTACCTAATTTTGTGTGACTAAATGAAATCTACTCCTTTCCACTATCCCCAAAGATGATGAGTGTAAAGTGACACCATATGTTTACAAAATGAATTCAAGGTAGCTTTGGGAGGCAGTGCAACTGATTGTACTTTGGGGTGAATGAAAGTAAGGAGTCAGTCCTGGCACTTTTGTTGCAACCCCTAAGTGATTGGAAGAATTATCATTCTTCTTCTCTAGATAGAAATTGAGAAATTTGTAAGAGGCATGGCTCTGGGGGAGGAGGAGGAGGAGGAGATAAATTCTTCTTTGCACAGGCTGAATTTGAGGTTTCTGTGAAAGTCTAGTTTGAGATATCTAATAGGCAGTTGGACAGGAGCAAGAGAGAAATTCAGGAAAGACACCAAGCCTGCATATATATAGACCTGGGTATCAACAGTATAGAGATAGTAATTGAGCTCCCAAGAGTTGATGAGATCATTAAGAAAGAAAGTGAAGAAGATGGCAAAGATCATCCTGGATGTGATCTCCCCACTTTCTCCTCTATTCTCATTTGCCAGTGTCACATCTCTGTCTCACTACCAAATCAGAAATTCTTTTGGAATGTTTGTTCTTGGCATGAATTATGGTGCTTTAACTCTTCCCAACTATAGCTCTGTTCTAAAGCACTAAGTGTTCATCTATGAGACTTGTATTCATCCTGGCAAATAAATAGTTGGAAGACAAAGACATTGAGAAAGTCAGTAGAGTCAAGGATAATTAACTGCTATTTGGCTAATGCAGATTTGATTCTATCAATCAGTCTGTCAATAAACATTTATGAAACATTATGTTCCAGGCACTATAATAAGTACTTGGGTTACAAAGAAATGTTAATTCCCCCCCCAAGTCACAAACTTTTCTGAGACTTTAGAAACCAAATTTAGTAAACTTTTATTAAACTCTTACTATATAAGTCACTAGGCAATGGAGTAGCCATACAGTGAAACAAAAGAATATACTATGACTGAGACTTTAAGGTAAGAAAGTATATTTAGAAAAAAAAAAGGAGAGATCAACAGTATCAAAGCCGCAGAAAGATGACTGCTGATTTTTTTTAAAAGGAATATAAGATTTACCATTACAAATGCTAGCTTTTATTGGATCTGATAACCTTGAGCAGGGAGATTTCTGAAGAATATTTGAATCATAGATCTGCTTGCAAGGATTTGAGAAGTGAATGAAGAAATCTAGTCAATGAGAGAAGATACCTCTAGGAGACTGGCAATTAAACGGAGGAAATATAAAATGACACTTTCTGCCTGGTATAATTGTAGTGTGGTGGCATCATCGAGTAAAGGTTTTTAAAGTTGGGAAAGACCTAAGTGTGTTTGCTGGCAAGATGTATGGGACTAGTAGACTAATAAAAAGATATTGAAAGAGAGAGAGAGAGACAGAAAAAACAGACAAGCAGACAGATATGGACACAAATACAGAGACAGACAGCTGGAGACTCAGAGATAGCTACAGAGATAGAAAGACAACAGAGTCAGAGACAGAGAGGAAGAAAGAAAGAGAGAGAGAAAAGAGAAACAGAGGCAGGAAAAAGGTAGACATAAACAGGAACCGGAAGACTGACAGGAACAAAGAGAGAGAGAGGATGAATGAAGGAATAAACTCCTAGGAGAGCAGTCATGAGAAGATGGGATCATAGACATTACAAAAAAAAAGACTGATCTTGATGCTGAGGTTTCTACTTTTTCTTTTGTCATGCCACCCCCTCTCACTTAGGAAATGATAATGTTGACATTGTCTACAAAACCAGAAATATTCTACAATGCTGTATATACTTCATTTATTAACATCAGTTTTGTTCTATGAAAAAATATTAAGGGGTACCTCATACTTCATTCTATAGAATGCTAAGTCATGAAGCAAACAGATACTCCATGAGTCCCTATGAATGATTTAATTTGTCTTTTTTTAGGGAAGCAATAATCTGAGCTCAGAAGAACATGTGATGCAAAAAGAATAGGTTTCACCATGACTAATTTATAAAGTATTTGTATAATCCCTAAGAACTGGCTGCTCTTTCCTCATTTGTTTTTTTTATTTTGATTTATATGGATTTTATTAACTTAAAGTTAAATTCTATTTCAAAGAACTTTATTTGTTTAGAAAGTTCAGGATATCCAGCTTTGAGAGAAGGGCCATCTTCCCTTCTGAAGATTCCAATGTGATCATGTTTGGGAGACCTTTCCATCTGGTTCTGCCAATTGGGTTGGTTGTATTCAGAGATTAACACAATCCTTTGCATGACACTGTACCAATGCTGCTCTATATGTGATGTACTGACCCAGTGGATAGAGTTCTAAATCTGGAATCAGGAAAACTCAAGGTCCATATTTGGCCTCAGCTATCTACTAGCCATGTGACTTTTGCCAAATCATTTGACCTCCATCTGTCTCAGTTTCCATATCTGAAAAATAGGTATAACAATGACAACTACCTCCCAGGGTTGCTATGGAGATAAAATGTGATAATATTCATAAAGTGCTTTACAAATCAAAAAATGTATGAAAATGTTAGCTAGCCATCATAATTACTTCTTATATGACTCTACTGCCTTTGTATTGTAAAGTTCAACAATAGCCTCTAAGAACCTAAATTTTGAATTTGGCCAGAAAGCCAAAGGTCAAAACTCAAGGAACCTGGCACAAAGTATTTCAGCTTTCCATAAAAAAACAATAGTTGCAAGACTGATCCCTGATTATTAATCTGGCTTTTGGATGACAATTTAGGTCTTAGGCATGTGACTTTCATTTGACACCCCCCCCCCCCACTGCCTCTCCTCATATAAGAGAGGTTTGGTCTTACTGGATTCTCCATACCTTTAAGGAATATATAGAACTTGGCCTCACTTCTGTTAGATGCACTGATGGTATTACCTCTAATGATTTGGCAAGCTATGAAAGAGATAATCTTTTAGAGTTGGAAATAGCTCAATAACTTTGCCATTGACACTCAGTGAAACCTGATCAGTCTTTTGCCCTCTCAGTCTCCCTGGTTGTCTTTTCTGAAATGAAAATAACTGAGGAAAATGCATTCCAAAGAGAGGTAGTATGATGAGGTGTTTGTCTTTCTTTCTCGAAGACCATGACATCAAGGAGGTGATGCCATAACAAGCAAGTGAATTAGATTTGAGTGAGGGATGCTGTGCTAAGTCACCAGTCTTACTTTGTCCCCCAGTCATATAAACCAGGACAATAGATTGCAAATCAATCAGAGTTAAGTGACTTGTCCAAGGTCACACAGTTTATACATGTCTAAGTCCAAATTTGAACTCAGGGCCTCTTGACTTCAGGGCAGGTACTCTAGCCACTGCACCATCTAGTTGCCCTATATTATGTAGCAGAGTTGGGAAGACCTTAGTATGGATTCCACCTAAGACACTTAATAGTTGTGTGAACTTGGATTAGTCACTTAATCTTGCTGAATCTTAGTTACTTCATCTGTTAAATGACAGATTTGGATTTAAGTTCTAACTTCTATTATACTCTAATCCTAAGGAATTTGGTTTTGTAAATATTTAGAAGTATAAAAGCTTTGCACAAAGTCATCAATCTATCCATCTATCAACAAATATTTCTTAAGGGAATATTGTATGTGGAATACTGTTGTAAAACTACAGGGACCCAAAAAATATAAAATAAAAATTGAAAAGTTCAAGTCTATTAGTTCTTGAAATGTTCTTAGAGCCCTTTGTACATCATATCTTTCTTTTGTCATTACTACAGTTTATCTTACATCCTACTGACTCTACTAGATTATAAGCACCCTAATATTGCTTTTTTTTTATCTTTGTATCCATCCCTCGTCCCTATCATAATATCTTGTATGGTTCAGATATCCATTAAATTTTGATTTGTTTGCTTAACAAATTTTATTAAATTTATTTAATTGAATTGAATGGAATTATGGTAATTTGTACTTTCCATGATTTCACAAGTAGTCTGATAATGATCAGTTGACTCATAAATCTCAGGTCAGCATCATGTAAACTTTAAAAAAAACTATCTCATAATTTGTGGAAAACTATCTCATAATCAGATTTTGAGTATTTTAATTAGATTTTAAGATCTCTAGTTTAGAGATCTAGTTTAGGTTTTGTCTAGAAGTGACTAAACAGACTCTAGTATAGCTGAACCATTTCATTTGGTCATTTGGACAAGATGCTTGAATTTTCAGGGTATCTTTTCTGGAGCAGTCTACTTGAATGCAGTGAGGCTATGTTAAATTGTTAGCCATGTTAGGGTCTTACAATCTTAGAATGTTAGAACTGAAAGGTTCCATTGAGGTAGTCTAGTCTAACACTCTTATTTTAGGAATGCAGAACTGAGGTGTAGATCAATTAAATGTTATTTCCAAGGTTATTTTGGGGGTGATTTCTAAAAGGGATCTGAGTGTATCTATTTCATTATTTTCTCAATACATGCTTGCATCTGAGAAAAAAACACAATGGTGCCATGCCATATGAGGATTGACTAAATATTAAAGGTATTTAATCTGGGATATATGGTTCACAGGTCTGTGGAAAGATATCAAAAATTGCATTTTTATTTTCATTCATTTCTACTTGAAATCCAGCAGACCCTTCAATTGCTATGGAACATTATTCTGAAAAGAAGTTCATGGACTTCACCAAGCTGCCAAGGTCCATTACAGAGAAAAGATTAAGAACCCCAGGGCTAAAGGAATATGAATGTTTGACATGGAGAAGAGAGGAATGCTTGGGAGGTGGGTGGGAAGAGAAGACATGCTAGTCATCAAGTTTTTGAAGAACTGTCACTTGAGAGATGGATTAAACATATCCAGACCAGAAGGCAGAATTTGAAGCATTGGGGAGAAGTTGCAAAGACACATATTTAGACTTGGTGTAAGGAAAACATTCATAATAATTAAAGTCAAGGACATTCTCAAGCTAGCTCTAAAGAACTAGATATATTAAGATTTCAATGTGAATATACCCCCAAAATATTCTGTGAAGATGATGGGAGATGACAGTCAGAAGGTATCAGACATAAGAAAAATAGTTTATTTCTTAGGCCAGCTAGGTATGTGCTATCTTGGAAGCAAGAAATTTGGCATCTGAGGTTTTCATCCCAGGTAGGGTACTGAAATAAAGACCCTTAGTGTTCATGGAGTGTTAAAGTGTTATTGTATTATTCATATGGTTTGGTGAGCATACTTTCACATCCTTCAATCATTTCAGGCTTCTACATCCAACACCTAGTTTCTTAGGTGTAAGGAATGGTTATGGTATTCTGGAAGTGATAGGAGAATTTAATGCAGGTTCTATATGGTTTTAGACTGAGAGAGATTCTAAATGCAGTCCCCAAGAAAGACCAAGATTAGAATTTCATTTTTTTCAGCACCAACCATAGAGAAGAAAGAAGAGACTTTTGTATTAATGGCAGACTCCACTTGCCTGAGGGCTCAGTGATTAAAAGCCCTTTTTGTTTATATCTGTTTATGTATCTATTGGAATGCATTAGGGCTCATGTTTCATTTCATGCCATTATGAAACCGACTGCCAAAAAATAATGAAGACTTTGTGATGCAAGAATATTAGCCTTTATATAAGTGGTAAGGTTGGAAAACATGTTTAAACCTTGTGCTTTTGGAGATTTTGGAAGGGGTAAATCTAATGTATATATCAGTGAACAACATAAAAATCCCTTTTTAAATGTAATTATTTTTTAATTTATATTTTTAAAAGTATTATTATTAAATTATTGAACCCTGGTAAACAATAGAATTGTGGGTCAGCACCAATTAAAAATAAATCTGAATTTACAAAACATAAACTCAAGGGCAATTTCACCAAAAGGGGCAACTAGATGGTGCCGTAGATGAAGCATTAGACTTGGAAATAGACTCAATTTCCTGAGTTCAAACATGGCCACGCACTATCAGTGTGACCTTGGTCAAGTCACTTAACCCTGTTTGTTTCAGTTCTTCATTTATTAAATGAACTGGAGAAGGAAATGGGAAACTATTCTAATATCTTTGCTAAGAAATTCCCAAATGTTGTCATAGAAAGTTGGCCATGACTGAAATGAACAACAACAGTCAGCAAGAGCTTATAGAAGTCCCCAGGCTAAGATGAAATTTTTTCTTTTGACTATTTCTCTCCTGGTGCCAATTTAACATGATTCCAGGACCCAGGACTTGAGTTTAGAAAATTCCGTTAAACTTCTGTTAAATCCTTTATTTAACAGTGTTTTCAAGTGCTATTTAAGAGATTCAACCCAAGAATTCCCTCTCCACCCACCAAATGGTGTGTATGAAGAACACTACCCTCACTCTCAAGATGCTTTCTGATTGACATGCAAATTAAGATAGGCTTAAGAAAAAAAGAGCTAGGCATGAGCCATCAGTGTTCCTACCCTATTATGAGTGTATGCCAATAATAAAAATCTTAATTTTTATGTTGTGTAATGGCAAGTGAAAACTTCACTGGTCTCTGAAAATTGTTAACATCTCATGTCATCAATATACTTTTCTACTTTATTTTCCCTGCTCTTCTATAAGCAAGTGAAATGATCAACTATTTTCCATCCAAATATTTCCTGTATCAAATAGCCCTGGTCCCCTGGGAGTACCATGCAAATACTGATTAATATTGGAGAAAACCAATATCTTTCATAAATGATTACAGAAATGGACCCTTTTTAACTCTTTTTAAGTGGAAGTGAAGGAGTGGAAATTGGATAGTGTTTTCCAATGATTTTGAGAGCAAGTCCTCAACAGTCTTTTATTTTTTTCGCTATACATTCTTTTCAAATATATTTTGTCATTGATCACTGGAAAAAAGAATTTGGTGGCCTTTCACCTTGAAAATATAATTAAGGCTTGATTTATTCCTCCCATCACTCTTATCCCCCCCCCAAAAATCAAGAAAAGTTCAACAGTGAAATCCAATCAGCATATTTTCCTAAAATAATTTGATTGATTTTTGAAATAATTTACTCTTGCATGAACTTAAAAGGGAATTTCTTATGTTATGTTTTTTGACATTACTTGCATTGGTGTTTCTATATTAGAAAGGCTGTAGGAGAGGGGGAGAAAGGGCCCTCTCAGGTCCTTTTTTTTTTTAAGTTTTTGCAAGGCAATGGGGTTAAGTGGCTTGCCCAAAGGCCACACAGCTAGGCAATTATTAAGTATCTGAGGTCAGATTTAAACTCAGGTACTCCTGACTCCAGGGTCAATGCTCTATCCACTGCGCCACCTGGCCACCACTTAGGTCCTTTTTTCAAAAAGTCTTTTTAAAGTCATGGTATTGGTGGAAAGATAGGTGACAAGAGTCAGGACTACTGGAGTTCAAATTCAACCTCAAATGCTTACTGGGTCACAGAGCACTGGGACCCAGAGCAAGTCACTTAATCCCATTGCTTCAACAAACAAACATAAATCAATGAATGAAGTGTGGGTGTTGCTGCCACAGAATTTTGTTTTTACCAACACTCAGTTGATGAGAGGATTGAAGTTCAACTTCCTGTTTGCTCTTGACTTTGAGTTCGAAACATAGCCTACTGTGATTAAACAATCACTCTTGGAAGTGAGAGATACATGTTTCCTGAATTCTCTTAGGGATTCTTGAACAACTTTTTCCTGAGCCCAAGTCAGATGGTTCTTCCAAGGCTGGGTTCCAAATCTAGAAATCCATCTTTTAGCAGTTCCCAGACAGATAGGTGCTATTTTTTGAAATCCATATGGACCTTCCTGTCTGCTGGTCTTAGCTTAATCGTCTATGTTCCTGCTACAGAAATATACTTACTATATTTGTCTTTCTCTTGCTACTTGGTAGTGTTCCCATTTCCACATAGGCCTGACCAATGAATGGTACTTGGAGGACAGGAGAATATATTTATAGGTAAAACTTAGTCATGCCAATTTAATTTAGCCAACATCACGAAGAGCCTGCGATATCAGGGCATTGTGTTTGTCCCTAGAAATACAAAGAAGAATAATACAACTTCTGCTATCAAGGAACTTAAAGTTCATTAAGAGATGAACACAAGTTAGTGTTCTGTGAAATAGACTGTGCTCAGGTCAAAAGGGAGGTTTAAACAAAAACCTATAAGATAGCTAAGAGGGAGATCACCCTTAGGATTTTCAAATATTCTGTTTTTAAATGGGTATTTCTAAAAATAAAGAATTTTTACCTATTGGTGCTTGTGCCCTGTAGCTTGTTCTGTATACTGTCAGAAAATGATGCATATTTGTGATATAGGTGCACTGTTTCAAGTGTACAAGGAGAATCCTTCAAGATACATTTGGAAATGAAATTATGCTTTAATTTCAATTTTGTAAATTCATGTCTTTTTCTTTTTTAGCATTCAACACCTCACTATATTCGTAATTCAGGTACTCAATAATCTGTCCTTTTGAGAATGCAGCTGAAAATCAAGAAGTAATTAAGGAAATGACTTCTGAGAAGTCAAAAATAGATCATAGTATCATAGATTTTGAATTTCAAGAAACTTTAGACACCATCTAAAAGTATCCACTCATTTTACAGGAGAAAGGGCATGGGGAGATTTGGTAACTTGCCCAAGGTTGTCCCAGTAATCATTGGAGATGACATAAAGTTCATGTTCTAAATATTAATTAATATGAAATTCTCTCAAGGATCAAACCATAGCCTAACTCCTTTTAATTTAAATACATTTTAATATATTTAAATATATCTGGCTATAAGTTCACAAAACATACAAAAGTACAAAGTTAAATGTTAGGAAAGGGAATGCAAGATCTAGGGTCATCTAGAAGTCTGAGAACTGAGAACCTGACCGTGAACTAGGAAATCCACAAAATATAAAGATAATTACATGAAAAACAATAAAAAATTTTAATAGTGTCTGAAGGTATTATTCCATTATTGCCTGAAAAATCATTTACATCACTGCAATGATTCTAAATCATCAAAAAAAGGTTACATTTTAAACATCACATGCTTTACACGGATAGGGAAATGTGTAATAATTTTTTTTTAATTTTTCATCCTAAATTTTGAAAAACAAAACCAAAAAACTTTTCAGTCCTTAAAATGTTTCTTCTTTCTCTTCCTCCCCTCCTATGTTTCAGTCACTCTCTTTGTCACCTTTTCCATTTTCCTATAGCTCTTCTTGCTGAGAAACTTTATTTCCCTCATGGTTGATCCATTGCCTTAAGTAGAATGGATCACACATGTTTACTGACTTATGAATGATTTTTATGCAACTTTCCATTCTGCATTTTAGTCTTGTAAGATATATCTTATTGACCTGGAGGAAGAGATTCAAGAGTTTAGTCCTCAGGGTTTCAGATGTTTCTCTAGCCTTATTTCTTCTATTGGTTTATGTTCTGCTTTCATCTTTATTGTTGTTGTTCACTCTTTTCAGTAGTATCCTGTTCTTTGTGATACCGTTGCAATTTTCTCTTTAATGAAACATGAGTTACATTTCCTTCTCTAGCTCATTTTATGGATGAGGAATCTGAGGCAAATGGATTTAAGGGACTTGCCACTAGTAAACAGTCTGAAACTGAATATGAACTTAGGTCTTCCTGACTCTAGTCCTTTCCATTATGACCTAGCTGCCTCCCCCCTTTCATCTTTATTTCCTTATATGTATTTTTTTATCTGTTGTTTTTACTCAATAGATATCTTTCTTCTTTTTTTTCCCCTCTTTAAATATTCCCCAAAGATGAAGTAAGTTATTGTTGCATTATTCTTCCTTGGTAATTTTATTTAGTTTTCTTTTGAGGTGTTTGCTACTAGAATGAGCTGTTCACATATGTCCTTCCCTTCCTTCCCCTACCAAATACTTCAAATGCCTCTTTTCATTGAACTTTGATCTTTTATCATTGATGATTAAGCTCATGTTTACTGGGTGTGTCATCTTGTTTCCTATATTTTTGAGGAATATCTTATTCTATTATACTCTTGGGTTTCTGATAGGAAAAGAATATCCTATTTTACTCAAATTACCTTTTCTTTGTGCTTGGTTTCTTCCTAGACACTTGCATAATTTGTTACATGTCATTGAAATTTTAAAATTTAGCCACCATATCAACTCAATAAACTTTTATTAAGTGCCTACTATGTCAATCTCTGTGCTAAATATTGAGGATATAAAGAAAGGCAAAAACATTTTAAATTCTCATGCAATTCTAGGTCTAATATAAAAGACCATATTCAAATAAATATTATATTTATAAACAAGGAAAGAGGAAAGGAACTAAACATTAATTGGTGACCTTCTTTGGTAGGTATTGCACTAAGTACTTTACAATTATTATTTCACTTGATTATGAATAGAGGATAATCTCCAAGGGATGTCTTAGTGTTTTTAAAGGTGATTGGTTAAAACTTCTTGAAGTAGAGGGTTTTAACCAAGACTCAAAGGAAGTCTGAGAAAGCAGAATGTAAAGATGAGGAGGAGGAAGAGAATTCTAGGCAGAAGGGCAGGATCAGTGAAAAGGCAATCGGAGTTGGGGGGGGCAGGCTAAGAGTGGGAGAACCTGGATTCAATCAATGCAAGTGCATGAAAAACATTTTGCTAAATCCTGGGACTACAAAAGAAAAAAAAAGATGAGACAGTCTGCTTTAAGTTGCATATATTTTGGTGCAACAGCAAATAATAATATAAAAGTATAAATACAATATATTCAAAATAAATGCAAAATGAAGGCAGTAGCAACTACAAAGAAGAGGAAAGGTCTCATATAGGAAATAGTAATTGAACTGAGATACAGATTCTAGCTTTTCTATCTGTTAATTGTATGAGTTAAACTGGAGTGAATTACTTAAACTTTTTGCATTTCAGACTGCTCATATATAAATAAACTTGGTGAACTAGGCTCCTTTCTGGTTCTAACTCTGGATTTCTGTCTCTCTCTCTGTCCCTCTGACTTTATCTGTCTTTCTCTGTTTCTGTGATTTTTCTTTGTCTTTTTCTGTCTCTTTGTCTGCTTCTTTCTCTCTCTCTGTCTCTCAGTCTCTTGGTCTCAACTTCTTTCTGTCTCTGTTTCTCACTGTTTCTTTCTCTCTGTCTCTCTGACTCCATCTCTGCCTCTCTCTCTCTCTCTCTCTCTCTCTCTCTCTCTCTCTCTCTCTCTCTCTCTCTCTGTCTCGGTGTATCTCTCTGACTCAGTTTCTGTCTCTGTCTCTGTCTCTTACTGTCTGTTTCTCTGTCTCTCTGTCTCTCTCTCTCTATCTCTTCATCTCTCTCTCTGTCTCTATATCTGTCTCCGTCTTTCTGTTTACTCTCTTTTCTGTTTCTGTATCTTGTTTCTGTCTCTCATATATGTAAACCATGAAATGTATAAAATGCTTCATAGATTTTCCTTACCCCACTAAGCTACCTAAAGATCAGTTCATTTCATAATGATCATTGTTCTTTTAAATTATTAAATTGGTCTTATTTTACAACTCAGTCTTATGTGATTTGGGGTCTCATAAGGCATTTTCTTTCCTCTGTTCATCCTCAGAACAGCTAAGCAAGGGAATTCCAGTACTATTATAAATATACCCTGGGTTCAGAGAGGTAACAACATCATACTTGACCATCCAATTATCTTCTATCTATCCCTTACCATGACATTCCTGAGCATATCAACCAAGTTAGATGTTTATTATTTCCAAGCACCTCTTGTCCTTAGTCAACCTAAGGGGGAAAAAAAGAATAAGAGGACCATATCTGAAATAAGGGGGATTCATCTAATAGCCTACCACCCTGGGACATTGACTCAGAACAAAATCCTGCTCCCTGTAGTGTTTGATTCAGCTTCAGTAAAAGAGAAGAATACCGAGTCCACACTTTGGACATTCTGTCCTATTTATATTTGTTTCAGGGAAGAATTCTTAATAGGATTTAATTCTTCAATTTTAAGATTATAGTCTAGTTATGGGGCTAAATGTTACACTTGATGAAATTCCTAAGTGTCATGTGATCGGACATAGGGAGGGGGAAGAACATCAAAGAGCAGCCAACAGTCATGCCTGAGCCGCTCAGACCCCATTTCTGTTCAAGGGACAGAACAACTAGATCTTTCATTTAAAGGATTCTGATAGTCAGCCCTCTAATATTCTGGGATAGATTATCTGCTTTGTGAATTATTCAAAATCTTTTCTTGTTCTCCTATTCTGGCTTCAATCAACTCAGGTCAACAAGCATTTATTCAAGGTCAACTGAGTTTTAGTTCCAGTAAAAGGCATGGAGGAGACAAAGAAAAAAATGTAACTGGCCTGCCCTCAAGGAGCTCACATTCTACTAACCCTTCTACTAACTGGCTCTCTACTTCCAAATAAACCTATTCTCAACTGCTCTAGGACAGTGTCATACACAAATTAGGCACTTTATATATATTGTTAAGGTTTGATAAGACAGGAAGTTGAATTGATGTTTCCGGAGTATCTCTAAAAGGCTATCATTTAACTGAACTTTGCTACCATGAGTAATAGAGAATTGACTACTAAAATAGCCTTATGATGAGAGTTAGTCAACAAGCAAGAGGACAAATGCACCGGGCTTTGCATACATTAGAAACTGAACATCAGTCTACTCCTTCTGACTCCACCAATGACAGATGTATGTTGTCTGCTCCTATCATGCATTCATTCGGCTGCCAAGAAGTGGGTCTTTGCTATTGTTCTGCTTGGATTGCCATTTTAACATTGATGAGAGAGGGGAGGAAGGTCTTCTTGTTCACTTTTGTCTCTGGAGTTGTATATGTGCCAAAGAGTATGTATGGAAAGGAGGCAAGGGAGGATGAGGCAGTTGCTCTGTTAGCTGATGTTATCAGGACATCCTATAGGGGTGAGTGTTGAAGAGCTTCCTTTTAGTACAAGACACAAGAGCAAGACTCAACTTTAAGACAATGTATTCCAATGAAGACAGTGTTGTCCTGCAGCATGTTTTACCAGGAGGGGACATTTGCAGGGTTGGTAATATGAAGCTTATTTCTTGATCTATTTTCATTCTTTGCCAGGGGAGGGACCCTTCTCTTCTCATGGTTTTCAGAATATGCATTGTTTTATTCTTTTGAAAAACATAAGAAGGCTCAAAGGAAAGTTCTGGAGGGAGGATCTTATTGAGGGTGCCAGATGATTACACGGTATATATACAGATGACTTCAGGGGAGTCACAGCAGGAGTGGGAGTTAATCCCAGCTTGATACATGATTTGTACTTCCTCCATAAAATCCATATGAAATCATCTATCAGTCTGCAGAGTAAAATTTCAGGCCTTGTTCCAAGGTTTATTGTCACTGGGACTCATTAAAAGAGGCAAATGGACAGGAGCTCAAGTCAGGCTTCTTTTCATCTTTTGAGGTCTTAGCCTGAAAAGTCAGTCATTTCCTTTGAGAATTTGGTGACTTGCTGAGGTAATTACAGATTGCTTGTGCCCTTTGATTTTGAGTCCAGTTCTTCCTGTGGTTCTGGCCAGAATACAAAATCTCCACACTCTGTGCTAGGAGAGTGACTTGGTGGATTGAGACAGGGGAGGATGTAAGGGGTCAAGAGACCTTAATTCTGCTGCTGGCTCAAGGGCTGAAGTGCTGTGTCACTGGAACTTTCCTCTGACTAGTCATTAGCATCTATGCAATATTACATTGTGTTGCATTCCAAATATGATGCTACTGCTCATGATTATAATCTCTATGTAGTCGTAGAGTGCTTAGTTTAGGGATAAGACATTTAAAAAATATTTAGTTTGGCAAGTTCTTTGCATGCTTATGGAAAGAAATCTTAACTAACTATTAATCTGACCAGATTTCATTCTAGGACAAGAGCATTTAATTTTGGTGACCTCTTATTGAAGAGCATCACAATTGTTTCCTGTCCTGAAAACATTGTAGCTCTAGAACTAGAAGGTTTAGCCCATTTAGTTCAACTTCCTTATTTTGAAAATAAGGAACTAAGGACCACAGAAGTTAAGTGGTAAGGAACACTGAGGGTAACTGAACCTTCCACAACATGCTAATGTTTGTTTGTAATTAAAACAGAACTCCTATTTTCAGAGTTGATGGCCACAATTAAACCAATCTCTTATTTCTCTAAAGAAAGATTCTATGATCTTCAATAAACATATTTCTGAAAATTTTTCTACCAGATGTTAAGCTACTTCCCACTTTGTCTTACCATTTTAAGAAAAGCCAGGACACTAGAGACTCAACAATCAAAATCAACCTATACTCAACTTCAGTAAAAAGGAAATATATATGCATATCTATGTGTATATGTCAGTGTCTGTACATATATATGTGTATACATGTCTGAATATATATAGCTAGAGAGATAGATAGATGATGAATGGATGGATGGATAGATAAAGAGATAGCAGATGGATGGATGGATAGATCAGATAGATGATAGATAGATTGATAGATATAGAGTACTTATCATAGATGGGTAGAAGCTTAGGTTTTACTTTTACTTTTCAAATGCCTTGGTTCCCCTTATAAAAGCCACAGTGAACCTTAGAAAACAAAAACTCCCTTCTATGTGTGGAGGAAAATAGAGCCCCCATATGCTTTATTGTGTACTTTCCCCTTTATACACATGTCTAAAGATAGTATCTAGGGTTGAATAAGATAACCAAGAGAGTTCTGATTATCAATTTTCCACTTTGGTGAGACCTGAACAAGAGCAGGCCATGACATGTTGCTCGATTAAGCTGGACAGGGATCACTGATCTTTCAGTCTTCTCTAGCTAGCTCAGCCATTGCTATTTATATAAAACAGAAATAATGATAGGAATAGGTAAGTTTCTTTACTATAATATAACTATCTCTAGGGTACAGTGACCTCTTACTCTAGTCAAATATGTCTCTCTGATGGCACACACTTTACATCCTTTCTTATGTGTAGTTCTTTCTTGTAGCATGATGTTACTCATTCATATTCAATCTGCCTCATCTCTCTGCTCTGTCCTTAGATGATGCCCTTTCATTGAGGAAGAACTTTCTGTAGAACCTGTGGTATTCTGCTGCTTTTTTTGCCATACAGTATAATCTGGGGAATATCTCATTTTAAAAAATGAGACCTGCACTGAACAATTTCCCAAATATCATCCAACCTTCTCTTTTCCTCCTGTTTGATTCTGAGCCCAGATCACTGTCTACCCACACTGTGTGTCCACCATAAGCAGATATTGACAAATCACAATGATCTAACTCTATGAATTGTCTATTAAAATGCATATCATGCTATGGGCAATAGGCATTCTTTATTCACTTTTTAAAATTTTACTTGTTTATGTGGTTAGTTAGACTGAGTTCTATGCAATGACTATGGATTTCAGTAAGATCTTCAGTTCTCCTGGGATTGATGCCATGTGTGCATATAGGTACCGGGAGTTTTTTAGACTTTTTCCATGATAGCTGCAAATAACTTTAATAGAAGTACATCTCTCTATCTTATGCCTCAGATGATATTATAATTAAGGTTCTCATTGAATATAATGATAACAGCTAGAAATTATATAGTAACTACTATATCTAGGTAGTTTATAAATATTATTTCATTTGATATTCACTACAACTCTGAGAGGCAGATGCTATTATTGATTCTATATTACAGCTGAAGAAACTAAACTGAAGGTAAGTGAAATGACCAGGATTACACAGCTAATAAGTATCTGAAGTCAGATTTAAAACCAATTCTTTCTGACTCCAGACTGAGCACTCTATCCATTGTTAGATGCCAACAAACTTATTTCTGATGTTGTAATCCTTCTAATCTTGTATGATTCTGAATTAGGATGGAAAGAGTACCTGTTATAAGAGACCCTTTAAAATAGTTTTACCCCAATTAACAAAATGCTTCCTATGTTAAAAAAAAACAACCAGGCAGTAAACTAAACAATACTAATTTTCATAAACTAACCTAAATTCAAGATCCATTCACCATTTAGAAGTAAGGGCCTATACTTAGACAGTCTGAAGTAGCTCTCTTTGTTATAGAATGATCATTGTTCTTCCTTTTCCATGACTCAGGACTCACTGACCATTAGATTTTTCCTATTAATTTCTTCCTCTTTCTTTGTACATATGTTTTTCTAGCCCTCCCCAAGAGTCTTACCTTAAGGGTGTTTACTGTCTCAGAAATGGAAGAGTAGCTATAGAGACAACAGGTTCATAATACTAACCCCCATACCCCCAAATGCTGAGGTATATAAGATGTCAACATATACTTCTTCCTTGACCAAACTTCAGAGGAAGACTTTTCTTTATGGTACCTAAGAGCTAAGCCACTTCCCTCTGTAACCAGGATACTGCAAAGAGAGTGGAAAATAATTTAAGTCCAAATGGCTAATTAAGAAGAGGAAGAGGGGTGGCTAGGTGGCGTAGTGGATAGAGCACTGGCCTTGGAGTCAGGAGTACCTGAGTTCAAATCCGGCCTCAGACACTTAATAATTACCTAGCTGTGTGGCCTTAGACAAGCCACTTAACCCCATTGCCTTGCAAAAACTAAAAAAAAAAAAAAAAGAGGAAGAGGTAGGTAATGGTGATATCCTAAAAGAATGGGGAAGTTAGAGGGATGACAAGCTTTAGAAGTGATGACTGGTAGTGATGGATTTAATTTGAACATATGTTTGAGAAGTCAATGAGACATCAAGGTAGAGATCATGGAATTATAGATTTGGGGCTAGCAGAGACCTCAGTGACTATTGAATTGTCTATATTGGTACCAAGAATCCTCATTACAATATTGTTGACAAGTGGCAAAGCATCATCTTCTATTAAAAAAAAACACTAGTGAGTTGTAATCCATCATTACCACCTCCAGAGGTAGGTCACAATCATGGGAAGGAGATGAAAGGAGAGGAGAAAGGAGAGAAGAGAAGAGAGGAGAGGAGTTCAAAGGAGGCAAATTAGAGGAGAGATAGAGATAGAGAGAGAGAGAGAGAGAGAGAGAGAGAGAGAGAGAGAGAGAGAGAGAGAGAGAGAGAGAGAGAGGAGGGTGTGTGGAGGAGAACAGAGAGGGAAAGGAGAGAGAGATGATTAAGGACAGTATGTACTGTTTAATGAATTTCTTTCATATCTTAAAAGTATATAAGCAGAGATTAACTAGTAACTGAATTTATCATTCCCTACAGATGCTTTTCTCCAAAAACGCAAAAGGAAAATGGCTCAGGTTAAGTTAAAAGGCCACAAGGGCATTTCAATACCATTTGTAGCCTATAGCTATTATTGTTCTTCATCAGAAATTCATCGCTATTAAAAAATGCAAATATTGCCCCCTTGGTGAGGTTGAAATGTCATTCTCTGCAGGATCTGGGAACTTAATGATATGTATTGTCAACTCAGAAGAAAAGCTGGTTTCACTTCACAGCAAGAAGACAACATTTTCCTATACCTCACTTGCAGTCAAGGTGCTTCTATTATTCTCAATCAATCAGTGATGAGCAAATACAAGCACAGAATAACATTTACTTTTTGCATCACTGCCTTTAGTGGATATAATATGAAAGAGGATGCAACAAGTAACTGTTGTAAGAAATGAAGAATGAACTGCTGAGTGGAATGCTATCTCCTTCCAATTCAAAGGCAATTTTATATATTTTTATAGTTTCTAGTTCTCCAAAGTCAATGTGATCTAAAAAACTTTTAGGAAATCAAGCAGCTATTTCAGATGAACTTCTCACTGTGTTCTTTTGTGGAGGACTTGGACACATTTTGATTACATTTTCTTTACAACATTCTTGAGAAAAGGAAGGAAAACCATTTCTGCTAGTTTTCAAAACACAATTTGACTGAAAAAATCATTTGAAATATTCATTGACTCTTTCCTCTACCCTTTATTGCCAGGTTGGTCTAAATTCTCTGGATTCTATATTTCAGGCTAAGATGAGAGGAGATGCCAAATTTGATTTACATATGCTACATAAGGACAAATGTATCTATCTCACAAATGAGAAGAAAATCAAGCAAAGAGAATATTTCCCTCTACTATGTTACTGTTTAGGCATTTTTAAGGCATGTCTAAATCTTTGTGACCCCATTTGGTATTTTCTTGGTGAAGATATTGGATTAGTTTTCCATTTCTTTCTCCAACTCATTTTATAGAAAATTGAGGCAAAAGTGACTTGTTCAGGATCACTCATCTAATATCTGTGACCAGATTTGAACTCAGGAAGATGAGTCTTCTTGACAGCAGACCTCATTGATTGCCTCATAGAAAACATTAATGAAAAACTTGAAGGTAGAACAGTGGAAAAAGTGCTGGGCCCATAGTCAGGATGGCTTGATCTTATCTGTATGCCTCAGATACCTCATTTGAAAAAAGAATAGGAATAATAATATTTCCAGGGTTGTAATATAGATGAAGTCAGCTAATATTTATAAAATGAAAACTCCCAGTAATATTATAGTCAAAATATAGACTTGCCAGGTCAAGAAGGCAATATTGCAAGCATCAAGAGAGCAATAAAATACTTTAGAACTACAGTCAGGATCACACAAGATTTTGCAACAAAAGGAGAGGAAGACTTTGAATAAGCCATTCTAGAAGTCAGAAGAACTGGTATTACAATCCAGGATAACCCACTAAAATAAAATTGAGTAATCCTTGTAAGATTATTGGGGGGGGGCAAAGAGGAAAGGAGGAATGAGCATTTAATGAAATAGAAAGAACTTTGAGGTTTTCCTGATTCTAGAGCTAAAGAGAAAATATGAGCTTCAAATATAAGACTCAAGAGAAGAACAAAAACGTAAACATTGAGTAAGAAATCATAAGAAATTTAATAAGGTTTAACTATTTACAATCCCAAAGGGGAAGATGATACATGTAACCCCTAAGAACTTTATCATTAATGGTCAGTTAGAAAGAATCTACTTAGAGTTCATGGGCATGAGTCTATTATGTTAGGATAATCTCAGAAGTTGAATAGAGTAGTGAGAAAGAGGGATGCATTGTGAAAGGAAGGAAAGAAAAGAAAGAATAGTGAACATTTTGTCTCATTTAAGTGATGCATAAGAGATTTTTACAATGGAGTAGAAGATGGGGAGGGAAAACAAGCAATATTTGAACCTTACCTATTTGGATTGGTTTACGGAGGGAAAATATATATAATATTCATCTTCTTATCCAATAAGGCCGTAGAAGGAAAAGGGCATAAGGAAAAGGTAGGGCAGGGTAACGAAAAGAAGTAGAGAAAATTAAAGGAGACAGTGGTCAGAAACAAAAATGGACTTTTGAGAAAAGGACAGGTTTTTAAAAAATTATTAAGTGGAGGCACAATGCTAAGTACTTTACAATTATTATCCCAATTTGATTCTCATAATAATCCTGAGAGACAGATACTGTTGTTATTCCCATTTTATGAATGAAGAAACTAAGGCAAAATTCATTTCCTCAGTTAATTGCTTTGGCCAAGGTCATACAGATGCACACATATAGCTTTGTGTATGTATATACAAACACATATCTACACGCAAAAATACATATATGTGTATATATTCATAGTAAATAATTGCCTATATATCACATACGCATGTTTACATATAATTATATGCACTTTGTGTGTATATATATATGTATATATATTTACACATGGGGCAATGATATGGTGCAGTGGTTAGAGCACTGAGGTTGAAGTTAGGAAGACTCCTCTTCCTGCGTTCAAATCTAGTCTCAGATACTTACTAATTGTGTGACCCCGGTCAAGTCACTTAGTCTATTTGTCTCATTTTTCTCCTCTGGGGAAGGGAGTGACAAATCACTTTTTTTTCAGGTTTCCAACTGAATTTATTTGAACAGATCAAATAAAACATGTGCATCCTCTGCAATTAGAAAACTGTTGGTTCTCTTGGTAGTGGAACATGGTTTGTGTTGGTGCTCCAGGACTTGGTAGCTGACAGAATTTGATTTTGAATCATGAAATTGCTTGCCTGCAGTCCAGCAGCTCTTTCTGGCAGAAATTTCTTCCACTTTTATGATCTGGATAGAATGGTCTTGGGCAAAGTGACAAGCTCCCATTTCTTGGTAACGTCCTTAGACTGTACCAGTGGTGAACAGGTTCCTGTACTCCCTGTATATGGGGGTGGGTTCCACTTCTGGAATCATAGGGCAGTCAGATGCTAAAATTTTTCACCCTAAGAAAGAGTAGACAAATTTCTTCAGAAATACCAAGAAAACTGCATTTGAGATCTTGATGGGTCAGAACAGACCATTTAAATAGTATTATATATGCTATATGTGTACATGTATACACACATATATCACATACAATATCACTTAAACATACAGACAAATGCATATTAAATTAAATGCATGCTCATATATGCATCTTTTCATGTCTATATATACACACATGTGTATGTATATATATATATACATATATATATATATATATATATATAACCACATAAATGCATAATCTACAAAATGGATGACAATATCCAAAAAAATTACAAATATAGGACTGGATGTCTGAGAAGATTATGAAGGTAGAGTTACTAGAGAACAATCTTAGTCGAATTATGAGAATGAAAGTCAAAAGACTGAGAAGTGAATGAATAGGAAAGAAGGTGGAGATAGGATCAGTATAATCTTTATAAATAAAATTAGAAGATAATTGTTAAGGATGACAATTATAGGAGTAGAAAAAGAGGGGGTGGGGTTCTTGTTTGTTTTTATTTTTAGGATGAGAAAAAGCTGAACATGTTTGAAGGTTGAGAAAATGAAACCAAGAGAGTTAGAAGATAAATAAGAGAATGGATAACTCCTGAACAAGGTGATAGAGAAGATAGGAATAGAAGATACAGGGCATAGGAGAAATATCCACCTCTTTCTCAAAGACTTGAGAAAAGGTAAGGGAAAGAGGATGCTTGAAGTCTTCTCTAAGCACATGATTTGTAGGTAGATAGAGATGTGTGTGTGTGTGTGTGTGTGTATTATATATATTATATACATGTATATTTATATTTCTCTTTCTTCTTTTTTCTTTCTTTCTTTTCTTTCTTTTCCTTCCTTCCTTCTTGGTTTTTTTAGCCTTCACAATTTTTTTGGTATATAACTCTTGTCTACATTCACAATTGTCATGGTAATTCAAGCTCTTATCACCTTTCCCCTTCACTTTTTTTTAGGTTTTTTTTTTTTTTTTGCAAGGCAGATGGGGTTAAGTGGCTTGCCCAAGGCCACACAGCTAGGTAATTATTAAATGTCTGAGACCGGATTTGAACCCAGGTACTCCTGACTTCAAGGCGGTGCTTTATCCACTACGCCACCTAGCCACCCCTCCCCTTCACTTTTAAGACTCCTAATTTCTCTACTTTGAATTTTTCTGAATTTTATCCTCTACCCAGCAGCTGGTGATTTTCCTAGAGGTTTGACCTTATCATCCTACCACTCCTACTCAGTAAAATCCAGGGTCAATTTGTCATCTCTAGGAGCAACTTATATTATTTTGTTTGGTTTTGAAAACTCTTCACAAACTGACACCTTCCTACCTTTTCAAGTCTTTTTTATAATTAATTTACATCCAGAAACCATTTTATTTAATTATAATTACTTACTAAAAAATTCTTTTCAGCACACAACATGCCATCTTTCAACTCCAGTCCTTTGTTCAGGCTTTCCCATACATAATAGAACTCTCTTGACTTTGACTTTTAGAATCCTTGACTTTTTTCAAGAAGTCAGGTGAAATATGACCTCCAGTGGAGCCTTCTGAACATCCCAGTAGCCTTCCCCTTTAAAATTACCCTCCATCTACTTTGCATATATTTTGAAAGAATATATTTTGAATTATCTTTAGATTGAAAACTCTTTGAGCCCTAGGATAAATTTGCCTTTCTTTATATTCCCAGCTGTTGGTTAAGTGATTGGCATATAATCAGTGCTTAATAAATTTTTGTAGACTGATTGATTGACAAAGTTTTAAAGAAGTGAATGAAAAGATTTCATGATTGAACAGCTTAGTCTTCTCAATAAAGTAGGTGAGATAACTTACTCATCTCCATCATCCTCATCATCAACTCTATTATTGTGAACCAAAATAATAGTGATACTAACATTTATGTAGTCACGTAAGGTCAATATGTAATGGGATTTACTATGTTAGTGAGCGAGGAAGTGGTTATTGATTATATTTATTCCAATCTTCTTCCATAGCAAAATAACCTATTTGTTATATTCATGGTTTTATACATTCAGGGTATATGAGAGAAGATGTAGTGTTTTTTCCAAATGTTTTATAAGATATTGCTTCTTATTTTCCAGGAAAACTGAAAATACATTGCCTATCTGTGAGTCACTGAACTGGTTTTGTTAACATCAAAACACATAAAGGTTTGGTAATGAAAAAAATAGTAGAGAGATGAGAGAAGGCCTCTGTCTATCACGCAAGGGTGTCTGCCTGAATGCACGTTGTCTTTCTTCTCCAGACACTCAATTAGAAAGTAGGCTACTTAGAGAAAGAAAAAAAAATTCCTCTGTAATTTAAGTCTCTTACATAATGGTCACACTGGGCCAATGGGTTATTTTATTTTTAAGATTTTATAAAGGTTCATATTCACCCAAGTCACTTAAGGGTTCAGAGTATTATTTCTCTACCCATTTCACTAAGATGGTCCTGAATCACTGAGAATTTAGGAGGAATTCCTTCATGAGTACTAGGGACAGTATAAGGGAAGAATAGGGAGGGAAGCCTAGAGGGAGTTCGATCCAAAAGGAATGATGTATATTTACAAACTGGAAGGAGTAAATCTGGCTCACAGTTACCCTTATGGGATATCTTTCATTTACTTCTGTGGTTTATGAAATATCTACTTTTCCCCCCTAAATCACCATGACATTATATCATTTCTTCATCATTTCATTCAAGTTTTCAGACTTAACTAGACTGTTGATTTCATGACTTACACGGCTCAGGACCACATTCTTTTAAGACCAGCCCGTGCATGGCCTCTTCAAGTTTTCCTGCCCCTATTATTAGAAGAATGCTGTGATTACTGTTAAACCACACATAACACCGTTTGATATCCATTGCAGAATAACATCGTTTCATCTCATATCACATTCAATAGCATTGAGTAGAAATGAGGACAGGTCTTATGATTTAATGGTAATAAGGAAATCTGTGTGAGCAGCTCCTTCTCTAATTGTTATCACACTAGGTTAAGTGACTTGCTCAGATCACATAGGCAGTGTCAGGGGAGCCTCAAATCCAGGTCTTCTTATTGTTGAGGCCAGATCACTATCCATGAGGCCATTCATTAATAAACAGAGACTTTTAATGAATAAGTATTAATAATAACAATACTGACAATAATAAATAACTAATATTTTAAGTTTTACAAAGTGCTTTATTTGTGTATAGAGGGTTAGTATTCCCTTTGATCACATATTTATCTATCTCTAGCTCTGTCTCTTTCTGAATCGCTATGTATATCCCTACCACTATACCCCTCTCTAGCTGTTTCTTTCACACACAGTACAAGCACACATATGCAATAATACACACACACACACACACAGGCACACATACACAGAACTTTCAGTGGTGTCCCTTAGCAAATTACTCAATTTGCCTTCCCTCTTTCTGTGCTGATTCTGCCCAAGAGCAGATTCATGGTTTACTGTCACGTACAATTTTATTTCTTTTGTGTGAATTAATTGGTATAGAATCATGACTCAACCTTTATTGAAATATGGTATTGTGAGTCTGACAGATTTGGAAAATACTGCAACTCCTACCCTACCCAAAGCTGTCTTTCTGGTCTACCTTTTTATTATCTCTTCCATCACTTGCTGTCCGTGCTCTGGGTCTCTTTTCCCTACTTAATTGAGTTGCATGACTAGATATGAATAATTGTCTCTGGATTCCAGAGAAAAAAGGTTAAGGATGAAAAAAATATGCTTAGTCCTATTATCCTGATGGAGACAAATCAGTTCAAAAGCAAAGAGATTGTCTTATTTGGGAAAATCAAATGGAAGTCCATGGACTTCAATTCAATTGTATAAGCATTTATTAAATAACTACAAAATGTAAAGGAGGCTAGGACCAAAGTCGTTAGAGCTATTGGCCTGGAGTCAGGAAAACCTGTGTTCATATCTGGCCTCAGAAACTTAATAACTGTGTGACCCTGAGCAAGTCATTTAACCCTGTTTGCCTCAGTTTCTTCCTTTACAAAATTAACTGGAGAAGGAAATGACAAACCACTCCAGTATCTTTGCCAAGAAAACCCCAAATGGGTGTTTCAAAGAATCCAATACAACTGACAAATGACTGAACTGAACTAGGTGTAAGGAATTGTTCTAGTTATTGGGGCAACAAAGGCAAAAATAAAAACAAAAACACACCAGAAACATGATAAAATAATTTTTGTATGTCTCTAAATTGTAAATTAGGATGTATAACACATAGACTGTCTCATTTAAAGTAACTCCAATTTGATGCAATCAACAAGTTTATTCCATATATTTTTATTGTCCTTATGTACCATTGTTTGTTTGTTGTTGTTCAGTTGTTCAGTTATGTTTAATTCTTCCTGATCTTGTGGACCATTGCACATCAGGCCCTTCCTTCCTCCGCTATCTCTTGAACTCTGTCCAAATTCGTTTGTTGTTTCTATGATACTATTTATCTATTTCTTCTTTTGAAATCCCCTTTTCCTTTCAATCTTTTCTAATATCAGGGTCTTTTCAATGAGTCCCATCTTCTCATTTTGTAACCAAAGTATTTAGCTTCAAATTCAGTATTTGATCCCCCAATGAATAACCTGAATTAAATTCTTTAAATATTGACTGGTTTCACCTCCTAGCTGTTCAAAGGACTCAAAGCATTGACCTGTTGTGCTCAACTTTTTTTATATTCCAATTCATACAGTCATACATTGCAAATGGAAAAGCCATAACTTTGACATTATGGACCTTTTTCAGCAAGTTAATATTTCTACATTTTGGTATGCTGTATAGCTTTACCATAGCTTTCCTTCCAAGAAGCAAGCATCTTTTAATTTCATGCCTGCAGCTGCCATCTGTAGTGATCTCTGAGCCTAAGAATATAAAATCTGGCACTGCTTCTATTTCATCTTCCTCTATTTGTCAGAAGGTGATGGAACCAGTTGCCAAGATCTTAGTTTTTTGGATATTAAGCTTCAAGTCAACTTCTTCACTTTCCATTTTCACCTTCTTCAAGAGGTTTCTTAAATCCTCTTTGCTTTCTGCCATCAGATGGAATCATCTGTACATCTAAGATTATTGACTTTTCTCCCAAAAGCATTAATTCCAGCTTTTGATTCATCCAGCCTGGCATTCCACATGATATACTCAGCATATAAGTTAAATAAATAAGGTGACAGCATATAATCTTATCATGTTCTTTTTCTAATCTTAAATCAATTAGTTATTCCATTCTTGGTTCTAACTGTTGCTTCTTAGTCTGACTACAAGTTTCTCCAGAGACAAGTAAGATGCTCTGGCACTCCTATCTTTTTAACAATTTATCTGCTAAGTAATGTCATTGGAAAATACTTAATAAAAATAAACAAAATAGGAGGAAACATTACATTTTAAATACTTTAAACATTGACATAATATTTTAAAAGTAAATCAATATATGCAGCCTGCAAAGAACCTTATGTATAGGTTAGTGATCCCATTTCTTTTTATAGTTTAATATTTTATTTTCCCCCATTATATTTAAAAACATTTTTAACATTCATTTAAAAATATTTTAGTTCTAAATTCTTTCCTCTTTCCTTTCCCCCATTGAGAAGGCAAGCAACTTGATATAGGTTATTATGCCTGTGTAGTCATGCAAAACATTTCCATATTAGACATATTTTTAAAGCAAAATAGAACAAAAAGAAAAAAGAAAATAATGAAAGTTTTAATAAAAGATTGCTTTGATCTGCATTCATACTTTATCAGTTCTTTCTCTAGAGGTAGATAACATTTTTCATCATCAAACTTTATAATTATCTTGGTTCATGATATTACTGAGAATAGCTAAGTCATTCACAGTTGATCATTATACAATATTGCTGTTTCAGTATACAATAGTATACTCATTTCACTTTACATCTGTTGGTGTTAAATTTTACCAGGTTTTTCTGATAACATCCTATTTGTTATTTCTTATAGCACAATGGTATTCCATTACAGTCATATAACTCAAGTTGTTCAGCCATTCCTTAACTGATGGGCATTCCTTCAATTTCCACTTCTTTGCCATCCACTCAGAGAACTGCTATAAATATTTGTGTACCATAGGTAATTCCACCCTCCCTGTTTTTTTAAACCTCTTTGGGATATATATGTTGGATCAGAGTATACATGGTTGTATAGCCTTTTGGACTTGTTCTATAGTGTCCTGATTTCAATTTGAACTTTACATTACCACATTAGATGCTATCTGATTATTTAACTTGCTTCCATAATATAGTATATCCCTAGCAGAGATGGGTTTTCACTTGAAAGTGTCCCAAGTGATCGATTCCTTGACCAAAAAAAGGCTTTAAAAAGTTTTAATTTTTCTCTAAACAATTGGTTTATTAACCTAAACAATGGTTATCAGTTAAATTAGGATAAAAACCAGTTATGTCATAATCAGTGATAGTTGTGGAAAATGATAACATGTATACTAAGTCAACTGAAAGGTAGAGTACTATAGTAGATAATATGGGTAAGGGGATATGAAGACAGTGTGTTACAGAGGAAATGATAATTGACTCTTACATGAATATACTTGGGGTCCATATCCTGAAAACCTAATAATGACTAACTATGCAATACTGTTACTGATATATAAAAGAAATACAGTAATCCTTAAACTTTCTGCCATATATATGTGTGTGTGTGTGTGTGTATTCTTTGTATTCTTTGAGAAAAGTGTTTTTTGAACTTTATAGTTCTGTAGAAATGTCAGTGTTATTAAAGGAGTTTTAGTAGTAATAGAAAGAACCTAGGTATTGAAGTGAGAGGAAGTGAATCTGAAACCAGTTTTCACTACTAACAGCCTATCTTGTCTTGGGTCTATCACTTCATTCCTACAAATCTCAGTTGCTTTAGCAGTAATATGAAGGGGTCAAATTAAATTATCTCTAAGGTCCCTTCCTAAATTTTATGGGCTTGTTAACACCAAGTTTCTAGTCACCTGGATTACAATCCTGGCTCTGACATTTATTAGCTACATAACTTTGGGGACTAATATTCTTTGTGAAACTCAATTTGCTCATTATTAATTATATTTATACTACCTACCTCATAGGCATACAATAATAAGAATAATAATGATAGCTTTCATTTATAGATTCCTACTCTGTGTATTTGGTGTGTTAAAGATATTATCTTATTTAATCTTTGCAACAACCTCACTTTATAGTTAAGAAAACTAAAGCACACAAGGGTTAAGTTACTTATTCAGAGTCATTCACCTGGTATCTGAGAGTAAATCAGAACTCAGATTTTTCTTATTCTAGGGTCAGTATTATATCCACTAAGCCCCCTATCTCCAAAGGTCATTAGCAAAAATGTCCCATAGAACTTTGATTCTTCTCTCATTTCTCCTTCCTCCCTCCTCTCTGTCCTTCCATCCTTCCCTCCTCTCTTTTCTTCCTTCCCTCCTTCCTACCCTCTTCCTTCCTTTAAAACTTTCTCAGACTAACCAGTAATTTAAATCCAACAAAGAGATTGACTTGTTTGTAAACATACCCATTCTTCCACAATGTAAATAATTCTTCCAAATTGCCCTTGAGACCCCATTTATACCCAAAACAATTGATTACCATACATGTTAACTGCAGGAATTTCTGAGGGGAAAAAATTTGTGTGTTATGTCTTAGTGGCAATATTTGTCCACTGTACAATGATTTGGGGACCCTGAATTACAATTTCCTGGTAAGTAGAGGCTTCCACACAGGCATAGTTTAAACTGCTACCATGATAGGAACAATCCAATGGGACTTGCCACATCTTAGCTTTTATGTCACCATGTATTTCTGTTCCCAGATGTCTTTGCTTTCACTCAATTTGCAGTTGATCTTCAGGACCTTTAAAGGTTTCTGTAGGGTTCTTTGGAAGGGCCCAGGATCATGAACACCTGATGGTTTCCTCTCCTTGTCAGCAGTTTATTAAAAATGACTTGTCAGGAAAAATGCAGGCCATCTGTCATTGATGCTATTTGGTGGAGGTGATTGCTTGTGCCCTGGAGATTAGGACATTATGTCATCTGTACATAAATTATGCCCTCTCCTGTTATTTTAGTTTTGGAGTAAAGGAAGATGTCTTAGGCTTCTTAATACACTCCAGATAATCTCTTTCTCTACAAGTTTTTCTGCCTCTAGCAAGGAGCTGAGTGTGCTCCCAGAATCCCATGATGGATACTTGTTTATTTTGGTGGTGATTTTGTTTTGATAGGTATCCCCATGTTTTGTAATTTGGATCATCTCCTCTAGCCCTTTGAACTTCACAAGCATTTGTCTTCCTCCACAATCTTCTCTCTGGTTTCTAAGTCTGCATCTCAATGACCCACCCCGGCTTTGTATGAGGCACAACCTGGACCAACCATCAGACCCCATTCTGTCAGGTTCCACCAATCTGTAATAATTTGACTGAACTTAAGTTGTGCCTTTGCACTGTCTATGAGAGCAGGATTTGCTAAGCAAATCCTTATTTAAAACCCATGGATCACAGATTTAAAGGTGGAAGTGACCATAAAGATTATCTAATCCAAACCTCTCATTAAAGAAACAGGGATAGACAGAAGGAAAGTGACTTGCCCATTTCACAAATATGGAAATTGAAGTTGGAGAAGTTGAGGTTATGCTGAGCAATGCTGGGAGTGTCAGCCTTGGAGTCAGGAAGACTGAGTTTAAATCTTTACTCCCAACATTTACTAATGGTGTTACTTTGGAAAGGAAGGAAACAAGAATCTCTTAAGCACCTACTATGTACAAAGGACTGAGTGAAGCATGTGACGAACATTGTTGTATTTGATCCTCACAGCAATGTTGGGAGTTAGATGCTTTATTTATTATTGTTGTTGTTGTTGTTATTATTATTCCCATTTTATAGTTGAGGAAAGTGAGGAAAGCAGAAATTAACTGACTTGCCCAGGACTATACATCTAATAAATGTCTGAAGTCAGATTTGAACTCAGTTTTTTCTGATTTCAGAAAACTGACTATCCATTTTCTTAGTATCCATTGTACCACCTAACTGTTTACTATTTCCCATTTGACTCCGAGAAAATCTATTAGTCTTTTAATTCCTCTCAGAAACTCTCTTAAAAATTAGGATAATATAATGGATGGAGCACTGGACTCAACAACAGGAACACCTGGGTTTGTATTTTTTTTCATATTCTTATTAGCTATGTGACTTAAGATAGATCATATAGCCTCCCTGAGGTTCAATTTTCTCATCTGTAAAATGAGGGGGTTGGATTTGATGGTCTTTTATGTCCTTTCCATCTTTAAATATATGACCCTATGAGTTGCTCATGCTCAAATAGGCAATGGTAGGCAGCAAAGTAAGGCTCTAAATTCAAGTGTTCTGACTTAGAAATCCAATGATCTTTCCACCACATCACTGGTCTGTGATCTCACTAATATGTATTTTTCTCCAGTAATTCATCCTTTATGATTCTTGCCCCTTTTCTCTTAGAAATTAACCACAAAGTAGGCATGATTGCATGCAGGGGATCTACTTCACTTTCTTTTGACATTGCAAAGATATCAGTGGACTATACGAACTGTAGGTTCTCCCTCAGTCTGCTCATGTGATAGCATTATCCTCTCTTGGCCTGGTTACTTGGTGTAGAATTCTTTAGCTAGAGCACATATAAATGTCTCAAAATTTCAGGAGGAAACCTTAAGAGAAAAACTATTCTTAGAACATAGATCTGGATACTACCCCTAAGTGTGGTGACTAAACAATTTGCGTATTTAGATAAGCACTTAGTCTTTTTAGACCCTGGATTTCTAATGCATAAAATGAGGTTGTAGTGGAGGAGAAGTGATGAATTACAATGTCTAGAGGGTTTTTTCTAGCCTTAAAGTTCTATGAACTAAATAATTTGCAGATAAAAAAAATTCTACTTATTCTGAAGGAGTTATGTATTCATTAAAGCAGGTCTGAGAGGGACTCTGCTTGGAAATATATTTATTTTCCATGTCCACATATGTGTTTAGGTCAGGGGTTCTTAATCTTTTGTTTTTACCTTGTGTATCATAGATTTGTATACTAATTTGCAATAATAGGATTACAAAGACAACCAATTATATGGAAATAAGGATGTAATTTTCCCTTTCAAGTTCAAGTTGCATCTTGCTTTCAATATTAGAAAGTTCCTTGAAGTCAGGAGCTGTTTTTTTGCCTCCTTTGTATTCTCAGGACTCACAATCACATAAGTAGGCACTTAATAAATATCTGTTCATTATTTAGTTTCAGATTAAGAATCTGAAGTCTAGATTGCAGTCTGAGAGCATGACAAATATTTGAACCCAATTTATTTGAAATCTATATTGTCTTTTGTTAATCACTTTATAGCTGCCCAAATTTTTAATTCATTAGGCTATGCCTTACATTTTGTCACAGTCATTTTTGAATATAGCTTCTTCTTCACATTCTACAAACTCTGTATAAAGATAGTGCAAACACTCAAAATAGAAGTATAATCTCATTGATTTAGGAATTCTCTACAGTGATTTGGGTTATGCCATCTATTCCTACCCATCCTATGTTTTTCTTTTCTATGACCTCTGAACCACTATGATCTACCCAACATGTTGGAAACCTTCTTTACTTTCTCCTGACATTTTAAGTATACTATTGGAACATTCTGGTCATCTACTTTTTATTCCTTGCTCTTATTATATATATTCTCTTTCTATCACATAATTCTTTGAAAATGTCTTTTTCTCATGTTCCAAGTTGCTCATTGTTCATATATTATAATCTGCTCATATCTTCCCTGTTCCTTTCCATTTCTTTTGTGTGCTAGTCGTCTTTATTTTTTAAGAAGCAGTGGTATTAGAAATCTCAAGACCATATAGCAATATTAGCATAAAGCTGTATAAAAAACATGACTCTATACTAGTATAGGAAGTTTGGTGTTTATAAAAAGTGATTTAGAATTTTCCCAAAGCAGTCTATGTTACTCTCCTTCATTATCTAAACTCTAAATTCAGTTGATATTCCACCTGTATCATTTGTTCCAAATACACTTTCCTTCATATACAAGTAAAATTTTGGATAATTTCTCATCCATTTGGTCTTTCCATTGTGGGTGGATAGACCAAACCCATTTAAGTAATTATAACATTCTTCCATTAAACATTGAAAAGGAAAAAAAATGTTTTGCAAAACCAACAAAAACAAAAGCTATATATATATATATATATATATATATATATATATATATAACAACATTTATAATAATCTATTGCCATGGTCTCCCAGCTCTTCAGTGAAAGTAGAGAAACACATTTTCTCAACTCTTCTCTTGGACCAAATTATAATTATACAATGCTTTCTTTTATTGTTCTTTCCATTTACATTATTGTAGTTATTGTATATAGTTTCTCTGATTCTGGTTATTTAACTTTCTATTAACTCATATTTCTCTAAATTCTTTATAATCCTTTTTTTTCTTATGGAACACTAATAATCCACAAAATTCTTGTTGTACAATTGATTAGCCATTATTCAATCACCAGGTAACTATTTTTCTCTTCTTTATTACAACAAAAGCTGTTGTTTTAATATTTTGGTATATAAGGGACCTTTTTCCTACTACTGATTTCCTTGGAAACTGTGCCAAGCAGAAGGATTTCTGGGGACAAAGGACATGGAAAATTTAGACATTTTTAAAGCATAATTCTAAATTGGCAAACTTGAATTCTTGAAGTAACTACTTTTGAATAGGATCCTGCAGGTCAGGAAGAAATGATGTAGCTTCCAGAGATTTCTGAAATGGAAATAGAGAAGAGTTTAGACTCTTGATGAATCTGGCTTCAATAACATAAAAGAAGTACATTAAGCTGTATTGGGAATTTGACTGTTTAGAAAAGACCCAAGAAAGGGAATGGATTTGTATATTTTTTACTAGGACTGAATAAACTAAAGGTGTTTATCTTTATATTGAAATGGAAGTCAAAGTGTCTTTTTATATCATTTTTATGACTCTCCTTTCACCAACTCATTATTATTATTTTTAATGGAAAGAGTGTTGGATATGGAGTCAGATGATTTGAGTTCAAATTCCAGCTTTGAACCTAATTGACCTTGGTAAAATCACTTAACCTTTTTGACCCTCAACTTCCTCATCTGTAAAACAAAGATATCTACCTTGCAAGATTATTGAGGGAAATACTTTTGAAAATTTTAGAATTAAATAAATGTGCTATGGCTATTGTTTCACTTGATTTAACCTTGCATTTCTTCTCTTCAGGCCCCCGGGACTCATTTATTAAGCACAATGTATTAGGAAATAAAAATGTAATATCAAGGTACAACTTTTCAAAGGGGGTTCCATGTCACTGATGTTTGTCAACCTGGTCAGTTAGTGGATTCAAGTTAAAGTGAAACAAAGCTGATTTACGATATTAAATTAAATAGTGTTAATTTAATGGAAAGTACAACATCCCTTTCAATATTGTCATTGGCCATCTAAGTTGGGTAAGAGCCATGTAGATAATCCTAATAGAAGAAACAACTTATTTTATAATCATTGCATACTAGATCTACTTGTTATCTTAGCAGTAAATGCATTATGAAAAAAATTTTACATTTCCAATCTATGTCCTGTGTTTACTGGAAAAGTTCAAAAGATAGAGGAAATAAAAGTTGACTACATTTTTTGAATAACAAATACAGGTCTATGATAGGATGGTTTAATGTATTTCTGGTAGTGCTGTGAATATATCATTACCTAGATCAAAGCTATCTATTGTCAGTGAATGGAATAAAAATAAAAAAAGTTTGATTTTAAAGAATAAAAGTAGTAAAAAAAAAACCTGATGGGATAATGAAATGAGAATTATCTGCTTTTTTTGAGATCTTAATAAAAAAAAATTTCCTGCCCACCATAAAACAACTGTATCAATTAAAATGACATTTTCAAATTGAGTTTTCTTTATTATTGTTTAGAAAAATACACTGGGTAAGGGCAGACTCTGTGATTCCAAGAGTCATGGATAACATCTTGCACTAAAGACCTCGGAAAGCAAGGAGGGAAACAAAAATTGGAAAGGGCTATTCTTTATTTCCTAGCCCATCATATGTCACCAAGACTTGAAGTCCTTCCTGCCCCCATATCAGTGTCATCCCTTTGATTCCAGGCATTAATTTATCTGAGAATTATCTATCAAAATTCAAATATCTACAATAAAGCAACACTGAACTATTTCGTAAGTCATTAATAATCATCATTTATCAAAGTTTTTCTTTAATAGTATAGTTAACTAAAAGACAGAGTCTGAACATTACACAAATAAATGATGACAAGGTGAGAATATAAGGTCTTCCAGCTTTGATCTGTGTGGATTCCTTATGAATCAGATCTTCTATTTGATCCAGTTATCTTGAGCAATCAGATCAGTTATTGCTTCTGAGTATTGGATTTTTGAGTTTTGGGGATCAGCTCTCTATTTCCAACTATATTAATGCTCAGACCAGAACTTCTTATCCATGACTTCTTCCTGCTTTGACCCTGAATTTGTATTATTTATTCCCTTTGGACTTTTGGGAATGTGGTCACTAAGTATTTACAGTCTCATGATCATCTCAATTTTTCCAGGTGACTGTTCCAAACTTTGTGACTCATGGGGATAGCTTTGAATTCTTTTTCAGTAAGACAATAACTTGGCCCCATTCTTCCTTATGCTTAGGCCAAAAAAGAAAAGACTTACTTTGGGTAGTTGTATTATACTTTCATCACAGAACTTAAGAAGTTGTTAATAATCCCAAATGAATAATGTATTCTCCAAATTTCAGATCCATAGTTTTCAAAGTCCCACAATGAATCCTTAGACAAAAAGTACATGTGTCCTTCCTAGTTATTATCATAGACACAATAGAGTTAAGATACTAGAAAACTACCCTTTTATTTCATTCCCTAGCTACTCTCAAAAGCAATTCTTTGTCAAAGTCAACTTACAAAGATAGTATCAAAGGAAAATGCCAACTCAATTCTTTCTATTTTAGCTTCTACCCAGAATGGTCAAATATTCAAGAACTAGTTAATAACTATGGGAAAAATGACCTTCCACTAAAAATACAATCTTAACATGGAAGATCTTGTAGGGGAAAAATGTCTTCCTTTTGTTGTAGAATTTCTTACCATAACTGTTAGTTACATCTCCCTGTATTACAATTGGGCTGGATCTTGGCCTTTATTTTTAATTGAATCATAGATTATGAATTCATAAGTTTTATGGCTTGAAGAGATTTTCCAGAGAACTTCTTGCTCATCCCATCCTCCTCATTTTGCAAGTGAAATGAATGAGGCTCAAAGTGATATACTTGAAGTCATGTAGATAATAAGTGGCAGAGTACAAATTTGAACTCAGATCTTTGAATTTTGCCCTGAGAGACTGAACCCTTTTATATAAACTTTCACTTTATCTTTCCCCCAAAACCTCAAGCAGACCTTCATGTTACTTCCTCAGAAGCAGCTGGGTAGCACAAGGGATTGAGATCCCCAGTCCTGGAGTTAGAAAGACCTGAGTTCAAATCTAGCCTCAGAAATTGACCAGTTGTGCGACTCTGAGCAAGTCAGTTAACTTCTGAGTGTCTCAGTTCTATAGCAGATTTTCTCCTTGCTTTTCAAAATTTCACTTAAAAGCAGGGAAAAAACTTTGACAAGAGTCAAAGAACAAAGAGTCATATTCACACAGTGACCCAAAATAGGGAGGATCTAATGCTCTTCCATTTTACAAGTTTATAACATGTTTCTCTTCCTCTAAAATAGGCAGAAAAAGTTAGTAAAAAATACTTTACTGGATTCTTTCAGATTCAACTTGATCCTCTCCTTCTACAAAAGATGTCAACTATCTACCACTTTGAGCATATCAATGATCTCTCTGAATGTTGTTCATTTTCAAGCTTATGAACTTTATTCAAAACATTGTGTCAACAAATTTTTTTAAAAAACATCATGTTGGATTTGGAGTAAAAGGGTAGGTCAAAATGTCCCAAGGGTATGAAAACAATTTAATTTCAGTTTAGTAATTATCAAATAATTCAAATAAAAGATACATAACATTTTAAGGAGATTTTAGGTCATTCCCTCTTTTTATATTAATTGTAATAACAATTAGCATTTATATAACTCTCTGAATATTTCCTCTGGCCATCCACTATACCTGGAATGCTCTCTCTCCCCAACTCTACCTACTTGTTTCCCTAACTTTTTTAAAATCCTATTTTCTACAGGAAGCTTTCCCAATCTCCCCTTAATTCTTGTACACCCCCCCCCCCAGTTGATTTGATTTTCTTTATTGTCCTACAAAAAGCTTTTTGGGATATAAAATTGTTCATGTGTTATCTCCTCCATTGACCTTTTTTTATGTCCCCTACACTTAGAATGGTACTTAGCATATACTAGTTACTGATAAATATTTATTGAATAACATGAGATAGCAGTGACAGTGATGACCAAAAAAGGAGAAAATAAAAATATTAATGAAATATTTTAAATAGATATGAGAAAAGAAAGAAGCTTAGATAGAAACAGATGAATAGAAACATGCTGTAACTACTGGGTTAAAGTCTATTTTAAATTACATTTTTAAAATTCAAGGTTTACAAGATTTACAGCTCCATAATAAACTGCTCTTTCCTGTTCTTTTTTATGCAAATAGTTGTATTTTTTTGTTTGACAAGTTCACAATAATTTTAAAAATATTTTTGTCTCATTCAAGGAATAAACCTCTATCTGACATGAAGTTATAAAGGAGAAAGCTATGATGGAAACAAGAGATTTTCTAACCTCCTGAAATCAAAGCTTAATTAGCAAAATATTTTTCCTTTTGGTTGTTGTTTTGTATTCTTGAAAAGGACCCAAATGACAGCACTATGTTGGAGTAAAGGTATTTTGTGTCCTACTGTGGCTGATCAGACTAATAATCAGCTCAGACACAAATTGTACATACAAATGGGATAGATGAATTTAGGATGGATTCTCTAAATAAAACATCTCGTGGGTTTTTTTTTGAGCTACTGCAATTCTACTTTGCTTATAGAGCACTGTTCATTCTTTAATACAGACATGCCATGCTGAGTAGT
Source organism: Macrotis lagotis (assembly GCF_037893015.1). Classification (NCBI taxonomy): domain Eukaryota; kingdom Metazoa; phylum Chordata; class Mammalia; order Peramelemorphia; family Peramelidae; genus Macrotis; species Macrotis lagotis. Next base: position 520,430,904 of record NC_133666.1, on the reverse strand, counting down.
GCTGTGCCAGTGTCTAAAAAGTTGCATTTCCCTATTAATATTGAGGGAACTACCATTCTACAGTTTTTGCAACTTCAATATCCTATTCAATTCCTTATTCTCATTTATTCCACATCAGTTACCAAATCTTGGATTTCTACCTATAACATCTCTTCCACAGTTTTCTTTTCTCTTCATCTGCTTCCCTAGACCAAGACCTTATCATTCTTTCCTAGATTGTTACAATATCCTTTTCAATTTGTCTTCCTGATTCAAGTTGCTTACTAATTCTAATCTGAACACTATTCTACTATGCAGTGTGGCCAAACTGATCTTTTCCTAAAAGACACACACACACACACACACACACACACACACACACACACGCACGCACGCACGCACGGGGTGGCTAGGTGGCACAGTGGATAGAGCACTGGCCCTGGAGTCAGGAGTACCTGAGTTCAAATCTGGCCTCAGACAACTTAATTACTTAGCTGTGTGGCCTTGGGTAAGCTACTTAACCCCATTGCCTTGCAAAAACCTAAACCCCCCCCCCCCACAAAACCCAACTCCAGTGACTCCTTATTACCTTAAGAATCAAGTATGTCTTTTATTTAATGTTTAAACTTTTTACATGACCTTATTCTATCTTCCGAGCCTTTTTACTCATTATTACCTTTAATATTGTTCAAAGAGAGTGATCAGTAATTCAAAATTATATTTGCTATGAACAATTTCCACACTTCTGAATTCAGTGAAAATCTTTGTAGTAGTTTATGCCTTGACTTTTGATGAGCTTGTCTTCAACCATATTTGTCAATTTGCTATTGTTCAAATAGGACATTCCATCTCTCATCTCTATTAATTTGCATGGGCCGTCTCCTGACAATCTGAATTGCTTTCTCTTCACCTCAGCCTTTTGGAACTTCTGGTTTCTTTCAAGATCTTCAAGTATTTCCCTATATATATAAAATACCTTTGTTCATCTCATCAGATGCTACTGTCTTGACCTCTATGCTGTCTTTTCTCCTTTTATATGTGTTTTGTACAAAATCATTTATGCACATAGATTTTAAACTCCTTAGGGCAAGAACTATTTCATTTTTGTCTTCAGATTTCCAGTTCTTAGTTTATAGAACTAGTAAGTGTTTAATAAATGCTCAGTTGATTGACACATTTTGAGTAATTGACAACTCCATGATACCAGTCTTAATGTATATTTTTGGAATTCTACAATGAATAATAACAGATTTGAAAATTGTCCCAACAAAGTCAAATGATCTTAATGAATTATAGGGTGCAAAATTCTAGAACACATATAGAAAGATTAATATTTTCTTGTCAAAAGGGAAAGAAAATTTATATATATATCTTTAGAGCACTTATCAAATATAAACTTATTATAAACCTAATAATTATTTTTGATAGAAACAAGAATCATTTCATTCAGAGATAGTAAAATCTCACAACACTCACTTGCTGTTGGATTTATAAAATATAACCAAAAATGGTTTACCCCTAGATGGAGCCTATGAAACAGCTAAGATCCAAAATTAAAATAAAAAGAATCTCCCTGGTGACATATACATGAACTCAGCAACAATATGTTTAACAAGAAGTATTGAGTCATACAGATTTGTTTCTGGAAAGGGGGATGTATTCAGTATTAGGTCACTACCATTAGAAATTACAGAAAGATTATCCATGAAGACCCTGGGCTTAAGTAAGGAAATTATATTCAGTTCATCAGCACTGACTACACAAATTTAGCACCTATCAGTTAGTAAGGCAGGTCATGGTCTCTAAAATTTTGCATCAGAAGTTCACTGAATCCCCATATTACAAATATAAACCTCAAAATATACTTGGGGGTGGCTAGGTGGCGCAGTAGATAGAGCACCAGTCCTGGAGTCAGGAGTACCTGAGTTCAAATCCAGCCTCAGACATTTAATAATTACCCAGGTGTGTAGCCTTGGGCAAACCACTTAACCCCATTGCCTTGCAAAAACCAAACAAAAAAAAATTAACAAAATATACTTCGGAACTCATTTGGTGAATTGTATTGAAAGTGGAGCATTATCATAAACCTAATTGTTGCTCTCAATCAGAAATATAACATTGATTTATTAAAAAGAAATTAAGAACAATATTTTTAAAAACAATATTAAATGCTCATTCTCTCTGAATATATAAAACAAAAAGTTTTGCTGTTAAAGAAGACTAACATATTTCATTTTATTTATTCCAATTACATGCAAAGGTAGTTTTCAACATCCATTCTTTTGCAAGGTTTTGAGTTCCACATTTTTCTACCAACTCTCATCCTTCCTCTCTCCCCATGGCAGCAAACAATGTGATGTAAGTTGTACCTGTTCAATCATGTTTAACATATCTACATATTAATCATGTTGTGAAAGAGAAATTAAAATGAATGGGGGAACATGAATAAGAAAAACATAAATAAAAGAAATTTTAAAAAGTGAAAACAGTATGCTTTGCTCTGCATACAGGCTTCATGATTTTTTTTTGCAGGATGTGGATGGCATTTTCCATAACTGGGCTCTCAGAATTGTCTTTGATTACTGAACTGCTGGGAGGAGTTCTGTCCATCATAATTGATCTTTTTTTTTCAAAGGGTATGAACACTTATTGCTCTTTGGAAATAGTTCCATATTGCTCTCTAGAAAGTTTGGATCCATTCACAACTCTACCAGCAATGCATCAACATCCCAGTTTTCCCACAACCTCTCCAACACTGATCATTTTCCCTTTTTCTCATCTTGGCTAATTTGATAGGAGTGAGGAGATACCTCATTGTTGTTTTACTTTGCATTTCTCTAATCAATAATGATTTGGGGGGCGGCTAGGTGGTGCAGTGGATAAAGCACTGGCCCTGGAGTCAGGAGCACCTGGGTTCAAATCCGGTCTCAGACACTTAATTACCTAGCTGTGTGGCCTTGGGCAAGCCACTTAACCCCATTTGCCTTGCAAAAAAAACTAAAAAAGATGATTTGGAGCATTTTTTCATATGATTATATAAAACTTTTATTTCTTCACTTAAAAACTGTCTGTTCATATCCTTTGATATCATATCCTTTGGGAATTGACTTGTGACCTTGTAAATTTGCTGCAATTCTCTATATATTTTAGAAATGAGACCTTTATCAGAACTCCTAGTTGTGAAGATTGTTTCCCAGCTTTCTGCTTTTCTTCTAATTTTGTCAGCACTGATTTTATTACGGCAAAACTATTTAATTTAATATAGTCAAAATCATTCATTTAGCAATGTATAATGTGTTCTAATCCTTGTTTTGGTCATAAACACATCACCTTTCCATAGATCTGATAGAGTATTTCTTGGTCTTTTCATTTATTTATGGTATTGCATCATAATTGATCATTTCACAGTATTGTTCTTAATGTGTACAGTATTTTCCTGGTTCTGCTCACTTCACTCAGCATCAGTTCATGGAAGTCTTCACAGTCTTTTCTGAAATTCAGTCACTCCTTATTTCTAACAGAACAATAATTCTCTATAACATTCATAATTTATTCTTCCATTCCCCAATTGATGGGCATCCCCCAATTTCTAATATGAGCTTATATTTTAATATTATTATTTGTCTACCTACCACACACACAGACACACACACACACACAAACACACACACACACACATATATATGGATGTAAATAATTTTGGTCAGAAACCGTGAGGGTCTTCCCCTCTCAAATTGAAATTATTTTGACTATGCAACAGAGGCTATTCTTTCCTCCATTTCTCTCTTACCTGCCTTAATCACAGAATGTGCATTGTCTCAGTCAAACTGAGCCCTGGGAAGAACTTAAGAAAAGTCGAAGTCTCCCATTGCCTTCAGGATCATCTCTAGTTGTTCTTTTTCATATCTGGTCCCTGGATTGAGTTGCCTCCAAAGGAGAAAATAAAACTTTGCACAGTCCTTCCCTCCCTCATTTAAATGGAATTCACTTTTATGGAATGGAACTACTTCCCTGATTCATAGTCCTCTTCATGAATTAAGGACGAACAACGATTTAAAAATACCTGTGCAACAGTCTTTATATAAGACACAGTGTAAAAGAATAATGAAAGGAGGAAGATTTATCCAAGGACTATTTCTATCTAAATGAATAACATAATAACATAATAGTAGAAAAAATTAAAATGTATAAGAACACAGTGAGTATGCCATTCCATTTGTTGTAGGAAGTGCCCTAAAGAGTCTTTCAGTGAGGTCTTTGAAGACCACTTCATATTTCAATACTTTTAAAAATGTAAAAAATAATCACTTTATCTGCTTGCATAATAGACTATAGAATGCTAAATATAACAATAATAGCATGTCAATCTGATTCTTATACAAATACAAGAATGTAATAACAATATTAATCACCATAATAATTTATCATAAATTATTTTATTTATTTATTATAATTATATTAGAATTATTATTAATACTTCTATTCAGTGTAGCTTGGTTGTTTTTAAATTTATATTACTTTTCAAGCACTAACTTCTTGGTCAATTTTATTGCTACTTTTAAACAAAATGTATTTATATGACTGAGGTATGAAGCAAAGTAGAACACAGGACCATGGATTGTGTACATCTATCAAATATAATATATTTGTACAAGAATTTAAAATTGTCTTTCTTCGGACTTAATAGAAAAATTTCACTAGAAAAATGTAAAAATATCAAAGTAGATCCAGACAGAGTTAAAAAAATGAGGTAAACAAAGTTAGTTTTTAGATACCTCTCACTACCCTTTTATCACTTCCCCCTTTTTATCATCCCTAGGACATGTCCTGATTTTCCTTCTCAGAGCCAATCTTTTTGCTTCCCTAGCTATCAACTAAATTTTCTAAGCTGTTAACTTATTTTCACTTAGGTTGTTATCCCTTCCTCAATGTCTACCTTTCAATAAGGACCTCGATAATGGAAAAATTTTCTGAGATCCTGAAAATTATTTTCTAATGAAAGAGCCTAAAGAATTTGTTGAACTGGAACCCCTCAAATCACATCACATAGGGACTATCTCCTCATAATATGAATTTTGTTTTAAAAATGTTTCATAGGGACAGCTAGGTGGTGCAGTGGATAGATTATTAGCCCTGAAGTCAGGTGTACCTGAGTTCAAATGCTGCCTCAGACACTTAATAATTACCTAGCTGTGTGGCCTTGGGCAAGCCACCTAACCCCATTTGCCTTGCAAAATCCTAAAAAAAAAAAAAAGACTTAAGAACTAACGGGGCAGCTAGGTGGTGTAGTGGATAAAGCACCGGCCCTGGTCAGGAGTACCTGGGTTCAAATCCATCTCAGACACTTAGTGATTACCTAGCTGTGTGGCCTTGGGCAAGCCACTTAACCAGTTTGCCTTGCAAAAACCTAAAATAAAATGTTTCATCTATGCTTTTACTTTGGGGGGGCTCTTATAGCCCCCACCCCCCCTATATCCCAATATAGAACCTTTACTTATAATAAAGTATAATTAAACAGAACACACATTTACCATTTATAGCAACATATGCCTTTTTCCACACTTACAGTTTGCTAAGAGAAGCTGGCTGCATTATGCATAAGATCAAAATTTGTCACAAATTACAGTGCCTTTAGGGTTGTTTTTGCTTTATATTATTGTGATTCTTGTGTACATTATTCTCTTAGTTTCCATGCTTCATTCTATATCATTTAGTACATTTTCCAAATTTTCTCTTAATTTATCCTCTAAATTATTTTTCTTTTTTTCTATCAGTTTTTATTGACATAGAGTTCTTATTCAATTATACTGTGCTTAGGAGTTTATCATACAATGGACAATGATTTTTAATTGTGTCTAGGTCTGTCTCTCATAATTTTTGTTAAAAATATTGAGAAATCATATTTTTGGGGTTTTAAATTTATATCATGTTACTTCAACTTGCATGCATGTAATAATTGAATCTGTGATTTTCCAAGTAAATCATGTCATCTACAGATAGTAACAGTTTTATCTAAAATATGATATTCCAGAAAGAACTAGAACTACAACCAAGAATAACCCAGAAAATGGAATATCCTACAGGAGAAAAGTGGATATTTAATGAAATAAACAACTTTTAAGCATTCCTTATGAAAAGATTGGAGATGAATAGAAAATTTGTCATTAAACACAAGATTCAAAAGAACCATGAAAATGTAAACATGTGAGAAATCATAAGGAAGTCAATAAGGGAGCCATTTATATTTCCAATTGGGAAGATAATAAACATAATCTCTAACAATTTTCTTATCTTTAGGACAGTTAGAGTCTTTTTAGATAAGAGGAAATGGGTAAATATTATGTTGAAATTATCTCAAAAATGGATTGTCACCTATTTTAAACTATTCATTCTCCTTGCCATACTTTTCTCCCTAGCTAGCATTTCACTTACCATTTTAATTTTGTATTTCTCATTTCATTTTTTTCAGGTTTGTTTTTTCTAGTTCTTATTGCCCAAACACTTATTTTTCTTGGTTGAGTTTTCCTTTTTAAAAGTTTTCTTCAGGGTGACTAGGCAGTGCAGTGTATAGAGCACCGGCCCTGGAGTCAGGAGTACCTGAGTTCAAATTCAGCCTCAGACACTTAATAATTACCTAGCTGTGTGGCCTTGGGCAAACCACTTAATCCCCCCCAAACTTAAGTTTTCTTCTGGGTGAAATTAGGTGGCACAGTGGATAGAGCACCAGTCCTGGAGTCAGGAACATCTGAGTTTAAATCTGGCCTCAGACACTTAATAATTACCTAGTTGTGTGATCATAGGTAAGTCACTTAACGCCATTGCCTTGCAAAAAAAATGCTCTTCTGGATTTATCTTTTGGACTTCTCTTAGTCTGTAGCATTTCAGCATTGCATTGTACATTTCTTCTATTTACTCACATCAGTTTCTCAAATGGAGAATTGTGCTTACTCTGTTTCTTATTATGCCCTGCTTGGTCCAGTGACTAATACTAAATCCCCACCTTCTATAAAACATTAGGTTTTGTTGTATTCTCCTGGTGGCATAACTTAAATTTTGACCCTGTGCCTTTCCCTGCCTCCTTTTTTGCACAGTCCAAAACTCAGTGGTGACTCCTTCCCTTACTGTGAGAGTGACAGACTCTGATTAAATGTTATTGTTTGTGCTGGTGGGAATTTCCATCTGTTGCTCTGCACTGGGGGTCCATGCTGCTTGCATATTTTGCCTTCTACCTTTACTGGATTGCCTCTTTTTCAGAGCTTGGATAGAATTCTGGAAGTCACTTGGTATATTGGATTGAGAGTTGGATGAAGGAGTTTATAACTATTTCTCTTTAGTTTTCTATAACACTGCTCATTCTGGTAAATTTTTTACAGTTCATTGAGATGTAAGTGAACTCCTCTAGTTTTTTAGCATATCACCATCTTTTTTATGAATCACAATTTCTTTTTTTGGTTGTTTTGCAAGGCAATGGGGTTAAGTGACTTGCCCAAGGTCACACAGCTAGGTAATTATTAAGTGTCTGAATCTAGATTTGAACTCAGGTCCTCCTGATTCCAGAGCCAGTGCTCTATCCATTGTGCCACCTAACCACCCCCACAAATTCTTTTAGGAGCAGATAACCTGAACCCCTTGAGGGGAGTTGGGTTCATTGATATCCTCTCTTCAGTTATCTTGTGTTTCAAATTCTTATTATCCATTCTGGATGTTTGATACTCATTATGCTTTACCACAAAAAGAACTCCACTTGGAATCACAAAGCCTTAGGTTCTAATCTTGGCTGGACAAAGATCATTAACCTCACCTGTAAAATGAGAGGATTAGATGAGATGTGTTGGTTTCTAAATACTGTGCAGTCAAGTTTCTGTTTCTACTTTTGGCAACCAATTTTTTTCTTTTTTGGTTAGAATTAGATCCAAAACAGCAATTCCATTGATAGTTTCCTTTATTTTTTGAAGAATTAAATGATGCTGATGATGGTGGTGGTGATAATGAAGAATGATGATGATGATGATGATGATGATAGTAAGCATCCATATAGTGTCTACTATGTGCCACTTTACAAATATGAATTTATTTGATCCTTATAATAAATCTGGGGGGTAATGCTATTATTAGAGATTTTTAGATTTTTAAGAGATGAGAAAATTGAGGCAAATAGAAGTTAAATAATATGCCCAGGGTCACCCAGTTAGTTAGTGTATGAGGCCAGATTTGAATTCAAGTCATCCTGACTCCAGGTCTAGTACTCCATCAACCACAACACCTAGATGTCCATCATATGAACCAATCAAAAATTAGTTGCAAATTTTCCCACCATCAAAACTGATCAAGAATTAATCAGTTGCAGGGGGCAGCTAGATGGCACAGTGGATAGAGCACTGGCCCTGGAGTCAGGAGGGCCTGAGTTCAAATCCAGCCTCAGACACTAAATTGCCTAGCTGTGTGACCTTGGGCAAGTCACTTAACCCCATTTCCTTAAATAAATAAAAAAAGAATTAATCAGTTGGAGATCAAAGAAGTAAACTAGACAAGTGAGAAATCATAAAATAATGGAACTGACTGGTCAATAAACTCCAAAAAAGTAATTATGTAGGAAAGAACTTCCTATATGATAGGAGCTGCTGGGAAAATTGAAACTTTACTTTAGAACATTATTTTTCTCAATAAATTCAAAAACAATACAGGACCCAAATATGGAAGATTATGCCATAAAACAATTAGAAAAGAAGTATATCATATAGTTTTCCTAGCTATGGGTAGGAGATGGATTCTTAACCAAAGGATAGAATCAATCATAAAAAAATAGAATGTTTAATTTTCATTACATGAAATTGAAAGTTCCTGCACAAATAAAATTAGAGTCTTCTTTTTTTTCCCTTGGAGACTTTTAGTATCTTCTTCTTTTGCTTTCCCAAAGACCTTGAAAGAAGGAAGGAGAAAATACAAAATATGGCAGTCATCAGTGTACCTCCTTTGTCTCTCTTTCTGCCACCAAACCATCATTGCATTGAACCTTGGGAAAGAAGATAATTCAGAACAGATAAATTAGCATGCTTTGGGAACCCTGACATGAGTGCTAATATTATTTTTATCCATGGACATTATTGTTTTTGATCTTCTTTCTATCTAATGACTCTTGTGCCTGAGTCTACCTCTTTGTTAATATATTTCTTTCTATCCTTCTTTAGTTACTCTGTGTCACCTTCCATTTTCAGTTTAAATCTCCAGGCAAATATATATTCTTCCTAGCCTTTGTTAAATTATATAATCTCTGGGCAAATTTTTGTCATTTTCATGTCTTTATTTTAGGTCAAGAAAACTAAACCACATGAACACTCTATATAGCTTCTTTTCTATTTTGAAACTTTCAGTATGCAACATGATGAAAATAACATCTGTGCCCCTAAAGTCTTCAGTTTCTTGCTTTGAACTTCAAAATCCCTTGAGATTATTTCTAGGTCTCTTCTGGAAGTATCACTTAGTTCTGCAAAATTCTTGAGTATTGGTTACTGGGTCCTTGATGCATTTTCCAAGAAAGCAGTTTTAGCTCTCAAGTGTTTATAACTGAAGATATGACTGCTTCAAAACTGCTAAACAAAGGTAGTAACCATCATGATTTTCCAAGCCAGGTCAATGTGCTTGTCATATCCTACCTTTACCAATTCTGTTTTATCTTCCTTATTAAAGTGTGAACTCCCAGAAAGCATGGGTGTACAGTTTTTAGCACTATATCTGGCACATAAGAGTTTGATTAATTCTTTTCCATCACTTAATTCCTGAGACTGCAAGGTCCTTTCTCTATTTCTGCCAGGAATTCAGTAACTGGTTCACAGTCTTTCTCTCCATACCAAGGCCTGCCTTCACACTAAGAGACTTCACATACCTATTTATGTTCCCTAAAATCCCAGTACTTTAACCTATTCAATTTTCATAATTTTTTCTTCCATGCCATCTCTGCTACTCACTCTGCTACCTTTAATCTTGTTAGTGACCACAAGATATTTATTTCCTTTATCTGATCACAAGCTTTTATCATTCCTTCTTTCTCTATACTTTATGACTTCTAGTCCTGTCTGACCTCATTGTGACTTCTAGTCTAAACCTTCCATGTCTCAATATTTCCCCAGGAAATCACCCCTGCTTTAGTTATATTCTCCTTCTTTCCTAATTGACCCCTTGGGTGGACCAGTTCATCTCTACCCTTGAATCGTTTAATCCCTTCTCATATACATGGTCAAATCTTAATCCTGGTTTATTTCCACAATTTGTAGACTGTGTTTTTGATTCATGGGCTGAGGAATAGAACTGGAGGAAGTCAGAAAACTCTGCTGCTTCCATTATTTAGAAATGTATATTTTCTAATTTCAATAGGGTTCTTATGCCAACCTCAATTAATCCTCCCTATAACTGTCAAAATAATTTTCTCAAAGCTCAAGTTTAATTATTGTATCCCTTTCTCAAGAAACTCCATTGTTTCCATTTTACCTCCAAGATCAAATGAGAAGTTCAGTGTTTGCCATCTAAAGTTCTTCACATTCTGAACCCTTCTGACTTTTTTCCACTCTTCTCTCCTTATCCTTGTATTTTACAGTCCAAACATATTGGTCTTTTGTCTATTCCTAATATAAGACCCTCCATTTCCCTTCTTTCTGCTATTCACTGACTTTTTTCTCCCATGTCTGAAAATCTTTCCCTACTTAACTTTGTTTCTTAGAATCTCTGACTTCTCTACCCATTGGTGTCTTGCCTTCTAAGATTACATTTTATCTCCTCTGAATGCATCTTAATTTACTATCTGCCCTACCAGAATGTAAACTCCTTGAGGGCAAGGGTTGCTTTTGCTTTTCTTCATTACACTCAGCAAATACTTGTTGATTGATTGGATCAATCAAGATTCTCAAAATCCTGGTATCCTCTGTGGGCCCTCCTCATCCTTTCATGTAATCTAGAATTATAGTTATTCTCAAAGACTTTAGTTCCACTCTCTAGGAAAGAAACCAGAACCTATTATGTAGTTTGGACTAACATAACACAGTCTTCAATTATGCCCTCTACTTCCCTTTATCCTTTCTGTTACATTTTATCTTCCAAACTTTTTACAGAGGTTTGGATTCCTCTCTGTCCCTGAATTCTTCATCCTGCTTGCTTTCCTCTTGGAGCACTTCTTTCTTTCTTTATATCCCTCATTTGCTCCGAAGGTTGGACAACAGAGAAGTCTTCAGCCCTTTCTCTTTGTCCTTTTATGAAGCTATCTGGAAGAAGCACAGACATGTATTTTTTGGAAGCCGCTTGAATGTTTCCCTTTTCCTTAATGCTGTCAAGAACGGAGATCCTCAAATCTATGTCACTCTGCTGCTAACTTTTACTGCTAATTGACATAGCAAATTGACTCTCTTCCTGAGGACTCCTAAATCAGTTTTTTTTTAATAGCACCTATTTATAGCACCTATAGCTTGTTAATCTTTTTTCTCCCTCAGTATTTCTTCTGTTTTCTCTCTTATTCTGGCACTATTTCCTCACATCTGCAATTAGTCAATCCCTGCTAATGTGCTAATGCAAACAATAATGACCCTCATCTGTTATCTTTTGGAATGTTTTCAGGAGAAATATAACTTCCATCTACTTCTGTCTTCTTTCTCTTCTCTCCTCTCACTGCTGATAAGATATCAGATGTAAATAACTTGTATCTTTCAACCTAGGTATAACATGATATTTGGTTAAGCCTTTAATAAATATTTTCTTCATAAGTTGTAGGTAATTGATGCTATCTTATTGTGTTTGCTTAACAGGGAGATCTTTACCATCCATTCAAAAGCCATTTATTGAGTGTACATTTCTAGGCAAGGAGTTTTTTCAGACATTCACAAAGAATCATCAATTTTGAGTCCTTTACAAGGGATTATGTAGTGAGAATGAGGTGTTCAATCCTGTTGCTGTAGGATCATTAATATGACATAAAGGTAAAAATTTTGAGAGGACAGTCATGGAGCATCCACACTCTTCTGAGATTTTGGGCAGAGTATTGTGAAATAAGTTATAGTTGGAGTCTGGGACTCTGAAGCCAATAATTAGGGAGGTATCTGAAAGTGGAAAAAAAAGTAGGAGAACCAAGCCTGATGTAAAAGCTGGGTACCACATATATCTCAATTGTATCAGAAAAGCATGAACCATAACTCTTCAAAGGAAATTGTTGATTGTCCCTTAGGTATACCAATTAGTACCTACAAATATTCAAAATGATGATGAGTGTGGTTTCTCCTTCCTCAAATTATCACAAATAATATCTAAATATATTCCATGTTGTAATTATCACAGATGACCTCTAAACATATAACATATTGTATGCCCCAGAAAATAGATATCTCATCCATCTTTCCTTTTTTTCTCATCTTCACTCTCCCAATCTTTTGAATCCTTGCCTACTATCTGAAAACATGTTGAGGTCTCTCCTAGTCTTAAATACTTTTCCCTTGGTCTGACTTTGCCTCAAGCACTTACTGAACTATAGAAAGAGTAATTTTTACCCTCATTGCCACTAATTTCTTTCCAAACATTTATTCCTTAGCTCCTTAAAATCTAGTTTCCAACTCTACTTTTCAAAGATTTCTGATGGCATTTGGATTGCTAAATATAAGTTTTTTCTATTCTTCAGACCTCATCTTAAGCAGAATGGCGATGGCATTAGTTTGTCATGATTTTCATATATATATATATATATATTCCTGTCCTGAATTAAACATTGATGTTGACTCTAAAAGACCTGCATACCATTAACAAGTCACATTATGAGATCTGTAGCATGTTCTAGTTAGCAAAGTTCTAGATTTGGAGTTGAGAGTTAGTTGCTAGATCCAGCTTTGACATGGATATATGACATTGGCAATTCATAATATTTCTACTTCTGTTTCCTTATCTCAAAAATGAGTGTCAGGCCAGATGTATTTTTGAGGTATTTTCTATGTTTGGCATTCTATGATCACTTAGGCTAAAATGGTTGAAAGAAGAAGAAAAAGAGGAGTTAAGAATAGAGGATTTTTTTTCTTCTCATCCCCAGGATTGTTAATTTTTTAAAGTAGGTAAAGTAGATTACTCCAAAGTATTCATGAATTATATGATACAGGATGTAAAGTCATATACCAGAATCTCTATTTAGGAGAATTTGACTGTGGCAAAACATCTGATATGTAAAGTATATAGGAAGAGAGAGGTTAATTTTACAATCCTTGCTCTCTTGTTGAAAATATTAAGCAAAATTAAATGGAAAGAGGGAAAACTTTTCAATGAAAGAATGCTAACTGTGAATTTGTATGTGAGTATATCCTTTATTTTCATCATCTATCACATGGCTAAGAAAACACTCTTAATGAGTTTATTAAAGGTAACTAAATGCATAATGGCTATATAGTAGGCACAATATGTTTTTGATCAATTAATTATTCGACATGACTTGAAGGCTTCCAATGAAGGGAAACCCACTACCTTCAGAACGGTTAATAAATTTTGTTGTTGTTTTCCTTATAGGGTGCCTATATTTGTTTGTTTTGTCTCCCCATTGGTTTTGATTCTGCTCTCTTACTAATAAGGGTAATAAAGGCTAATAAAATAGGTGAAAAGTCTTTCTCCAGGGTTGGTTTTAGCCTGAGACTCATTTTACTTTTCCCATCAAGATATTCCTTGAACTAATCTGTGAGATTTCTGCCACTTAGTCTAGTCAAGGAAACTTTATCTATCACACACTGAAACAACTTTCTTCATTTACTGAATGTTCTCCCAAGCCAACAGTAAGACTTGAAACAGCACAGAAATACCAGAAAGTTCTTTCTGTTGTTTCCTTGGCAATTTACTGACCCACTGACTAGTATTGCTTAAAAAGCTGTAATAGATGTAAAGTTTGTGCTTAATGGGCTAATAGGATATATATATATAGAGAGATAGATATAGATATAGATAGATATAGATATAGATATGGATATGGATATAGATATAGATATAGATATAGATATAGATATAGATATAGATATAGATATAGATATAGATATGGATATAGATATAGATATAGATATAGATATAGATATAGATATAGATATAGATATAGATATAGATATAGATATAGATATAGATATAGATATAGATATAGATATAGATATAGATATAGATATAGATATAGATATAGATATATCTACATTTACTTCCCCTCAAATATAAACATAGATGAGGATGGATATAAAAATATACACATGGTCAGATTATACATAGGCACATATACATGAACATCCATGTTTATTAATATCACCTGACAGAATAAGATACCAGACTGAAGTTCTTTCCCAAGTTAAACTGCCAAGCATTCAAATGTTACTACAAAGAGCACAACTCCAATGGACTGGTTATGTTGTTTGAATGCCAAACGTTTACTTGTCAAAAAGACTATTTTATGGAGAACTCACACAGGACAAGTGCTCATAAGTGGGGATCAGAAAAAGCGATACAGAGACCTTTGGAACTGCTGCATTGGGAGACACTGGCTCAGGTCTGCCCAGCATGGCATGCTCTCATCAGAGAGGGTGCTGTGCTCTATGAGCAAGGCAGAATTGAAGCAGCTCAAAGAAAATGTGAAATGTATAAGCTTAGAGAACCCAACCCAGCTGTTCACATGGACTATTTGTACCCAATCTGTGGTAGAGTATTCTGAGATTGCACTGGTCTTGATTAGTCACAGACAGACACACTGTAACTTTTCTCTAGCTTAGTAATGTTGTTTTAGTTTTTTAATAATAAAGGACAAAAATCAAACAACATATATGTATAGACATATATAAAAATGCACGTGTATATTCTAATCTATGCATATATGTACACATATATACATATTTATAATATGATAACCATCATGTGTATATGTATTTCTAAATGCATGTATGTATGTGTGTAGATAGAAAAAGAAAGATAGATAATAGATAGATGGATTGAGTGTATATATATATATGTATATATATACATATATATATATACACTCATATTCCCATCACTTACACATTCTGATTATGGGTATGACCCTAGGCAAGTAACTCTAGACAACTTTCTAAGATTCAACGTTACCGGTAACTTGAACTGGGAGAAGGTAGTCTCCTTGCTCTGCTCACATTAATATGATTCATTGAGATTTGTAAAGCATGTTGCCTATATTATCTCAACAGACCTGTGAGATAAGTATTGTAGATTTTAAAATATTTATTTTACAGATGAGGAAACTGAAACTGAGAGATGTTAAGAATCCTGCCTTGAGTCAAATAACTAATAAGTGTCTAAATCAAGATGCAAATCTAAGTCCAATGTTTCATCTACTATTCAGCCCTATAGAAGCTTAAGTAATGCAAATTCCCTTATTTTTGGAGAATATACTTGAAGAATAAATAGTTTCAATGTTGAAAAACCTTAATTTGAAAGACAACAAAAGTATCTTAAAAAACTTAAGAGAGAGAGAACACACAGGGCAGTTAGAGAGTACAGTAGATAGAACACTGGCCCTGGAGTCAGGAGAACCTGAGTTCAACTCTGACCTCTAACACTTAATACTTATTTAGCTATGTGACCTTGGACAAGTCACTTAACACCATTGCCTTGCAAAAAACTAACAAAAAAAGAAGCTATTGCTTAAAGACTTGAAAGAACTGATATTGAGTAAAGTGAGTAGAATCACATTGTGTGATGATAATCAATTATAATAATCTTAGCTCTTCTCAGGTGTAAAATGCAAAGACAATTTTTATAGACTTGTAACAGAAAATACTATCCTCATCCAGAGCAAGAACTATGGAGTTTTAATGCAGACCAAAGCATACTATATTCAATTTTAAAAATTATTTTATGTTTTTTCCCATCATGATTTTTTTCCTTTTTGTTCTGATTTTTATTTCACAACATGTCTAATGTGAAAATATGTTAAGCATCATTGTACATATATAACCTATATCCGATTGTTGATTGATGTTATGGGGAGGGGATAGGGAAAAAATGTGGAACTCAACATCTTCCAAAAAATGAATTTTGAAAACTATTTTCACATATAATTTAAAAATAATAAAGAAAAATCACACACACATGCAAAAGATTGTTCCTCAATAATCACTGATAATGTTGATCTTTGGTCAGAATTGGATCTAACTAGAGGAATCAGAAGGGTCTGGGGAGCATGATAGTGTTCAAGTATTTGACTGTCATGTGCAGGTGGGATTTCTCTTGTTTTGTTTTGGTTCCAGAGGGCAGTCATGAATTCTGAGTGGAGGTAGCAAAGATGGAAAGTTAGGATTAATAATGTCAGGAAAAACAATCTAACAATTGGAGAATCCAAAAGTTTCAGGTACTGCCTGAGGAAGATGCCAAGTTCTCCCTCAAAGAAGGTCATCAAGCAAAGGCTGAATGACCAATTACTGGTAATTTATAGTGGTTATTCCTTTTGTTTATAGGGTGGACAAGGTTACTAATGACCTATATTTCAGCACTCAAATTTAGATGTTTAAGGTATTCAACATATTTTATTAAGTAACTACTATGTGCTAGGTTTTGGACTACAAAGACCTAAGTGAAATAAGTCTTTGCCTTCCATTTTCTCAGGAGAGACAACACATATAATATAGAGGTTTAAATGAGAGATAGAGGATGATTTTAATTGGAGTACACACTAGCACGAAGTCAAAATCACTTTGTACTTGAACTAGGTCATGCAGATGAGTAGGGATCTTGAGGAGTGGAGGTAAGGAAGGGACAGATTTCCAGATTATCTGTGGCAGAGGAGGAGGTCATTATTAAAGATAATCAACAAAGATTTATAGAATGTCACCGTGAAAGACATTGTTGAAAATTCAATGGATATGTGAAAGCAGGTCTTTGCCCTGAAAGAGTACACATTCTAATTATAGAAGACTGAAGATAATCCCAGGCATGCAATACAATAGAGCTAAGGGGTTCTATCCCACTCCCACGACCCCAGGAGAAACAAAGATCTGTCCTGTAGACTCTCAAAAAAAACCTGACCATTTCCCCTTTATTTAAAGCAATAGTAAACTTCCAAGAATCCACATTCAATAACCCTTCTAAAAGTCTGAAAGATCAGAATATCTGAGTGTTTGTGGAATTTATTCAGCCTTAGAAGTGGGAAAAGTGACCCCCATCAAAACCAAATAGTGAGAATTAACTACTTCAGGATACCATTGAGGGAGAAAAAGAATGAGTGCAAAAACTTGAGAAGGAGAGAGAGAGAGAGAGAGAGAGAGAGAGAGAGAGAGAGAGAGAGAGAGAGAGAAGAACACACTCTGGGCAATTATGCATCATTGGGGTTGATTGACCATAAATTTATTTTCACCAGTTCCCATTTCAGAAAGAAAGATAATATAACAGTACACAAAAAAAAATCAGATTTATTATCAGATAGCTTGGTTGAGTCCCAGCTCTGTGATTTACTAATTGTAATGTGGAGCAAATCACTTAGTTTCATTAAATTTGTACTTCTTAAGGAATTATCTTGCCTCAGACACTTATTTGACTGTGGGACCCTGGGTAAGTCACTTGACTCTGTTCAGTTTCCTCATCTATAAAATGAGCTATACAAGGAAAAAAAACTGAAATGGGGGGGGGGGGTCAAGAAGAGTCAGATATAACTGAAACAACTGAACAACAAAAATAGAGAAATTTTCATGTTCAAACCGCTATACTAGGTGCTGATACAAAGATATAAATGTTGCAGTCCCTCTTGAGCAGTTTGCCTTCTACTACTAAGGCAGTTCAAAAAGGGAAAAAAACTAAGAACCAAAAGAATGGGGGAAGGTTTCACAGAGGAGGTGATGCCTAAGCAGCATCTTGAGGGAATATGAACATTTTCAGGGGCAGAATCATCATCTCTCTTTAGTTTCCTTAATAAATCCATGGAGGAGTTGGACTAGGTCAGGGTTCTTAAATGTTTTTCTGTTGTGGACCTTTTGCATAATAATGTCTATAGACGCTTTTGCAAAGTAATATTTTTAAATGAGAAAAATAAAATACAGGTTACAAAATAAGCTAATTATATTAGAGTCATCAAATTTTAAGAAAACAAGTTCATGGACCCAACATTAAGAACTCTGGATTAGATGATCCCTAAGGTCCCTTCTACCTCTGACAATCTGTTTTCTCTATTGAAAAGTTTTCAGTTGCTGATCTCCCCTGATAAATGTATTAAGATGACTGGATAAGGTTATCTGGAATTATACACAAAAAGGTAAAAGGCAGCATTATAATCAACACTTAGGAGTACTGAACAAGTACAAAATGATTTTCATAGAAAAAAATATTAGATGTTGGGATGGGGCAGGGTTAGAACAACACAGAAAGGAACATTCATTTCTCAGGTTCTTTATCACCTTTCTCAGTTGATTTAAAATGGCAAAGGTCAACCAACCTGCTGAAATGATAATTTGGGAAGTAAAAAACAAATCAATCAATACATTTCACTCTTAATTATTAACAGCTGTGTTATAGAAGCATATGCTTCATAATAAAGAAATCTGTAAGTGTAAAAAAGACTTCACCTGTTTAAATAAGGGGGAGCTGCATAATAACTTTATTATATATTGATTTCATATTCAATCATCTTTTCCCCCCTATTCTACTATGTTTTGGAAATGCTTGTTTTATTTCTGAAGTTCAGAATAAAATAAATAAAATTTAAAAATAAGTCTGATAATTCACACCTTCCTTTTTCTTTTTTCTCTTTTGATACTTGATCCAAATTCTATTTATCATAAGTGATCTGTAGGAAAACTGACAGATATCATCTCCTATTTCCCCAGAAAATGTGTTCTACCTCCAAAACTCTGTCTTTTATAGTCATAATGAGATTAAAATTAACATTCAGACTGGAATTTTAGATAATTGTTTATTCTCTTTCTTGCCCCCATCTGCCATGAGGTAAAATAGATTTAAAAATTTATGTTCAAGAAAGTCTTTTCTTTAAAGTTACCTATGTTAATGAAATGGAATCCATATGTGTTTGATTAAAAAGGCGTAAAATAACATTGTTCCTTTTGCTCCCCTATGCTATCCTAGAATATCCGGGGATTTGAGTTTTTATTTTTTTCTTGTTTTCCATTCATCTATACATGCATATTTCCAATTTACAAAATTTCCCTCCACCCTTCCTTCCCACCCCCCC
The DNA here is from genome assembly GCF_037893015.1 of Macrotis lagotis. Lineage (NCBI taxonomy): Eukaryota > Metazoa > Chordata > Mammalia > Peramelemorphia > Peramelidae > Macrotis > Macrotis lagotis. The sequence continues at coordinate 520,411,739 of NC_133666.1, read as the reverse complement.
TCCCCTTAGTAGAGAACAGTCAGAATAGCATTTTACATACATATTTTGTTAAACATATTTACAATTAGTAATTTTTGGCATGAGAAATTAGCATTAAGAGAAAGAGATATATATGAGATAATTTTTATAAAGTGTTCATCAGATTCAGTAGGGGTGGTTTTTTCTTTTGTGTGTTTTGTTTTGTTTTTCTTCCTCTGGCTGGGGATAATATAGATCATTACTAGTCTAATACAGTTGTCCTAGCTCTCTGAACTGTCGAGGACTTGCTTCCATCAAGGTTGTTCATTTCATAATGTTGTTGATGTGTACATTGTTCTCTTGGCTCTACTCCCTTAACTCAGCATCAGATCCCATAAGTCATTCCATACTTCTCTAGAGTTGGACCATTTATGGTTTCTTATAAAATAATACTAGTACCATAACTAGTTTAGCCATTCCCCAATTGATGGGCATCCCCTCAATTTCCAATTCTTTGCCACTACAAAAAGAGCTGCTATGAATATTTTGGAACATGTAGGACTTTTCCCATTTTTTATGATTTCTACTAGATATAGCCCTAGAATTGGAATTGCTGGGTCAAAGGGTATGAACAGTTTTATTGCTCTTTGGGCATAGTTCCATATTGCTCTCCAGAAAGGTTGGATCCATTCACAACTCCACCAGTAATGCATCAATGTCCCAACCCTTCCACAACCTCTCCAACATTGATCATCTTCCCTTTTTTCTCATCTGGCCTAATCTATTAGGTGTGAAATAATACCTCACTGCTATTTTAATTTTCATTTCTCTAATCAATAGTTATTTAAAGCATTTTTTTCATATGATTATATATAGCTTTAATGTCTCCATTTGAAAACTGTCTGTTCATATCCTTTGATATCATATCCTTTGGGGAATGACTTGTGACCTTATAAATTTCTCTTTCTTTTAGAAATGAGATCTTTATTAAAACTCCTGGTTGTGAAGATTGTATCCCAGCTTTCTGCTTTTCTTCTAATTTTGGCAATTTTGATTTTATTGGTTCAAAACCTTTTTAATTTAATATAGTCAAAATCATACATTTTTCAGTTTATAATGTGTTCTAATTCTTTTTTGGTCATAAATTTATCCCTTTTCCAAAGGTTAGATAGAGTATTTTTGGTCCATTAATTTATCTATGGTATCTCTCTTTATGTCTAAATCCCATACCTATTTGACTTTATTTTGATATAGGGTGTGGAGATGTGAGTTTGACAGCAAGTGCTGATCCAAAACTACTTAGAAGAAGGAGTAGCATGGTTAGCACATGACCACTATTTGCCAACGCTTTTTACAGTTCTTGTCATAGCTTATTGAAGAGCCTCAAGTTGAGCACTTAATGTGGATCATCATTCTGATTTCCATTTCATGATCTCTCTCTCTGTCTTAATCCCAGGATAGCATTACAGCATGACTTCTATCAAACAATTAACATTCACTGAGATCTCTACCAAGTGCTTAGAGATACATCCAACAACAACAAAATGTTGGAGATACAAGAAGAGGCAAAAGACAGTTACTGTCTTCAAGGAGCTTATAGTCTAATGGGATCCTATGGCATTTCCATTTCCTTCCGATTAGGTCTTTGCCTTTGAGGCTGTCTTGCCACTGTACTCTGATGACTCTCTTGGAGATAACAAGACTGATGTCTTTGCACAACTCTGCCTCACTTAAATACAATTCACTTGCAAGTCAAGACACTAATTTTCCTGATGTCATTGGTGCTCTTCCAGGATGAAGATGAACAACAAATAACAACAGTTAGTTGTCCCTAATCAAGTATCTATAAGACCTATCATTTTAGAGAATACTAGACAATATGATGATTATAATCAGGCAGTGAGAAAATATTTTGAAAAAAAATCTAAATGGAGGGAAAGCAGAAGGAAAATGAAGAAGAGGCAAATAATCTACACTACATAGAAATTTAAATTCGGGTTTTTGATATATAATCAGATTAAGATGAATAGTTGTACCATTAGTAAAGATTGCATTCTACACATGATGTCTTGTGAGTTCCCAAGAGCACATACTGTTTACTTTTCTCTTTAGTAGTTAGTATAGTGGCACAACATAATAGGCCCTTAAACTAATCGACTGATTAAGTATCCATGACTTTCTGCAAATCTTTCAAAGAAGATCTGTCTAAAATTCTTTATAACTTCTAGTTCTAGAATCCAGAAAAATATTTAGGTAAGTTTTGGTAATCTATATAAAAATGTTCTTTTATATTTTATGGATACTTTTGAAGAATTTATTCTTTATATCCAATAACCCTTACTCTTTCTATCTCAGTGGTGTCAAACAAATAGATATGGATCTCTGCAGGATTCATATTGACTTAGAAAAAGGTAAATCAACACTCTTGTGTTGTATATTTGTTAATTTCCTGAAATATTTATCAATTATATTTTAATCTAGTTACACTACATATGATTCAATCAGCACAATGTCATCCACAAACATGAACATCTATATAATCATGGCATCTTTAAAGAATCTTTTTTTTTTAATTTGGTCTTTGCACAGTAAAAACTTTATGACATAGGGAAACACACTTGTTAAGCATACATTTTTCCATTTATGGTCTCATTTGAGTCCAATAATTGAAGAAATATTGATCAACTATTTGTGCAGTTGCATCTGTCAAGTAACTGCATTGTCTTTATTTTTTCTTTTTCTTTTTTTTCTCTCTCTTGCTCTCTGTGTCTCTCACATACACATATACACATACACATACACACATATGCATTTGAAAAAATTTAAAAATAAATAAAAATACCTTGTTCTTTGAGAGATACCACTACTAGGTACATTACATATATATATATATAGATATATATATATAGATATATAGATATATAGATATATAGATATAGATATATATATATATGTATATATCTTAGGCGGCTTTGCACAATACCTGGCAGATCATAGGTACTTAATAACTTAATATATGTTTTATCTATTTATCTGTCATTAAAGAAGTCAAAATTAAAAAAGAAAAGTCCTATAAACACCAAATTATTTAGAGCAATAAGAATTTTTGTAGCATTTTTTATTTTTAATAGCAAAAAAATGGAAGCAAAATAGTTATCAATTGGGTAACAACCAAATAAATTGTGGTATATAAACATAATGGAGTAATTATGTGAAATTATATTCTATGAGAAATGATGAATATAAGAATTCAGAGAAGCATGAGACTTCTATAAATTGAGGCAAACTGAAATAAGTATAACCGGGAAATTTTATACTCAGAGGCTATAAATTTTTATGGAACAAATAAAACAATAATTGAAACTGAACAATAATCAATATGGAAGTCATTCATTCTACCAGTAGCTTATCAACTCATTGGTTATTGGCAAAAACTTTATATTGTACATCATCCATTAACTGATAATAAGTATTTAGAATACACATACTATTTACCAGATACTATGCTAAGCAATGGAGCTACAAAGACAAACAAGAAACAGGTCTTTACTCTCAAAGTTCTTACTTTCTTCATGAGAAGACATTTAAGTGAATGTATATAAATGATCTAAAACTGATTCTTATAATCTCTACTCTCTTTATTTTAACTCTGATGCATTTACTATATAATTGGAATGAATCTGATTCTAAGACATTTATTTTTGCCAGTTTTTCATGGGCCACTGCAGTCAAATAATTCATAACGTCGTAGTTAGATGGCAATGGGATTTAAAGCAATATACTTGAATTAAAAAAAAAGCTAGTGAAATCTGTCAATGATCTGTGATGATGAAAGCTTGACTTTCTTGCTCAGGTCTATTAGAGTTTGTGTTCCACAGGAATAACTATCAAGATTCAAGTGTTACAAGGTCATGGTGAGGTATTGAAGAAGGACATTTCTGGAAGACATGATGCTATTTGAATGTAATTGGGTTGTGAGCTTGGAATATTTGCATAAAACTATACTCTCTTTTGCAGAAGCTGATGACTCTAAACTGGGGCTGATATGATGGGCAGACGTGTCGAGAGAACTTTAAAGAGGAGAGACATGTTTCTTCATTTATTTTTTTGAGAGGACAGATATAAGTTCCAGATTCTCTTCAATAAGAAATCTGTGGAGAGGTAGGTGAGAAAAAGATTGTCTCTCAATATGTCTCTAATTTCCAGCTGGTCTTCATAGAAACTTCAGGAATTATCCCACTGGGGGAGAATGGTATCTCTCTCTGGTTGAGCTGAGATATTGTTAATACACAAAATTACATGTGTGTGTATATATATATATATATACACACACACACACACACACACACACAAATAAAAACACATATATAGACATACATAGAACATATTTGAATGTGTTTTACATACTGAAATATATTTACATGCTACACATACACCATGTGTGTATGTATGTGTATGCATGTATACTACTTCTTTGGGTAAGTAGGAATGAATGAAAACTCCTTTTATAAATGGCTAAACAGCCCTGACAATGGAGAGTCCTATTTGCATATTGGGATTTTTATGTTTTATCTATTTCCCCTATTATTCAGAGAGTGGAATTAACAATATTTTGATATATTTGTAATTTAGTATCGTTTTAGAGGCTAAAATATTGAAAATAAAAAGAAATTCAAGTTCTAAAATGCTGTGGAGAGAAAATTTGTTCTGGGGTTGGATGAACTATAATCAAATCCCATTTCTATTATTTACTACTTGTGAGACCTTGGGTAAGTTATTTAGCTTCTGAACTCCTATTGTCTCAACTGTCAAATCAGGGAATTGGACAAGATTAATATTCAAGAATTAACCAGCTCTAAATCAATGATTCTCTATTCATTTGCTGATAAAAGTACATAGTCTTTTGAATTTGAGCCTTTTTAAAGTTCATGGTATTTTAGTATCTAGAACAATAGCATTTATTTCTTTAAAGAATCAAGGTTTTGTTTGCCAAATTTTTGTTTTTTCAGATGTGTTCCTTAGCTCTTCTCCACACTTCAATAAGCAACAGAAATTGTTTCTTACCAATTATTAATATCCCAAATTCAGATTAGTTTTAAGTGATTATTTATATTTCTAAATCATTTCAGAATTAACTTTTAATCTTCCATTTTTTTTCTAGGTTAAACAAAAAGGTTTAGACCAGGGAACGGAGGAGTGTGAAGATATTTATTTGGGCAAATACCTATGAGCACCCTCTTAATATTGACCTGATATAGAATGAAAGCTCCCTGGAAGCAGGAACTACTTTTTAAATCTTTGTCTTTGAACACCCAATATTTAAATTCATAAATTTAAATTCACAAAATTCATAAATATTCATTGAATTACATTTCATTTTCTTATTTGGTTCTTACTTTAACTTCTTTAGAGGGGCCAATTTAACTCAATTTCCAATTTCCATTTGGATATATATATATATATATATATATATACATATATATATACACACACATATATACACATACACACATATATAAACTTATTAACAAGCATTCATTTTCTACATATTAATGCCTATCAAAATGTCCTTTGCCCTTGAAATGGAGTCTTTCCTTCTGTTTAAAAAGAGGTTGAGCACTTCCTGATTGAAACAAGTAAAAACCTCTCCCAAATTACAGAGAATAACTAGTTGAGGTAGACTCTTGCTTAGAGTGCTTTGAAATCCTATGGTAATCAGAAACAAAAATAAAAATGTTCCATGAGAAGGGTGATATTTGGAGTCAAAGAATCTGATTGTGAATCCAAGTGCTGCTATTTAGGAATCATGTAATCATGGATCAGCTAACTCCTTTCAATTTCAGGGACCTTATCTGTAAAATAAATGATTTTAAACAGCACTGATAATCTTTATGGTCATTTCTAGCTCTCAGCTTAAGATCTTGTGATTTTTGTGAAAGCATATGAATTCAAGTATGCAAGTCTTTATTACATCACCATATTCCACCTTTGGAAAAAAAATACTTTTTTTGCAACTCTCTGTTTTACAAAAACATGTAATACATATATACACTTATGTGTATATACATATGCATACACACATAGAGACTAATATATATATATACATACATACATACATATTTTGTTGTTACTTAGCCATTTCACTTGGCTTAGTCATTTCTTCATGAAACCATTTGGAGTTTTCTTGGCAAAGATACTTGAGCAGTTGGCCATTTCCTTCTCCAACTCATTTTACAGATGAGAAACTGAGGTAAACAGTGCTAAGTGACTTGCCCAAGGTCATACAACTAATAATTATCTGAGGCTGGATTCAAACTCCAGAAGCTGGGTCTTTCTGATTCCCAACCCAGTGCTCAATTATTTACTCTTCTATCTAGCTACTCATATATACATATATATATATATATATATATATATATATATACATATATACATATATAATATATAATTTAAATTTACAAGCACATTTATGTTTATTATGTACTAAATTATTTTTATCTATCCTATAAATATAAGTACATTTATGTTATATGTGTAAAATCAAAATAAATTTAATGAATTCAAAATTAACAGATACACATAACCAGTTCAAAGATAGTTATTTACACCCAAATACTTCCTCACATTTCCACTATTCCTAGTATTCCATATGTGCATGGTGTCTGATACACAGAATATACATACTACATGCTCAGTTCCTATCTCTCAGGTGTTTTCCAACAGCAGACATATACATATCCAGAGAACAAGACACCAGGGTGTGGATATGTTAGGATGTATTTGAGTGTAAATTATGATTGTTGAACTATTTTTGTTTTTAAATTCCCCACTAATTACTGGTCTTGGAACAATTTATTTAAATACTTGACTGAGGTAACCCCAATAGTAATTACTGTTATGGCAATTCTATGAGGTCCCACAAAGGTTTTGGATATGTTGAAAAACAAGAAGTTTGGTTCCATTGGAAAGGACTCTATGTTAGAAGTTGGTCATATTATATAGTTCCAAGCAACACCTCACCCTCACCCCTGAAAAATATGAAAGGAAGGAAGAAATAAAAAGAAAATACCCAGGCAAAAGTTGTGAAAAAATGGGATCTTACCTAATTCATAATTAGTTCTATCTTCTTTTTGAATTTTAAAATTTAAATATCAGTTGGTCTTTTTTTATTATTTCACCTTTATTTGCCCACATCTCTCTCCATCTATCTATATCTAATATATATTGATATAGATATAGATTAGATATAGATATAGATAAAACACTACTCTTCCATTCAGTGATATATCTTTTATAAGAAATAACAAAAGAGAAAGGGAAAAAATTTCAGAAAAAGTAAGGAACATATCGAGCAAGGCTGGCATTTTATATAGTGTTCTACTCCATAGCCCTTTACTTCTGCAAAAAAAAAAAAAAAGAAATAGATATGAATCCTTCTATCTCAGTTTTGGAACCAGACCTATAATTTTCTATTTTATTCCTATAGGGCACTTTCTTTATTTATGTCTCAAGTGATGAGTTTCTTCTTTGTTTTCAGTTCTTTTCTACTATAAAAATGCTGTTGTACATATTTTGCTATACATGGGATCTTTTTATCTTTGACCTTCTTGAGGGATATCCCCAGCAATGATATCTCTGGGTCAAAAGGAGTGAACATTTTATTAATTTTCTTAGAAGAACTCAAAATTGCTTTCCAAATTTTTGGACCAATTCATAGGCTCATAACTATTTTTCCTTCATTTCCTCAAGTATTAACAATTCTCATCTTTTGAAATCTTTGCCAATTTACTATGAGGTATGAGATGAAACTTCAACATTGTTTTGAACTTCATTTCTCTATAGTGCTTTGGAAAATACTTTCAGATGGTTTAGAGCACACAAAACCTTTGAAAACTGTTCATAACCTTTGGCTTCATATACATTATAGAAGGGGTTTGATCTTATTTAATTGTATTAGTTTCCTTTATATCTTGGATAGCAAAATCTGTGGCTATTTTCACTAGAAAAAAGAAAAAGTATATTTTCCATCTTCTTCTGGATAATACATCAGTATATTAAGTTCAATTTGTCTAAAACAGAACCGATAGTTCTCTTCCTCTCCCTCTCCATTCATCCTCCCTGGCAAATTCCCTACTTTTTCATGTTGCCATCACCCCAGTAAATCAGGTCAATATAATCTTGGAACCATCCTTGACTCTATTCCCTCCTTAACTCCCTACCAAGTTAAATGATTATCCAAAGTCTTACTGATTTTCTGCCATAGAATCTCTCACATCCTTCCCGTTCTATTACTGAAATGGTCTCTATTCATTATAAGGACTTCATCACCTCTAGCCTAACCTTCCAGTCTTTCTCCTCTCCAATTCATCACGAGGTACCTGAAACTGAAAGATGCTAGCTGACACATTATGTCCTAAATAGCAGTGCTTGGATTCAAAATCAGATTCATTGACTCCAAATATCATCCTTCCCATGGAACATCATCATTTTTACTTTTGATCACAAAGGATTTCAAAGTACTTTAAGCAACAATCTATCTCAACTGCATTTTCTCTATAACTTAAGAGAGTATTTATGTAATTCAATTAGAAAAGTGATCTCTCTGAGGCATAGGTCCTAAGGTCCATATTTTTACCTTAATTAAAAAAAAATCTTCAAAAACTTTCTATTGACCTTGGAGTAAAATACAAAATTCTCACAGTTATTTAAAGTCCTCTACAATCTATTTAGAAGCAACCCTTTTTAAAATCCATTATTTATGATATTTTCCTTTTTATACTGTATTAAAGCTAAATTAGACTACCAAACTCAATTTTACATTTTTTATCTCTATGACATCCCATAAGTCATTCCCAGTGCTCACTATCCTCATCTTAACCTTTTAGAATATCCTTGTCTTCCTTTAGGGAACTAAGGTTTAGATGTCAACTTCTCTGTGAAGCTCTCTGTAACCCACAGCAAAATATTAGTGTCTTCTTCCTCTTCAAATTATCTTGTACATTACTTAATTAGGAGTCAGTTGTATAAAGCCTCATCTTCCTAGAAGGTAGATTCCCTCGTGCCCAGGAATGTTTTATCATAGTTGGTTCATAATTCTTCTTTGGATAGCTTTATTGACTTGAACAAAGTAAGACCACTGAAGATGGTGATGAGGAGCCAACATTTATCTACTGTTTTAAGTTTTTCAAAATACTTTGGATACATTTATCTCATTTGATTCAAACAACAGCCCCAAGGGCTAGGTACTATAGGTATCATCCATTTTCAAGAAAGAGAGAGAAGTTCAGATAATTTAGATTAAAATTGAGGTTGGTCTAGGTCCCTGTTGATTCATGATCCAACACAGCATGCCAGCATATCATTTAACCTTGCTAAAGCATGAAGAAGAATCACAGAATTGAGTGGTATACATCTTTTCTATTCAATCCACAATGTAATAGGATCCTATACTGTGCCAACTGAAAAGGTATGCTCATATTGTACTTTTCTTTGGATAGCAAGAAATGTTTTGGAAGTATTTGTAGGAGTCAGGTTTAAATGCTTCACTTAAAGCAATGTTAGACATAACCCACTCAGAGGATGTAGGAAAAAAATTAACATCTTAGGATTCACTCTGAATTCTCACTAGCAATCAAGACTTTGGAGAAATCAGAAATTAGATCAGAAGGTCTCTGAGAAGGTCTCTAATCAGAAATTAGATTAGAAAATCCTGAGATCCTCTCAGGAGGATCAAGACTAGAGTGGTAAGTCTAAGAATAACTTACTCTAAATTTGTATTTTGAGGTCAAATGCTTTGTAAAACCTTAAGGTGCTTAATAAATGCCTACCAATAAATGATTATTAAATGCCTTCTATATGCAAGGCACTCTACCTACTAGATGTCGGGGTTATAAAAAGAGGCAAGACTGTTCTTGCTCTAAGTGGGCTAACAATCTAATAAGAGAAGCAACATGCAAATATATACAAAGCAAACTAATCACACTGGATAAATGAGAAATAATTAATAGAGAAAAGGTTCTAGAATTAACATGGATTAGGGAAGGCTTCCTGTATAAGAAGAACTTTTAGGTAGTACTTGAAGGAAGCCAGGAAGGTCAGTAGTCAGAGAGGATAAGAGAGAGCATACCAGGAATGGAAGGAAGCTAGAGAAAATGCCTGGAGTCAAGATATGGAGTGTCTTTTTCAGGGAACAGCTGGGAAGCCAGGATTGGAGTGCATGTAAAACATAAGAAAACTGGAAAGGTATGAGGAACTAGGCTATGAAGGACATTGAATGCCAAATTGGGCATTTTATTTTTGATCCTAGAGGCAATAGGGAGTTTGCCTCTGGAGTTTATTGAATAAGGAGGTGACATGATTGAACCTGAACTTTGGCTGAATGGAGGATGTTTTGGAGTGGGGAAGGACTTGAGTCAGACCCACCAACAATCTATTACAATGGGGCTTGCACCAGAGTGATAACAATGTCAGAAAAGAAAAGGGATTATATTCAGGAAGGTAGCAAAGGTGAAATCGACAGGTTTTGGCAATGGTTAAGAATTGGAGGGTGAGAGAAAGCGAGGAATCCAGAGTGATTGCTAGGTTGTCAGGCTGGGAGAATGCAAGGATGGTATGTACAACCCTCTATAGTAATAGGGTAGATCAAGGAGTGTGGTTTAGTAGGAAAAATAATGAATTCTGTTTTGGACATGTTGAGTTTAAGATGTCTTTGTGCCATTATTATTACTATGCAGCTTGGGAAAGAATCCCTAAACAAAACATGCAGTGTATTTTGTAATGTGATAGAACTGGAAAAGCCCCTGGACAGACACTGCCTGTGTTCCCTCCTATGTTTGTATCTTGTCAAGCTATTTCACTTCTATGGTCATCAATCTTCTTCATCGCAAGATGAGAAGTTTTGACTACACGAGCTACAAGATTCCTTCTGACTCTATATTCTCGGAACCTATGATTGTATATACAGTTAATTGTCTTGAAAATTCCATCTTCTCTCTCTTTCCCTCCCCAGATCCCCAGAAAATACTTGGCTTAGTTTAGCTCACTGATACTGAACACAGAGATCTAAGTATGGTGGAATAGAGCAGCAACATTTGCCAAACAAGTCTAATCTGGTTCAAGTATTATTCACCTTGGTTCAGGTGACTGACATATAGCATAATGAGAAGGAAGGTAAACTTGTAAAATAAGCCAGGGACAACATCTGCTGAGATTTTGTATTTGGGAAATGAAACTCTTACTTTGCTGATAGTAAGGTTTGTGAGATCTAAGGCCAGGATTGGATGAATCAATGAATGGCAAACTGCCAGAAAATAATGCTTACTTGGATTTCAGAGCCAAACATCAGATGTGAAGACTGTTGGATGGCAGTAAGTGGGGCAAGTGCTCTAGAATTTGGAACAGTTGCAGACATCATTCAGCTCACACAACTGCCTAATGACTAACAATGTTAAGTACTGACAGAATTGGCTGGTAACACTTTGATTCAGGCCAAGGTCTTTTATAGACTGGAAATCAACTCCTACTCAAATCAGGATGCTGCCTGGGGGTTTTGAATGGTAGCAGGAAGATCTCTGGGTTTTTTAACTACAACAGCTCAATCTACTAGTTCATTCATGACACCATATGTCAGTTGTGGAGAAGGGTCCTTATTTCAGATAAATAACCTGGTAAATGCTTATATTCTTTGAATTGAAAAAATATATTTTGGATAGCTCCAGTATATTTTAAGCTATGTCATTACTTGGTTTTTCAGGTGTTCAGGAACAACAGCATTTCTAGTGTGAGAACTTAGCAAACTCTTCTCGGGGATGCTCATTTACCTTCACTGTACACTTGATTCACCCAACTCTCACCTGTGACTCCAAGAAGCACAGCATGTGCAGTGATCACTTCCCAGTAAATTGACTTGACCAGATGCATTAAATCCAGTTGCAGGTAACCAACAGGTCTTAAAACTGTTGGTGAGTCTACCCTGAGCATGTGAAGAGTTTCCTTGGTGGAATGGGCTAATGAGAAAAATTTGTTCCAACAGTCAAGAAGGTGACTGAAGTGGGCATTGTGGAGTCCTTAGAGCTTAGTCAGACTTGAAGACATCAAAGTCATCCACTGCATCCTGGGCCATTGCTAGTCATCCTGACTTTTGATCTGCCACTGAACTTTGATGACTCTGGAAGAGAAAGTGAGGCAAATGACTTTGTACAATTTTGCCTCACTTACATCCATGAGTCAAGACATTACCTGTGATGTCACTGGTTCTCTTTGAAACTGAAGGACAAAGAACAACAACAATCTAATGACTGACATTCCAAGCTAATACAACTTCTTGAAAAGAAGTCATGAGCTCCCCCTAAGTGACTTTGTGACCTTTGGCTAGTCTGAAATTCTCTGTGCCTAGGGAAGAAATTTTTCCTTAACTACCTCTGTCAGGTGAGTATTTAGAGAATTATAAAGCACTACCAGCTCCTCAAAATAAAGATGGTGAAATAATTAGTACTACTAATGATAGTAATTAACTTCTGATTCAGGTGAGTCACCTTTACCTTACTGAGTAGATGACATTTCTTTAAAAATGTTATTCCTTACTTACTTGGTCTCAGCCATTTAAGACAGCTAATAACATGGTAATGGAAAATCTTCAATCCTCTAGTCTAGAACAAGACAAAAAAGTTTTTCTGTTTTGTCTTTAATAAGCTTGGAGATCTAGTCCTTTAAGTTTAATTCCAGAATTAGTTCTACTGGAACAAATGGCATTTTCAAAACAACAATTTGTTGTTGTTGTTGCTTAGGCAACATATACAATTGGAATAGTAAAACTATTTGTGCCTTTAAAACCTTTCAATCTTTTAAGGTAGTCACAACTGTTTTTAATGGCTCTATGATGTCATTGGTTTGAATGCTCATTCTACCAATCTTTGTTAAAAGTCTTTCCAGACCTCTATTCAATGCATTTCTTGTCTATATTTCCTCATAAATCCCATCAGTCTTGATGTCTGTTCTCTAAACCAGTTCTTTGGATAAGGTCTTTTTCCTATAAGAAGTTAAGAAGTTAAGCACAGTCATTTGGGACATTGCTGCAAGGGGATTCCAAGTGGTCACTGTAGTAGAACCTATTCTTCATTGATACTAGTCCCATTCTTCTCTGTTACATCAGTCTTTCTGAAATTTATTTTCTTCAGTTCCTAAGCTAGCTCCAAGTACTCCAGGCATGAGGAACCTAGAGTACTTTTAATACTACTAAGATGGATGACTCTCTACTTATCTCTCTCCTAATACTGTCTACCTGTTTCCTCATATACTGTATCAATCATTTTCAATCAGTGCTTCATTCCTCAATTCTCTTTTCTTCTTTCTTACGTCCAGGATCCACAGTCTTTCCTTTCTTACCTCTCTGAGCCCTGGGTGGGGCATGATTCATGAGCCTCCCCTCCCTTTCCATAGCATTTCTACTGGTCTATTGGCACAAGGTTTATTCCAAAAGTCTTGTGCTTAATAATCTAATGGGTTATGAAGCTGCCCCTGACATTGCATGTGCTTTTGGGGTAAGTGAAGAAGACTGGAAGTCATGGGAAACTTGGTCATGATAGGGTTCTCTTTGCATTTAGTGTGTGCTCTCCCATCCCTACCTATAATTGGACTAATGACAAAAGTCAAGTGCCCCCAAATTACAATGATCCTAAGGTCTGTGGGCAGGGATGTTCTGGTACATGTTAACTGATTCTCCAAAAAAGAAGTGCTCAGGGCATATTTTTTTTAGATTAAACTCCTTTATTAATATTTTCCCCACTATTTTCTTAATTCTAGACAAAAACAAAACAATAGGCCACGTCCCAATTTGTAGCATTTGCAAATTTTCACAAGGCAAATATTCACATTGAAACTTAAACAGATAGCAGGACTATTCAAGCTAACTCCAGCCTACTCTTCATACTATAGCTTCTGGGCCAAGTTTGATATGGTCCTACAAGCATATAAATGATGAGTCTTGGAGAAGAGAGAATACCCAAAATAAAGGGATTGGTGAGTCAAATTTTCACTACTTTTTTCTGTAAAAAAAAACAACTTTTGATAGGTTCTTATATCTATCTTCTTGTCATTGTGAGTCTTCTGAGTTTGAGAGTTCTTGTATTATTTGATGTGTATTTGGAGGTGAAGAGAAAAATTTCTCTGAGAAATGTCTCAACCAGTATTTCCAGGAATATGTACAATTTCCAACCTGGTTACATATTTCTTCTCCTCATGTTCTTTATTTGTCTGCTTTCTGTTTCTCAAATAGAACATCCCATTGCCTACCTTTATACCTTTGTGCAAGTCATCCCTCAATCCTGGAATGATTGCCTTCCTGACTACTGCTTCTTGGAATCTGCTGATCTCCTCTAGGCTCAGTTCACATATTAACTCCTTCAGGAAACTTCTATGGATTCCTTCAAGTGTTAGTGCCTCTTCCTGAATCTTTTTTGTATGTATTCTGTATTTATTACAGGCAAAGTGTTCTATCCATACAGCAGGGAATGGACCACTCTTGTATGTATATATCCTTTGCCTATCACAGTGTCTGATATATAATGGATATTTAATAATACATCAATCAGTCCACAAGTATTTATTAACATTTTTGACCATGATGATATAAGTGGTAACTAATTCCTCATAAATATTTCCTCCTTTCTTTTATAAATAATAAAAATTATCTGTGGAAAGAGAAAAAGTTTGGAAGGTGCCCCTGATAACATGAATATTATCTAGAGGCATGCTCTTATTTTTATGCTGGTGATGGCACAGCCTTCCAGAACATTCCCCTGACAATTTATATTGTCCATGGGTATGTTCTAGTCTTTATGCTGGTGATGGTCCAGCTTCTCAAGAATATAAATCTAATTTCTAAGACTGAATATATTTTAGGTATATGCACATTTTAGACTTTATCTCAAAAACCTTTCTAAATCTAAGATTCTGTGATTTTCCATAGGGAAAAGTTCAAGGTCAAAGTACTTCAAACCATCCTTTTATTAAACTTAGCAGCTTTTTAGGTCTATTTCCCCACAGTGACTGATTGTGCAATTGCTTCACATTCCTTTAAGGGAAAATAAACACAGCAAAGCAGGTCAGTCACTGATATACTTATTTATTTTATAAATCAAACAAGAAAATTGTTCCCTCTTTGGGAGATAGGAAAAGTAAAATAAGCTCAAGAATAACCATTCTTGTATTACTGGAAATCTTTACAAGGTGACCAGATATCAGTATGTATATCCAATATGTAACTAGGGAAAAAAGAAGAAAAAAATGAGGAGAGTGAGGAGGAGAAAGAAAAAGGAGACAGAAGAGGAAGAGGAGAAAGAATTTTTATAGTACTTTAATGTTTTCAAAGAACTTTACAAATATTATCTTACTTTTACCCTCACCTAAGAGGTAGATGGTATATGGAGGTTAGCTGAATTGTCCAGGGTCACAGATTTTTAACTCTGGACAATTAGCACAGGGCATAGAATGCTTAACCTGGAATCAGAAAGATGAGTCTTTCTGAGTTCAAATCTAGTCTCAGACACTTACTAGCTTTGTGACCATGGACAAGTGACTTAATCCTGCTTATCTCTGTTTTCTCATCTGTAAAATGAGCTGGAGAAGGAAATGAAAAGTCACTCTAGTATCTTTGCCAAGAAAATCGAGGAGTCAATTGATTAAAAAAAACCACTTCTTCCAAGTTAGTACAAAGTTCATTTACTCACATACCTTTGTAGCAAGAAAAATTCATAACTATGTTCCATTTATTCAATTAAAAAAGAGCCCTGGTTCAGAGTCAATGACTTCAAATCTTCTGTTACTCTTTAGCTATGTGATTTGGGGCACTTCACTTTAGTTTCTTCATCTAGAAAATGGATGATCATACTTGCACATTCTCTTCCACAGATTTGTTGTGAGGATCAAATTGTTCTTGGATGTAAAGGATTTTTTGATTCTTAAAGGGCACAATATATGTCAGTTTTAATTTACAAGTCATTTCATTCAAATTTCATTCCTATCAAATTTGATTACATTCCTCTGGTGTGAATGAGGTTCTAATCAATGAATATACAATAGAAATGAAGATTCCTTAAAGCAGGACAAATTTGCATATCATGGTAAATTTGTTCAGTAAAATTGAATCTGATCCCCTATGTCTCTGTCTTTCCAATTTCTCTAAAATAATGAGCAATATTAATGTAATTTTTCTACTTAATGGAGATATTTAAATATAAATAAATATGTTAATTTTATAAATTATATGTACACATGGGAATTACCACATTTCTTATAGCCAAAAAAATTTAATCAATCCACTAACATTTATTAAATGCCTTTTATTTGTCACTATTCTAGAGCTGAAGATAGAAAGACAAAGGCACTAGCAGCCCCTGTCCTCAGCAAGCTTACATTCTTTTAGACAAGTAGGACAAAGCACTTAAAGTAAAAACAGGATAATTTAGGAAGCAAGGATTCATGGAGTACAGGGCAAAAGAGTAAAAACAGGATAATTTAGGAAGCAAGGATTCATGGAATAAAGGATAAAAGAGTAAAAACAGGATAATTTAGGAAGCAAAGATTCATGGAGTAAAGGATAAAAGAGATGACCTTAGTGTCAAGAAGACCTGGGATCAAGTCCTGACTCTGAGCCATATTGCCTATGTAAATGCTGGCAATTCACTTAAACTCTCAGGTCCACAACCAATTTTCTAAGATGATAAGTAGTAGAGAAAATTCACAACTTCACTGAGAGATAAAGGAATACTTTCTTCACAAATGTCATAAGCAGCTATGTACTGGTAATTGTTAAACAACAGTCTCTCCAGAAAAAGAAAATGTATGCACAACATACTTTTAAGTTTAATCTGCATTATTAACATTTGTGTACATCACTTTTTAAAGTTTAGATATCCGCAAAACAATAAATCAATATCTGATGCTTTAGCTCTTTGATGATTTCTTATGGTAAATGTTCAGGCTGAAAATTTAACAATCAATGTTCAAGCACTGATACATTGATTCTCAAACACACTTGATTTTGAAACATATTTTCATTCATGTTCATGCTGTATATTTTATTTCCTCTACCAAAGAAATTCTTCATCTTTCTGCTCAAATGGAGGTGGGGAAAGAGAGACACCAGTAGCTGTGGGGATCAGGAGGTATAGACAAGTATGTTTCTCCAAGACTATTTCAAATGAGCTTCAAAGAAAACTAGCAATTCTAAGAAGCAGAGTTGAAGAGGTACATTCCAGTCATGGAGACAACTGATGCAAATGCCTAGAAATGGGAGATGTAAGAAACAGAAAGTCAATGTATTGGGAAAGAAAAGTATGGGAAGCAGAA
Organism: Macrotis lagotis; assembly: GCF_037893015.1. Classification (NCBI taxonomy): domain Eukaryota; kingdom Metazoa; phylum Chordata; class Mammalia; order Peramelemorphia; family Peramelidae; genus Macrotis; species Macrotis lagotis. The sequence continues at coordinate 520,394,435 of NC_133666.1, read as the reverse complement.
TCACTTAACCCTGAGGATAAGATCTGTTTTTGACCTTCCCGCCCCCTTCCATTATCAGATTCTTAGCTCAGATCCTAGTACCTAAAATTAGTACTAGCCTACCAAATGCCTAGTGATTGGCTGACAAATTAGAATAGAAAGATCAGCTGATAGCAGTTCATCAAATCTTTAAATTCTTAACAGATATTCTAGAGGGCATAGAGAGTCATAGGTTTTCATGAGCAGGGGAGTGATACATTCAGACCTGTGTTTTAAGAATAAATAATTGGCAGATGAATGCAGAATTTGCAGTAAGGAATTGAAGCAAGGATGGCAATTAAAAGGTTATTGTAATAGGATAATTGTTCTGTGGGTAGGGAAAAAAAGATGGTAGAATTTAAAAAAATTGATTAGGTGATTGATTATGGAAAGATGAGGAAGAATGAGAAGTCGAGGATGGCTGAGATTACAAGCCTAAACTCCTCAAATAATGTATCCTTTGATAAAACCAGGGAATTTTGGAAGACAGATGGATTTGGGGAAAGATGATGAGTTCTGTCTTAGCAATGTAAGCTTGAGATTCCTACCATACATTCCCAAAATATCCAATAGGCAACTGGAGATCAAGATAGAAGAGTATATACAAATATGGGATCTATCAGCTTAAAAAAAAGATAATTGTAACCCTTGAAAGTTAATGAATTTGTTAATCAATCAATCAATCAATCAATCAATAAACATTTAGTGCCTATTTAAGTGCTAGGCATTGCATTAAGCACTGGAGATACAAAAAGATACAAAAGTAATCCTTACCTTCAAGGAGTTTACAGTCTAATGGAAGAGACAATATGCAAACTAATATACACAAAGAAGCTATCTACAGGATAAATAGGAAGTAATTGACAGAAGGAAGGCACTAGTTTGTGGGGGTTTGGGACAATTAGGTGATACAGTGGATAGAGCACTGGCTCTGGAGTCAGAGGGCCTCAGACACTTGATACTTAGTAACTGTATGGTCTTGGATTAGTCCCTTAAAGCCATTGCCAGAGAGAGAGAGAGAGAGAGAGAGAGAGAGAGAGAGAGAGAGAGAGAGCGAGAGCGCGAGAGAGAGAGAGAGAGAGCGCGAGCGCTATAGAAACAATAGTACAGATACGAAGTAATGAGGGCCTTCACCAGAGTGGTGGCTGTGTCAGAGGAGAGAAAGCTGTGTATTTGATAACTGTTGCAAAGATGGAACTAACAGTGAGACGTAGTGAGGAATCCAGGATGATTTCTAGGTAGCAATCTGGAATCAGAATGACATTGTCTTCTATAATAAAAGGGAAGGTAGGAGGGGAAGGAGTGAGGGGGGAAATAATGAGTTCTATTTTGGCCATGTTGAGTTTAACTTATCTACTTGACATCCAGTTCAAGATATCTGAAAGAGATATAGAAGGATAGCAAGAAATAGTGAGTATTTTTTTTTAATGAGGGAATTATAGACATGTTTATATGTAGCAGAGAATGAGTCAGTTTAAAAAATGGGGAGTTTAAAGATGAGGGTGGAATGAGAACTGTGGGGAAAATATGGCAGAGAAGATAGGTTCAAGGGTACAGTAGAATGGTTGGCCTTGAATAGAAGAGCCACCTCTTTAGCCTAGGCTGGAGAGAAGGAGGAGGGGAATTTAGGGAATTTAATTCAATTAGAAGTTTTAATAGGAATTTAGTAATTTGTTTTTGACTACCTTTACGAGACTTTGTACAAGCTGAGAGACGTGATGCTCTGTTAGAGAGAAGGTTCACATGAATGAGGACAAGGCTATCAAGAGGCATTTTCACAGCTTCACATGGAAGAAGTTACTTAATATTATAGTAACCTCCAGACTCACTCTGTTTGAAAAATTCAGCAGTGTAGAGGGCTTAAGCTATGCGAAAGAGTGGGAGAGGATGCATCAAAACATCACCTTCCATCTGCTGTCCATCACCTTTCCCCCCTTTATAGACTGGTTTATTTTTTTAAAATCAAGGGAAAAAGGGGAGGAGAAAAACATAAATATTCCTTTTGATCAGTCCTCAATACCATTTTCTAACACTATCTTTATGGTAATTGAATTCAATTACATCAGAACAATAAGGAGAAAAAGCACTGGATTTGGAGTCTGAAGGAATAGAGTTGACTTACTCTCCCACTTTGAAAACTATGCTGAGTTATTTTATAGTGATATGAACTTGGACAAGTCACCTAATCTTTCTGCCAATTTCCTCCTTTATAATAATAGACTTATACTTGATCACTTGCAAAATTCTTTCCCTTTTAAATCTTTTTAATTTAGTTATCACTAATTCACTATTTAATTAAGTTTTTCTACTTTTCAATTGGTCATTTCTTGATATACAGATACAGTTTCTAGGAGCTATTGTCTTGATTATAGGAAGAAATAAGAAGAATTCTGTACAGAAATGGGGGAAATGGCATTGAGAGGAGAAAATAGTATACACATTGGTTGAAAGGCAGAGGTTCATGAATTTGGCTTAAAGTGAGTGAATGGACTATTGTCCGAACTCTCAGTATAAAGAAAGCATTAGCAAATGAAAAAGGTGACAATCAAACCCCAGATTCAGGTTCCAATTCTGCTTCTCAGAAATAGAGCACAGTCTGAAAGAAACAACTCAAGACTTTAGAGTTAGAAAAGATCTTAAAAATTTTCTAATCCAATCTCAACTGCCACTTTTACAAATAAGAAAAATGAGTCGCAAAAAGGAAAAATGATTTACCCAATGCCACACATGTTGTCAGCAGCACTGATAGAGATAGGATTGAATTCCCTAAATGTGGTGTTCTTTCCACTATGGCATATCCTCTAATAGAACCACAAATTTCAGTCTAAATTAAAATATATTTTTAATATTGTGACACCCTATTGCAATAATTAGTACTTTTTAATACTAGAGAGCAAAACAAAGATCCCTTATGCGATAATTCCTTCCTCTTCAGTTTTAGGAAGGTTATTTTAGACAAATTCTTTGAGTTCCAACACTAATAACTCTGGGGTTCAGATACTCAATGGAATTCTGCCTTGACATGGAATTTGCAAAAAAAGTGAATCAGAAAAAAAAGACTCCATATACTTTAAAATATCTATATATTTTTTATGATAGCAAAGAATTGGAAACAAAGTAGATACCCATTAGTGGAGAAATAGCTAAACAAATCAAGGCACATGAATACAATGGGATATAACTATGCTATAAGAAATGAAAAATATGATGACTACAAGAGAAATATGAAAAAATTAAAGGGAAACAAGCAGAGGCAGGAAACCAAGATACACAGAAATGACAGCAATGTAAATAAAAATCACAGTGACACACCAAAAAAAAAATCAAAAGTAAATGTAACAAAATTATAAAGATCAAATGGAACTTAAATGGAGAGACAAGAGAAGATACCCCCCCCCAACTTACTTCTTCATGGAGGTAGGAAGACCATAGATGTTATACATTATGCATATTTTTGGAATTTTAAAAAACATTATATCATCATATGAAATGAATGTCTGGGAAATGGAGAGAGGGATCCATAAGTTACTGTGGGACTATAAGAAGCAATTAAAAGGAATCAATAAAAATTATAAAAATAAAGGATGAATCAAGTTGCTATTATAAGGTGATTGTGATGAGATATTGTGCAAGTGATACTCTATTTTTTATAATTCCTTTAGCAATCATTTGTGTAGCATTCCTAAAAGCTATTTTCTTTTATTACTTCTCCCATTTTTTATTTATCTATATTCCCCCTTCTCACCCTTTTCTCTTTCTTTTTTCTTTTTTTTGAGAAGTATTTGACTAAATATGAATGATGAGGGTGTTAGATTCTTACTTAGTGCATATTATACCATTTGTTTATTTTTTCTATAGAATTATGTTTGTTATTCTTAGTTTTGATTTTATTTTTTCTTTATTATGTCAGTAATTTGTGAGCCTAGTTTGTTTCATTGTCATTTCTCCAGTGCTTAGCACAGTGCCTAGAACTTAATAGATTAATTAATTAACTGTGATTAATAAATACTTGTTAATTGATCCTTCAATCAAAAATCAGCTTTTAGAGGGACAGTGATTTAAAATCCTCCTAGGAAAACCTCCTTGGTATTCCTGTCCAAGTCAAAATACTTTCTTTAATTTAAAAAAATACTTTTTTCTATACATTAATTTTTTTTGTCTTTGCAAATCTGAAAAGATTGGCATAGCATTAAACAATTAGTTTCTTTTTTCTGGGTATTCTCTGCTTTTCTCTTCTTTATATGATCTGAAGAACAAGGAATATTTGAAGAGTTAACTCGGGTGGGGATAAATTCCAAAGCAATGGAGACTATTCTTACTGAGTTAGAAAAGGCCAAGAAAGGTTCATTAACAGAGCTTTCACTCAGATACCAACAATATGTTTTCCAGCCCTCTGCTCATACCCCCCACCAATTCCTCCTTTGCTCTGTCATCCACACATGGGATTCTGGAGATCTCCTCCCTGTGTACTGAAAAGAGACAATTTCCAGTGAGTAAAGAACTTGGATTGTTCCAAAATTTAAGTCTGTTGGAACAGGACTCTCTCTCACATGATGACTTCTAAGCCTTCTAAGGGAGATCTAAAATGAGCTGGCCAGGCACATTCCAGGCCTGGATTTGGCTTGGGCACATTTATTTCAGAGTGAGGAGAGAAGTCCACTGTTAGTGCTTAACAAATAATAAATAATTCTAGAAATGGAAAAAAAAAAGCTAGTCCCACTCCAGATCTTTGTCATATGTTTGTATTTTGCCAGATTTCTGACATGCTCCAAGAGGTCTAGAGGCCCCTAAGGGAGTGTTCTGAAGTTAAAATAAATACTAGTTTCTTTAGACACTGTCAAGAGTGTCCTTCTGCCTTCCTTCCCTCTGACCCATAGTCCACCTACTAATAGAATGGTGCTAAGGGAATAGGTGGGTCTGTAAAGGACAAAAAGGGAAAGGAGCCTCTCTCCTTCAGCCATGAGAAATACTCAAGGCTTTTGGCAAGACCTTCTTGGGATTCATGGAAAAGTCACTTAATTCATGGAAAGTCACTTAACAACTTTCAGTCTCAGTTTTCTCATCTGAAAATGGGAATGATAATTGCACATAACTCAAAGGATTGTGAGGATCAAATTAGATATAATAAATGTGGCACTGACTCCAGCTCATAAATTCTGTGTTATAATAAATAATGCTATGCCTAGCTGGATGTATATGGATGTCTACTGACATACAAAATATCTATAACTTATAGCCTTAACTAGTAAGAATAAGAGGTAGGGCTTGAATTGAAACATTCAATAAAATAAACATTTATTAAATCTCTTTTTGTACCAGCAGTGGACTAAGTGTCAGGAATACAAAAAGGGGCCAAAGACAGTCTCTGCTCTCAAGGAGGTCACAGTCTAATGAGTGAGACAACAAAGTAAACAGATATAGGTAACCTATATTTAGAGATAATAAGGAAATAATTGAGAGAGGGAAGGCAATAGAATTAAGAGGGATTAGGAAGACTTCCTGCAGAAGATGGAATTTTATTTAGAGTTTAAAGGAAGCTAGAACTGAAGAAGGAGAACATCTCTGAAATGTGGGACATCCAGAGAGAATGGCCAGAACCAAAAGGTGGAATCCCATTTTCTTGGTAAACATCCAAGAAGCCAGTGTCATTGGACTGAAAAGTAACTTTAGGAAACAGGTGTAGGAAGATTGGAAAGGTAGTAAAGGGGTCAAATTTTGAAGGGCTTAGAATGCCAAACAGAATTTTGTATTTAATTCTGGAAGCAATAGGAAACCACTGGAATTTTTGAGTAGGGAGGTGATATGATAGGCTTCTGTTTTAGAAAAATCACTTTATCGGCTAAATGGAAGATGGCTTCGAGTAGGAAGAGACTTGTTGCAGGAAGTCCCATTGACAATCTGCTGTAAGAGTCCAAATGTACAAGCTTGAGATGATGAACATCTGTACTAAGATTTTGGGAATGTCTGAGTTCCAAGATGTAGAATTAAACTTTTTAGTGAAAAAGGCTCAGGGAAAAAGGCTGTTGGGTGTTCCAAGAATTAGGTGAATTAGGTGAACTAATTCAGAGGAACAGCCTTTTAAGGAAGTTTTAAGATAAAGATGGGGTGAGAGAGAATGAAAATACAAAGACTATAGTTGAAGAAAATGGAGTTGACTCAAATGAAGATCCTAAAGAAAAATATCTCAGAGAATTTAAAGGATCTAGTTAAATAGCAACCCTCAATTCTCCGCCTTCATCATTACTCTAGCAGTCTGAACCTGAATAGAATACCTTTGATCCAGAGAGTAAAAAGACTTCAAGTCTTTTGAGGATATAGGAGATTGAAAGAGAGAGAGAGCTCACTCTACTGTGTCCTATGCATGGAAGGGAGGACCAACACAAAGAACAGGAAAATGTATTCTATAGACTATAAAGGACAGTGACAAGAGGAAGCACCTAGGAAGCATCAAAGGTTAAAATAGTTAAACCCAGGAGGAACTTCAAAGAGCAGACAATCTTAGTAGGCATGGACTTCACTGTCTATCTAATATAACCCATTGCTTGCTTTTAAGAAGAATTTCCAATACAGCATAACTAAATACTTGAAAAGCTCCATTGATAGAGAGCACTCTACCTCCTAAAGTAGGTTGATTTCATTTTGGATCACTTCTAATAGTAAGAAAGGTTGTTCTTAGGGCAGATCTAAATTTGTTCTTTCAAATTTTACATACACTTGCTCCTACTTCCACATTTTGTTACCAGACTGCTTAACCATTTCTTTTAAATGAACATTTAAGAATACTTTCATGTTTCAGCTTTCATGTCCCCTCTGAGGCATCAATTCTTTGGGTTAAGCAAGCCTGTATTCCTTCTGGCACGGATTCAAGGTCCTTCACCACCCTGCTTGCTCTCCTCTGGCAACTCTCCAGTTCATCAATATCTGTTCTAAATTGTGGTGCTCAAAATATTAGAACATATACCTCTTCCTCATGACACCAAGGCAGAGTCTATTAGGGCAGAATATGGTAAAAATAGTCAAATGAAGTCACTATATCAGATAGTTTGTGTTATTTATTTTCTTTTTTTTCTTCCTCATCTGAGAATGTTCATTAATACAGAGTTTAGGCAGGCAGACAACAAATATAATGCTATAATGGGGATACAAATACAATTAAAAGAAAGAAGGCAACATATAAAGGGGATCTGAAAAATTAAGGGCATAATGTCTCCATTGGGTCAATAGTAGTGAGGTCTAGAAAGTCAGAAGCATGATCAGGACGGGCATAAAAACCACTTCAGAAAACCCCAAATGTATCATAAAGAGTTGGGCATAACTGAACAACAGCAACAAAATGCATTATTTGTTTTGAGACTTCTATTTTTAGTTTTCTTATGTATCTTTTTGTTTCTTTTTTCTTCTATTTTCTTTCCTTTTGTTTTTACTAAAGTACAAACCTATCATATCCTCTCCCAACTCAATAAATTCTAATGGTTTCCTAATGCTTCCAGAATTAAATATAAAATTCTATATTTGGTATTCTAAGCCCTTAATAACTTTGCCCCTTAATACCTTTGCAATTTTCCTACACCTTATTCTCCAATATTACTTTTCAGTCCAGTAACACTGGCCTCCTGGATGTTTACAAAAAAAAAAAAAAGAGAGAAAGGGGCTGGTATAGTAGCCAGGTTGAGAAGGCTGTTGAGTCATAGTGGCGAAGTCTAAAAAGTTAGAAACATTGTACTATTTACTAATATGCTTGTATATAGTCAGGGATTAATAAATACTTGTTGAGAAGACGGTGGTAGTGATGGGATTAGAAATTACTGTAATATTAATTTAGGGTTGTGCACCTAAAGTTTCTAACCTTTTGACTCAGTGATACCATTACTAGGCATGTGCTTCAAAGAGATCAAAGAATGGGAAAAAAGAACTATATGCACAAAAAATATTTATGGCTCTTTTTGTAGTAGCAGAAAAAATTGATAGAGTGCTAGCCTATGATGGAATAACCCATGCAATAAAGTGGAAAAGAATAGTATTGTGCCATAGTAAGTAAGAAAATGGACAGTTTCAGAGGAAACTGGGTAGACTACTTATGAACTGTTGCAGAGTGAAATGAAAAGAACCTGGAGAATGATTTATGCACTAACAACATTTTTTTACAGACTTTAGAAACTTTTGAAATACTTTGCAACTCTGACTTGTGTATTCAGTAGCAAACCAGTATTCTAGAGGACTGAATGAAGCATGTTACTCGCCTCCTGACCTAATCCGTAGAATGAGAGCACTTAACTCATTCATAAAATGTAGCAGACATTTAATAAATGTTTGTGATTAATTGATTTAGAATGAGATATGCATTTTGGGACATGGAAAATGTGGTAATGTTTGCTGACTTCATCCTTGTTATGAGGCTTTCATTTTCTTTTTAATTTCTTTTCTATTATTTCCATTTCTATTATATTTTCTATTCCTTTTGGGGTGGGGCTAATTATTAATATTTGTTAGGGCAGTAAAATGGCACAATGAATAGAATTCTGGGCCAGGACTTAAGAAAACTCATCTTTGTGAGCTCATATCTGATTTCAGACACTTACAAGCTGTGTGATAAATCATTTAACCCCATTTTCTTCAGTTTCCTCATCTTTCAGATGTGCTGGAAAAGTAAATAGCAAACCACTCTAGAAAACCTCAAATGCATCATGAAGAGTTGGATATAACTGAACAACAGCAACAAAATGCATATTTGTTATGAGGATTCTATTTTTAGTTTTCTTTTGTTTCTTTTTTCTTCTATTTTCTTTTTCTTTTGTTTTTACTTAGAGAGAGTGGAAAGGAAGAATTCTCACTAAATGGTAAAAGATTAAAAATGAAATTACTTTTTTGAAAAGACAATAACAAAGGAGCAATAAAGCATATTAACCAAATAAAATGTGTTTTTAGATCTGAATAAATATATAGTTTGATATATATATGTATACACATACACATACACACACAGACACACCCACAGTCAGACACAGACACACAGATACAAAGACACACAGACACACAGACACACACACACAGACACACACACACACACACACACACACACACAGAGTTTGACCAGTCCAGAGTATAAGGAATCTGACACCTAGAGAGATGATATGGTTTGTCCAAGATCACTCTGGCAAAAGAAATAGGGTAGTAGTGACTTTAGGATTTTAACCAAGTTTCTGACTCCTAATCCTTCCATTGTACCACTGTGACATGTCCAAAGCTTTTGTTAAGCCAAGGGAATAATGTAAGGCTATGAATGTGATTTACCTCACTTTCATATAGTGTATACTTCCAAGGACAGTAGATAAGGTTGAGGAATGTATGCCTCTGCAAAAGGAGAAAAAGCAAAGACATGGTGCAACTCAAGGACACTGCAATTGAAGAAACTCCCTTCATCCCCAATTATCCATCCATTTTGCCTTGGTGATAACATCCTCTACTAAGTTCCTTTTCTTTGACTTCAGCATGCCATAGAAGTAACCTTGCATTCTCCAAACAGGGCAGATTTTGAGTTCAGACCTCACAACAGTTGATTAGTTAATCAGTCAGTTAATGAGCCTTTTGTTAAGCACTTACCCTGCACTAAGAATTATATTAAGTGCTGACTATTAAAAAAATGCTTTTAGGGAGCTCACCTTCTAATGGGGGAGACAACATGAAAATTACTAGATAACTTCCAGCTATATACAGTGCAAATGAAAGATAATGTCACAGGAAGGCATTAGCAGATGAGTGTGGGGGAGGAGAGGGGGAAGAGACAGGAAAGTCCTCCTATTATTCATATACTTGCTTGACAATTAGAAAAGTATCCAAGAATCGTAGATTTAGAACTGGAGGTGACTTCAGAAGCCAGTCCTCTCTTTTGCAAATGAAGAGTGAATTGATGTGCAAAGAATTTAAGTGACTTTCTCAAGGTCTCAAAAATAATCAGTAGCAAAGACAGCATTTGAGCCCCTATCCTCCAATTTCAGAACCAATACTTTTTCTAATGTTCCATGAATATGTTGTTCAGCTGTTTCAGTCAGGTCTAACTCTATAATTACATTTGAGATTTTCTTGGCAAAGATAAAGTGGTTTTGTGATTTACTTTTTCAATTCATTTTGACTGATGAGGAAACTGAGGCAAACAGAGTTAAGTGATGATGTGTCTAGGGTCACACGGTAACTAAATCTAAAACCAGATTTGAACTTTGAGTCTTTCTGACTCCTGGCCAAACACTTAATCTACTGTGTCACCTAGCTGCCACTGTACCTTGATACTCATCATCAGAATGATTATAGGGTAATCAGTCTATTAGTTACATCAATTTAGATTGCTTCATTTTTTTTTTTTACCTTTTGTATTCCCAACATCCAGAGAAGTATCGAAGAAAGTCTTTGCATAAAGTTAAGCAAGAAAGTATCAGCAGCAACACAGCTGAGGATTGAGGAAAATTCTTCTGGTGGAATTTAGGAAGTTCTTTGCAACTCATTCCTTCTCTCCCTAACCTTCTCCCCTACCACATACTCTCAGAGAAGGAATTCACAGGATGCTGTGGTAGAAGGTTTGCTGTGTTTGCCTATAATTTCCAAATCTATCAGCTCAGATGGAAAGTTGGTCAGGATGGTTTGCGAAAACTATCATTCTCTCCTTACTCCTCTTCCTGGCTCCATTTCGGAATGCTGAAAAAGACTATGTTGTGTGTGTGTGTGTGTGTGTGTGTGTGTGTGTGTGTGTGTGTGTGTGTGTTTTCTGCTTGCAAAATGGTATACTGAAATAAAGTCACCTCTAAGTTTGGGAAATATTCAATGAAAATGTCTCCAATTGATATAAACTAAGTATCTCCATGGCATTTACAATTAAACTTTCATATCTGTTAAGACAAAAAACAATACTCATGGCCCTGGTATTACTGGAAACCTGTGAAATGAACCCTCTTTTTGGGTCAGTGTTTACTACAACCCTGATTGTTTCAGAACGAATACCTTAGGAAAGGAAATAAAAAGCATTTTGCCATCCCTACTAGCACTGCAATAACAGGAAACAAAAGTCCTATTTCTGTAGTTTGCCAGATAAGAAATGAATGGTAGATTATTTTTGAAAGCATACCGCAAATACTGTTTAAAGGATATCAGTTGTTCTCTAATTCATGGTCATAGATGGTTGGCTGACAGTGTAGCTTCTATTTCTAGTAGAGGGAGCCATGTATATATTTGTCATTGCTTTAGAAAATGGGAAGTAATAATGGGTTTGAAGGGTGATTGATGTTAACTCTATATCCATTTCAGCCTTGTTTGCTTGGTGGGGTTCCAGGAGAGTTCTAGCTAACGTTTATTAAGCTGTTAGAATTCTACATGGGACTCTGTCATTAAATGTCTTCTGAGGTTCTGACAGGCTCAGAAGTAGTTCTAGTAAATGATGATAAGGAATCTTTCTTTGGAAGGGCATTATCATAATAACATTGGTTATATATTCAGTATCCAATAGATAGGTGACAATAGACTTGAGATGAGAAAACTTCCTTTCTGCCATGCTTTTCTGCAATGTTTTCCTCTTTAAGAACAAAAGATTGAAGAAGATATTTTGATGAATGCTAATTGATCATTCCTTCTTCCTGAGGATCCTAGAATAACCCATAGGCAGAATGGGCCCTCAGTGTATGCTGCTGGTACAAAATAGAAGTTTAGATGTGGAAATGGATTTAACATTAAAAAGAACTGGTGCTGTTCCAGATAATTGTAAAGCCCATATCTATGCACCTGTATATTTGTCATCGCTGTTCAGTTTTTTCAGTCACGTATGACTCTTTTGTTAACCCTATTCAGGATTTTCTTAACAAAGATTGGTATAGTGATTTATCATTTTCTACTCCAACTTATTTTACAGATGAGGAAAAATCACATAACTAGTTACTGTCTGAGGCCAGAATTGAACTTACAAAGTTGAGATGACTCCAGGTCCAGTGTTCTATCCAGCTGCTGCCTGTATATACTCTTGAAATGTGTACCTGATTGACTAAATGGGAGCCTCCTTCAAAACTGCCAGAAGGCTGTTGACGCAATATGTTCCAGGAAATATTTGCTTACCACATATTTTATAAGTCCTGTACTTACTTGCTGCATACTTTATAAAATCCAAATGATCTATTACAAAGAACTTCCTAGAACTTTTCACGTCATTTCTAATGGCAAATATTATCTGATTAGGCGTGTGCATGCTTTATTTTCAAAAAGAAAAACCCTTCAATAGCTTTGCAAAGATTCAAAACCAAAGACTAGCAAGTTAGGAGGGTCCCTGGGTTGACAAAAATATCTCAAACTCAAAGATACTTTAAGACTTATCTGTGAGTATATCTTGACAAAATGGGTCTTTGTATGGACTCCTTTTGATTGAATCACTTTAGTGCCTGAGTTTTGGATTTCTCGAGCAATTAAAAGGACAATTAACTTTGGACTTCCTTATTTACTGACACATTATCAATGCCATCAATTGTTCAATTTTTTTTTCTCAGAGATTCATTAACATGTATTTTTGTGCTGGGAAGAAAATGTCAGTGAAACTATTTAACAGCAAGAGCGTGGAATTAACATACTAGTAACTCTCCTGTAAATTTGTTTTTTAGATATTTGATGGATACTGAATAGTTAAATAACCTCTCTTGATCACACAATCAATATGAGTCAGAGGCAGGGTTTGAATTCTGATCTTCCTAATTTCAAGGTCAACCCTCAATCCTCTTTGCCAAATTTCCTTTTCATAGAAATTTTATAAGGCATGAATATAAAGTACCTGGAGACTCTGTGTTATATTGGATATAGGTTTGAAGCCCAGATCTCACATTTATTATATATTTGTCTATGGATCAATTGCTTAATCTATCCGCTTTAATCCCTCATGTGTAAAATGGAGGTAATAACTTTTGCACCACCAAACTCCTGGTTCTGATGTGGATTGAAAGTAATGTGCATTGTGAATTATTGTTATTAAATAGCAAACTAGAAGAATTCCAAAGGTAGAATTCTTCAGAGCTATCTATGCTAAATTATTCTTTTTGGTTTTTTTTAAGAAATCAATGTTTATTTTCCATCAGCATTTTTCCCAAGACTATTAAAGCATCTGGGTGAAACTGAGGACCACTCTGTGGTAGTTCCTACCTATTCAATGGCCTGAGCAGAAGAAGCTGCAGATCAGTCCTCAGTAGCTAGCTGAGTACTTCAATCATCAATAGGGAAATGCTGAATGGGTACAGATGGCAACTGAATGCCTTCAGACCAATCAGCCACCTCTGGCTAAGCAGCATTGAATTCTGGGAAAGGTGTGGTCCATTTGCCCCAAAATTCCTCCTTTATCACTGCCTTCTCAGTTGTGGTATGCTCTTCCTTTTCAATCTCCTCAGGATCTCTGTAGAAGTAAAGATCAGGCATGACCTCCCATGGGTGTTCACAGGAAACGGTACCATGCATCTGCAGGACTTCTCAGGCCAGCATCTACCACATCAGACCCACTGAATGAGCTCCCTTGTTGTTACATGGAATGGCAATGTCCACATAGCTAAGTGGGGAGTCTGTGTTGCACAGTACAATGGCTGGAAGGTTAACATACAGCGCTTCAGTCAAAGGCTGCATGATCTGCACAAGGATCAGTGACCACCAAGAGGTGAGGCTCCCTGAAAGCTGCCTGGATCTGGTTAGTGAAGGTGCCCAGAGTGAAGTGTCCAGCAATAGGTGTGGCACCAGTGGCAGCAGCAAATTTTAGAACAGCTTTCTGGCCAGTGTTCCTGGATCAGATGACACTTACATCAGCTGGATTTTCAATGGCAACAATGGTACAAGCTGCCTTAGAAATTTTCCTAAATTCTCTTCAAATTAATGATATAGATACCGTAACTCTTCCTTTTGTAGATATACTGCTCCATCTGGAAGGCCAAGTTGGTGCCACCCAAATGTGTCCCTGCAGCCAGGAATTTGAGGACATTCTCCTCCATCTGCAAGACATCTAGGGCTCTGCACATTGTGAAAGTTTCCCTTTAAAGTTATGATGGAAACCATGAACAACAGCGTATGGAACCCTCGTCTGGGTAGTGTGGAAAACCTATGCTAAATTATTCTTGAAGCACAGTCTTCTCTAAAACATATCTGAATAGCCCAAAGACTACCAAATCAGTGTTTTCCTTCAAAGTGGTCATCAGAACCAGTAATATTTTGACAGATATTTTCCTATGCCCCATCTCTTCCAGCTTTGGAATTCATTCTTCTGGGGGACATTCTATATGCATTTTGGAACCTATATGTAAACATTATAAGAAAACCAGAAGGGTGGCTAGGTGCCACAGTGGATAGAGCACCAACCCTGGAGTCAGGAGTACCTAGGTTCAAATTCGTCCTCAGACACTTAATAATTACCTAGGTGTGTGGCCTTGGGCAAGCCACTTAACCCCATTTGCCTTCCAAAAATCTAAAAAGAACAAAAAAAAAAAACCAGGCTCATTCTTTATAATCACCCACTTAATTCACCTCCATTTTAGTCAAAATCTAACAGATTATTTCCACAAATCAAATCCAAGTTCCAATGATGATTTACCAACCATTGAAGATATTCAAAAGAAAACGAGCCATGTTCTTTTTTATTTTTTTTATTATATAAATACAATAGTACTTTCTCCTATCATTTTTGTAAGGTTTTGATTTTTACACTTTCCCCCTTCCCCCCCACAGAAGGCAATATGATAATCTTTACATTGTTTCCATGCTGTGCATTAATCAAGAATGAATATGTTGAGAGAAAAAAAATTAGAGATAGCAAAATTATGTGGTACATAAGACAACTTTTTTTTTAAAAAAATTGAAAGTAATAATCTTTGCTCTTTGTTTAAACTCCACAGTTCTTTGGATACAGATGGTATTCTCTGTCACTGATGGCCTAAAATTATCCCTGATTATTGCACTGATGGAATGAGAAAGTCCATTAAGGTTGATCATCACTTCCAAAAAGATTCATTTTCTAAAAGTAATTGCCAAAGAATAATTTAAAAAATCTTACAGTAAAGGAAATATTGTTGAAATAACTGTATAATCAACTCCCAATTTAAATTTGTTGATATCCTAGTTGTCATTTCTCCATAATATTATGATTTGGCTAACTTTGTTTAGTTAATTAAATGGAATTATAACTAGCTTAGGGTAAATGGAATTTTTTTTCCCTCTGGGGCACATAAATTAAGATCAATCTATTTCCTCCTTATGGTAATTGCCATGTATTGCTTTGATTAATATGGCAGTGCTTTGATTAGGTACAATACAACTGGGTTTTGTGGGGAAGGGCTATAGGATAGAGCACAGACTCACCAATGTATTTAACCGAAATGGGCAGCTAGGTGGTACAGTGGATAAGAGAACTGGACTTTGAGTAAGGAAGACCAGAACTCAAATCTTGCCTTTGATACTAATTGTGACCCTCAACCTAACATCTTTGAATCTTGGCCTCCTTCATCATCTACAAAATTGAGATAATAATAGCAATGACCCCAAAAGGTTATGAGGACAAAATCAGATAATATATGTTCAGTTCTTTGCAAAACTCAAGATCCCATGTAAAATACTAGATATTATCATTAGGATGCTGTCTCCTTCCTTGAAAAGCTACAAACTTGTGGTGAGATGACTTTTGACACCCTCTCCAAACACTTCTGTGAATTGACCTCAAGCATACATAGAGCTAGCTTTAATGCTAGTCAAAAAATCATAGTGCATATTTTAGCATAGTACATATTAATACATGTTTTAGGTGAAAAATGGTAATAAATGTAGTACTTAAAATAGTACCCAAAAGTACTATAAAATAATACTAAAATAATAGTAATCTAGAATCTGTCTAGTCTTTCTATAGAAATGTGTTTGATGTCTAAATTCAGCATGACATCTCTCCTAATACCACTGACCAAGACCTTTTCCTGACCTTTGAAAGAGCCCCCAGATCTTTCATCTTTGAGTGATCTTTGAGTCACAGAAATAGAAGTTCTTAAATTTTAGGTGTTAAATGATCCCAGGTCTGAAGCTGAGACAGAGAAATAAGTGGGAATTTTTTTTACATTCATTTAAAATTTATCACTTGGAGATTTGGTATTTTTTTAACCAACCTCTATATGCCTATATTAAGCTTAGAAATATGTTCATAATATTCATATTGAACCAAGCTCTATACAGCTATATTAGATGATATAAATTGGAAGCATATTTATATTATGAAGCACACTAAAGCAGTTTTTTTTTTGGTTTTGGACTTGACAAATCATTTCTGTAAGAAGAGAAAATCTTCAGTTGAGGAATTCTAAGAGTCTTCAAATTGAGGAAATTCCCTCTACCTATGTCGATAAGCAGTTTTCATGCAGCATCTATATCCTTAGAAATTTGTCTGAAGTCCTGAGAAAGTTAAGTGACTTACAGAGGGTCCCACAGTTAATACATATCAGAGACTGACTGTGAATTCAGGATTCCTAGATCAAAGGAAGGCACTCTATACAATATATGGTGTACTGCCTGTCCCATTGCCTGGAATGTTAATATCCATGATAAATGTAAATAAAAACATCACCAAGACCTTTATTTTCTTTCTACTTTGATGTTATATGAATGGAATTAGTAAAAACTTGGTGTGGTTTTAGAAAACAAAATTGCCAAGCAGCAGTCTGTTTGTGATAGTCTTCTCTGTAGTTGTTGAGTATGATCTTCAGAAAACTGACTTGGAAATTATGACCAAACTCAAAACCAATCCAGCATATATGAAACCTCTGGGAGCTCCTACCTTTGAGAATCCAGGTCACTTCCATGCCACAATGGGGCATAGGGTTAGGAAGGTATTCTGTGGGATGTCTATCTATATGGACCCATAGAGGATTCACTGTTTATGTCAAAGGCATTTCTCACTTTCTTTTAACACTGTGAAAATAACTAGTGAAATCCTCTGGCTGTCTACCTATCCTCCCTCACTATGTGCACAAGAGCAGGAAGTAGATCTTGTCAAACATTTTCTTGATGATATGTTTAATTCTTGCTTTTTTTTCTCCCTATAGTCCTCATTGGTCATGTATGTTGTATACTATTTTGTGTTGTAAACTATTTTGTGATGAGATGGAGACAGTGCTAAATCTGTATTTGAATCCTAATCTTATTTATTTATTTATTTGTTTGTTTGTTTGTGTTTATTTATTTATTTATTTTTCAGGTTTTTGCAAGGCAAATGGGGTTAAGTGGCTTGCCCAAGGCCACACGGCTAGGTAATTATTAAGTGTCTGAGACAGGATTTGGACTCAGATACTCCTGACTCCAGGGTTGGTGCTCCTATCCACTGCACCATCTAGCCACCCCTGAATCCTAATCTTAATAAAATATCTTTAATAAATTTTAATAGAATGAATTTGAAATTCAATTTTAATACCTATGAGTTTATTTTTTCCATGGACAAATTATCTCTGTGGTACAATATGAGTAACATTGGGAAGTTACTCCTTTTCTTTTCTGTTTTTTCTTTCTTTTTTTTTTAGATTTTTGCAAGGCAAATGGGGTTAAGTGGCTTGCCCAAGGCCGCACAGCTAGGTAATTATTAAGTGTCTGAGACCGGATTTGAACCCAGCTATTCCTGACTCCAGGGCTGGTGCTTTATCCACTATGCCACCTAGCCACCCCTTGAAGTTACTCCTTTCAAGAATATCTCTTGTATTGATACTTAAACTTTTACTGTTAGATTCATCCCTTTAAGTTAAATATTTCCCATTTACCTCTGGAACCAGCTCTACACTCTATCACTACAGAACTCAGAAGGGTGGGATCCCTCTCAACTGTTACTTCTCTTGATATATGACTGCCAAATACTTGCCTTCTGTTCCCATAATTCCTGTGATGTAGAGGTACCATAAAACTCCCTTTCCCTTATTATCACTTGAAAAGTTCTCTCTTTAAAAGCTTGATCAGTTCTACCCCTTCTAGCTTCTTCTGTCCTACTCTACTTCTCCTCTGCTCCACTGCTACTTAGTGCTCTACATAATGCCTGGCATATACTAGGCCCTTAATAAATGTTTATTGATTGATTAGGTGATTGATTGATACTTCAAAATCTTCACTGATTTCCTATTGTCATTGGAAGAAAATACCTCTTACTGGTATTTAATGACCTTTACAATTTGCTTCCAAATTACATTTGTAAACTTATTTCATGCTCTTCCTCTTCTAAGACTCTACATTCAAACAAGTTTAATTATTAGCTGTTCCCCAAAGCTGGTATACCTCAAATTTCTTACCTTTGTACAAGCTATATCTATCCCATGTCTGAATTGGAATCTCTCCTCATTTTTATGTCCTTCTCAAAAACAATGAATAAATTGTCTTAATAAGAGTGAATAAAGTCCTTAATAAGGCTGAATTAAATAGAATTGATTTGAATTGGAAAAATGGTTTCTTTAGTGATCATAGAAACTTAGGGCATTGAGACAACAACATTTGGAAGGACAAGGGGAGACTAACAAAGGTATCCTGAAGAAAGTGGAATTTGAGCTGAGTTACAAAGAATAAGCTCTTTATGAATCATAACCCAAATAGTTTTTTTTAAATTTTTTTTGCAAGGCATTGGAGTTAAGAGGTTTGCTCAAGGCCACACAACTGGATAATTATTAAGTGTCTGAAGTTAGATTTGAACTCAGGTACTCCTGACTCCAGGGCCAGTGCTCTATCTACTGCATCACCTAGCTGCCCCCCACAAAGACTTTTGACAAAGAAATATGGTATATAAAATTCTTTAGTCTTACATTGTTCAATTATAATTGCCATTAAAATTCAAATACAATTTCATCCACAAAATTTGATTAATGAAAAATAGGTCAATGGAATATAATATATTAAATAATTCAAAACTAGAACTAAACATATATAATAGACTAAAACAGTATGACCAAAAATTGAATTCAAAACATATCTCACAAAATATACTTATGAACACAGATTTGTGATTCATTGATTTGGAAGTTCCTTCTAATGAGGTAGATTGCAAACCATCCATGTCTGCCTATTCTGTGGGATGTCTATCTATATGGATAGAGGATTCACTGTTTATGTCAAAGGCATTTCCCACTTTCTTTTAACATTGTGAAAATATGTAGTGAAATCCTCTGGCTGTCTACCTATCCTCCCTCACTATGTGCACAAGAGCAGGAAGCAGATCTTGTCAAACATTTTCTTGATGATACGTTTAATTCTTGCTTTTTTTCTCCCTATATTCCTCATTGGTTATGTATGTTGTATACTATTCAAAACCACTTTGCTCCTCTGTAATAACCATGTGATTTTGTGCCTTATAGCAATGAACAGTAAAATGATAAAAATCCTTTGACTGTACCCCATCAATGTTATTGAAAGATCTTTATGTATTAAAATTTTTGTGCTGACTTTAATAACAACCAAATCCTGAAAAAACTTATATGTCCAACAATTTGAGAAGGAAAGAACAAATTATGCTATATTAATTACTATAGATGGTACAATTACTAGACCATAAAAATGATTAACAAGAAGACTATATTTGATATATTTGAAGAGATATAAAGTAAAATCATAATACAAAAAACTTACCATAAATATGTTAATAGCAGCAATAGCAGTCATAATAATAGTAGTAATAATAGTAGTAGTAATTTATATTGCCTTTTCATTGCCTATGCCAACATTATACATGCTTCAGGACTGGGGGAGATGCTTATTTGGGGACGATGCCACCACTACCACTACCACCACCACTTCTACCACAACTACTACTAAGTAACATTTATATAGAACTTTAAGGTTTGTACATGATGCTGTCATTATTCCCATTAACAGATAAGAAAACTCAGGATGAAAATGATTCAGTGACTTGCCCAGCATCACATAGATAATAATTGTCTGACTTACTCAATCTTTCTGACTCTGAGCCCAGTTCTCTATTCACTAGGGTCAGGCTGACTCTAGTTATGATGATCGCCATGTTTTCTCCCTCTTCAGTCAGCATCATGGCTGACAGTCTAAACTTTCATGACTGACAATCATCTACTCTAGGTTCATTTAAATTCTGAGTTTGGACTACATACAGTGCCTTGAACATAGCCTAGGAAAAACTACTTATCAATTAGTCTTCCCTATGGGCACAAGAAGTAGAAACAGAGAGACCATTGAGAGACTCCAGAGCATGTAGGTGATTTTTAATTTGCTATTGCATCCATGACTCTCAAGACATTCTCTACGTGGGACAGAACTATTATGATGTCAGTGTTGCAATCTGATAATCAGATTGAGCCTAAGGCCAGGGACACAGCAATTAAAACAACAGGAGCGAGATGAGACTACTCATTGCCATGACTCCTGCCAGACTGGTGAGAAGATGGAGAATAATTTACCTTCTTGTACTCCTGTTGTTTCTGACTTGCCTACAAAACCAACTTCAAATGAGCAACATAACATGTTTTTCTTCCTTGTCTCTGCTTCTTAGTTTCTCTGGATTCCTTCAAGGCTCAGATCACATTCCACCTTCTGTAGGATGCCTTTTCTAGAGTTCTCAGATGCTAGAGCTTCCCCTCTGAGATTACCTTCTAGTTACTCTGTGTAACAGGCCTCAGGTAAGACTCCTGCTGGTCCTGTGAAGGTATGTTTTATTTCTTTAAAACCTTATCTAGGGTTGTCTGATCTGTAAAAAAAAAGTTTTATCTTGAATGTATTTAATTATTTGCTTATTTCTTCCATTAGAATATTCTCTTTTTGAAAGAAGGGGCTGTTTTTACCTTTTCTGTATTCATACCAATTTGCACAGTGCTTGACCCATAGTAATAAAATGCTTGTTGCCTGACTGATTGACATCCTTCTGTGATCTAGGTTAACGGAAATGCTCCAGAACTGTCCCTCTGACACACCAAGAGAAAGAAAAACAGGAGGAAGTTGTGGGAATAAAGTTGAGGATAAAACAATATGAAGTGCTCTGTGAGGGGAGACCTAAACAATTTCCTTTGAAATTGTACTAGGGTTAGTAAACCATTGCATTATATAACACTGACAGCCTGTCTAATATAAATACACAGGGACAAGACCAAGCTAGGACATTTTCCTAGTGAGGCAGTGCTGATGTTGGAACCAGAAATTTTTTTTCTACTTTATCGATATCAAATATCTGTCCTCAGGTTGGAATTCACAACCATCTAAACATCAAGCATTTCCTTTTGCCCAGATATGAGAAGCTCTGCAACTTAGTAGGGTTGCACAGAATGTACATCCTATGGACTGTTCTTTGTCATGAAGAACTTAATGGGAACAAAGGCACTGGTGGCTCACAATCTACTTCCACCTGGTGGGAAAATTATGTATTACACTTCCTCACTGCTAAATTAAATATAAAGCAAATACATTTTTCTGGGAATTTTAAAGCCAGACAGCTAAAATGTGCTGCTATTTCTAATAAAGGACCTCATCAGTCATATGGGTATTTCCAGCCAACTACACTGTTAAATGATAATAAATATTAATATCAATCAAAAAATTTGGTATAATATATATATATATATATATATATATAAATATATATAAAAGAATTCAGAAAAGGATCCAGAAGCAAATACACCCTTTTTGTTATTAGTTTGCGTAAGTCAATATATCCTTTAAAATAATCATAACTAAGAGTACATAATTTTATATTTTTATTTTCTTCTTTTATGTTTTGAATATTTACTTCTTCTGGAATGAATTTTTAAAAATAATTCAGTATGCGTAAAAAAAGAAATTCCTAACTTTGTTTTTTAACAAGTAAACAAAAGAGACTCTTCAAGACCACAGAATTAAGGATGATGGAATTTTAAGTCAGGAAAAGAACCTTTTTTAGTTTTTTTTTTTTGCAAGGCAAATGGGGTTAAGTGGCTTGCCCAAGGCCACACAGCTAGGTAATGATTAAGTGTCTGAGACCGGATTTGAACCCAGGTACTCCTGATTCCAGGGCAGGTGGTTTATCCACTGCACCACCTAGCCACCCCAGAAAAGAACCTTTTTAAACTTTGGGACAATTTACTTATAACTTCAATTTAATAACTTATGAAAGTTGAATCTCATAGGTATACCTTCCAAACAGATATTGTACTCTTCACAAATGTAATAGATGATTTTCTGTTGGAGACTTTTTTATTTAGTAGGAAATTTTTTAAAAATTTCAGGTGGCCCAGAATTTAAATTTGTCACTATTGAACATATGTCATCTATGATAAGACTAAAGAATTTAGAATTAAAAAAAACACTAATGTGATGGAAGATTTCATAGACAATCACATACCTGCAAAATATTTTGATGATTAGAGAGAAAATCAGAAATGTGCAACCTGAACTTTCCTTGAAATCAGAGAAGAAGTGTATCATAGATCTGGTGCTGGAAAAAGTTTCAGAGTTCATCTAAGTCAGTTGACCACTGCATTTTATATCTAAGGAATTTAGACTCAGAAAGTTTAAATGATTAGCCCAAAACTACACTGGAGAAAGTGAAAAGTGAAAATCCTAACTCAAGAACCCAAGTTTAAGCAGTAAGTTCAAAGATCATTCCATTTTACCTTTTTGCCTCACATATCTTTAATTAAAAATTAAAAAGTTTTTAAAAAAAGACAAGACAATTAAGTAAATTAATATTGTCTTTTTTCAAACCCATCCTCCTAGTTGTGGACAGCCACATTTTTCCATTGCCTATGAGTTTCTAAGTAGGAAGGAGGTGTCCAATTTAGCATAAATAGCAAAATAATACAGAGGAGAAACCAAAAAGATACCTGAGTCCCAAACTGGATTCTATGTCAAAACAAATCATCTGATTGTTTAACATATACTATAGAAGATGGTTCATATGCTTTTTAAAATCATAGACGAATAGCCTAATTAAACTAGAAGGGACTTTTTCTTTCACTGTGGATCAACACAAACTATGCCAGTTTCAAAATAGCATTTTTTCATGTCCCACAGTTTTCGTTTCATTTCCTTTATGACACAGGATTTGATGGCTATCCCTAAATAGGCATTTATATTCAGCTAAACAATTAGAAATGAGCTACCTGACCCAGCCCTAAGCAGATCCATACAGATTCCTCTGTAGAAATTCTATCTTCACCCCACAATTTGCCTCTGGCTGTTAAGACAGCCTTCATGTTAGATCCAAACAGGGGTTTTCTGGGCATACTTATTTGCAATGACACGGTGGCAAGATAATTCCAAGTTGCTGTCAGAAGGAACACTGATTACTAGAAAGAACATGAAATTTTGCCCTATAATCACTATTTGTCAGATTCTCTCAGCAGTAGAAGACATGTGCCCCCAACTGCTTAGATAGTGAATCATAGTTTTGTGTTAAGGAGAATCCTTTCTGTCCTCCAACTCCCCCCCCCCCCAAAAAAAAATAAGCCCAGGAATTTTATTAGATTTTTTAAAATATGTTTTTCTGGAAGTTCATCTTGTTCTTGTAGTGTTTCTTAGGGAGTAGTCCGATGACTGTCTTTGACGTGCAGTTGTCTTAAAAAGCAGCAGGGATTTTTAGAAATGTACCTAGACATTTAGATCATAGATTTAAAGATGGGAAGGACTTAGTAGAAACTTCCAACTAGTCCAAACCCTTCATTGTCTAGTTGATGTCAACAGAGGAGAAATGATTCCCCCAAACAACAGATTTGTTAAGTGGCAGAGCTGGCATTCAAATCCAGTGCTCTTGACTTCAAATTTACTTGTTTTCTAAGAAGTCTACCCCACAGTGAGGCAGATCTTAGAGCCCAGAGTCAGGCAAGAGAAGACAGCAGCTAGAAGTCACTTTTGAAAAATATCTCATATTTCTTTTTCACATGTACACTGTTGTTTCTTTTCAAATTGAAAATGCCTCCTGTTACCCTGTTACTCCAAAAAAAGTAGCTTTTAAAAAGACCTTTGGGGAATGATTCCAAATTTATGGATCATGAGATTAAGAAAAATGGGACAAAACTCTCTGTACTTTTGACCAAAAGATATACTTTTTTCCTTTGTTTAAGATGAAGGAGCAGTAATTCTGTGGCATGTGGAGGCCTGTGTTTCACACTGCTTTCAGAAAGTTGACTCTATGTTGTTTTTTTTTTGGACATGTTAAGTCATCTCATGTGATATTATAAATCGCCCTAGCAATTCTATCATTTGGGTGGAGGAGACACATTTATTCTAAACCCCTATTTTGAGATAGTTAGCATTCTGAAAAAAAGAACACTTCAGGCAAATATTCTACATACTTTTTCTATGACTAGAATACTCTTTTACCTGGCAACTCCAGTCAGTGTCCAATAGAATATTCTAGATATAGACATTGGAGTTGCACAGGAATAGGTAAAAAAGATTGTATTTATTAGTCAAATAATACTCAATCTCTGTGTGTGTGCATGTGTATTATTGTTGATGGTAGGCAGATTTGGGGGTCTTTGGTCTCAGAAACTTTCTCTTTGCAGTAGGCTTTTATATCAATTCTTATCTCCTTTGTCTTATGCTAATTTTCTGACCTCCATTTAACTATTCTTCTGCTCAGGCAATTGAAAGTATGCCTCTGATGGTCAGGTCTGGGAAATTAGGCACAGTGGGCTTGAGAATGAGTACACCAGGATGTGGTCATCTGGTAACTTCCTGTTTTAATTATTTGTCCATTCTATGGGCAACTAGGTGGTGCAGTGGATAGAATACCAGCCCTAAGTCAGGAGGACCTAAGTTCAAAAACAACCTCACCCCAATTACCTCACATCCAGGACCATCACCAGTCATCCTGATTTATATCTGGTCACTGGACCCAGTTGACT
Organism: Macrotis lagotis; assembly: GCF_037893015.1. Lineage (NCBI taxonomy): Eukaryota > Metazoa > Chordata > Mammalia > Peramelemorphia > Peramelidae > Macrotis > Macrotis lagotis. The sequence continues at coordinate 520,369,581 of NC_133666.1, read as the reverse complement.
CCGGAGGGGAAACTGAGGCTGGTGACTCAGCACAACATTCCCTCACTCAAATCTAGTTCACATACATGCCATGGTATTACCTCCTTGATGTCCTGGTCTTCTTCAAGAAAAAAAAGGACAATAAAAAGTCATCATAATCATTTATCCTTTCTAAACTCAGTTTCTCTCTTATGAAGAGCACAAATGCTGTCAGTCTTATATATTTCATCTCTTTGGGACAAAACCACAGTTGTCCTGGCCTTGGTATAGCTTTCTTATTTTATGAGGCAAAGTGATACAATGAAAAAGATCACTGGCCTCAAAGGCAAAAGATGTGAATTCAAGTTTTGATTCTGACAAATATTAACTGTATTACTTCAGACAAATCATTTCAACTTTCTGTTACTTAGAGTGATAATACATTATCTCAAAGATGAAGAAAAATGCTTTTGAAATTAAACTGCTATCCATTTGTGAGTAACTTTTACCATTTAGGAAAGGAAGTCTTAGAGTTCATTTGTTTAATTAATTATTTATATTCATTAACAGCTCTGGATTATTTTAATTCCCTCACCATGTTAGTGTCACAAAATCAAAAATGATATTGAGAATAATTAGCAATGAAAAATTTTTTTTTCCACTAACGTTCTCAAACATTGATCCCTTTCCACTCTTAATTATTAAGACTTTAAAAACTTTTCTTTATGTGAGTTATGACTATATTTAGTGTGTTTGTAATAGAAATATGTTATTACTATTAATAGCTAATAATAATAATAATAACTAACACCTACATAGAGCTTACTACGTGCTAGACACAATGCTATTTTACAATTGTTAACTCATTTCATCTTCACAACAATCCTGAGAAGTAGGTGTTATTAGGATTCTCATTTTGCATTTGAGGAAACTGAGGCTAACAGAGGTTAAGTGACCTCAGTGTCACGTACCTCTTAAGTCTTTGAGGCTGAATTTGAACTCAGTTCTAACTGATACCAGGCCCAGTGTGCTATCTTCACCATGATGCTGCTTAAACTATTAAAATATTTTGACATCATGATGTCAATCCTCTGAAAGGATCTAGAGAACCCATAGAGAACCCATGTGGTTTCTGGAACACATTTTGATAATGCACTTTAAAAAACAAACAAACACCTCACCTGACAAACTAAATTAAGACCAGAAGTTTGTTTGTTGAGGTTAAAGAGTCAGAGAAAACAAGATACAAACAAGGAGTTAATTAATTCAGTAGGATTCTTTCTGCCCAATTATTAAAGACACACTGTTGCTTTTTAGTTCTATAATTATATCAGCACACTAAACCAAAGGTCCTTGAAATACAATACGGTTACAGATGAAATAGGGTTGCAGATGAAATAGGGTTACTGGATGTGCCAGTAATACCTGAGGCAATATCTATCATTTGCCCTTCCTTTTCTCCTCTGGACAAAGGCAATAGTATTGCTTACCCTAGAGCAGGGGTGGGGAAACTTTTTTCTGTCAACTGTCATTTGGATATTTATAGCATCATTCAAGGGTCATACAAAATTACCTTAAAAATTAGCCTACTATATATGGTCAAACAATTCACTCTAAAAAGCTCTGGATTTATTGAATTTTTGAATTTAATGAATTTATTTAATTCATGCAAGTCTGCCTGCACCAGACCAAATGATTTCAAGGGTCTCACACAAGCTGTGACAGGAAGTTCCCTGCCCCTGCCCTAGACTATGGGTAGACCAAGGAGTATATACTCTGTTCATGTCCATGGCCCCTGATCCTATAGTAAGTACTATGCATGGTGGACTCTGGTTATTTCCACTCAAATCAGTTCTGCCTCAACACAGAGAGATCAGCTAAGTCTGGAAATGTCTAGACAAGCTTCCCCTAAGCTATCCCAGGCAGACTGAACATTTCCATGGTGCTAGTAGACTGTCCAGGTTTCATAGACATATAGCAATGAGGTCAGCACAAAGGCTCTGAAGACCTTCAATTTGGTAGTTAGTCTAATACCTCTTCTCTCCCACATTTTCTTTTGGAGCCTCCCAAATACTGACCTAGCTCTGACAATTCATGTGTCAACTCCATTGTCAATGTGTACCCCCCTGGAAAGGACACTGCCAAGGTAAATGAACTAGTCCACAGTACTCAGAACTTCTCCATTTGCTATACTTGATGATTCCACATATGAATGGTGTGGTGCTAGCTGATGGAGCACTTGTGTTTCCTTGGTGTTAAATGTTAGACCAAAATTAGCACAATCGATCCTCACTAAGCTTCAGAGGCTACACTGAGTGCAGTCATCTGCAAACAGAATGTCATGCATCAACATTCCTTCCACTTTCGTTGTGGCTTGTAGCCTTTTCAAATTGAATTTGCCATCAGTGTGGTAGCTGTTTGGTCATCCTGGTGTTCATCCTGGTGTTCATCCTCACAGACTCATCCTCTTCAAGTTAAATACCCCATTCAACCAAAGTGGTGACCTCAAGGCAAAATGACTACTAGAAGAATTATTGTCAAGAGACTGGAGTGTCTCTCTGAGCAGAACCGTTTATTGCTAACTTGGAGGGAAAACTGAGCCAACACATAGTTGCCAATAGTGGGCAGCCTTCAGAGATCTGGTGTTCAGCACTGCATTTGCTCCTCTGGGTAAGAACATCAAGATTGGCTTGATTAAAATGCTGGGGAAATAAAGAAACTGCTAAAGGAAAAAAATTGAGAAGTACTCAGGGTTTACTAGCAGGATGGTTCATCAAGTTCTAGGAAGGCAGCATTTAGTAAAGTCCAATTGAAGAGATGCAGAACTCTTGGTTCAGTAACAAGGTAAGTGGAATTTGGTTTTATGCAGATAATAGCAATCCAAAGTGCTTATATGATGCCCTGAAGGTTATATATGAACCAAAGACCTATGGTGCATCTCAACTGCTCAGTGCTGATGGATCCACATTGATCAACAATATGCACCTGATGCTAGAGAGATAGACTGAACGCTTCCATAATGTTCTTAACAGACCATCATCAATCATTGCAAAAACCACTGACCATTTATCTCAAATTGAAGTCAGTCCCTAGCTGAAGTTCCAACTGAAGAAGAGTTTTTTTAATGCCATTAGACTCCTTTCAAGTGGCAAAACCCCTGGCACACTGATGCTATTCTGAGATCTACAAAGAGGTCCATTGCTCATCCAAGAACTGACTGAAACTTTCCAGGTCATATGACATGAAGAGGTTATCCCCCAAGAATTCAAGGATGTTTCTATTGTCTATCTCTATAATGGAAAAAGGAGTAGCTTGTCCTGTGACAACCACAGGGATAGTTCTCCTTTAGTCATTGCTAGTAAGATTCTTACCAGAGTTTAAATAGGCTGATCCTTCAGCTGGAAGATGAACCATGTACCTTACATTAATACCGATCCCTAAAATAAAATGATTATTTGAGAACCACACCCAGGATAAAAAAATACAGTACATTAATATAATAGTTAATTTGTAGTCTTACCTTAGGTTTAGCAAGTGCTATGAAAAGCCATGGTACTTTTAACTTCCTAGAAAGTGGGGGAATGCACACCATCAATAAGACAGGTCAATGAACTTTAAGTAAACTACCTTGCCCCTCCCTGGAGGGGCCACTGGTAAATCTCTGCCCCTGGGCAAAAGACAAGCCTTTATCAATAAAACAATGGATCCCTGCCTTAGTCTGAAAGAATGAAGTCTTTGAGCTACCACTCCCCTTCAACATATCCCTAATTACTTCATCTCTGTTCTCTGAGTTACTGCCCCTATTAACATATACCTAATTACTTCATCTTCCCTTTAAAAGCTCACTCACTGCACAATTGAGTTGCTTGTCTTCCTTTGGGATGCTAACCTGATCTTGGGGAGTGTCAACCTTCAAATAACCTTTCATGCTCCTATTCCTTCCCTTACTGCTCATCCTCTCATGGTGATTTAGATTGCTTAGGGATCAGTGGCTTCCAAGGGCTTTTTACTCTTTCTCTCCCCTAGCTTTGTAGCTTTGGCTAATCATGGCAATACTTAAATAAACTATTTTGCCCTTAAAATTTATTCTGTGACAGAGTCAGTCTTTTACATGAATTCTTTCATGTTCTGCCTGAACCTTTAACTGGCTATATTTTCCCTGGCATCAACCTCAGAATAAAGAGTTTAAATAGATCTGGAACTGCAATTAGTCTTCCCTGTTGATGTCCATCATTCCTAATAAATGTATGGCACAACCTCAATAGATGTGAAAAACAATCAAAGCTTGTCTTGAAAAATAAAGACCTAGCCCATTTGGCTTCATTATCTTTCCTAAAGCAGTTGCTTCCAAAATCAGTCCTACAGATTTTTATCCTTTTCCTGTGTCTGATGATTTAATGTAGTTGTACATACTTGTGAAAGAATTAAGCACAGGAAAAATATGTGGTTTCAGTATCAGAATGATTACTTTTAAACATGAGGCTGAATTAATTTACTCTTGGGCTGAGTCTGTCTGCAAAAATATATGTTCTATTTCTAAGAGAGAACCTTGGCTCAGGTGTGTATAATTAGAGGAGTCAGTTCCCAGGTAAGTCTTAAGGGAAATATATAAGAAAAATAGTACTAAATGTTTATCTTTTTTATAGAACTTAGTTCCTTTGATCCCAAGATGTTCAAGGAATGGGGAAAACTTTCTATGAGACTATATCTCTCTCTCTGTCACCTTCCTTTCTTTCTTCTCTTTCCCTCTCTTCTCTTTCTCTCCCCTATCTCCTCCCCCATCCCCATGCCATTCTCTCTTCTTTCTCCCCTCCCCTTTCTCTCATTCTCTCTGGCTTTGTCTCTGTCTCTTTGGATCTATCTCTTTTCTCTGTCCTCTCTCTTCTCCCTTTCTCTCCCTCTTCTTTTTTTTTTCACAGAATAAGAAGAAATGCACATGGTATCCTCAATCCAGCTATTCTTGCATTCCAATATGTCAGGTACTTCAGTATTATTGCCCCAATTTTGTACTTATCTGGTATGGATATGACTATAGCACAGACAGATTATGAAAGCCTAGCCAAGAAACTGCAAAAATAAGGAAAATTGTTACAGCCTGCTTCCATCCCTTCTTCCCAAAGCAAATAAACCCCAAGCAAAATAAAACAACTGTTGAATGTTAGAAGCATTGGTTAAGGAGACTTACATTGGTAAAGGTCACTAAGGCATTTAGATTTTAGGATTACCTTGTTGCTCTTCATGCTTCCAAGTCTCAGAATTGGGAAAAGTAGCAAAGACTTATCAGTGACTATGAACATTGCTATGGCATTCATTCATACAATACAGGACAACTGATGATGATAATACATCTGTTTTTCAATGCTATTAGCTCACTTCGTATATCACTTTTATAAAGTCTTCTCACAATAATCCTGTGGGATGAAGTCTTTTCTCAATAAAACAGCATTATTCTGAAATTCAATTTACATTATCACCATGGACCTCCATGTCAAATTACCTTTCCAGTTTTGAAACAACACATATAGTAGTATATAGGTTTGTACAGAACTCTTGCATAAATCTAATTTTGCAAAGGAAAATACCTGAAGCTCAGAGAATTCAAGAGACTTTTTCAAGGTCACAAATAAAATATATGGAAAAACTCATATATGGATGTACATCTGAATACATGTCTATGAATCACTTAAATACAATTCACTTGCAAGTCACCCTCCTATCATCATTTGTCCTCTTCAAAAACAAAGGAGGAACAATAACAGTCCTGAAAGAAGCACATTGCTTTTTCCACTACCTGTGAGAGAATGGCCATTGCTTTAGAAATCAAATGTTTTCTAGGTCTTGACCAATGCTTCTAATATTCAGCATTTGTTTTGTTTGCTGTTTGTTTGGGGTTTAGGACTATTCTGTTGCTGATCATACTCCCCAGTCCCACAGAAAGGAGAAGTAGCAAACCAAGACTTACCAGAAATTTTGTTTTCTTAAAAAAGAAAAAATGATAAAAGAGCAGTCATCCCTGTTAAGTAACTCAATTCAATAAGAATTAATTGAGTACTTGAATTATTTAAGTCACTGTGGATGGGAGAAAAGAAAAAGTATAGACGTGGTCTTTGTGAAGCAGGGAAACTTTGAATGCAATGAATCAGTGTATTCTTTTTGCATTGAAAACAAATCTTTTCATTTTTTCTGTATATTAAAATTTTTTTCCCCTTCTGTATTGGCTTTTGTAAACTTCATTTAACAGCAAGTCTGGCATCAGACAACCCTTAGGTATCCTTATGACTTTAATACTAAGTCTCTCTGGACTTAACAATAGGTGACCATATGCCTGACCTTTGTCACATGCTTGTCTTTGGAGCAGGCACAGTAAAAACTACTTATGCATATGTACTCTATATAACAACACACCAGTTGTTATCCACTCCTTAAATACCATCCTCATTCTTCCCACCACAGAGAGCTTAGCTCCCTCCTCAGGCTTCTTCTCTTTTTCTAAGTGACTTGGCAGGGCAGCAGGCTACCCTGTTTATTACTGTGAAGTTTTCTCCTTGTGGCCACATTTCTTAAAGAATTCTTCTATATAATACTAACTGACTATCTTTCTCTATCATTTGTCTATTATTTATTTGTTGTAACTTTTAATTATTTTCCCCTCTTTTTTAAAAAGAGAAAACCCTTATGTTACAGGGTCAGACGATTCTGTGAATTTCTCACCAAACAAATTCTAAGTCCAGCTTAGAAACCTGGCAATACTTGCATTCAAGGAGTATATGTTCTGATTGGTAAGATAAGATCTATGTAATGAAACAATTAGAGAATACTATAATAAAGTTGTATCTTAAAATGAATTGGGGAAAAGAAGTTTTAAAAAATCTAAAAATAAATCAAAATTCAATACATTCTTTAGCAGATGTGAGGTTAATGAAAATCTCATGAGTAGTTTAAGAGTTGGATATAGACAGAGTACAATTTGAAGAAGAAAGATGATTACTTTTATTTGGGAAAGAATCCATATGGATCTAAATATTTGGGAGATGTCTGAAGGAATTGGAATCAGGCTAAGTAGAATTTATTTTGGAATAGAGAGAAATGAAATCCCACAACTCAGTGTTAGCTAAAAACCCCTTACTAGGCATATTAATTTGATTCGAGGTTTGTCTTCATATTTCTTTTTTTATAACATTCAATGAATAATTATAAAGCACCTGTAAGTTAAGTCAGGTCATAAGTGTTGGAGATACAAAAAAAGAAAGGCAAAAATAGACCATACTTTTTAAGGAGTTCACAGTCTACTGGGTGTCACAACATGCAGACAACTATGTGTAAGCAAGATGAACTATGTATAAACAAGATACTCTTAGAGGGAAGAACCTACATTTAAGAAGGACTGAGAAAGACCTGATAGAACTAAGTTTTTAACTGAGACTTAAAGAAAACCAGGGAAGTGTGGAGGCAGAGATGAGGAGGAAGTTTTCTGTAGACATGGAATAAAAAAACAAAGAAAATGCTTGAAATTGGGAAATGGAATGTCTTGTGTGAGGAACATCAAGGAGATCAGTGTCACTAGATTATAGATTACATGAATGGGAGTAAGGTTTAAGAAAACTAGAAAGGTAGGAAGGAAATAGATTGAGAGGAGCTTTAAAAGCCAAATGGAGGATTTTACTTTGCATCTCGGAGATAATGGGGAGTTACTATAATTTATTGAATATGACTTGGGCAGTATGTGACATGGGTAGAGTTACATTTGGATAGCTAAGTGGAAGCTAAAGTGGAGATGAGAGTTATTTGAGGCAAAGAGATCAACCAGAAGGCTCTAGCAATAGCCCAGGTTTGAGGTCCTACACCAAGGTGATGGGAGTGCCAGCTGAAAGAAGGGGTCATATATCAAAGATGTTACAAAGGTAAAACACCATGGAAATTGCTTTGTACTGAGCAAGGGATTGAATAAATGCAATAAAATTTTATATAAGCTATTATTTCTGTCTATATTTCTAGATTGGAAATATATAGTTTATATTAGATGATTTGTGTTTAGAATGTAGATCTTACCTATGAATATCACCACCATATCTCTGACAAGTGGTTCATTTTCTGTTTCTACTTACATCACACAACTCAAATAAATTAGCTCTTCAGTTCTTTTCTAGATAAAGTCATTATCAATCAGTTATTAACCTCATATTCAGATAGACTTAAGGAGGCCATTGAACTTCAGTGGGGAAAAATAGTTCTATTTACACTAAAAATCTCTAGCTGAAATTTAGCATTTTAACAATTATGAATGTAGGTAGCAAACATATTTTTGAGAAGGGTTCCCATGTTGCTGTTGAGTCATTTCAGTCATACCTGGTTTTTTGTGATCCCATTTTGGGTTTTCTTGGCAATGATACTAGAGAGATGTGTCATTTTTCTTCTCTAGCTCATTTACAGAGGAGACTGAGGCCAACAGACTTAAGTGATTTACCAAAAGTTATATAGTTATAGAGTGTCTGAGGCCAGATTTGAATTTAGGTTTTCCTGACTCCAGGCCAGGCACTTCTCTGACTAGCTGCCCCAAGGGGTCCCATAGGCTTCACCAAACTGGCAAAGGTACTTCAAGAAACACACAAAAAAGTTAATAACCCATGAGGTAGATTTGTTCTGTCCACTTCCCCCACCCTGACACACACACACACACACACACACACACACACACACACACACACACACTACACTTTAAGTGTATTTTAGAATTTTTTCTGGGATAATCCAATATGTTCCATTATTGTGTATAAGAAAAGGTTCCAGATCAAGTATATATAACTCAAGTACAGGTTGGACCTTTGACAAACATGAATTTGTCTCCTCAGACTCAAGGCAACAGGATCACAATCCAGATTTATTCTCAAAACTAGATATGGGCTCTTTTGCCCTGTGAAACATTTACTTTGAGAGATATTTGAAGTTTTATAGATGTGTGATTTTTATTTTTCCATTAAATACAGAGCTATTTGTGAAGGACTAACATTTGGGGAGATGATGTCTTTTTTTTCTGGGGGTGCTTGGCAGAGAGGCCAGGAACTTTGGGCTGGATAGGCTGGATAACCAACAAATGACTGGGAAATTCTATATCCTTCCATACAGTGCCTGCCACATTGTTGGCACAGAGATATTAAATAATGAGGAATGAAAGCTTAAGAGGAAGGAAATGTTTATCCAATGATAGCCAAAATTTGGAGGATGAGGGAAATAACAATTCCATATCTATATTAACTTGAATTTTTCTCTCTCCTTTATCATTAATCACTATTCTGAGAAAAGTCAGTGGTGGTGCTGGAACTTCATTTCTCTGTGCTTGGAAAAGACTATCCATGTGACTGATACTTCCTTGAAACTTATCTTCAGTATGAGAATTCAAAAAAAGATGCTGTTACAAATTGTGCTCTGGCAGGATGCTGAGGCATTAGAAACTGCTATTCTAAATTAACAAAACAAAACAAAGCAAAACTCCTGTAGTTATGTGGAATAAGAATTTTTATTGATAGACTAAGGTATATCTCCAAGAATAACCATTACAACATCAAATGAAAAAACCAACTAAATTTTAGCTTCCCCAGTGTTTAAAATTTGCTTCAGTTGTGATTGTGCAGACATCTTTGTTCATAAAAAGGAATATAGTTTTGTTTCTTAATTATGTATTCATTTTGATTTGTGGAATAAAACAAACATTTTCATAACATAGTAAGATGATTTTACATGAAATTTCAAATCTATTATTTCAACTTACTATTCCTTTTAAATATATAATAGTGTTATCACACAAATTTTGCCCTCTTCCTTTTTTCTTCTACCATATCCTAGAGACAGCTACCATTAGATATAAATAGGTATATATGTGTATGTGTGTGTATTCACATTTATGCAAAATTATTCTATTGTACATACATATGTCTATTAGTTCTTTTGCTGGATGCAGATAACTTCTTTCAAATTAAAAAAAAACAGGCAAGCAAAAATATAAGTAGCCACCATGCATTCCTGATGTATTTTTTTTTAATGGAGAGACATTGTTGTCCTGGGACAGTCTTTAGGTACCCTTTTCCTTAAAAATTTTTATTATTGGGGTGGAGCCAAGATGGCGACAAGAGAGCAACATCTCTTAGAAGCTCTCTCATAAAACTTTGAAACTAAGGACTCTAACTAAACTTTCGAGAGACAGAACCCACAGAGGGACCCAGTGAGGCAGTTCTCCTACTCAAGGTAACCTGGAAAAGAGCAGAAAGGCTCTGCTCCCCGGTGTTGGAGGGGTGGCCCGCCAGAGGGGTGGCCACCCAGAGCGAAAGAACTTCAGCCTCCCGGAGGCAGCCCCAGGGCGCTGGGAGCCCCAGCTCACAGCAGCAGGGGAGTCTCCAGAGCTACACCCCAGGGAGCACCAGGCACAAAGTGGGGGAACAGAGGGGGACCTCTGCCAGAGCAAGCACATGGAGCCCAGCCCTCAGGGCACACAGCACACAGGGCAACGTGGTTTTTGACAGCCCAGATCCAGGAACAGAAGCAGGCAGAGCGGGTAAGCAAGGAGCCCTCAGGGCATGAGCCCATTGAACCTAGGGAGGGGAGTGAAGAGAGATTGCTGACCTCTGTCCTCTGCCCCTGGAACAGGACTCTGGGGCTCTGACCACATTCAGATCCTGATCTCAGTCTAGGCCCCCCATAGAACAGCAGGGGCCCCCTCCACCTCAGCCTCATGGCAGAGGGAGGCTCATATGGTCATTCACAGACCAGGAGGGAGAACAGAGCCTCACATACTGAGACCCTTGTGGGAGTGTCCCAAAAGCTCAGGAAGCACCCTGAAAACAGGCTAAGGCTGGGAAAATGAGCAAACAGAGAAAAAAGAGGAACACCATTGAGAAATATTTTGCAAATGAGCCCAAGAAGGATCAAAATACTCAGTCTGAAGATGAAGAAGCACAAGCTCCTGCATCTAAAGACTCCAAGAAAAACGGAAATTGGGTTCAGCCTATGACAGAGCTCAAAAAAGACTTTGAAAATCAAATGAGGGAGTTAGAAGAAAAACTGGGAAAAGAAATGAGAGAGATGCAGGAAAAACATGAAAACGAAGTCGGCAGCCTAGTCAAAGAAATCCAAAAAAATGCTGAAGAAAATAGCATGCTAAAAACCAGCTTAGGTCAAATGGATAAAACAGTTCAAAAAGTTATAGAGAAGAATGCTTTAAAAAGCAAAATTGGCCAGATGCAAAAAGAGATAAGAAAACTCTCTGAGGAGAATAAATCCTTCAGACAAAGAATAGAATTCAGGGAGATTAATGAATTTACCAGAAATCAGGAATCAATACTTCAAAACCAAAAAAGTGAAAAATTAGAAGAAAATGTGAATTATTTCATTGAAAAAACAACTGTATGGAAAACAGACTTAGGAAAGATAATTTAAAAATTATTGGAATACCTGAAAGTCATGATCAGGAAAAGAGCCTTGACATCATTTTCAAAGAATTAGTACAGGAAAATTGCCCTGATATCCTAGAAGCAGAGGGCAAAATAGAAATGGAGAGAATCCACCGATCGATCCCCCTAAGAAAGAGATCCCAAAAACCAACCCCTAGGAATATTATAGCCAACTTCCAGAACTCCCAAGTCAAAGAGAAAATATTACAAGCAGCCAGAAGGACACAGTTCAAATATCATTGAGCTGCAGTCAGGATCACACAGGACTTAGCAGCAACTACATTGGAAGCTCATAGGGCTTGGAATATAATATACCTGAAGGCAAAAGAGCTTAGAATGCAGCCAAGAATCAACTACCCAGCAAAAATGAATGTCCTCTTCTAGGGGAAAAAGATGGACTTTCAATGAAGGAGGGGAATTTCAAATGTTCCTGTTGGAATGGCCAGAGCTGAACAGAAGGTTTGATCTTCAGATACAGGACTCAGGTGAAGCATGGAGATTGGAGGAGAGGGGGGGAAATATGAGGGACTTAATTATGATGAACTGCATGTATTCCTGTATAGAAAAATGACATTGATAATACTCATGTGAACCTTCTCAGTTAATAGAGCAGGTAGAGGGAACTTTTATAGTTGAAGCACAGGAGGAAGCTGAATTCAAAGATAAAATATGGTGTAAAAATGGAGTCAATAGAAAAAAAAGGGAAATGTAATGAGAGAAAGAAAAAGGAGAGGGGGAATAGGCTAAGATATTTCATATAATAAGATTTAAATTTATTACAATGAGCTATTGCAATGATATGGAAGGGGGGAAGGCAAGGGGGAATGAGGGAACCTTTGCTCTCATCAGAGGTGGCTAGGAGAGGAAACAGCACATCTGGAGTAAGAAGGAGAGGGCAGGGCAGGGGGGAGGAGGGGATGTGAGTCATGGAGGAGAGGATGGACTGGGGGGGGGGGGAAGTGGTCAGATATAATGCATTTTCTTTTTTACTTCTTTCAAGGGGCTGGGATTGGATGGCCTGTCTGGGACCATAGGGCCAGGTGGATGCTGGGCCTAAGGGGTGGTATGGGGGCTCAGGGCCTCTTGGCCCCAGAGCCAGGGATCTGTCTGCTGCGCCACTCAGCTACCCTACAGTAGAGTCAGAGTGAAAGGAGAGAGAAAATATACTACATGGTAGTGGAGAATTACGAAAGGAGGGAGTTGCGATCAGCAATGGCAACAGTGGAAAAATATGGAAGTAACTTTCGTGATGCACTTATCATAAAGAATGTGATCCATCCGCAACAGAGGTGTTGGTGTTAGAACAAAGACTCAAGCACATTTTTTATTATTATTATTCTTGGGGGAGCAGGGCAAATGGGGCTGGGTGGCCTGCCTGGGGCCGCATAGCAGGTTGATCCTTGGGTGTCTGAGGCTGGATTTGGACCCAGGTGCTCCTGGATCAAGGGCCAATGCTCTGTCCACCAACCCAGCCACCCCTACTATGATTACTATTTTTTTTTATTTTGGGTCTTTTGTTTCTTTTTTTTTGTTTGTTTTTTGCAGGGCAGTGGGGTTCGGGTGGCTTGCATGTCACACAGCTAGGTGATTGTTGGGTGTACGGGGGCAGATGTGGGCTCCAGTGCTTGTGGCTCCAGGGCTGGTGCTCCGCCCATTGTGCCACCTGGTCATACCTACAATTATTACTATTATTTTTTTTAATTTTAATTTTTTTCTCTCCCCTTTACTTTATCGCTCAAGCAAGTCTATATTTATGGGGGGAGGGAGTATTTTGTTTACTCTTAAACAAGAATATTTTATTAATGTAAAAAATTATTTGTACAAAATGAGAATAAACAATTAAAAAAAGACTAATAGGCTGCCTTCTGTGGGGGTGGGTGGGGGGAGAGAAGCAAGATTGTGGGAAAAATTGTAAAACTCAAATAAAATCTTTCTAAAGAAAAAATTATTATTAGACATACAAAAATTGTTGTACAGTTGTACTTCTCTAGAGGCAGAGAACCTTGGTTCACAGACTCTAATCTAGAGGTAGAAAACCTGAGTTCAAGTCCAACCTTCAATAATTAATGCATGTTTGATTTTGGGCAAGTTCCATAATTATCCTGGACTCTTAGTTTCCTCATCTGTAAAATGAAAGAGACAATCTCTTCCTAGCTTTAGATCCATGAAGTGATTAAAGAATCACAACTCTTCCTGTTTGCAATCTATATTAAACAATAAGAGTACAAAACAAAGTCATCCCGTTTGCAAAACCATATTCACATCTGTTTCAGTTATTTTATCCTTCCATTCAAATTCATTGAGAAGCATCCCTTCCTATGAAAGATCATTGTTATTAACCCCATATAACTGTGACATCTGGAAAGGTCAAATATTTTAACTATGGCTCACATAAAGCCAACTATGGAACAAATTCATGTAATTTCACATTTATGGCTCCAGTTAACTCCCTCCCTCATCTGCTTCTATCTCAATTCCATTTTCCTATGGAATTTTAACCACCAGAATGAGAACAGAAAAGTCAGCACCTAAACATAAACACCAAGGCAGTTAAGTGACACACTGGTTAGAGCAGAAAGCCTAAAGTTAGCAAGACTCCTCTTTGTGACTTCAAATCTGGACTCAGATGCTAATTAACTGTTTGACCCCAGGCAAGTCCTGTTTGCCTCATTTTCCTCATCTATAAAATTAGCTGGAGAAGGAAATGATAAATCACCCCAGTATCTTTGTCAAATAGAATCATGAAGAGGAGTATCCAACTGAAACAACTGAGTAACAACAAAAACAAAGTCAGGAGTCAAACTAAAGGACTGAAAAACAACAAAAAAGTAATCATACTAAAAGTGTCACTTCTTCAGTCATGGAAGAATTATATTTCTCAACAATTGCTTGATGACTTTTTCTACTTCCTTTGTTGTTTTAGATAATTGTTGTTTCACTATTGTCCATTCATTTTTCAGTCATGTCTTCATGGCTCTATTTGGCAAAGATATTGAAGTGGTTTTCCATTTCTTTCTCTAACTCACTTTACAGATAAAGAAACTGAGGCAAACAGGGTTAAGTGGTTTGTCCAGGTTCACACAACTAGTGAGAGTCTGAGCTCAGATTGTTTCAAATAGTTACCAAATATATAAGATCGAGAAAAGATTCTCCTAAATGAGTTTCAGAAAACCAAAATTTATTAAGTTTGATACTATTTCTGCATGCAATTATAATTTTTAAGATTTCAATATTTTGAGGCAAGTTTGTGATGCCTCAGCAGTGAGTAGAAGAGTTAGCCAAGAGGAAGAAGGAAGTAAGAATGTTTCACTCCCAGACCTCTGCCTAAAACTGTAGCCATGATAATAAAGTATCTTGAAGCTGAATTCCACACTTTAAATTTAAACAGTTTTTAACTCCTTCTCAATTTGAATGCTTTCCATTATTTAGGGCAGGGGTAGAATTTTTCTGTCAGGGATAGAACTTATTTATATTGGAATATTTGGATATAAATATGGATATTTAAAACATCATTTGTGGACCATACAAATTTATCAACTTGGAAATTGACCTGCTATATTTGGTCAAACATTTAATTAATTCACCCCTAAAGACTGTTAGATACATTGAATTTTGAGTCCTGCCTGTGATTGCCCATGGCAGTATCAGCCCAAATGATTTCCAGGACTGTATAAGACCCTTGAAATAGAAAATTCAGCTTAAGCTAAAATTTTGAAGTATTTCTGTTATATGATTAAATCATTAAAAGGAATATAATTTAAATGTAAAAGAACTTAAGAAATTATAAACAGTCAAATTTCAGAAAAAATGGAGACTTGTCTGAACTGAGGCAAAGTGAAATGAGGAAAACATTATGCACAGAATCAGCAGCATATGTGATGATCAATTGTGAAAGATTCGGCTCTTCTCAGCAATATAATGATGCAAGACAGATAAGATGGACTCATGGAGGAAAATACCAACCACTTAAAGAACTGATAGGCTATGAATGAAAATCAAAGCTTTTCTTTTCACTTTATTTCTTTTCATTTTTTTCTTTTGATCTGTTTCTTCTTTTACAACTTTGATTAATATGGAAATATGCTTAATTTGTTTAATATATTTAATTTAATTTATTTTATTATTATGATAGCAATTGAATAGCCTATATCAAATTCCTACCATTTTTGGAAGAGGGGAGGAGAGAGGAAAGGAGGGAGGGAAAAAATTGTAACTCAAAATTCTGGGAAAATGAATACTAAAAATGTCAACATGGAATTGGAAAAAATAAAAAAAAACAATTTTAAGAAAATTTTAAAAAAGGTAATAGAATTTTATTAAACTCCTTTAGGTACTGCAAAGGACCTGATAAATCACAATTTTTCTTAGAGAAAGTTTCATCTTCCAAAGATTCATATGAAAGCATAAAGATAAAAATTCCTTCTTACATTGCCTGTCTAATTCATTTGAATGTGCAGTTCATTGCACTATGAATACATTGCACATTATTGGCCAAACACAACAGGAGGACTGTGATCTGGGTTCAGAATTTGAAACAATGAAGAAAATCAGTTGGTCTACATTGGGGAACTTGCAAAAATGCTTTCAAAAGTCATAGAAAACACTGACCCAAGAGTCAGGGAACTGAGTTCAAAACTCTTTCTGCTGTTTCCTTCCTCTATGACCTTGAACAATATTTGATATTGTTTATTTAGCATTTTCAGTTTTGTAAATCACTTTCTCCATGCCATTTCATTAACTTCTCACAATAACTCTGTAAAGTAGGAGCTAATATTATCTCCATCTACAGATAAAGAAACTGAGGTTTAAAACCCTTGACTAAGCTCACACTTTAAAACACTTGACTAAGTGAACATATATGTGAGGCAAAATTCAGACTCAGATCTTCAACTCTAAATGCAATACTCTATCTACTGTACCACTCAGGGCAGCCAGAACCTCTCAAAAACTTCAATTTCCTCTTTAAAGGGAAGAGTTTAGACTTTGAGGGTTCTGAGATCTTTTCAATCTCTAGATTTATGATCTTAAGCTGTTCCCCAAAACAAAAACCCTAACACTGATAATCTTCTGGTGATCCTATATGGTTATCAATTATGGAAATAAGATCTTCGAATAATCAAAATAATAATTGTTTTCCATGGAGAGCATTATTTATGGTAGGCACCAATAAGTTGCCAAATATCACCAAAGATCATTTGCACATATGAAGTAATAGTAAAAAATAAGTAAAGCATAATCTGTATAATTGAAAAATGGAACTGGTTAGCTGCATAGCAAGAATGAAGGGGTCATAAACAACCCAAATACCCATTCAAATTACTAGAAGGTCTACAGGAAGGTTCTGGCATGTTTGATAGATCCTTCAAGGATAATTTATACAAGGACAGGAACTGCTTAGCATGAAAAGATCTGAACAGGTTCTGTTTCATCTTTTAGATAATTGGAGAATATCCATATTGATGAAATCATGTACCTTCTGAGATACTGACATATAAGTTAAGAAAAACAATGTTCTAAAATATTCATCAGATAGCTATGTTGCAAGATGAAGTAGTGTTGGGTAATGGCTAGAGATTCAGCTTTGAAGTCAGGAAGACCTGGATAGAAGATGTGTCTACAACATATACTGTCCATATGTTACTAGGAAACCTTTTAGTGCCATTAGGCAATTCTCTAAAATCAAATATTGCAGTGAATGTGACAACTTTCCATGGTAAAGGAAGGTTCCTGATTTAAAAATTACTTATACAAATAAAACCCCTAGTTTAGTCCTTGTCTCTTTCTAATGTTGTGGTTGGTATTCTTCTTAAGTCTACTAATTGTGTTCCTGAAAAGAATTGCAATTTTTCTTTTTAGGTTTTTGCAAGGCAGTGGGGTTAAGTGGCTTGCCCAAGACCATACAGCTAGGTAATTATTAAGTGTCTGTGGTCGAATTTGAATTCAGGTCCTCCTGACTTCCAGGGCCAGTACTCTATCCACTGTGCCACCTAGCTGCCCCTGAGAATTGCCAGTTTTTATCCATCTATATAAATTATCTTGCATCTCAATGCATACTCATTTTAATTATGACACTTGCCAACTAACTAGCATGCATCCCCCTTTTCCACTCCCTCTCTTGTTTTCCACTGTCACACAAACATTCTATATTATACTCCCTTAGATTTCCTTTTTTTCCTTAAGTCTCTGATTTCATTCTTTTCATTAGTTAAAGGATGCCTTTTTAACTTAGTAGGTCACACTAAAACACTGCTTATGATTTAAGTTAAGGATAATCGTGATAATCATTTTTGTTCTTCAGTCATTTTTCAATATTATCTGACTCTCTGTGACTCAGTTTGAGGTTTTTCTTGGCAAAGATACTGGATTGGCTTGGCATTTCCTTCTCTAGCTCATTTTACAGATGTGGAAACTGAGGCAAATTGCTTAACTGAAGTTAAATGACTTGCCTGTTGCTTCAGAGATAATAAATTTCTGTGGTCAGATTTAAACTCTTTGGTGCTCTATTCACTGCTCTGAGTTGCCCCAAGTAATCATTATTTAAGACAATAATTAGATATGCTTTATTGTAACTAATTTGCATGTAATATTTAATTGACTCCTTCCCAGCTTGTCGCAATCTATCAATTCTATCCCCAGGCCACTCTTCAAAAGTATATAGACTTAGAAAAGGGAAAAACAAAAAGGGTTACAGTTATCTCTCAGAGCACAGAATTTTTCTGTAAGCTAACTCCATTTGGATATCCAATTGTCATCTCAAATTCATCTCATGCTAAAAACCAAGCTTAGCAGCTTGTTTCTACCCCCTTAGCACCAAATCTCTTTCCCAATCCACCTCTATCAGTGATACTACTCTGCTTACAATTCCCCAGGCAAAAAAAAACCTTCTGTGTCCTTCATCTCCTATATCCATTCAAGACTAGCCTCCACCTCCACTGTCTGATCCCTATAATCTATCCTGTTATTGCTTTAAAAAAATCATATCATTCACTAATGCATTGTTGGTAGAATTGTGAACCGGTCCAACTTTTGGAGAACAATTTGGAATTGTGTCCAAAGAGTTATAAAACTGCATACCTTTTGACTAAGAAATATTGCTGAGGGCCAGATAACAAAGAGATCAAAAGAAAAAAAAAGGAAAAGGATGCATGTGAAAAAAAATATTTATAGCAGCTTTTTGTGCTGGCAAAGAATTGGAAAATGAGGGAATGTCCATCAATTGAGGAATGGCTGAATATGTTGTGATATATGATTGTAATGGAATACTATTGTGCTATAAGAAATGATGAAGGAGGTGGTTTCAGAAAAATATGGGAAGACTTATGTGATCTTACGCAAAGTGAAGTGAGTTAGACCTGGAAGAACATGGTATTTTAATGATAATCAACTATGAATGAATTAACCACTTTAATCAGTTCAGTGATGTCTGACAATTCCAAAGGACTCATGATGAAAAATGCTATTCATTTCTAGAAAAAGTGCAAAAAAGTGTTTTAATCTGCTTCAAATGAACTCTGAAATTTTTTCATTTTATTTTTCTTGCTATTTTTGCAATATAATTAATGTAGAAATGTTTTGCATTATACCATATATGTAACAGGTATTATATTTCTTGCTTTCTCAGTGGGTGTGGGGAAAAGAGAATTTGAAACTGAAAAATTAAAATAAAAAAAATTAAGGCAGCTAAATGGCACATGGACTCTAGAGTCCGGAGAAACTGAGTTCAAATTCAGTCTCAGATATTTAATAATTACCTCACTGTATGACCTCCATAAAGTCACTTAACTTCTCTGCCTTGCCAAAAAAAAAAATTAAAATAAAACTAAAAAAGTTTGCGCCTGGTTTTTAAGATCTTCCTTATCAGACCCTTATCCTGCCTACCTGGTCTTATTTTCAATTTCTCTTAAACATCCATGCTGTGCTCCAATCAAACAGACTTTTTTCCCCCTGTCCCAGCCTCTATTTTCTCCCTCCCTCCCTTTATTTATTTATTAAATTCATTCATTCATTTGATATTATTTATTAAGCAATTGCTATTTATTAATAGTATTTAATTTATTTAATTCCATTACAATATTTATTTTATTATTTATTAAATATGTATTATTTATTTTAAATTCTATTTATTAAATTTATTAATAACTACTATATCCCATGTGTTGTGTTAGGTGCTAAATGAAAAATCAAAGTGAAACCAAAAACAAAAGTAAAAAGTCAAAGTGAAAGCCCTCAAGAATTTTACAACTGAACTGGGAAAGACATGCTATATCAATAGCGGTATATACACAATAAATATAAGGTGGTGTTGTTTAGAAGGCAATAGCAACTGAAAGAAAGACTTCATATAAAAGGTATCTATGCTGAAGGAATATCGGTATTCTAACAGATATAGATGGAGGTGAGGAGAGTGTATATAATCAGTCTCAAATAGTGTGGTTGGCCTGCTTGAAGAGAATGATTTACCTCTTCACCAGAGTCTAAAGGTGGGGAGGGTTATGGGTATAATGTCAAGATGTTGTGAGGCACAGAGAAAGGGAAAAGAGAAAGTTCACAGGAAATGATTTCTATTAGTTCTTGGCTCTGAAAGAGTGGGTAAGGGTGGGGTGTGATAGATGTGCTGATGTGGCAAGGAATAGTATAGGAAACTTGAGGAGAGAACAGAAGGTTTAAATAAGTTTTTATGACAGTGGGATAGAATCAATTTAGGAGAAAATAAATGGATTTTGTTTGGGGGGGAATTTTTTTGTTTTCTTTTGGATTATAAGCAATCCCCCTCTAATTAGTTTTTAATTTTTTAATTTTTTGCACTGTTTTGTATTTATTTTGTATTTATACTCATTCTGTATTTATATTATTGTGTCTTAGGAGGTTAACTTTCAGATATTTAGACATTTTGTAATTATTTTTGAAAGGAATTTCCTTCATCATTTTCTTGTGCTTTATGTTAATACCATATAGAAATGTTAGAAAATGGATATCGTTGCAACATGAAGACTCATCAGAGATTAGATAACATGATTTTGAAGTGGACCGAGTGAGCAGTTTCATGCCTTCCTACAACCTAGGTCTTTATGTTTCCAAAATGAAGATTCTATCCACTCCAACACAGGCACATTGATAAATGCACATGTAGCAACAATATCCATTTTATAGTATTTCTATACAGTATTAACATAAAGTAAGAGAAAATGATGGAGGAAATTCCTTTCAAAATAATTACAAAATATTCAATAATGACTAGTATATGATAATTGTTCAGTTTGGGGCTCTTACCTTTTCTGTCATGAACCCTTTTGGCAGACAAGTAAAGCCTGTTCCTTTACAGAAAAATGTTTTGAAATATACAATTAAAATAATTTAATTAATTATGTAAGTAAAATTAATAATATAATATCAATTCAATATATAGGATTACAAAAGAAGCAAAATATACTGAAATAGTTATTTATATATATAAATACATGTGTCCTTTAAATAAAAATTTAACATATTTATATATGTATTTATGAATAATAAATATGCTGACTTTTGTATATGTTTATATGTTTACACACATGCATGCATTTACATACATGTATATATCCATAGTTAGAAAGACCTGAGTTCAAATTTTAACTCAGGCACTTAGTAGTTTTGTTTCTTTGAGTAAGGCACTTAACTACTGTCTGCCAATTTTCCTCAAATGTAATATGGGCATCATAATAGCACCTACTTCACAGGGTTATCGGGAAGATCAAATAAGATATCTGTAAAGCCCTTAATATTGAGTCTTGCATTAAAGCCTTCTTGCCCTTTATCCCTCTGCTAAGCTATATATTTTTTTAATTTGTTTTTTGTGGGACAGTGAGGTTAAATGATTTGCCCAAGGTCACACAACTAGTAAGTAAAGGAAGTGTCTGAGGTTGAATGTGAACTCAGGTCCTCCTGAATCCAGGGCCTGTTTTCTATTCGCTGTCCCCTATGCCATTGTGTTGTCCGCAAAAAAACTAATATTTTTGTTGCTTGTTTATTTTTTGGTTTTGTTTTTTTTTTTTCAGCAAAGAAAGAGATTGCTGTGAACTAGAATTTTCACGAAAATCGCCCCAGATAAGGGTAGACTTGTGTTCAACTTTGAAGGACCAAGAATGACTTCAGTCAGCATATATCTGGTGCCTAAAGTATCAAGTTTGTAGAGCACTCGATTGAGCGAGCACTAGTGGGTTGGAGTGCAGTAGAGATCAAGTTTATACAAGATAGAATGCCTCCCCTTAAGTATTCTATGACCTGTAAAGGAATAAGAGATGCTACTTCAGATATGCTACATTAGTTCATTTTATTCTAACAGTAACCTTGTGATTTGGGTGTGATAGGAATTATTTACTCCATTTTATAGACAAGGACATTGTAATAAAGAGAGAGTAAGTAATTTGCCCAAAGTTAAATAATTGCAAATGGATTATTTAAAAAAAATTTTTTTGAAATTTACAGTTTCCCCCCAATCTCACTTCCCTCCTCCCACCCCCAAGAATGCAGTCTGATAGTCTTTACATTCTTTCCATGCTATACATTGATTAAAATTGAATGTGTTGAGAGAAAAATCATATCCTTAAGGAAAAAATAAAATATAAGAGATAACAAACTTACATAATAATAAGATTATGTTTTTAAAAAATTAAAGGTGATAGTTTTTAGTCTTTGTTTGAACTCCACAATTCTTTCTTGGATACAGATGGTATTCTCCATCTCAGATACCCTATAATTGCCCCTGATTTTTGCACTGATGAAATGAGCAAGTCCATTAAGGTTGTTCATCAACCCAATGTTGTTGTTATGGTGTACAGTGTTCTTCTGGTTCTGCTCATTTAGCTCAACATCAGTTCATGCAAGTCTTTCCAGGCTCCTCTGAATTCTCATCCCTCCTGGTTTCTAATAGAACAAGTGTTCCATAATATACATATACCACAATTTGTTCAGTCATTCCCCAATTGATGGATATTCACTCAGTTTCCAATTCTTTGCCACCACAAATAGAGCTCCATGAATATTTTTGTACCAGTGATGTTTTTTATCCTTTTTCATGATCTCTTCAAGGTATAGACCCAGTAGTGGTATTGCTGGATCAAGGGGTAAGCACCTTTTTATTGCCCTTTGGTCATAATTCAAAATGCTCTCCAAAAAAGTTGAATCAGTTCACAACTCCACTAATAATGTATTAGTGTCCCAGATTTCCCACATCCCTTCAAACATTGATCTTTGTCTTTTCTGGGCATATTGGCCAATCTGAGAGATGTGATCCTTTAATTTTCATTTTTCTAATCAGTAATGATTTAGAGCAATTTTTCATATGACTATGGATCACCTTGATTTCCTCATCTATAAATTGCTTCTACATATCCTTTGACCATTTGTCAACTGAGGAATGGCTTGTTTCTTTATAAATTTGACTTATATATTTTAGAAATGAGTCCTTTATCAGAAATACTAGTTGTAAAAATTGTTTCTCAATTTACTACATTTCTTTTGATCTTGGTTAGAGTGGTTTTCTTTGTGCAAAAGCTTTTTAATTTAATATAATCAAAATTATCAAGTTTCTTTTTTAATGATATTCTCCATCTCTTCCTTGGTCATAAATTGCTTCCCTTTCCATAGATCCAACAGGCAAACTATTTCTTGATCTCCTAGTTTGCTTATAATATTGTCTTTTATGTCTGAATCCTGTACCAATTTTGATCTTATCTTGATATAGGATGAGAGTGTTCCTCTAATCCAAGTGGCCTATTTTTAATAACAATACCATCTCCATGTCCTCTACAGCTTGGAAATTATTTTTTTATATAATAGCCTTGTTAAGTAGATATTTATTTAATATAATAATATTATTTAATCTTTGCTTTATAGCTGAGGAAACTAATTCTCTGAGGTTTTAAGTGAATTGACCATAACAGGTATTTTACCTCTCTGAATGAATATACTTTAAGGAGAATATCAGTGACCAAATAGTTGTCTTCTGAATTTGAATGTGGTTACACTCCTATGAGTAGTAAAGTGAATGAGATTTTTCCTGTGATCTTGGTAATTTACCCAGCAGGCAAAATATGACTGGTTTAAGGGGGGGGGGATCCCTACCTCTCAAGAGCAACATCTTTTTGTTTTTATTTTTTTTAATTTTTTAGGTTTTTGAAAGGCAAATGGGGTTAAGTTGCCCAAGTCCACACAGCTAGGTAATTATTAAGTGTCTGAGATGGGATTGGAACTCAGGTACTCCTGACTCCAGGGCCGGTGCTTTATCCATTGTGCCACCTAGCCACCCCCACAAGCAACATCTTTTGGCAACAGTCGAGGTGCAGTAATCAGTCTGGGTGACAAACTCTTCTTTTACAATCTATCATGGTATAGACAATTTTTTAGATACCCTTAAAATCACCCAAATAAAGAGATTCATATGTGTAGATGCCTTCTGCTATTTTTTTTAACCTTCTTCTAATCTCTCTTCTTTATGTGGAGTCAGAGACATAGGATTCCAAGCTCCCTGCAAATGTGTTTATGTTTTTGTGGGGCCCAGGATTCCTTTTTTGGTCCTCATCCAAACCTCCAAGGTAGACTCAGTGGCTCCAGAGTTATGGTACTAAAATAAATGATATAGAAAGATGCCCCTCCTCTCCTTACTCCAAGATAGCTTCACCTGAGGCTTCCCCACCATCTACTCTGCTGCATCCCCCTACCCCCACCCCCACCCCCACCCCCAGTTTGGTTATATCACCAAGCTGACAATCCTCTTAGAATCAGTTAAGACACTTTTTTCATGGATTAATTTGTGCTGGCAGATAAGAAAACAGATTAAAGTATCAACTCTAAAAGGCAGATTTTGTGTGTTTGAACCTCAAAGCCACTAAGTTTAATAAGATTATTTTTTAACATTTAAAAAATTGTTTGTGGAGATGGCAAGTAATGAGTTCTAGTAAAATTATCTATAATCAGCAAAGTTAAATTTAGAATCTTATCATAGCTAGTCATAATTTACATATAAATATTCCAATTAGACTAATTTATCTATCTATATCTATATCTATATCTATAATCTATCTATCTATCTATCTATCTATCTATATATGAAAAATAGCCTTCATGTTGGAGAAACTGGGTAGATTCCATAGATTCCAATTTTCTATTAACAGCACTTCTTAACAGATGACACTATTTTTGTCTTGTTGTATAGCCAGTAATGAAAGAATCAAAACCCTTCACTTTCCAATTATCTTCATGTCTGTGAAACTAACTAATCTGTAATGACTAATCTTTGCTCAATCAAACCTTATCAAGCCTTAGTATTGATTGCCCCCATCATCTACCTCCTTGGCTTCTACATACAAGAGACCTAAAAGAGCTGAAGGAAGGTGTGAAATTCTGCTCACTGAGTCAACTTCAAATTCATGCTACCTAATCTCAGTTGAGTCTTCATGTAGCAACAATATCTAATTATATTTTTTAAAAGTTATTAACCTTTATTTAAAAATTTGAGTTCCAAATTCTTTCCCTCTCTCAAGCCCTTCCCCTATTCCTTGAAAAGGCAAGCAATATGATTTCTTCATGAAAACTCTTTGCAACATGTAAAGAATCATACAAAATATTGTTATTGTCATTGTTGATGAAATATTCCATGATTTACATTGGATTTCTATTCGCTTTTGGGCATACTTCAAAGCATCTTTGAAATGCTTTATGGTTTGGCATTTGAAAACTTTATAGATACATGCAGATATATACGTGCAGATGCACGTTCTCAGTGTTTCTTCTCCCCTCTTTACTTTTCTTCTCCTCTCCTCTCCTTTCATCTTCTTTCCTCTTTGGTATCTCTTCCTTTCTTCATCCTTCTATTCTTTCTCTATTCCTGTGTCTACCATTTTTTCTGATCTCTTTAACAAAAAAAATTAAGTGGAATTTTTCTCCCACAGATGTCTTGCTCTGAATTACAGAAAAGTGATGAAATACCTTTCTGCAATGAAATCCATTCTTTCTTTCTTATTTGGTAGAATCAAACTGCCTTGATACATATTTTTCTACTTTGGTCTTTGGAGACTAGTAGATAGATCTTTAATTTGTTTAAGGCTCTTTAAAATATGGAAGTATTACAAATAAATATATCTAGAGGCTATGATTTTGATTTGCTTTTGCATAAATGAAGCATTTATGTAGACAGCATATGTTCTTTCCAACAGAGGAATGTTTCTCAAAGAAGACCTCTGGAAAAATGCCACAATTAATGCATATATTTTCAGGTACAGATATTGTGTCTTGGTGTGGGAAAACCAAAAAAAAATTGAAAAACTAAACATATAGATAGTCAAAAAGTGGGGTAGGAGACTAAGAAAATAAGATTATCTGACATGGAAGATATGAAAATGAATAGTTCTTTGTGGAAAGAAATGAGAAAAGATTGAAGTCTTGGAAATAAGAGTGAAAATTGAGTAATAAACACTGAAAGGAAATTTTGGATATGTTCTCAGATACCCAAAGAGGGCTTTGGAAGAGAATGCTGAGTCTATCATTGAACTAGACCAGACAGTCTCATTCATATAATCCATTTATACAAAGATCAGTCTTCTAGTACTCTAACCCTTTCAGATCATTGCCTGGAACTTAGAGGTAAAAGGTAAACAGCTTTTGAGCATTGACTATGTCTGCCACAAAGCACCTGCACCAATAACTAAGAATATTACTGACTGACTCTTCAATAAAGTGCTTGTTGTGGTTTCAGTCCTGCCTGACTCTGTCATCCAAAGATACTGGAATAGTTTGCCATTTCCTTCTCCAGCTTACTGTACAGATGAGGGAAATTAGGGAAACAGGAGTAAGTTATTAGTCCGGGGTCACCTAACTAGTTAATGTCTGAGGTTAGATTTTAACTCAGATCTTCCTGCCTCTGGGTCTGTTGCTCTATCCACTGCACAATCTAGAAATCTTCCATATAGTTCTTAACACATTCAGCTATCTACTATCCTCACTTCTAGTAAAAACAAAATTACCAAATTTGAAGGGGTTTCAGGAAAACAAGGTAACTAGGAAACAAGTAAAGTGACTGACATTAAAATAGAAAAAGTTAAAAGTAAGTGCAGATATTTTACTGCAGTGGACTGTGTATGGTTAGAATGTCAGAATGTTGTAGACCTGTAATGCCTAGACATTTTTTCATTGAAAACTGCCATTATAATGTTTAAAGCATGAACCCTCAAATTTATTTATAAATTATATGCATATGTTGCTCTTTCCATCTTTATCTAACCTAAGACAAAAAAGGTGGTGGTGGGGGGAGCACTTACTACTTATAGACTCTCTCAGGTGACTCTGTATTAGCTATTAGATGATCTGATGGTAAATGGAATTGGTACATGGGCAGAGGGAGATTTTTCATATGGTATCTGAGCAGCTCCTGTCATAGGTAGAACTTAGTTATAACTATCTTGATGTTTGGGGCAAAAGGGAAGAGTTTAGAGGTATGCACATTAGTGAAAGGAATTAAATGAGAGTAGTGTTAAGGGAACATGGGTGAAGGATAGATTTGGTTGCATTAGAGACTGTCCCATGAGAAGCTATTGGAGGGGTGATGGAATTTAATCCATCTTCCCACTCATCAAGTGGTTGATCACAAATGGGTTCAGATACTGACCCTACCTCTGCTGAGTTCCTAGTCCTCTCACTGGAGAACAATGATGCAGACACCTGAGAGTCAGCCTGCCTGGGACTCAAGAAGACTTGGAATTTAGACAGGAGTCAGCTAGGTGGTACACTGGATAGAATGTTGAACCTAGAATCAGGAAGATCTGAGATCAAACATGACCTCAGATACTTACTGTGACCCTGACAAGTTTCTTAATCACTATTTGCTTTAATCCACTGGAAATGGAAACAACAAACCCCATGAATATTATGGATGACAGGGTCACCAAGTCAGACATGATTGAATAACAAAGGCTCAAGACTTATGTGTCTCTGTCAAATACTGCCTGTGTGACCCTGGGCAAGTCATTTCCCAATTACAATTCCCCTAGGGTAGTCTATGCTACAAAATTACAGATCACATAACTACATTGGTAGTTAGTTTCTTCATCAGGAATTCCTGAACAAATGAAGGCAAAAAGCCAATCCAAAAATAAATAAATAAATGAGTGTATAAACTTGAGTCATTCCCCAAAGAATGCTAAATCATATTTTCATTTATTAACTTGTATAGTTCATTTGAGACCTCTTTCTATTCAAGATTAATTTTTCTTTGAAATGTTTGGAATTTAAAGGAATAAACTTCAATAATCTGGAAAAAAATTCACTTAAGTGGAATGCTTCATTCTGCAATGGTTCAGGACAAATGAGAAGTCACTACTTTCTCTGAAATGAAATAGGTAATTTTTAAAATAAATGAGTGCTTTACATAGAGAATAAATTAAGGATGCTGGACATGTCCTTCCATCATGTTGTCAAAGAATGTCTGAACAATTTGTGACTTAGAAGTCAAGTAACAGTATAGAGGTTGGAAAAGTGATAGGATAGAGGGTGAAGGGGGTTGCTCCTGGTTCTCCTAATTGGATAATTAGGAGAGAATTAAAAAGGACAAGTAGGGGTATTTAATTAGCTAAATTGCTAGAACAAGTTTGAATTAAAGAATCTTATTGGAGGGAAGATATAGATTAAAATAATAGATCTTGGAAGGCAGGAGCTGTCTCTTAATATTACCTATCTTTCCATGTATCTATATATATGCATATATATACATATATATATATATAATTTCTTTATTTGTTTACTTATTCACTATTTACCCTCATCTATTAATGTGGATATGTTTGTTTATAGATCTTTTGTGACCCAAGCCTAAAGTGCAGAGCCTTCTACTTAGCAGATTTTAATAAATTCTTTTTGAACTTATTGAATGAACAATTACTTTTACTTTATATGTTCAAATATCAAAATGGAAAGTTTTGAGAAAACTAACTGGACAAAATAGTCACCTCTCCTTTGAAGGTCTCAATAGATGTGAAAGATTGAATAATCTTCAGTAATTAATTTATTAGCTTGGCTCTTTTTGATGGACTCTTCTGGAATTAATTTCTTGTAGGAACTAAGATAATAGTCATGTAGTATTCATACCATTCATATGGCTCTTCTCCATGACCTGTTGTTTCTTGCTATCTTTACTTTTTAACTTCCACCTTAATTTTTTTCCTATATTACAAATCACTTGATATCAAGAATTATTCATTATTCATGTTTATCTTCACTATAGGACCTACATCTAACTCAACAGAAAGAAGCTCTTCATTGAATTGTCACTAAAGAATCTTTTTTCAATAGATTTCAAACATGATCTCCTCTCTGTAAAGCTATGTGACTCTCCCACCTTTGGTTTGAGTAAGATGGGGGTGAGGTGATGAATAATACTGCAGCTCTTTGCCTCTTTATGGACATTGCACGGCATAGGGTTTGCCAGCTCATCTATGTGGAATGAATTGACATAAGGGAACAGGCCCTTCCCCCATGCTTCATCACCAAATACCAAAAAGTGATTTTCACATCCTTAAGTTTCCCTGAGGATTAATTTCTAGAAGTTCTTTTGGTTGGGCATGTCAGTGGTATCATTAGTAAAATGCCCTATTTTACTGGCAGAATTGGTCTGTATTTAGTAATGGTTTTTGGAGCTTTGGGAAGAAAATGGCCAGTGTTTACCAATTCTTTGTTTCATGCCTGTCAATTAAGGTCCTCAAAGTCAGGTGTCCTTTGACCTTTTCTTTCTTTCTTTCTTTCTTTCTTTCTTTCTTTCTTTCTTTCTTTCTTTCTTTCTTTCTTTCTTTCTTTCTTCCTTCCTTCCTTCCTTCCTTCCTTCCTTCCTTCCTTTCTTTCTTTCTTTCTTTCTTTCTTTCTTTCTTTCTTTCTTTCTTTCTTTCCTTTTCCTTCTTCTTCTTCTTTCTTCTTCTTCTTCTTCTTCTTCTTCTTCTTCTTCTTCTTCTTCCTTCTGTAATTAGGCCTACTTCAAAATG
This sequence comes from Macrotis lagotis, assembly GCF_037893015.1. Classification (NCBI taxonomy): domain Eukaryota; kingdom Metazoa; phylum Chordata; class Mammalia; order Peramelemorphia; family Peramelidae; genus Macrotis; species Macrotis lagotis. Next base: position 520,340,180 of record NC_133666.1, on the reverse strand, counting down.
GTGAGTAGAGTCCTCAATAAACTCAATGAAGCAGGAAGAAAGGACTACAGTTTGGGACAACAATTTGGGCCCCCAATCCCACTTACCTTTCCTTGGGAACTGTGGGAAGGGGAGAGGGTGAAGGCGGGGGAGAGAGAGAGAGAGAGAGAGAGAGAGAGAGAGAGAGAGAGAGAGAGAGAGAGGAGGAAAGGTAAGGGGAAGGAGGGAAGGTAGAGACAGAAAGAAAGAGGAGGAAAGAAGGAGGAAGGGAGAATGGAAAAATTGCGAGAGAGAGAGAGAAAGAGAAAGAGAGAGAGAGAGAGAGAGAGAGAGAGAGAGAGAGAGAGAGAGAGAGAGAGAGAGAGAGATGGAGATCTTGTCTAAGGTCACAGTGGTGGAGCTTGGAACAGAATCCAGGTTCCCTATCAGGAGATCACAGTTGCCTCTAAAATTCACAGTATCTGAACAGGCAAAACACAAAAAAAGAAACCCACTGAGGAGAGGAAATGTTTTCCCACAAAAGCAATTTCCTCCAATTTGTATTTCAGCAACAAATTTGTTTCCAGTTTCAGATACAGCTATTCAAAAAGAGTTGCTGAGACCTGACCACCTTGGGACCTTACTCATTCTTAACTGAGTTATAAACATCCACCAGAATGCAGCATGGCTTCTCCATCATATCCCTTGACTTGTCTATAGTTATTTGTTGAGAATTCTGGCTTCTATAGGTTTGACTGTTATCATGCCTTTTGAGGGAGACAGTGTGTTTTATTATATGAGAACAAACAAGGGAACTGGGGGTGCCCTGATCTTTCCATTCAATTCATCAACTCTTCATGAAGTGCCTCCACTGGGCAAGTCTGGTAGTACAAAAAAAATTAAATGGTTCTTACTTTCAGACCCAAGTTTATTTTTCTTCTTGTGCTTTTAATTTTAGTCTAATGATCCAAAAATTCTTCCTTTTTTCAAGGAGTAGAATCAAAGGTTTAGAGTAATATAAGTTGAAATTCCTAAACTGTATTTGTTATTGTACTATTTCTTAATTGTACAGTGATCACAATTGCTTCAATTAAAGAAACAAAGCTTCAATTTAATTTTTAGTTTGCATAGAACAATTAGATTTTAGCAAAGTATGAAACCTATATTGCCAATGTTCCTATATCTGTCCTCCCTATCCTTAAACTCTTCAGTTCTACCCCGAGGATAACTCCAGGCTGGTTTATTAGACAATGGTTGGTTATTTAACTTTTCAGTATTGATTTCTAGGCAAAATTAACTTTGAAATTCCTCTCTCTTGAGACTACAGCTTTGTAACACTAAAAAGGCTTTTTTTCTTTACTGCATTTAATGAAGTGCTTTGAAGATGCAAAGTATTTCATATATGCTAATTCATTTGATCCCTAAAGTAACCTTATGGTAGATAGCATTATTATCCCTGTGTTACTGATGAGGAAGTAGCCAAGAGGGGTTTAGACTTGCCTATGGGTTATATATCTAAGTGTCTGAAGTAGAATTTGAACTAGGATCTTCTTGATTCTAACACTGTGCCACCTAGCTGCCTATGGTGATCTAATCCTAAATAAATTCAGCAGTACCTTAAACCTAACATTTCTTAAACTTAATTGAACATCTTCCTTCCAAAAATTTTTCTTCTTCCTAACTTCACTGTTTCTTTTGAGAACACCATTATTTTTCTAGTCAAACTAACTCAAAACTTCAAATCATTTCTGAATCTTCCTTTCTGTCAATTGATTTACAGACTATTAAATTCTGGAAAATCTACCTCAGCCTACCCCTGTCCTTGTTCAGGATTTAATTGCCTCTTCCTGGACTGTCATTTTCTTGATTCTACTCTTTCTAGGGGACAACTATGTGGTCAGGAAGACCTGAGTTTAAATCTGGCCTCAGACACTTACCAAACTGGGTGACCCTGGGCAAATCACTTAACCCTGTTTGCCTCAGTTCCTCATCTGTAAAATGAGTTGGAGAAGAACTAGCAAACCATTTCAGTATTTCTGCCAAGAAAAATCTCAATTGGTATGATGAGTCAGACAACTGAAAAACAACTGAACATACTCTTTCTAGGTCAGTCTTGAGGCATCTTATATGATCCATTGTAAAAACCTTTACATTGGTCTCCCTGCCTCCGTTTCTCCACATCAATAAGGCATCCTTCACACCACTCCCAAGTAGTCTTTCTTTCTAATGAATGCATATCATTTCCCTCATTTAAAAATTTGCCATGGCTCCCTATTACCTACTTAGTAAAATGCAAACTCATTAATTTATTATTAAAGGTCTTGACAATTTAGTTCTAATCATCTTTACTGATCTTTATATTACTTCCCTTTATAGCCCATGGGAGAGGTCATATAATAGAGTTAGTAAAATAGACCTTGGGATTATTAAATTAGTTGATTTCTGAGTTCCATTCTAGCTCTAAATCAATGTTCCTGATCTTTGCTTGCCTTCCCCTATTTTAATCATGTATTTGCAGTCATCATTCCCTGTACCAGGAAGATATCTTCACTTTTTGAAAAGTGTTTTCTCACTTCAAGATCTAGCTCAGACACCAAGTCTTCCACAGATTCTTCCCTGATTCTCCATAACTAAAATGGAGGCAATCCTCACACTCTTCAGAAGCTTCATGTATCTCTGCCTTGAATTTTTCTGAATACCTGATTCCAGTTTAACTTGTATTATTGTTCTCACTCTGATACATTATCATGGTATGGAAATGTCTCAGTTATCAATAGTCTCACCTCTGGAGTGCAAATTTTGACATATTTTACCAAGCTGGAAAGACTTTAAGTTTGGACTTTATGTCATACAAGATCCAACCTGGTAAGTTGGGAGCAGTTCATAATTAGGTCAGCTACATCATGATGAATACCTGTGTATACATGTGTGTATATACATACATGTGCATCTTTATGTGCACATATATATGTATATACATATACATATATTGTGTGTGTATGTATATAGGTTAGCAACTGTTGGAGTTTTATCAAAGAAAAGTTGCAATATGAGTTTTCAATTAATCAAGCTTTTGTTAATTGCTACTGTGTAACAGGCACAATGCCAAACTTTGGGGCTGCTAATTTTTACTCATAACAGGGAAATTGTAGATCTTTGAAGTCACTGGATTAGTTATTTATCATATATCCATTTTAACTTATTTGTATACAAGTCATGTCCTCTTTATTGAAGAACTGTTAGTTTCACAAGGACAAGGAATATCAGTTGCCATCTTGATGTCCTCATTGTGTAGCACACAAACTGCAATGCATGTTAGATATTTTTTTAAAATTATGAAATTACTTTACTGGCAATGGAAACTTTTAGGAGAATGCAGTTTTCTCTTTTACCCCCTTTTTATAAATTTATTTATTTTTGAATTTTACAATTTATCCCCAGATCTCACTTCCCTCCCCCACCCCCCAACAGAAAGCAGTCTGTTAGTCTTTACATTGTTTCCATGCTATACACTGATCTACATTGAATGTGTTGAGAGAAAAATCATATCCTTAAGAAAAAGATAAAATATAAGAGATAGCAAGATTATGTAGTAATATAAATTTTTTTAAAATTCAGGGTAATAGTCTTTGGGCTTTGTTCAAACTGCACAGAGTTTGAACCACAGATACTCCCAAATTGTCCCTTATTGTTGCACTTATGAAATGAGCAAGTCAATTAAAGTTGATCATCACCCCTATGTTGCTGTTAGGATGTACAATGTTCTTCTGGCTCTGTTCATTTCGCTCAGCATCAATTCAGGCAAATTCCTTCAGGCTTCTCTGAATTCCCATCCCTCCTGGTTTCTAATAGAACAATAGTGTTCCATAACATACATAAACCACAATTTATCCAGTCATTCTCCAATTAATGGACATTCACTCAATTTCCAATTCTTTGTTACACATTAATAGAGTTGCTAGTATGTTAGCTATTTACTAATTTTAATTTAATTGTTTGGAATTGACTGTAGATTGGAGTTGATAACAATAATCAAAATGGATTGGTTATTTTAAAAAATATTAACCATATCTTAGTCTTATATAAGATTCCTGGACAGAAGACTTCCAGTCTAGATTAACACCATACCAACAAAGAGGGTAGATATAATCAAGAGAGAAGTCAAGGGTGGTGGAGGCAGTGAGATTCTAACTCCCAAGGAGCTGGAATTATTCCAAGTAAGCTTTCTTTCTTTTTTCTTTTTTTTTCTTTTTTTTGCAAGGCAAACGGGGTTAAGTGGCTTGCCCAAGGCCACATAGCTAGGTAATTATTAAGTGTCTGAGACTGCATTTGAACCCAGGTACTCCTGACTCCAGGGCCAGTGCTTTATCCACTACGCCACCTAGCCACCCCCCAAGTAAGCTTTCAGTAAGAAGTTAGTTTGGATAAGGAATCTAAAAGGGGTGAAGGAAAGTAATTAATTTACTACAAATAGATTATATTCAGTTGATTGAACTAGTGTTTCAGTCTCAGACTAAAAAAAATATGAGCATGGTTTAAATTCATTAGTTCTTGAGTGGATGATATTTTACTCCCCAACTCATTTAAGTTAAAAAAAATCCACAGACTTCTCTGCTGCCTTGATTCTCTTCATTAGGGTGCAAATAAGCTGCTCTTCTGGCTGTTTTCCAGTGCAATAAGTAAAATAGCAATGGTGATAATTTTTTTTTCCTTTTATTTAATCTCAGTGAGTTTCAAACATTTGTTGAACCCTCAGTTTTGTTTCAGTACACAAGTGCCCACACTCCCCATCCCCCCACTTTTAAAGCAGATTTTTTTGTGTAACTATTTCCTAGTAGAGTACATTCTATTTTCTCTCCAAGGAGTGAAAGGAGATAATATGCCAAACTGATTATAAGAGGAATTTTGAGGATGTTGGTTGATTGCATGGAGTGAATATCCTTTTTTTTAAATGACTTTACTGCAAAATTAAATTCAGTATTTGAATGGCAGTTTGACATTGTTGTTCTTGGAGGTTCCTTTCTTCTCTGTCAACTCACTCTGAGTAGTCATCTATGGGAATTCCTGATCTAGTATATAACAACATATGGAGCAACTTTTGGGTGAGGTGGGGAGAAAGTGCACTTCAGAATTAATTCTTCAGGAAACTCCCCTTTTAAGAGAGATTGAACAGAGATCCGCAGAGATTGGTGGAAATATGCTGCCTCTAATATATTTTTAGAAGTATAAGAATTTCAAAGAATATCAGTGATGGAGAACCCAATTAACTCTGTCCCGAATGTGAATACCTTTCAATATGTGTATGGGGGTTTTAAAAGCAAGTTCTTTCCATTGTTTCTCTGTATCACAGTGACCCTGTGAGATCTTTTCCTGGGAACAGGGGGAGTTTCCTCACAGTTGCATTACCAGTGACATGAGAGCTTCATTGGTAGTAACAATGCCTTTATTTTGTAGGCAACTTACCACTAGAAACCAGATAGCGATGGCCATTATGTTCTCAGGCCTATCAGAGATGAATTTTGGTGCAAATGGAAAAACCACTGATTTAGAAACAGGGGACTGTTACACAGAGTTCTAGACTGTAAACTGGGAGACCTGTGGCCAGTTGAACCACCAGCTCGGAAAATAGGGTTGTGGAACAGGAAAAGTATGAACTGGGTGCATCAGAGGAGCTATAAAAGCATAGCAGCTTTTATCAAGCATATTGATTTGTTGTTTGTAATTCTATAGGAAAAGAGTATTGTTATATCTAATTACTTGTTCATGAGGGTTCAAGAGATTTCAAGATTCAAGGTCTGACTTTGCTCTTCTCAACAATACATTACAATTCTAAAAATCTTGGGATGGAAAATATCATGCTCATCCAGAAGAAGACATGGAGGCTGAATGTAGACCAAAGCCTATTATTTTCACTTTTTGAAATTAGATTTTTATTTTTCTTTCTCATGTTTTTCCTTTTTGTTCTTCTTTCATAACATGACTAATATGGAAATATGTTTAACATGATCATACATGTATAGTCTCTATCAGATTACTTGCTGTCTTGGGGAGGAGAGAAGGAAGGAGAAAAATGTGGAACTGAAAACGTTACAAAAATGAATGCTGTAAACTATCTTTACATGTAAATGGAAAAAATACAAATACAAGACAGAAGAAAAAAGATTCAAGGTCTGAGAGTATGATAAAAAATTATATTTCCAAATGATTAAAGTAAAAACATTTTTTATCTCTGCTTTCCAGTCTACATTTCTCTCTCCCTTTCTCCTTCAGTCTCTCCAAATTTATTATTACACAAGAAATTCACTGTAGCTAAATATATTTTATTATAGAATAAAAATGAATAAGATACTTGTAAAAGAACTACTATGTGCAATTCTCAGTCTAATGATTTTCCAATGCCCTTTTCCCTTTTCCCAGATAACAAAAGGATTAGAGGAAAAAAAAAATTGTGTGTGTAGTACTCCCTTCTTAGGGTCAGGGAACAATATTAACAGGGAGCAAAAAAGTGTGGGAGAGGAATTTGTCCTCCCTTGGATCTCAATGGCTGATTCTTTCCTAATAAATTGCTAATTTAGGCATATTGTATTTCATCTCTACTGACAGCACTGACTCATATCTTCTATAGGTGACTGGAATCTTTATTGGTATTTGAATTTCAGCTCCCTAACTGGTTGCCAACACAGTCAATTATGGTTATGGCAATTGCTAAAGATTTGGCTTAGGCAATAAGTGCTCATTTTCTTTACCTGGCATGACCAATAGACAAATGTTACTGCCTCTCTTTTTTTCTGTTTTTTTTTTTCTCTTGCATCCTAACCCCATGGCAAGAAGTTTTTTCAAGAGAAAAAAGGAGGAAATGCTGAGACCTAGGGAAATGTATCCCTAAGAACATTTTCCTACCTTCCCTTTTAATTCAATGATCTATTTCCCATAGCCAGAATTTCCAGAAGAGGGTTCTATCATGAATACCTGCTAGACAGTATGAGAATTGGATATGAGAACTGGAAGAGATCTTGGAAACTGCTACCTTTTACAAATGAGGACAAGGAGTCCAAGAAGGGAAGTAATTGCTTAATGATATACATGTCGAACATTAGGGAGGAAAAATTTTTAAAAAGGAGATTCAGATTCAAGACTTGCCTTCAAACCCATTTCTACTACACCAGTCTAGTTTAGCTAAGAATTCATCATTTAATCATTTGTTGACTAAGTTTATGAGCATCAGTTTATTTAATTGTAAAATTATGAGGTTTGGAATAGTCTATCTCTACATTAGCACAGTGGATGAGCCTGAGTCAGGAAGACATCTTCTGGAGTTCAGATCTGGCCTCAGACACTTACTAACTGTCTAAGTATCATATAACTAGTAAATATCAGCAAATCATTTAACCCTGTCTGCATCAATATTTTTGTTTTTTTAGGTTTTTTTTTTTTTTTTGCAAGGCAATGGGGTTAAGTGGCTTGCCCAAGGCCACACAGCTAGGTAATTATTAAGTGTCTGAGGCTGGATTTGAACTCATGTACTCCTGACTCCAGGACCAGTGCTCTATCCACTGTGCAACCTAGCCACCCATCTGTATCAGTTTTATCTGCAAAATGAGCTGGAGAAAGAAATGTCAAACCATTCTAATATCTTTGCCAAAAAAAAAATCTCAAATAGGATCAGGAAAAATCAGATATGACTGAAAAATAACTGATTATCAATATATAGGTCTTTACTAGCTCTGGTTCCTATAATGCTATGATTTTCTAGCCTAGATTTCAGTTCCAAGTCTATCACATATTAGATTTGTTAAATCACAAAGACCCTTTGACCTCTAGGAAGCTTTTATCTTCATCAACCAACCAACCAAGTAATCAATAAATCAAAAAGTAACTTAATTGCTGTCAATGTGACACACATCAGGACACAAAAGTAAGAGTGAAATAATCTATAAAATGAGGATAAGTACTATTTGTCCTGGTTATCTCATAGGGTTGTTATGAGAAAACCTTTTGTAAATGTTAAAACATTATAAAAATAGGAGTTATTTTTATTATTGTCATCACTAATAGAAAGACTATTTTTTCCCTCATCTGTGTGATGGGAGAATGAACAATTTTAGGAGGCAAAAATAAACATTTATTTCTCTTGAATCACAATCAGGGTAGATAAGCAACTAAATACAAATCTAAAATAAATACATAGATTGACTTTATTAATAAAGAAGTATTCTGAGACTCAAAAAGAAAAAGTTGGATTCCTTAAAAAATTTAGAACTCTTTTCTAAGTAACTTTCCTCTCTCTGATGTTTGAAGTCTAAATGGAAATGCTCAGTTAGGCAATGTACACTGATTAATTTCCTACTAGATATCAGACATTATACTAAGCATAAAAAAATGCAAAAAGGCAAAAGACAGTCCCAACCCTCGAAGGACTCATAATCTAATGGATAGTTCAAAAGCAAATGAATAGTAATAAATAAGTTATATCCAGGATACAAAGGAATTAAAAAAAGAAAAGAAAAATATTAGAGTTAAGAAAGATTGGGGAAGGATCTTACCAAATCAAGAAATTTTAGTTGGGATTGAATGGAAGTCAGGGAGTTCAGTAGGTAGAGGAGAAAAAGAGAACATTCCAAACATAGGGACTAGCCAGAGTAAATTCTGGGAACCCTGAGAGATAGTATGTCTTGTTCCCAGAAGAGCAAGACCTGTGTCTTTGGATTGAAGAATACCTGGGGGCTAAAAAATAAAGGGCTTTGAGTGCCAAACAGAAGATTTTGTATTTGATCCTGGAGATGATAGTGGGTCACTCAGAAGGTGACACCCTCATCATATGGTTGGCCATGCTATTCCAGATCTTTGTGCTGGGACAAGATGATCTTACCCAAAGACAGTCAATGAGATAACCCATCATGGGACCATTGATTTAGAGCTGCAAGGGACCCCAGAGGTCATAGTTTAATTCTTTCATTTTTACAGATAAGGAAACTGGGGCCCACACAGGATCATCACATAACTAGTAAATATCAAAGATGGGATCTGACCCCAGAGCTTCTGAATCCAGAGACAACAACACTCTTATGTCTTCAAAAGAGGCACAAACTAAACTTTGCCATGAGGTATTCAGGAGTCAGCAATTATTTTCTGAAAATCTCCCTTTTTTAAAAGGATCCCTTTCCTGAAAGATATCATCACTCATTTTCTATCTGTGTAAGATCATTTTGTAGAACTGTCCCCAGAATTTCGAGGAAAGAGTTGAAGGTTGGGGTAGGGAGTAAAATAACAAGACCCAAGGAATTCATTCTTAATGTGACCCTATATAATCCTTAAATGTTTCAAGCTTCAGGTAATTCTTCATAGAAAAGTACAACCTGTCTCTATGGGGTAGGGCTTTCTGAGATGGCAATTGTGGGTTTCTGGACCTGGGCCCCGGCTACAGATAGATGGAGTAGAATCATTCTGATACCAATCTTGTGTCTGTCTGAGAATTTTCTTTCCTGATCTAATTTAGGAAACTATATTAAACTTAAACATTGATTATACATTAAAAATCCTGATACCTTTAATTCCAAATATTTGCATTTGGGCACATATTTTTTAAATCATCCCTTTCTCCTTTTCTATTTTCTATAGAAAGAAAACATAAGGGGTGGCTAGGTGGCGCAGTGGATAAAGCACCAGCCCTGGAGTCAGGAGTACCTGGGTTCAAATACAGTCTCAGACATTTAATAATGACCTAGCTGTGTGGCCTTGGGCAAGCCACTTAACCCCATTTGCCTTGCAAAAACCTAAAAAAAAAAGAAAGAAAACATAATACTATGAATTCTTGTCTGGAACTGTTTACCTGTGTGAAAAGTTGTATAGTGATTCATGAGTAAATAAGTTGGATTTTTTTCAGGTTGAATTGTATTCCCTTTCACATATGCATATATTATTGACTTTTCTATATGTGTATGTACTGAAACATTATATACATATGAACATATAAATATCTGTGTAAGTATATATGTAGAGATTTACATATATCTATATCTATCTCTCTAGAGAGAAATAGATATATGTGTATATGCATATAAACATATATATACACACACACATACATATGTACTCATATACATAAAATTTCAGCCAATCATTTGGGTCAAAATGACAAATTTCTATTTCCAAAAAATGAAAGTACTAAGTTTAATTTTACCAAGAACCAAAAGTTCAATTCTCTCTCTGTCTCTCTCTGTGTACACACATATGCGTATACACAAAGACATAGAAATAGACATAGACACATTCAGATTTAGATAGATTTGTGTTGGAGCTGAACTTTTGATAAACTCAATACTTTGTGCTTTGGAAAAAGAAATGTTTCTTTTTACCCAAATGACTACCTTGTTAATGATTCATTTAACAAAGTAACCTAACCTAAATTCAACAAACATTTTTAAAGTTCCCACTAAGTGCAAGACAGTAAAGTGCTTGGTCCTGAGGTTATGTGGATAAAGATGACATTCTTCACTTCTCCATGTTCATCCCTATAGTGCTTCTAAAAGTTTCTCAAGAGAGGCTTGGTTTATGATGTGTCCTCTTTTCTGGAATATATGCTCAAAACGGTCCTAGATTTCAAAGAGTAAACAATCAACAAGCATTTTTAAAACACCTATTACATGCAAGTTATGTGTTAGGTAATGGAGTGACCTAGACAAGGGAAGTAGTTCCTGCCTTCAAAAAGCTTGTATTCTATAGGGAGGGACATAGATATACATAGCAAATATATACAGAATATGTACAATACAAATCCAAGGTATCCTGAGGATGGAGACACAAGATATTGGAAATCAAGAATCAGGAGAGGGCTCACAGTAGTATCATTTGAATTGAACTTTAAAGACAAAAATCCTAAAGAGTCTGAGAAGGAAGAACATTCCAGGCATGGGAAACTGCCTTTGTAAAAGGAGCAAGATGGGAAATGGAATATTGTGAACCAGGGTCAGTTCAGTGGATATGAATACAGTATGAAAGGGTGGATAATGAGGACAGGAAAGTAAGTCAGAGTCTGGTGGTTAAGAATTTTCAGTGACACTGAAGATGCGGTATCTTTTTGTCTCCCTCAGCCCCTGACACAGTGCTTTTGCTCCATCAAATCTTTTATTTATTCATTCATTCATTCACTCTTTTATTTATTTATTTATTTGTTTGTTTCGGGTCTTTGGAAGGCAATGGGGTTAAGTGGCTTGCCCAAAGCCATGCAGCTAGGTAATTATTAAGTGTCTGAGGCTGTGCCACCGAGCCGCCCCTACTCCATTAAATCTTGAAAAGATTCGGAGTCTGTGATATTGAAAGAGAGTTCTTTTCTCTTGTCAGTAGTAGGCAAGAATGTAGGTAGCTAGGTAGAGCAACAGTTAGGGTGCCAGACCTCAGTCAGGAAGATTTTTCTTTCTGAGTTCAAGTCTAGCCTCAGACACTTACTAGCTGTTTATCCCTAGGCAAATCACTAATTGCATTTGCCTCACCTTCCTCATCAGTTAAATGAGCTGGAGAACAATATGGCAAGTTACTACAGTAATTTTTGAAGAAAACCCCAAAATGTGGTCACAAAGCATAAGACATGACTGAAGCAACCCAACAACAACAACAAAGGTAAGGACAGGAAACATTAAATGCAGATACAAGAAAAGCATATATACAAAGCAGGACAGAGATGTTGGCTCTAGGAAGTGGGAAGGTGTGAATTTATCATAACTACTTGAAGGTAGATACTCTTTGCAATTGTGACTAGCCAGAACTATTTTGTAAATTGAATGTCAGTATGGGGATCATTGAATTAGAAGACATTTCTGATCCTATAAATTGACTTACCATATTTCCCCATATATATGACACAGATTAACTTTGAGGCCTGAAATTTGATTAAAAAATGTATTACATAAAGTTATTGAACTCAAGTTTTATTCATCATGAAATTCATGGACCTTCTGCTCATAGCTTTCAGGCATCTTTGGGGCAAGTCTGGTGCATAGGCGCATGTTTGGTTCATTCAATTTCTTGAACCTGAAGCACCAGTTATATCCTCCTGTGAAATCAGTCACTTCTTTTTCATCAGTAATTCTCCTTGCCTGAAGCTGAACCATCTTTGTGGACACAGGAATTCCAATGGCCCTTTGCTGTTCAATCCATCTCTTCAATTTCCTCTCTACATCAGGCCATTTTGCTGGCTTGACTCTCATGGCCTTTTTCTCTGGGGAGTTTTCATGAGGGTTTCTTCTTCCTGTAGGCAGTCTCAGATTGTTTTCTTAGTTGGAGGAGGACCAAATTGACAGCAGCAGGATTGCCATTCACTTTTGCAAACTGGATCACTTTTAACTTGAATTCAGCACTGTATGAAAGGTTTTTCTGAACCATTTCTGGGCAAAACATGGCAAAATGTCACAAAATGCCCAGGAGTCAAGAGGACCTGAGTTCAAATCCTGCCTCATACACTTAATAATTACCTAGCCATACGATCTTGGGCAAATCACTTAACCCCATTGCCTTGCAAAAACTAAAAAAAATGTGGCAAAACATGACAAAACTTGGCAGAACATGGCAGAACGTAAGCTAATATACCAGTAACAAATTCAAAACAACGAGTGCAAAGACAATAAGTGTAAAAAACTGAGAAATGCAAGTAACCACTATATAAGATTCTCCAAGTTTTTAGACCCCAATTTTTTTCAGAAAAGGGTATGCCTTATACATGGGGAAATATGGCAATCAGATAGGTTCTTGGGAGTTCTAGCATCCTTGAGTTTCCCTTCCTCCTCCCCACCCCAGTGACTCTCTAGGATGTCCTGAGGAGGTTGGTTTTGACTCCAAGAACATCAGGTCTTCTCTTGAATAAATTCATCACCTGAAATCTCATCATCACTGAAATTGTTTCACCTTTGATTTTCAGTACCTTATCAGCACCTTCTGTTGCTCTTCCCCTCTCACTGGAGGACCGAAAGATGGATCTGTGAAGTCCAACCAAAGCCTCCCTTTAGAGAGGTTTTAGAATTTTACAATTAACTTCATCAGCTGTTCTTCTGGTTTCAACATCATGCTTGGTCCCTGGCCTGGGTATCTTCGCATGGTAACTCTATTTTTCTTTTCAGATTACTTTTGTATAATGTCTTCTCCAATATACTGTTCTCCTTGAGGGCAAGGACAGCCATTCTTTTTATTATTTGCATCCTCAGCATTTAGTATAGTGAGGGTTCAACTATGTCTCAAGTTTGGGGTAGTATTCTTTTTTTTTTCTTTTTTAGGTTTTTGCAAGGCAAATGGAGTTAAGTGGCTTGCCCAAGGCCACACAGCTAGATCATTATTAAGTGTCTGAGACTGTATTTGAACCCAGGTACTCCTGACTGCAGGGCTGGTGCTTTATCTACTACGCCACCTAGCCACCTAGCCACCCCCTGGGGTAGTATTCTTAGGAAAGTACTTGTCCAAATTCTATTTATCTGGTCTATTTATAGCTTCAGTGATAGGTTAAAAAAAAAAAGGAGATAGTCACCATTCAGATTCAAGAGAAATCAACCTAAAATAAATGTTCTTTTGGCTATCTGTTTTTTAATTCTATACCCAAGACATATCACATGTCCACCACCCTAATTTAGGACCTCACATGTTAAAAGTAAAAATCTGCAAACATTTATAATTATGCTCAAATTTCACATTCAGTCAATGTGAGAATAGCACTATTTTAACCTGAAGAGGATTCACTGTGTACTCTCTTTGCCATCTTGCTAGTCGATGAAGTTAATAGGATCTTTGCCTCTGTAAGAATGGCAGACTTGTGCCTGGAGGGAAGATACCTTTATGGTATTCTCTGACAACTCTTGTTGGCTCCTTCTCACATATGGTTACCTGGTGTTAATTTCTGGCTCCAAAGTCAGAGTTCTCCCTGCAAGGATAGAAAGATAATCTCTAGTTCTTACTATTGTTTTACTGTAGTTATCATTTCTGCTGCTGCTACCACCACTAATTACTTTCTGTATTATGAATTGTAATATCTAATTGCAGTTCAGGAATTCAGAATTTTAGGGTCATTCAATCAAATCTCTTGAGGGCATTGCATTACAACACACCAAAAAGGGAAGGATTTTTGTTTCTTGAAATCTAAATCAACCAAAGCTAATTCACATATTTTGGTTTTTTTACTGGTCTTAAAAACTTTAAGCTTAAAATGAAACACAACATTACCAAAAAGAGATAACTATATCAGCAGCCTGAGGTAATGGCAGAAATATTGGACTGAAGACACTGAAGTTGAAACCACATAGCCTGTATTAGAATCTCAGCTCTGCTCCTTACTAATATGACCCTGAACAAGCCCAACTATTTAACCAAGATTCATTTTCCTCATATGAAAAATCAATGTATTGAACTGGACAACTTCTAATACTCCATTCATCTCTAGAACTATATATGATGAAATATCTTTAAACTTATGAGACAAAATGAATATAAAAGTGGAATCAATTGTGGATTTTACTCAATCTCTAGGCCAATCTTGTGTTCATCAGGCAGTGTCCTCAAAAAACATCTTCCCATTTGTTTTCCGGAGCTGCAAATGGAAAGTAAGTCAAGGATGAAAAAAATGGAAAAAATAGCAATTATTGGAAGAGTGGTGAACAAGAACAGCCTTTCTGGAAAGCAATTTTTAACTATATCCAAAAATCACTAAATTGAGAATACCCCTTGATACAGTAATACTACTAGACCTTTATTCTAAAGGGAAAAAAAGAGGAAAAGGATCCATATTTCAAAATTTTTGTAGCAGCTCTATTTGTTGTAGCAAAAAGCCCCTCAAAATCTAGAAATAAAAGTTTCCATTATTTGGGATGATTGAACAAATCATTACATATGAAAGTAATGAAGTTATTACGTTTAAGTAACTGATCAAAGGATCAGATTTAAAAAAAACTAAATGGATTTGTAAGAAATGATATAGAATAAAGTGAAAATAGCTGGGTGAATTTATCCAACATGCTTTTGAAAAAGCACCAAAAAACAAAAACAAAAACAAAAACCAGAAGACTCTTCAGAGTGACTCACAGATAAGTGAGACAATTTTGGAATTAGCATGTTAAATTTGTTGTATACTTTAAAAAAATATACCCAGTAGAAATTCCTAATTTCAAATACAATCCTCTTTTTCTGATCTTCTTTGTTATAAGGAAATATTCATTGGTGTCTGTCAAGTTCAGAATATCCAGAAAATTATTTTTTAAATTATTTAAACAAATAGGGAATAAGGAAGCAACTAAGGAAGGAAGAAAAAGAGAGAAGTATTCCATAATGAGGGGGGAAAAATCAAATCTGACTCTTGGGAATCAGGAGGTCTAATTTCTAGAATGAACTCTGACATTAATCTCAGGCAAGGGAACCTCTGGACCTCAGTTTCCTCTTGTATAAAATTCCCTCAAGAGAGGGTGGAAAAACATTCTAAAAACCTTTTTCATTTTAATATTCAAGGGGTCTTTAATTCAAGCACTGCCATTCAACATCTGAGGAAGAAAACTCTTAAAATGAATGAGACAGAACTGAAATGCTATTGAAATGTCCATTATTTCAGGACTTGCAATCCTCTGTAAGGTTTGGTTTGATTTGTTTGTTTTTAAAAGGTTTGAAAGCAAAACAATTTTCAGAGCAGGCAGAGAGACAAAGAAGGGATAGATAGAATGATCATAACAGAGGAGGTCTTGTTTTATTTTTACTTTTTCTTCCAAGGAGAATGATATTTGGACTGGGAAGCCTGGAACTAAAAAATGGAAGGCAAGGAAGAGAAATTCAAAATAAATGAAAAGATGTCAGGTAGGTAGTCACCAGATTCAGACTGCAATCTAAAACACTGAAAGAAAAAGAGTCAATGAGATTGCTGTGGCACTGTCACAGATCCTCCAAAGATTTTTGAAGAATTTGAGATACTTCAGAGTTGGAAAAGAGCAAATTTTGTCCTAATTTTCTCTAAAGGGAAGTAGAAATTTTAAACTTTTTTTTTAGGCTTTTTGCAAGGCAAATAGGGTTAAGTAGCTTGCCCAAGGCCACACAGCTAGGTAATTATTAAGTGTCTGAGACCGGATTTGAACCCAGGTACTCCTGACTCTAGGGCTGGTGTTTTATCCACTGCTCCACCTAGCTTCCCAATTTTAAACTTTTGAAAAAATTCTAGGACATCTAATTAAGCAACTTAGAGATGCAGTGATTATTGAAATGCAGCATGACTTCCTCAGTAACAGGTCATATCAGATTAATATGATTTCCTGTTTTTGTTTTTTTTTAGTTTTTGCAAGGCAGATGGGGTTAAAGTGGCTTGCCCAAGGCCACACAGCCAGGTAATTATTAAGTGTCTGAGGTCGGATTTGAGCTCAGGTACTCCTGACTCCAGGGCCGGTGTTTTATCCACTGTGCCACCTAGCTGCCTCATAATTTCCTATTTTGACAAAATTATTAGGCTTGTAGATAGAGTTATTTTTTTTTGGCAAAACATTAGAAAAACTCTGTAATTCTATGCTTGTACCCAAACTGGACCCAAAAAGTCTACATAGAAGCAAAACTAATTGTATTTGAAACAGTTAAATGATACTGAAAAGATAGTTATTAATGAATTTATATCAGTAGGAGAAGAGTCTTTAGGGGAGCATAACTGAAATATGTCCTTTACCATGATACTGAATCACTTTTGCCACTGACTTGGATGAGGGTTTTATTGACCTGCTTCTTCAATTTTCAGATGACACTAAGTTTTGAATTATAACAAACATATTGGATGGCAAAGTCAAGATCCAAATAAAATCTTGACATTCTAGAAAGTTCAGATTTGAATGACTGACTGAAGTGTTACACTTGGCTTAATGACAACTATCAAAATCCTTTACAAATACTAAATGAAGAAGCCTTGGCCAGGAAAAAATCAGTAAATAAAGTAAAAATTTTAAAATCTAGGAATTTTAGTGATCTGTAATTTGGTTTTTTTTAAAATGACCCAACAATGTGACATGGCTGGCAAAAAAATAAGAAGCTAACAGTTTACGTGAAGAAAGTCATAGGTTACAAAATGAAGGAAGCAATAATTTTGCCATCTCTGCCCTGGAGTGCTGTTGTTCCAGGTTCTGAATAGCACATTTTAGGAAAGTCATAGGCCAGCTAGAGTACGTGTTTCCCAAATAGGATAACCAGGATTGTAAAAGAACTAAAGAATATGAATAAGAATTGGTTGAAGGAATTAGAATTCTTGAATATATTAGAATATCCTGAATAAGATAAGATTTAGAGGCAATATTAAGAGGGCTGTATCAGACTTAGTCTACTTGGTCCCTGAGAATAGAATTAAAAGCAATGGGTGGAAATTCCATAGAAATGGATTTGGGCTTGACATCAGGAAAAAAACAAAAATGACTTCCTAATAGTGACAATTTTTTCATTGTAGTATTGGATTTGGAGGGCAGGAATAGGCTCTTCTTAACTGAAGTCTTCAAAGAATATATATATATAATATATATAAATATATAAATATATATAAATATATATATATATATATATTAGAGGGGATATTTGGTGAGGTATAGTTTCAATTAGCTGCATCCTGGAGTTCCTGATGGTTCTCTTTCTTTCTTTCTTTCTTTCTTTCTTTCTTTCTTTCTTTCTTTCTTTCTTTCTTTCTTTCTTTCTTTCTTTCTCTCTCCTTTTCTCTCTCTCTCTCTCTCTCTCTCTCTCTCTCTCTCTCTCTCTCTCTCTCTCTCTCTCTCTCTCTCTCTCTCTTTCCAAAGTCAAATATTCATCTGCAATGTCCCTTCCAACTTATTATATTCAGAATGACCACAACTAAATGAAGGAAATTACTCAGAACAAGGGCAATAGAAGATTAGAAGATTTGGAAGCAATGTGAAGTAGAAATGGAAGTTCTGAGATGTTAGCCTTGATCTTGTACTCTGGGACTGGTTAAGGTAGGAAAGAATTAGATTACTGGCTTGTTGGAATGGACAATGAGAGAGGTCAGAAAAGGAGAATTGGAGTGTTGGATGTCTACCTCTAGTCAGGCTACACTTACATCTTCAAATAGTATAGATTGACCATGTGTGATGGTTTGAGTCTTACTGATGGACTGATCCATTCAATGAGGATTATTTTCTAAAAGAGTGTTGTACATAAAGCAAGAGAAATACCATTGACACATTTAGAATATGGGATCCAGATGTAAAACTACTTCCCACATCTGGGAAGTTGTATTTAGATATTATGTAGACATCATTTCATGTCATATATTCAATCCAAGCCAACTTTCATGCTTATTCATATTCTCCTCACCCTAGAAGGCAAGTTGGATGTTGAAATACCAAACACAAATGCCTATAAGTATTCTCATGGTCACCCACATGTCCATCTACTACCATATGCTTGTTGCTAAGCCTATCAATTGCATATGAATGCTCCATGATTGCAGCTTATTATCTGTCATTTCAGGAGTTCTCACATCCTCTAGATGCTCTCAATGATACAAAATCCACTGTATTTTCTTTTTTATTAAATTAATTTTTATTAAAGATATTATCTGAATTTTACAATTTCCCCCCCAATCTTAATTCCCTCCCCCCACCCCTCCACAGAAAGCAATCTGTCAGTCTTTACTTTGTTTCCATGTTGTACCTTGATCCAAATTGGGTGTGATGATGACAGAAATCATATCCTTAGAGAAGAAACAAGAAGTCTAAGAGGTAACAAGATCAGACAATAAGATATCTGTGTTTTTCTAAATTGAAGGGAATAGTCCTTGAACTTTGTTCAAACTCCACAGCTCCTTATCTGGATACAGATGGCACTCTCCTTTGCAGACAGCCCAAAATTGCTTCCGATTGTTGTACTGATGGGATGAGCGAGTCCTTCAAGGTTGATCATCACTCCCATGTTGCTGTTAGGGTATACAGTGTTTTTCTGGTTCTGCTCATCTCATTCAGCATCAGTTCATGCAAATCCCTCCAGGCTTCCCTGAAATCCCACAATAGTGTTCCATGACATACATATACCACAGTTTGCTAAGCCATTCCCCAATTGAAGGACATTTACTTGATTTCCATTTCTTTGCCACCACAAACAGGGCCGCTATAAATATTTTTGTACAAGTAATGTTTTTACCCCTTTTCATCATCTCTTCAGGATATAGACCCAGTAGTGGTATTGCTAGGTCAAAGGGTATGCACATTTTTGTTGCCCTTTGGGTGCAGTTTCAAATAGCTCTCCAGAAGGGTTGGATGAGTTCACAGTGTAATAGTGTCACATTCCCCCAACCCTTCCAACAATGATCATTAGCCTTTTTGGTCATATTGGCCAATCTGAGAGGTGTGAGGTGGTACCTCAGAGAAGCTTTAATTTGCATTTCTCTAATAATTAATGATTTAGAGCATTTTTTCATATGGCTATGAATTGCTTTGATCTCCTCATCTGTAAATTGCCTTTGCATATCCTTTGACCATTTGTCAATTGGGGAATGGCTTTTTGTTTTAAAAATATGACTCAGTTCTCTGTATATTTTAGAAATGAATCTTTTGTCAGAATCATTAGTTGTAAAGATTGTTTCCCAATTTACTACATTTCTTTTGATCTTGGTTACAGTGGTTTTATCTGTGCAAAAGCTTTTTAATTTAATGTAATTGAAATCATCTAATTGGTTTTTGGTGATGTTCTCCAACTCTTCCTTAGTCATAAACTTATCCCCTTTCCATAGATCTGACAGGTAAACTAGTCCTTGATCTTCTAATTTGCTTATAGTATTGTTTTTTATGTCTAAGTCCTGTCACCATTTGGATCTTATCTTGGTAAAGAGTGTTAGGTGTTGGTCTAATCTAAGTTTCTTCCATACTAACTTCCAGTTATCCCAGCAGTTTTTTTTATCAAAGAGGGAGTTTTTATCCCAATGGCTGGACTCTTTGGGTTTATCAAATAGCAGATTACTATAATCATCTCCTGCTTTTACACCTAGTCTATTCCACTGGTCCGCCACTCTTTTTCTTAGCCAATACCAAACAGTTTTGATGACTGATGCTTTATAATATAATTTTAGATCAGGTAGGGCTAAGCCACCTTCTTTTGCACTTTTTTTCATTAAGCTCCTGGCAATTCTTGACTTTTTATTTGTCCATATGAATTTAATTATAATTTTTTTCTAACTCATTAAAGTAGTTTTTTGGAATTTTGATTGGTAGGGCACTAAACTGATAGTTTGGTTTTCATGGAATTGTAATTTTTTTATATTAGATATCCCTATCCATGAGTAGTTGATATATTCCCAGTTATTTAAATCTGATTTATTTTGTGTGAGAAGTGTTTTATAATTATTTTCAAAAAGATTCTGAGTCTGTCTCGGCAAATAGACTCCCAAGTATTTTATATTGTCTGAGGTTGCTTTGAATAGGATTTCTCTTTCTAGCTCTTCCTGCTGTATCTTGCTAGACATATATAGAAAAGTTGAGAATTTATGAGGGTTTATTTTATAACCTGCAACTTTGCTAAAATTGCTAATTGTTTACAGTAGTTTTTTGGATGATTTCTTGGGATTTTCTAGGTAGACCATCATGCTATCTGCAAAGAGTGAGAGTTTTGTCTCTTCCTTCCCAATTCTAATTCCTTCAATTTCTTTTTCTTCTCTAATTGCTGATGCTAACATTTCTAATACAATATTTAATAGTAGTGGTGATAATGGGCACCTTTGTTTCACCCCTGATCTTATTGGGAATGCCTCTAGCCTCTCCCCATTGAATATAATGCTTGTTGATGGTTTCAGATAGATACTGCTAATTATGTTAAGTAACAGTCCATGTATTCCTACACTCTCTAGTGTTTTTAATAGGAATGGATGCTGTATCTTTGTCAAAAGCTTTTTCAGCATCTATTGATAGGATTTCCGATAGATTTGTTGTTGATATAATTGAGTATACTAACAGTTTTCCTAATATTGAACCAACTCCACTGTATTTTCTTAAAAAGATTTTTGTTTTATATACAATATGTAGTTGATGTGTCAAGGTAATTTTTCCTTCTTTTTCAATTTTTTCAGAGATATATTTTACTCCCCATCACATATTTATCATGCAGAAAGAAAAACAAAAAAAAAACCAAAGCAAGGAAATGAATTCTTTAATATATCACACCAAAGGGCAACTGGTATTTGATTTTTATGGTAGGATTTGGAGAAAGAAAAGGGCAACTAGGTGGCACAGTGGATGAAACACCAGTCCTAGAGTTAGGAATACCTGAGTTCAAATCTAGTCTCAGATACTAGCTGTAAGACCAAAAGAAATGGCAAACTATTTCAGTACCTCTACTAAGAGAACCCTAAATTGGATCACAGCACAGGACTGAATTAAGATCTGAACACAAGATTCTCTCCCATGAAATCCAATACTTTTTTCATCAATATTGATATCACTCCTCTCAGCCTGTCTCTAAAATAACCATGTGATCACCAGTAACCACATAGAAAGGATTCCTGTAGCAACTAGATGGTACCCCTTTAACTTTTTTTTTAGGTTTTTGCAAGGCAAAGGGGGTTAAGTGGCTTGCCCAAGGCCACACAGGTAGGTAATTATTAAGTGTCTGAGACCGGATTTGAACCCAGGTACTCCTGACTCGAGGGCTGGTGCTTTATCTACTGCACCACCTAGCAGCCCCTTCCCTTTAACTTCTAAGAACAACCTCACACCTTGGTAAACTGCCTAAAGCAGGTGAATCTGCTAATATCCTGCCTCTGACTCCTTTTTTTGTGTGCTCTGTTTTCATGGGGAAATATCAGCAAGCGAATTTTATACACATTAGATTCTCTTAAACAGAAGGTAAGTCACAAAGTGAATCTGTGCCATCAGTGAATGGTAGATAGGTAGAGGGTGAGCAGGTGTTGGGTGAAATGATTCAGACTGGCTCTGGATTGTTTGGAGCTTAACAAAACACTAAGGAGATTTTTGTCCCCTGGCACATTTCCCTTCTGCACTTGTCCCCAATTTTTAAATGCATTTTTGTAGTCTTGAAAATGTGAGTCCATATGTTCCTTGTTCATTAGTGTTGTTAACTGATAAACATTTAATTGAAACTAAATGATCTTCAAGGGTTAATGGTCTACCTTTTTTCTTTTCTTCTGGCTACCCAAAAGTCTTGTTCTTTCTAAACTAAGTGGTATAAAACTGAGAGAATGTTTATTTATGTCCAAATTTAAACCCAACATATTTTCCAAAACAGAATTGCTTCTTGTGAAAACCAAGAATAATAAAAAATTACACCTGATCATTCCTACTCAGAGTATGAGATACTTAAGTGGTCAACAAAAGACCTTGTATCTTGAAATCTTTAGCAAAGAGTTTACTGACGACATCAGTCCAAATCAATTAAATGGACATTATACACCTACTCTTTGAAAATATTAGGATTCAAAGATGAAAAATGGCTTATTATGTCCCTTCAAAAAACTTGCACTCTAGAAGAGAAGGAAAAGTGATAATAAATAATTTCAATTTAAGATAGGTAGTGATAAATAGTCTCTGTGGGACTCTCAGTAAGTCATTTCCTTTCTCTGAACCTTAGTTTTCTTATCTGGGAGATGAAACCGTTGTACTAGAGGATTTTTAATCTTTTCATAGTTCAATATTATATATCCATATCAATGTGTGTATGTATTAGATATTATTGTAAATGTATATATATATATATATATATATATGGGCATATATACATATAATATATAGTTATCCTTTTCACATTGGAAAGATTAGGGTTTCCATGGCCCCGATCTGGAAAATCTGTGTAAAATATTTTGATCCTCTCTTTGTAACAAAGAAGAAGTCTGAAAATATTTCTCTTTTATTTTATGGGGGCCTACAGTACCTTCTGGTAAAATTTGTGCTAAGAATTTTGTTATAGGTTATATTATAAATACTATAAATATATTTTATGCATTTCTGAATTTTAAAACTTTTTCTTTGTTATCTGCTGGTCTTCATGTATCATCTATGGTTTCTGCAAAATTCTCTCCAAATTCCCATTTAATTTCTTAGGCTGACTCATGTTATATTGAAACTGAAACAGGGGAAAATCACTCTGGGAAAATTTCAATGTAGAAGGAATAATTATGTATATATATTATATATATATATATATATATGTGTGTGTGTGTGTGTGTGTGTGTGTGTGTAGGTTTATATATGCATGTATATTATTTATTTGCATATGCATTCACTAGATAGAGTTGTATATATTTCTATATATGTAAATATACATACATAATATATACAATGTGTGTACATATGTATGAATGCATATAAGTATAAATATGTAGCAACTTCCATTATAACGTTAGTTTCTTGACATTTTGGAATTTTGCCTTCTGTCACCAGTACTTTGTTTTCATGGGCACTTAATAAATAATTCTTAAATTTTATCTTGGAGAGAAAGAGAAAGATAAGATCAGGGAATAGCAAGTAGCCCAGTGTGGCTAGAGATGAGTGAATGACCAGAAGTGATATGGGAGGGCAGATTGGAGCTACATTATAGAGGACAATGCAAACAAAGTTCTGAACTTTGAATTACATTTGTTCAGCAGTGAGGAGCTACTAAAGGAGATTTCTGAATAGTGCATGAAAGGATCAGTTTTTATCTCAGAGAGATTCCTCAGGAAGGTATTTGGAGAATACATGGTTGGGGGCATAGAGAAAACTGGGAAGCTTTCACTGTAGTTCTGGTGAGAGAGGGCAAGGACAGTGGAAATGGACAATTGTGTATCCCCTTTAGCTTTCTCTTTTTTGTCATGTCTCCTCAGTTTTATTTCCATATGTTTAATCTTGGTGTTTTCATGTTTTTCCTTGTCTATTCTTTTAAGTAATATCTAAGTCTTTGTGCTTTTGTTCTTGTTTTCATTAAGTTTCTGGTGAGATTCTGATGTTTTAGATAACCCCATCAAATAATTGCAGCATTTCCAATGTTTCTGACATATTCTCATCTTCACAAAGTTTTCCTAAACATCCAGAATTCCAATAATTTTGGATCATTGAGTTTTGCAAAATCCACATGAGGAGGAGTTACCATCTCTATTTTTCAAAACTGATTTAATGGGTAAACAGGGAACAGTATTAAATTGTATAAAGCTTGGGGATTTTGTATTCTGGTTTCTTTTGTTTTCTGATTGGTTTGCTTGTTTATTTCACAGAAACTCACAGGATAATAGGAACATTAATCTGTGCAACAATCAATCAATAAATAAGCAGTGAAGTGCCAGTTATACATCAGGAGCTGATGATATAGTCTAAAGTGAACCAATGCTCAACCTCAAGAGACAATATATATATCAAATATGTATATAAAATATATTCAAAACAAATACCCTTTGAACTGGGAGCATCAGGGCAGGTCTCATTAAGAGCTTGCTTGTATTTAGCTGAGTTTTGAAGGATAGTAAGTATTTTAAGAAGTGAAAAATGAGCTAAAAGTGCTTTCTATCTTTTAGGGACATTCAGGCAAGAAAATTAAGAGATAAGTTTGAATTTCTTGTTTGAAGAACAACAAAAAGACCGGTTTAACTTTATCGTAGTGTACAAGGAAAATAATATACACTAAACTAGAAAAATTAATTGTCGCTGGGTTGAAAATAACTTTAACTGACAGAGGCTGGAAGAGACCTGATTCATTTAATCCAATCTCTTCCATTTTCCAGTTGAGGAAACTCAAGTGCAAGAAGGTGACTAGCCAAAGGGGTATATGAGGTGGTCAGGGAGGACTAGTATCTCTTTGTGAGCTTGCTGACACCTTTTCAGGACTGCTCATCTACTTTTGATGTCCACCTGCACCCAAACTGTGAATCCAAAAAGTTGCAGCATGAACAGCAGCCATATCCCAGTAAGCCATCTAGATAGATGGGCTAAAGTGAAGCTGAGCATAAATAACAAAACTCAAACCCCTAAGCTTGTGAAGACTCCCCTGTCCCCTGGAATGGACAGATAAGAACAATTTGTTCTAATAGTCATGAAGGCATTTAAAACAGGTGCTGGGTTAAGACATTGTAAACAATGCAGTCATCTACTGCATCCTGGGCCATCACCATTGATCTTGCCATTAGTCTTCATTGTCTCTGGCTGATGACTTTTTCCAGTTCTTCCTCACTTAAATCCAATTCAGACATATTTCAAGCCTTCACCATATAATATTGTAGTCCTCTGAAAATAATGAACAACATGTACCATTGATGTTGGAGATATAATTGTATGCAAAGAGAGAACTTCTGCTCCCTCTTACTCCCATTTAAGGAGAAAGCTTAGCTCTGAATATTTCATTTCTCCACTGGCTGCACTTCTCTGGGACATCTCTGAGTACTCTACCATGCTCCTCATAGTTTGGGTTTTTCCCCTCCTCCTCAATCCAACTTTTGAACTCCATTTTATGTGTGGTCTTCTCTCTTTATATTCTAAGTTCCTTGAGGACAGGGATTACCTTTCTTTTTCTCATTTGTATATGCAGCACTTAGTATATTTTCTGGCATCTAGCTGGTGCTTAATAAATATTTTTTACTAACTGACTAGTGAATTCCCTCACATGGAAACCTTCAGGTAAAAGCTGAATCAACTACTTGTTTTTCATGCCATAGTGGGAATCATTTGACATGCATACATGCATAGCTGACTGCTAAAGTTGTTTTCAATTCTGAAATTCATACAGTAATTCCTTGAAATCCTGTTTTGCTTTGATTTTGAAAGTGTTTGTTTTATTTACTCCTTGACATCACTTGTGGTGTTGCAAAATGAGAGGGAGTTATCACTGAAATAGCCTGACAATGCCACATAGACCATATCATTCCTAAGCGTGCTCAAAGTCTGTCACTGACACATAGAAAACCAGGGAAGATGATGGAACTTTTATCAGCTCACATCATGATGATAGTAGGTCAGCTATAGCATTTTACCAATATCAAAAGCAACATCATAATTCATTCATTTGTGAAAGCAGAGTACCAAGAATCCCTCTAGTTCCTCTCCATACAAGACATTGGGACAGGTCACACAGTGAACTGGAGACAGAATCATATTTGGAACTCACATCAATGCAGACCCAAGGCCCTAAAGAAATTGGTTCATATACTTGGGTACAATATATGCAGCACCATTTTTGAAGATTGACACATAAAACTTGACAGGGACATTCCTTTTGCAGGAAAATAAACACACTTCTCCTTTCCTAGATAAGGCGTTGTAATTTTTTGATTAATCCATTAGGTTTCTCCCCTTCATAGGAAACCAGTAAAGACAACAATTTGCCAGATCTCTTCCTTAGAATTTTCATTATCAATAAATGCCTGTGATATCAGCTGGGATTTTGAGCCCACACATCCGGCTTATATCTTAATTGCAATAACTTCTTGTTGAAAACAGTCAATGCAGTGATATATGGGTTAAAAAAAAGATTTTTTTCCTTCTCCATCTACTCCTCTCACCCCACACATACTTGCAAGCCCCTTTTCCTCCTCTCCCCATCCCCCCAACCTCACAGAGCCCGGAAAGTCTTTCAACATTCCTGAAAAGTTACATAAGACACCAGAAGCAGATAACATTGTATGTTTTGAGTTAAAAATGCAGAATGTTTATGCCTCTATACAGAGAAGAATGAAAGAATGTCCCTTTCAGGAACCAAATCTGAAATAGCTGGAAAGCTAACAAGTGCTTCCCTTGCAGTAAAAATTGCCCCCGAGGATTTAGAGGTACTCTCCCTGACTCTATAGAGTAGCCGGTTTTTGTCACTTTTAATTTAAGATGAATTGTAAAAATACAACAGCAATAGCTAATGCTAATTTGGAATTTTTAGGTTTGCAAAGACTGTAAAGAATAACTTCCATTTCTTTAATACTTTAGTGTTTTATAAATATTATCTCATATTATTCTTACAAGCACCCTGACAGGTAGGCTTTATTATTAGCTGCATTTTAATAAATTTTAAATTCTCATTTAGATGAAGAAAAAAGATAGACAGAAGTTGTCACTGAAATCACTCAGCTAGTAAATGACTGTAATGGATTTGAACTCAGGTCTTCTTCATTCCAACTTTTTTCTCTAGTCACTCACATGTCTCATTTGAGAATAGAGAAGCACTAATGGTATTTCTATTTTACTAATGAGAGTGATAGAGCTGAAAGGGACTTCATTTAGTCTAGTTCCCTCATTTTACAGATGTGGAAACTGAGGATGGGTAGATTAAATAACTAATCCAAGGTTTTGCAAATAGTATGAGCAGCAGAATTTGAATCCTAGGCCTATGATCAGTGCTCTTTTCATTATACTCATGGGATGTTTGGTTCAAATTGTCAAGAAAGCATGCTATACAGTTGCCACAGGCAAAGTACCAGCCTCAAATGGTTCATCTGAAGCCACTTGAGCTAGTCGTAGTTCTCAGCAAAGCTATGTCTGTATCTGTGGGAGCCCCACAGGTGACTAATACTCTCTAAGGGAACTTGAGGTCATGTTAACTTGGCCTTATTTCCAGGAAGCCTCTGGGGCACCCCTACTGCCTGTAAGAGGTTGGAACACTTAGCTAGGGTACAGGGCAGGCTCCTTGTTCTGCATAGGACCTGTTATCCTTTTCTCTCCTGGGTCAGAGGTGTGAACAAGGATTTGTCCCCACCTAGAAAGTAAATGTTTTTTTTTTAAAACCTTTAAAGAGAACAGAGAGGACTTCTAATTGGTCTGACTATATCAAAAACAGAGAAATAAGATGGAGAAATTTGTTGACAATTTAGTCAATTATTTCTGCAGTGAGGGGACAGTGGGCAAAGGTTTAAAGGAAGGATTAAGGTAATTTGGGGAAGGTTTTGCAGAAAATAAGTATTGAGGGAAAACTTGAAAGACCTGCTTAAGACAAGAGAGATTTCTGTTCTCATCTTGACATCCTGTATTTTTTATGGACTGCTCTCTGTGATGTTCCTGTTTTCAATTGAAAAGATCATGACAGTATTGATTGTGGAGATTTAAGTAACATTCTTTGACTGATCCTCCCCTCCCAAATAGCCTCTTAATTTTTAAAAGTAATTTTTATTGACAATTTTTTTATACCACCAAAACAAACAAATAAGCAAAAAAAACTCATAAAACAAAAACAAACTGCTCAAGAGTTCAATGATAGCAGAACATTCTATCCCCATAGCCCCTCCTCATTTCTTTTTCCTCCCCCTAATTGCCACCACTTTCTGAAAGGAAAATAGTTCTTCTTCATGTATTTTCCAGGACCAAAACTAGATGTTATAATCTGCCTCCCCAATCCCCCGCTATACCTATTTTAAGATGCTGTCCAGTGTCTCTCTTTACTGCATTTGTAGTTCTATTTAATCTTTTCACTGTGATATTATTAGTCAGACAACATATTTTTGAGAGTAACGTCATCAGAGCATTTTACCAAGCATTTTGTGCTAGTACAAAAGAAATTGAAGAATTGACCCCAGCCCTTGGGGAATTTGCAATCCAGTTGAGGATAAAGAACTCACAGGTGAAGACCTTGCCTTCGAAATGAAGTTATTGGATCACACTGTTTTCCCTCCAGCCATTTTGTGGCTTTGTGGTGTGTTTAAAATTGTTGGCTAGGCCTATTTCTACTTCTGATGGTGAAATATCTCTTTGTCTTCCTGCTTGGACCAACTAATCTCTCCTCCTACTCTGTTCCCTGAACTATAGAAATTGGTTTCCTCTAGAGTTAAAAATGGCATTTGAATTTGTGTATTTGTTGAGTTCTCTTCTCACTAGGATCTATAGCCTACTCTCCAGGATAGAATTAAGCAGATTTTAAGGTATATTCGTTTCCTCAGCTCACTGGTATACAAAGTAGCTTTTTCTCTGCGCTGTTCAACAAAATAAGTATTTGATTTATTGGATCTTTAATAGGCATGTCAACTGAAGGGTCAACTTGTATGATGGTTTGAATTTAGATATAGGAGAAGAGATACACTTCTCTGTAGAGCTCAGAGCATCCAGACAAACTATATAACACAGTATCAATTTTCCAACATCAAACTTCTATCCTCCTATCCAAGGGAGCAATTTCTTTTTTTTAGGTTTTTTTTCAAGGCAAACGGGGTTAAGTGGCTTGCCCAAGGCTACACAGCTAGGTAGTTATTAAGTGTCTGAGACGGATTTGAACCCAGGTACTCCGGTGCTTTATCCACTACACCACCTAGCCGCCCCTAAGGGAGCAATTTCAAACAATTAATCTCTTTATAGTTTGTGATGAAAGTGAATAGGTCATGATCTGAAACCAGTTTATTTAGTTCATGAGTGCACATCAGTGTTGCCAGTTTCTTTGCAATTTGTTATGTACAATTCCTTGGATTCAGTATCGGGTTTTCTTGGCAAAGATATTTAAGTGTTTTACCATTTCCTTCTTCTTTGGTTTAAATATATATTAAGTGACTTGCCCAGGATCCTACAGTTAGTGTGCATTTGAGGTCACATTTGAACTCAGGTCTTCCTGATTCCAGGACCTGAGTTCTACCCACAGAATCACCTGGTTACTTCCTTCCTTACCCATAGTAGGCACTTAATACCTATGTGGTATTAAGTGTATCTTTATTGGACAAGCTGTATTCTTTTATTTATTTTGCAGAGATAGACTGTTTTATCTGTTTGGAAATTGAATAACAGGAAATCTCAAATATCCAGAATTTAGGGGAAGCATATTTTGCATTATGGTTTCATTATATAAGATAAAACTCTACCAAATATCAATAATTTATTCACCTTCACCCCCAGGTACCTTTCACTGTAAGTTGCATCACAGATATCAATTCAACCATACAAACTCCTTCGTACAAGGAGAAATCAATGTTCATAATGCTGAGGAAAATGAATGTCCCAGGTGTCATTGCAGTCCTTGGTGTTGGAATAAAGAGGCAGAAGAAGTAGAAAGAAGAAAAAAGGCAGGAAGAAAGAAGAAGAAGAAGAAGAAGAAGGAGAAGGAGAAAGAGAAGAAGGAGGAGAAGGAGAAAGAGGAGGAGGAGAAAGAGAAGGAGGAGAAGGAGAAAGAGGAGGACAAGGAAGAGAAGAGGAAGGAGGGAGGAGGCAGGACGAAAAGAGAGAAGAGGAGGGAGAAGAGAAATGAGGAGGAGGAAGAACAAGAACAACAAGAACAAGGTTTTGCATGCTTTACCTTATCTCAGTCTGGTTTTAAGCCTATGTATTTTATTGCATCTTGTTCTATGCATGATATGCATGATACCAACACATGGTGTTCCCCAACCTAGGTAAAAAGTCTACTGTTGGGACGATGTCTTTTTATTTATTTATTTATTTTTAGTTTTTTTTTTTTTTTATTTGCAAGACAATGGGGTTAAGTGGCTTGCCTAAGGCCTCACAGCTAGGTAATTATTAAGTGTCTGAGGACAGATTTGAACTCAGGTACTCCTGATTCCAGGGTTGCTGCTCTATCCACTCTGCCACCTAGCCACCCTGGGACAATGTAATTTTAGAGAGTACTGAGTATACAACTTCACTAGCAGCATTCAACCAATAGACTCTTACTAAGCACTTGCTTTGTGTCAAGAACTCTATGGTTCCCAAAGGATACAAATGCAAAAACTAGACAAACCTTTCCATCAAGGACATGCTATCACACTTTCAAGCCACAATATGTACATAGATAAGTGACTGTAGTGGTAGTTAGGTGGTAAGTGAATAGAACACTGAGCTTGGAATCAGGAAGATTAGTTGTATGACCCTGGACAAATCATTTAACCCCACTTGCCTCAGTTTCCTCATGATAAAATGACCTGCATAAAGGAATGTTGAACCACCCCAGTATCTTTGCCAAGAAAACCCTATTTCGGATACAATAACCTAACAACAGTAATAACAAGTCAATATAAACTATATACGAAATAATGATGGAATGATTTAGGCTGGGAAGTCTGGCAACTAAAACTTAAAAACTACATCTCAACAATTAATTCAACATTTATTAAATTTAGAGACAACATGCAAATAAATATGGACAAAATATAAACAAGTCCATACAAGATTAATAAAAAATAAGAAGGGAGGACTAGAATTAAGAGGGGTTGGTGAACGTGGGATTTTGGTAGGGACTTAAAAGGAGCCAGTAAGGTCAGTAGTCAAAGCACAGGAGGAAGTGCATTCCAGAAATAGTTGAGAGCTAGAGAAAATACCTAGAGACTTGTTAGTGAGAGAGCTAGAAGACCAGTGCCACTGGATCTAACAGTATGTATTGGGGTAGAAGGGGGTTAGGTTATAAAAAGACTTTGAAGACCAAACAGAGCAATTTGTAATTGTTCCTTGAGGTCATAGAAAGTCACATATTAAATGCTTAAGTGAGGTACAAACTTCCTCTGCCATTTTTGACATGAAATCACATACTGATTAGGTCTATTAAGGAAACTTCATTGGAGCAAAAGTAGCAAGACACCTGAAAGGAAAGAAAGGAGAAGGCATGTACTAGGGAAGAAAACCAGCCCAGGTCTATATGGAGATAGCTCAGTATATTGAAAACAAGAATTCTGGAAATAACAGTGTCCAACAAACTATTTTTCCTGCTCCCATCCCTACTGCATACATCATTAATGTGAACAATAACTTTGGAGAATTAGTTCATCTTTCTTTCCATCAAACTAGCCACTGACTAATGGCTAACTAAGTTCAACATCCCTAGAATGACAGGTATCATATCTTATCATACTTATGGGCCAGCCCCCAAAACTACCTTTCAAAGCCTACTCAAATACAGAGGAAGCAAGTTGTCCCTTTGAATCTCCACAGGTGTCGTTTCCATGAAAACAATGAAGGATTATATAGGGTCACTTTAAGAGTGAATTCCACTGGTCTTGTTATTTCATTCCCTATTCTAACCATTACCTTGCTCTATGAAATAGTGATGACAATTCTACAACATCATCTCACATGCGAAAATGAGTTGATTATATTAACTTTCAGGGAAAGGACTCTTATAAAAAGGGAGACTTGCAGAAAAGAGATAAAATAAATTTTATTTATTTAAAGCAATGGAGTTAAGTGACTTGCCCAAGGTCACAGAGCTAGGCAATTAAGTGTCTGAGGTTGGATTTGAACTCAGGGACTCCTGACTCCAGGGCTGGTGCTCTATCCACTGCACCACCCAGCTGCCCAATTTGTGTTTCTTTTGAAGACTAAAGAATATTGACTTTGGTTTCAGAGGACCTGGGGTCAGATCCCATCTTTGATATTTATTAGCAAAGTGATGATCCTGTATCGACTCCAGGGCTTTTAGGATCCTTTCCAGTTCCAAATCAATGATCTCACGATGAGTTATCTCTTTGGTTTTATTTGGTCAATAGCATCCTATTCCATCATGAAGATCTGAGATAGCATGTCCAACCATATGATAAAAGTTTCATATTAAAGAAGATGCTCATTATCTGCTTTGTCTTTATTCCCTGAAGACCATGGCTCCTCTCCATTGGACTTACAGATGAATCATCTTGTAAAGTATTGTCTTTTCCATTAGAATGTGAGCTCTTTGGGTGTAGGATCAAGTTATTTCTTCCTTAGTACTTGACACAGTGATTTACATATTCTGAATGCTCAATAAATAATTTATTCAAATTCTGTTATTCAATCAAATAAACAAAAAAGGTAGATTTTCCACAGATAAAGATGGAAGATGGTATATTTTGGGTATAGGCAAAGCCATGAACAAAGAAAGACATAGAGACAGCTTTTAGAAGGATTCATGGAGTGTATGGAGGAGGGTGGTTTAAGAAAAGACTGGAAAAGTAGAATAGAGGACCTGGAATGTCCAACCAAGTCTAGATTTAATTCACTCTATATGTTTAGACTTTATTCAGTAATAATTCAGTCTGTGTAAAGATCCATTGAGAAGTTTGGAGCAGAGGGGTGACAATCTATAAAAAAAGGAACAATTAATTTTTGTAGAGGTGTAAAGAATTGCTTGTAGGAGGAGAGACTGGAGGTGGTAAAACTGGTTAGATAATTGCTGAAATAACAGAGAGATAGGTACTAATGAGGCCATTAGTACAAGGATAGATGCTAATGAGTCTGACACTGTTAATCAATCATTCAATCAATCAATAAACATATATTAAACACCTATACTATGTGCCAAACACTGTGCTAAGCTGGATAATGAGTGTGGTGCTAGGGCCATAGTAATGATAATGGAGAGAAAGAATTTGATCTAAAATATTTGATGATTGATTGGCAGTTGGAGGTAAGGGAGAGGAAAGATTCAACAATGATATCTGATGATAATTGATGAATGGTGGAAAGAGTGATAGAAATAGAAAGGGAAGAAGAAAGGCCAGGCTTAAGGAGACAAATAGTAAGTAAAAGTTTTATAGCTTGAGTTTGAGATGCTGGTGGAATAATGAAATGGTATAGTCCTATATGGAAAAATATATAATTACCTAGCTGTGTGGCCTTGGGCAAGCCACTTAACCCTGTTTGCCTTGCAGAAACCTAAAAAAAAATGGGGATAAAAACTATATTGTTAAGGAGCTGACAAGAGGGTAGATAGATAGTAAGGAAGTGATGATAACAAATGCAAACTTTACAAGAAGGTTAATGAAGAGAGGAAGGCAAGAGATGGGATAATAGCTCAATCAGGAAAATGTGATTGAAGAAAGCTTTAGGATTATTACTAGAGAGAACAGAGCATATTTGAAGATAGATGAGATAGAATCAGATCAATGGGGGGGGGAACTGAAGATGTACAACAGAAAATGAAGGATCAGAAAGACACAAGAAAATAATGTATGCTAAATTTAAGATGGGAGGCTTCCACTTAAATTTTTTCCTGTTCCAGCCTATTTTTGTAGGGGGACCATTTTGAACTGGTGCAATTTGGTTTTCATTGATAATACAGACTTTTACTCTGAGGTCCTAGAAAATACCCTTTTCTTCTTCACTTGGTTGCCATGGATAAAGACAACCTTGACCATCCAGACCAACTTTGACTAATTAATATCTCTCAATACAACAAATATATGATTTTATTATGTCACTTGTTAGTTTGACAGAAGATTGTGTTTGGACCAAAATTAAAAGTTCACATTTTGTAAGTACAAAAGGAAAAAAAAAATGACAAATACATTCAGAAAAATTAGGATGCACTAGTCCTATAATAGCATAGTTGCTATTATTTAAAACAGGGATTCTAAATCTCTGGTTCTCTATTTTTGTTTTTAATATATCTTGAAAAAAAGCAATACAATGTAATTGATTTAATTTATAATTCAACATATTTTATTTTATGCATTTAAAATTCAGTCTGAGAAGGACTCAATAGATTTCATCAGATCTCCTCTCTCTCTCTCTCTCTCTCTCTCTCTCTCTCTCTCTCTCACACACACACACACACACACAGACAGATTAAGAACTCCTGATTTCAAGTATTTCAAGTATATTCAGTTACCATAAAACACTGTCCTTCTAAAATACCTGTCAGAAAGAGAAATCAGGTAAACCATAAATGAACTCCCAAAGGAAAAAATAATCATTATTCCTAAACAATTTAAAAATGAATTCTATCATATATCAAGAGCAAATAATTCTTCTATTATATAAACTGTTTATGAAAGCCAAATTCTTCCCAGGAGGTTTCAGATACTCAAACCAAAGAGATATAAAGAAAAAAAATTTGCAATATCATTAGAAAGTAGTGATGTAATAATGTTATATAAAATATTATACAATAGATTTTTGCCACAATACATGAAAAATTATTTACCATGAGCAGGTTATATCAGGAATTCAAAAATGATTCAACATTAGAAAAATGATAAAGTTAATGATTATCAATGAAATAGTAAAAGTAACAAAATACCAACAAATGGGAAAAAGTTTTCAATGAAATATATTTATATCATATATTTTATACACATACACACATACACACACACACACGTACATAGTTGGGCATAGAAACCATACCATAGCAATAAAGAAACATTTCATAATATGATCAAGAGTATCTCCATAAAATCACTAGCAAGCATTTTTTTAAATAAATAAAGGACAAAAATTGGAAACTTTCCTAATAGGATCAGGAGTACAGTAAGAATACTTATTTTGTCACCTATTATTTGCTAGATGTGCTATCAAGAAAATAAGGAAAATAAATTGAAGTGATGAATATAACTAAAGAAGAAGCAGCTTTCTGTCTTTGATTTACACTTTATTTCTCTCCTGGATGTACTTTTGATTCTCTAGATATTGTCTTCATGACTCTGTTGCCTTCTTACTCTAGACTATCCCTTCAGTGGTCCATTTATTCCACTGGTACACTTCTGGGATATCTATTTTGATGATAGGCCCAGGCCAGTCATACTTCAGTACTGTGCTTCTGCCTCTCCAAACTTTATTTCCATGTTCTCTCTCAAACTTTTTCTCTTTTCCTCTCCCTGTCCCCCCACCTTTATGTGTTATTTTCTCTCTTTGGATTGTAATCTCCTCTACTCTTACAATTGAAATTTTATATCTTTCTTGTGAGGAAAGAATGCTAATTGCAACATTTGATTAGATTACTGATTAGATTGTCTTCTTCACTTGGCTGCCATGGATAAAACAACCTTTGACCATCCAAATTGATTAGGATTAGATTAGAAACTGCTCACACAGATGTTTTCCTAGACTCTTTAGTAGTAGACTGGTGAAGAATTGCAAAAAGGTATTAAATATCTTCCTGAGTAACTAGAGACTATTCAAGATCTTGTCCTAAAAATTTAGCCAAATATCCTCCAGTAGATTTGCTAATGACATCAAATATTAAACTTGGGTAAAGGGACAGGAATATAGGAAGGATGTTCCACACCACTACCTCAATAATTACCAAGAATTTTGGATTTGTCATTTGAATCACTTATCAATCAGTGGTACAACGTGTTGTAAATAAGGTCTTGATATCCCCATTGATTCAATAAATCACACAATCAAAGGTATGTAGAAAAACCCTTGAAATGAAATGGAGTTATGTTGCCCAGGAAGTATATTCTATTGATTGAGGATACTTAATCACGTCTTATAAAGCATGTATAGCATGACAAAGGTGTGAAAAAGTTCCCCATCCCTACCCCCAAAGGAAAAAAGTTTGGAATTAGAACATTTGAGTATTGGGCAGCTAGTAGTGGAAGCCCTTTTAGCTAAGTTCCTAAGAAAGAACATTTAGAGAAATATAAATTAAAGCAACTTTGAGACGCCAAGACCCAAATAATTGGACTGTGAAAAGATAGACATGATGGGTCATCGCTGATGAAACTATGAACTAGTTGAACTGTTCTAGTCTAAAAAAAAGTGGAAATATGCAATCAGTGTTATT
This sequence comes from Macrotis lagotis, assembly GCF_037893015.1. Taxonomy (NCBI): domain Eukaryota; kingdom Metazoa; phylum Chordata; class Mammalia; order Peramelemorphia; family Peramelidae; genus Macrotis; species Macrotis lagotis. The sequence goes on along the minus strand of NC_133666.1, from coordinate 520,303,898 downwards.
AAACCATTTTTATTTGATCAAGAGATTCTACTATTGGCATAATCTTCCACAGAGTTTGTTGACAACAAGAAAATATCTGTATGCACAAAAAATGTTCATAGAAGTATGATTTGTGATAACAAATAGCTGGAAATAAAATATATGCCCAACAAATGAGGAATTGCTATTAAATCAAGGTATTAAAAATAATAAAATATTACTCTGTTATAAGAAATGGAAAATATGACAGATTCAAAGAAACATAGAAGATTTGTAGCAATTGATGTATTGTTAAAAAAATCCAAAATAACAATACAGACAATGATTATTATAATTTTAAAAAAGTCAATATGGTGAGGTAACAAAAAATGGTAAATTTCAGTGATCAATTCTAGCACCACAGTATCATAAAAGCAGATCCCTCTTTACTCTTAACAATAAATAAACTAGATGCTTTTTCTGGAAATGTATTTTGTTTTCTTTATGTTCTTATTGAATAATGTCATAACAAAATGAAATTTTAACAAAAATTTAAAAAATCATCTTTATCATCATCTCCCTAATCTAAAATAATTCCTTGCATATAGTTGGTGCTTCTTAATCCATCTTTTTATGACACTATAGATAATGTCGACTTTAAAGAGAGCAGTCTTCTTCAAAACAACAATGTTTTGGAAGTCATGGATTTAGGAGTTCACAGAACATTACTTTTAATGCTACATTTGACCAGTCATGATTATGCTAAATCTCATATACATACATACATATATATATATATATGTATATATATATATATATATATTTATATGTAAAGGCATGTTGGTAGTTTAATGAATAGAGGGATGAATTTACCATTAAGATAATGAGAATTTGAATCTCATTTTAGATAGTCATTTAGTTGTGTGACCCTGGGCAGGCCCTGACCCCTCAGCTTCAGCTTCCTCATCTTTAAAACAGAAAAAATGGTAGACCCTGTCTCACAGGGTTACTTTAAAGATCAAATGATATCATGTATATATATACATATATATATATATATATGTATATATATACATATATATATATAGCATTTTACCAACTTTAAGCTGTTATATGAATGTTAGTTATTATTATTATTATTAAATTTCAGAAGTTATATAGTACTTGATGGTTAGACTCAAGTAATAAGAGTTGGAAGGGACCATAAGTTACAGGATACCTAGATTATCACAACTGATAATTTCTCCTGGCATAACCATGGGGAAATAAGTCAACCTCCCTCAGTCTAAGTTTCCTTATCTATAAAATGGAGATATGCCTGCCTATCTTAGAAAGACAACACCTAATATGTACTTGTTTATTGACTGATTAAATGAAAGGATCGAAAGAGATCAAGCATATAAAATGCTTTTTTAAACCTTACAGATCTTTATAAAATGTAAGTAACTATCATTGTTAGTTATTACTATACAAATCCTGTCTACAAGCTCCTTGACAAATGATCCTTCAGCTTTTTTTTGAAACTTCTCATAAAAATAAATTCATTGTTCAATTAAGTCACTCAAAAAAATTGCCCAGTTCCAACTGGCATAGATTTTTTCTTTTTTTAATATTCCTCAACCTTGTAAAATGAGATACACCTTTTTATTCACACATTATCTCATTAGATCTTCACAATGACCCTCTGAACCCAGTTGTACAACATGTGAAGGTGATAATCCAAGTGGGTGGTAAGGAGGGTCATACTAAGGTGGTGATAGTAGAAATTAAGAGGTGTGTAAAAGGTATCAACAAGGTGGAATCAGCAGAACATGATAACTGATTTGATATGAAAGATAATGGAAAGCAAAGACTACAAGATAAAATCCCAAACTTTCAAACAAAGGAGGTTTTGTGAGTGGTGGTTTCATAGAGTAGAATGGAGTAGAGAGGAATGCTGTAAAACAAGTCCTAAAGTCACTGTGAAAGTTGGGAGAGTGACTTGGAGCTCAGTAGATTACAAAAATTATGGACTTCAAAGTCATAAAGTAGGAAGTTAGAGGCACACTCTTGAAATGACCATGGAATGCAGGCAGAATAGGCCAGGGTGAGCAGGGGAAAGACTGGCCACCTATGGAGAGGCCCAAAAGGAATGTGATAGTTCCAAAAGAGAATTAGTTTCTGTTAACCAGAAAAGGTGGAGCTAGTGTTGGTTGAAAAGTTGATGTTGCAAGGGAGTTTATTGAGAAGAGAGTGGGAGTAGTTGAGAACTCAGTGAAAGAAGTGAGGAGATGGTCAAATAAGATTAGCGCAGACCTAGAGTAGATCTGGAGAGGAGTAGAACTGAGTAGAATAGAGATGAGAGTTTAGGAGATGTAACTATGAGCCTGTTGCTAGCAGCTAATGCCATGACAAAGTATGACCAAAATTTGGAAACCTACAGTACTCTGGGAAGCAGAGAGATCAGTGCTCTATGCTCTACTGACAAAATTTAATGATAGAAGATTTAGCCTACTAGAGTTCAAAACAGTCATGTTTTGTAGGTTGTTTCTATGGTATCTAGCCTTAAATAACTAGACTGTAAAGTCCTTGAGGGCAGGGTCCTTTCTAATTCTTTGAATCTCCTAAAAACATCTAGGACGGTCTATGTCAAGTAACTGTTTATTAATGCCCGACTTGAACTGATTTAAATAAAAGAGAGAAAGAGCCAAATAAATGTCATGTTTTTGTTTGGAATTCAGATTAAAAATGGGCTCAACTGAATGTCTCTTCCTTGGCTAGAAGCTCTGCATGTCAAAGATACAGTGAAGAATGTAGAGTTCTTGTGGATGCATAAACCAAATCAAAGGAAAACTGAAACTTTTGCTCACTATCCATATTGTTTATGAGATGGGAGGCACGTATCATGGTAAGAGCCATACTCAGTGTGTGGGAATGGAGTCTGGACTGACCATGCACAGATACAAGGAGCTTCCTTCTGGTGGGTAACATACTGTCAAAGACTGATGGCATTCCTGCTGCTCAGTTGGCCAGAGGCAAAGATTAACCCATTTCCATCCTGCCTTTGTTATTGACTTAATGACCAGGAGAGATTTCACTGTTTAATATTTAAACAAATATTTTCATGTCAAGACAATGAGCTACTGTTAAGACAGGCTAGAGACTGATTAATATTCCCTCTCATCCTGGCATGCCATTCCTGCCAGATTATATGCTGGAGACTGATTCCTAGAACATTTCTTAAGTAAAAGCAAGCTTTTCGGGGACATGAGCATATGGAATTTCCCTCAGTTTTATAAGAGACATAGGAGATATATATGGTCACTTTTGCTCAATGAGCAGCCCCATTTCATTCTAGCTCCCTTAGTAATCCAGAACTAAGCCATTGGGATGAACCAACCAAAAGCAAACAGTTCACTGTTTTAAGGATTTTGAACTATTTTCCAGCTGAAGTCTTTCATTACTCAATTTTGAATCATCAAAAGCAGTTGTGTGTGCATCTGACTGAATTTCAGTATATCCATTGGTGAGATTCAATTTGGTCTAGAATGACGGCTACTAATAGATTTCCTTGGTGCACAGGGGACAGAACACAGGGCTGGGTGTCAGGAAGACTTTTCATCCAGAGTTCTTATCTGACCTCAAATATTTATTAGCTGTGTGACATTGAGCAAGTCATTTAATCCTGTTTGTCTCAATTTCTTCATCTATCAAATGAGCTGGAGAAGGCAATGGTAAACCATTTCAGTCTTTTTGTCAAGAAATCTCTAAATGAGGTCATGAAGAGTCTGAAATGATTGAAAATAACTGAATAACAACAACAAAGATAGGAAACAGTGGATTTTCTTGGTGGTAAAACCCAATTCCCTTTGAGAGAGCCCATTTGTTCTTCTTGTGATTAAATATAGAAGCAATGGTTGTATATACATTCTTAGAAGGTGAACCTCTGAATGTATGGATCTCACAGGCAACAAAAAATCCAATTATTCTGAGCCTATGTGGTCCTTCAAGTGTCTACAAATTTGGATTGGCTATTTCTGAGAAATTTATCTTTTTAGTGTCTATGATCTCATTCTTACTGGAGAATTCTGTTTTAAACTTGGATGCCTAACAGACCAACCTAGAAGTCAGCAGCAGCATCCAAAAGCTCAAAGTAGGATTTTATCTTTGTGTATGGCAAGAGGAAATCATTTCCACTTGTCCCTGTCCTATATTACATGCGACTCTCTAAAAATACAGGGGTCCCAAGATGGAAGGTAGCACGGAAGGGGATCAGTGTAAGCCATTTTCAGCTGCCAAATAGAAAAGGCTGGTTTGAATTTTGAGGAAAGAACTTGGATAGCCCTTATTTTATTTAAACTTACTCTTTCATTCTTTTTGAGTGATTGTCTTCTTTAATAATATTTTATATGCATCTCAAATGAAAAGTAAATATCTATGCAATTTTTTTGTATGAAGGGGCTAAGTGAAAATAAAACTTCCATTTAATTCTAATAATATAATATGATATTTCTTTTTGCAGGAAAATGATTCTGATTGCAGTAGTTTTTCTAGTAGTGAGAGCTGACTGGTACTGAAGCACATAAAAGCTTTTTATGATCTTTGTAACAGATTATTTTTCCAGATTTATTTGATATAATTTCCTGTCACACTCCTACAAAATAGGCCTTTTCCATCCCCAAACAATGTATTCTATCTTCCACCTTGGTTTTTGGACAGGTAGTCTCCCATGCCTAGAATATTCTTTGCCTTCATATATGCCTCTTGGATTTCTTAGCAGCCTTCAAGGTTCAGCTCATGTCCCCATCCTAAAAGAAGACTTTCCTGAGGTCTCTACTTCTTTTCAGTAATTATTTATTATCAATTTTGTCCATAGTTGATACTTAAGAAGTATTTGTTAATTTGTATTGAATTGATTAAGAATCAGTGCCCAATGGCTCTTCTAGGCATTTGCATACATTTTTCATGTTAGTGATCTGAGTTATTTCTACTAATATTCAGTCTCTGATATTTTCTAGTTTTGTAACTCTGGGCAAGTTATAGAGTTTTTCTAAACTTAGTTTCTACATCTGTAAAACTGATGTAGTACCTGCCTCTCCATGTTGTCATGAAGATCAAATGAGGTCATATTTGTACAGCACTTTGTAAAGTGTTATGTAAATATTAGTTATGCAATACATGCCTTGGGTTAGGGAATACTCATTTTTCTGAGTTCAAATCCAGCCTCAGACACTTACCAGATGTGTCATCCTGGATAAGTCAATTGACCTGTTTACCTCAGATTCTCTTCTGTAAAATGGGATGGGGAATCACTCTGGTATCTTTGCCAAGAAAACCCCATAAAGGGTCATGAAGATTCAGACCGAACTGAAAAAGGACTAAACAAATTATTATTAGTAGTATTTTGGTTATAATTCTTATTTTATATTATTATTATTTCCCATAATGACTGCAGCTCACATTTATAAAATATAAAGTACACAGCACAATGCTTGACACAATGCTATATAAATGCTAACTAATTTTGTTTTTGATTAATATTTTATATAATGTTTTAATTATTTGATTCTCATAAGTTCCCTGAGTTACAGAGATTCTTGTCCAGATTTTGTAACAATATCAAGGGGACTCCCCCAAACCATTCATTGCCATCTACATTGCCACGGTTCTCCCACAGAAGAACTGGGAGACCCGTGGCAATGTAGATGGCAATGAATTGTTCCATGAGCATGAATTTTTCAAAATAATTTTCTTCTGTGTGTCTATGGGAAATTGTATTGTTAATCTATGGAGGTAGAGAGGTGAATCTCACTGATTTTTCCCTTTTAACTTTTTTCTTATTCAACACTTTGCTATTTGTTTTATTGTCCCTTCTTTGTGTGTAGACCCTGGATGCAGACTTACACCATATTTTTTCCTCTATATTGCACCCAAGTAATGTGATACTTGAATAGGAAACCTGTTACAAAATGTTTCTGTAAATGATTTAATGACCAATGTATTCAGGTTTGAGCAGCTACAGAATTCAATCTAAGTCACCAAGCATTTATCAAACACTTACTAAGTGTCAGGCTGTACAATAGGTACTGGGGAGGCAAAGAAAAAAAATGAAGCCATGTCTGCCCTCTGGAATTGTGGGTTCTCTTGGGAGGATGCAACATTTGTTCAGAGAAATAAAAAACACAATTATTTCAGGACAGGTAAAGCATTACCAACTAGGGAGGGGTGTGTGTGGAAGTTTTTGCAGAGGAGGTGGTAGCTAAGTTGTCCTTAATTGAAGAAAACTTTCTGTGAGAGCTCGAAGGAGGGAGATGAAAATCAAATTGAGGAAGCAGCAGGTAGCCTGGTTTGTCTTAATGCAGGGTGTGTGGAGGGGAATAAATAATGTGAAATAAAAATAGTAAGATGAATTCTAACCATATCATTGAAGGCTTTAAGTGACCAGTTAAAGACTTTTTATTTTCAAAGTAGTAAATGCAGTGTTGAATGAATCAGCCAAAGACATTATGTGAGATGCCTAAGGCTTTTTCTTTGGACATCTTTATGCAATACCACCTATACTTCAGTATCTCATTCTCTTTCTCCTCTGTCTCTCTTGTCTCTCTCGTCTCATTTTTTGTCTCCCTCATCTCATTTTTGTCTCCCTCATTATCATAGAGCAGCTAGATAATGCAGTGGATAGAGTGGATAGAGTTGTGAGAAAGATTCATCTTCCTAAAGTCAAAACTGATCTCAGACGTTTATTAGTTGTATGATCTTCTACAAGTCACTTAATCCTATTTGTTTCAGTTTCCTCACCTATAAAAAGAGCTGAAGAAGAAAATGACAATCCCCTCCATTATCTTTAGCAAGAAAAACCCAAATGGGGTCATGAAGAATGGAACATAACTGAACAGCAACAATAAATCTGGGATCTGGAATGTCAGCCAAGTATGGTGTGGGTCACCCTTCCCCTATATATTTTTAAATCTCTTTTGAATGTAAGTTCCTAAAGGGTACTCACTGTCTGGCTTCCTTATATATCACCAGCACTTAGCTCAGTAGCAGACACATATTAAGCACAGTGTTTTTTCATTTATTCAAATTAGGTGACTCATTGGATAGAGGACCAGGCTTGGAGTCAGGAGGACCTGAGTTCAAGTCTAGTCTCAGACACTTGATACTTGCTAACTACATGACCCTAGGCAAATCACTTAAGCTTACTGGCCCATATCCAGGCCTATCTCCAGTTGTCTTGATTCATGTCTGGTCAATGGATCCAGATGACTCTGGAAGAGAAAGTGAGGCTGATGACTTAGCATAGCACCTCCTTCACTCAAATCCAATTCATGTGCTTGTCATGGCATCACCTCCCTAATGTCATAGTCTTCTTTGAGAATCAAGGACATCATCATCTATTGAGTGTATAAAGTTAGATCAAGTGCTTAGTTTCTGTGTGACTCACTTTCCCTACATCCCCTAAAGCAAATTTTTCTCTTTTAACTGACAATAGGTTAGATATATCATAATACTTCTTGAAGTTAAAGCCTTATTTTAAAATTTATCATGTTCATAAAATGAGATTTTTGACTTGCCTTTTAAGTACAGTGTCAAAATCTCTGGAAAGTCCTGGATCACTTTGAATTCCTAAGACAAAGACTTAGTAAAAAGTACATATACTCAATTCAACTCAATTTTTTAAAAAAAAGACCATTTGTCAAACATCTACTCAAAAAGAGACACTGCTAAATAGTGGGGATAAAAAAGATGAAAGGAGGATAAATTTTCCTATTATGCAACTTTAAATCAAGTATGATTCAAAGTACAATGTGATAGGGGCAAAGGAGATACCTCAGCTCAGTGATCCATGAAAATAAAATGAGGGACCTGACCACTTAGGTCTTGAAGTTAAAGATACTTTCCATAGTCAAAAAGGAGGAAATCCGGAGTGTATAGAACAATGCAGAGTTGTAAATAGTGTACGGAATTTGGAATCAAGAGACCTGATTTTGTGTGACTCTCAACAAGTCGCTTCACCTCTCTGTGGTTCAGTGTTCTCATTCAGAAATTGGGTTATAATACTTCATTACCTTATTATAACGTTGCTGTGAGGATAGTGCTTGTAGCTGGATGAGACAATGGGGAGAGTACAGAACTTGAAGTCAGGAAGAACTGAGCTCAAATCAGATGCTTACTAAGAATGTGACCCAGAAAAGCCACTCAGTTGCTCTATGCTTCAATTTTCTCATCTGTAAAATGGTGATAAATGTCCCTGTAATCTAGTCCACCAGGATTGTTGTGAGGAGCAAATGTGTTAACACACGTAAAGAACTTTCCAAGTCTTAATACACTAAAGAAATTTTGTTATTGTTGTTGTTCAGTAACTTCAGTCATGTCTGACTCTTTGTGATGCCATTTAGCATTTTCTTGCCAAGAATGATTTGCCATTTCCTTCTCCAGCTCATTTGATACATGAAGAAACTGAGACAAAGTAAAGTAGCTTGCCCAGGGTCACACAGTTAGTAAGTGTCTGAGGACAGATTTTAACTCACAAATACTAGCTAATATTATTTTTATTATTATTACATAAATATGTACTGCTATTATGGGGATCAGCCAGCACAACTGTATAGATTTAGGATAATATGACAAGATAAAGGAATATCATAAGTCTCATATGTGAAGTAGTGTAGTATGAATTAAGAATAGATAGAAAGGTTCTTGCCAGACAGTGAAGGGGCTTCAGAGCTAATGAATCAATAAGAATTTATGAAATAACTATTATCTGCCAGCCCCTGGGGATACAGTGGCAAAAGTGAAAATCCCTCCTTTCAAGGAACTTACATTCTATTGTGGGAGGCCACATATGAATGTTGAAATAGATACAGAAAAAATATAAGATACTTTATGGATCGAAGGTACAAATAGCTGGGAGAATCTGAAAATATTTTAATTGGAAGGGATTGCAAGAGTTGAGTTGAATAAATCCAAGATTTCTATGAGACAGCAATAAGGAAAGAAAGCATTCCAGACATGAAGAATGATTAAAAACAATAGGAAATCAATGATGATATATCATTAATGAAGTAATGGGGTCAAATATGTGCATTAGAATGATTATTTTGATATTTGTGTGAAGTATGTTTTGTATAGAAGAAGATACTTCAATAGTTCATGAGGTGAGAGGACTTATGAGTTTAGAGGAAGGAAAAAGTTCATGAGATATTGTGAATCCTCCATCAACTGCCATAGTGTTTTCCTAAGGCATAAGTCTAACTCAATAACGCTAGAAAGGTTCTTTCAATTGATTTCAGTAGTCCCCATCACCTCCAAGAAAAAAAATAAAATCTTCCATTTGATTTTTCAAAATTCTTCACAACTGGCCTCTTTCTACCTTTCCATTTTTCTTATACCTGATTCCTCTCTATATGCTCTCAGATACCATGACTCTATCCTTCTTGACATTGCTTATTTATGACACTCTATTTCTTGATTCAATGCCCTTGGACTGGCTGTTCTTTCTGAAATGTTTTCCTTCCTCACTTCTAGCTCCTAGCTTCTAGCTTCTTCGGTTTCTTACTTGACTCAGATAAAATCCTGCTTTTTGCAAGAGGCCCTTCTTGTATGCTCTCTGTTTTTCCAACTCCCCCACCCCCACATGCCTTTCTTCTAAATAACCTTCCAAGTACATTGTAAATGTCTGGTATGTATATAATTATTTTTATGTTGTCTCCTTCTTTGGAATCATACACAGGTAATTATACACAGCAGGAAATTGGAGACATATCTCTGAAATTTAGAGGAGAGATTGGGACTGGCTGTACACTTGCGAGGCATCTACCAAATGATGATATTATAAAAGATTGGCTATTAGATATGCAGAGATGGAAGGAAGAGTGTAAGAGATATGGAGAGAGAGAGAGAGAGAGAGAGAGAGAGAGAGAGAGAGAGAGAGAGAGAGAGAGAGAGAGAAGCAGAGGCAGAAATGCCAACTGACAAATGGAAAGACAGAGACAAAAATAGAAAGAGACAGACAAAGAGACAGAAACAGGCAGAGAGAAAGAGACAAAGGTACAGAGACAGAGAGGAAGAGATAAGGACAGAAAGATGAGGAAAGAGAGACAGCCAGAAAGATACTGAAAGAAACTGAGAGGGAAAGAGACTGAAACAGAAACAAGGAAAGAGACAGAGGGAGGGATAGAGACAGAAACAGAGAGACAGAAAGACAGGGGGAAAGGGGGAATAACTTCCTATAGAAGACAAGTGGTAATGCAAAGAAGAACACAAATGGATGGAATAACTTGGACTTAGATAAGGGTCATCTCATACACTGAAAATGGAAAAGAAATGAAAGAAGATAAATGAAGAAATAAAGAGGCAATAATAAGTAATGGAGGATAGGAGTTTAGGGTGCCGATAATGGGAGATCTCATATAGGTGACAAATGACATTAAAAATACACAACACCCTCACCTGCTTCAATTCTGAAATTCTGAGAAACCTGAAATAGTGGTTCTTGACTCCATGATCCTAGATTATGCTCTGTCAAGAAAGAAAGTCTCTGTCTATCATTAAAAACAATGCAGTTCATTTCAACTGGCAAGAGCCAAAGGATCTCCCAGATATTGACTTGCCTGGAAGGAATTGCTTTCTAATGAGTAGCTGTTTTCATTAAATATTATGTGAAGCTGAATCATTCTTTTGGATTTTATGAGACACAAACATAACACGATGTGCTTTTCCTAAGTAGAAGCTGTTTGTATGATATGTAATTGGTCCCCAGTGAATATCTGTGAATCAGAGATATTTTTACAGATTTGCACATAACTTTGTAACACAACCCTGAAAGGAGATTAAAGCATATTTAAATATCCTCTCCATTAATCTGGCTTCTATTTCTTTATGGCTCCATTCACTATGCCCATAATTTTTAAAATCAAAATGTCCCTCTTGGGTCACCTTTCACCTGTCTTATCTCCCTTGTTAGAATGTAAGCTTCTTGAGGGCAATGCTATTCTCACTTTTGCATTGTTCTTTGTGCTTAGCACAGTGCTTACACAAAGTAAGTACTTAAGCAATTTTCCCCCAATTTGCCTTCCTTCCTTCCCTCCTCTCCCTTCCTCTTTTCTTCTTTTCTTCCTTCCCTCCTTCTTTATTTTTTCCATCCCTCCTCCTTCCCTTTCTTCTTCCTTCCCTCTTTCTTCTTTCCTTCTTTCTTTCTTTCCTTCCTTCCCTCCTTCCTTCTTTCCTTTCTTCCATTTTTCTTCTTTCCTCCCCTCTCCTCCCTCCATTTACACCATTGGACTTAGATAAGGAGAACACAAGTTCAAATTCCACTTCTGACACATTCAGTATCATAGGCAGACATTCCAGATCTCTGAGCCTCAGTTTCCTCATGTGCAAAATGGAGGTGATAATCTTTACAGTGCCTATCATCATAATATTGTTGTGATCAAATATGTACTGCAGAGCTGTACAAATAATTGTCTGCTGTTGTACAAAACCTGCATTTTATTAAACCTAGAAGAGAAAATATTGCAAAGGAAGTTCTAAGGACATATAGTAAAGATAAAAATTGTTTTTCATCATCACTGGGGCTAAACTAAAAGGAAATGGGCTTATAATTCACAATCCAAACAATGATTAAGTTAACCTTAAAGAAATTAAGTTATAAAAATGAAGATTGTTATGGATTGGAACTAAATTTTGGATATAAGTTGGTAGTATCATCTCTGAAGGAATTTTGTGAACAGAATGAATCGACATTTGGATGGGCAGTGAATTATTTCATTCTTTGGCTTTGTCCTAGCACAGCAACTTCCAAAAAAAGAACTGGGACACCATCCTACCTCTCTCCACCTCAAGCCCTGAAATGACCTAATATTTTATCTTGGAATGTACAGCTGTGCTTTCAAAAATTCCTAGTATGCAGTGGCACAGCAATGACATCATTCTATTTTCATTGGAAGTCTTGGCCCCACATGTGTACTCACAAAAGCTCCATTGTTATCTCCAGACTCAATCCCATGCCAGTAGAAACAGCATCTTGGTATTTACTGATTCCTCAAGGGTATTTGAGCTTCTTTGTCATTTCTAAAGTGTCTCAGACATTCCCTAGAGAGAGGAGATATTTTACCTGGATTCATAGTTGAAAAGGGAAATAAGAAAAATGCTGTTCCTTAATAAGAATTCTTCTCCTAGGAACAAATCAGGTATGCCCCTATTTTAAATAAATGTCATTTGTGAAAAATCTGTATCTTTAAAGCAGATAAATTAATAGCTAATTCTTTTGCTTATTATGTCAATGAGAGGACCATAGAGATCATGGTAGCCCAACTTGCTTATTTTACAGATGAGAACAGTTTGGTACAAAGAGTTAAGGAGACAAATATTGGAATGTATAAGTGATTCAAAAACAAAAGGTATCAATAAAAAAGTACAAAAGAAAACTTTTTTCTTCTATACTTCAAAAGATATGTAGTTCATGTGCATTGGTTCATTTTTATTCATAAACTATTCCTATTTCTAAGAAAATTTTATGAGAACAATAAACCTGTGTATATATACACATCTTCAATGAAGGTTTAAAAAAAAGCAGATCAGTTTTTACAAATTGTATTTTGGAACTGACAGTATCCACATTTATGAAGAATTTTTCATCAAAGGCCATGTAAAGTATATCCTCAAGGTGGCATCCTTACTAGGTCACATATTCTCAGACCATTTGTCTCAGGACAATCAAGGGCATGCTTTGGAAAATTCTCATCTCCCAAACTGTTCTTGTTCTAGTACAATTCTCCTTTACCAATGGGGTACACAAGTCTGAGTTTAAAGTCCTATGTTTGGGCAGCTAGGCAGCACAGATAGAGCACCAGTTTAAGAATCAGGAGGACCTGAAAATAAATCCAGTCTTAGACTCTTGACTCTTGACAATTGTCACTACCTGAGTGTCCCTAGGCAAATCTCTTTGCCTTGTAAAAAATGAAGTCATATGACCTCTGAGTTTCAGCTCACTTCTATATAATGAGTGTACAGATAGTGTAATACTTAGCCCATATTGTTAAAATTAAATGAGATGAGGTGTGCAAAAAGTTTCACAAAGCTTAAACTGCTGCATTATTATGTTTATCATCATTGTTATTTCTAAGACACCTTCCAGGTCTAACACTCTGATTCTCTGATATTATGGTCAAATTCAGAACTATTCATCTATGTTTCTTGATCCTCAGGAACCTAAATTGAATAATTTAAGCTCCTAAAGGATGAGGTTAAATTTCATTTTTTCTTTGTACCTCTAGGGCCTAATACAATAGGTACATATAGGAGGAGCTTAACAAATGCTTGTTGCAGTGGATTGCCTTAAGAAAAATTTGCCAGGTATCTGAGAGTTGTTTTGCTATAAAGCTTTCCCCTCCATTCTCCCTCCCCAATTCTTTAAATGTATATGTATGCTGTTGCTGCATAAAATTCCTTCTATAAAATTCCTTCCATAACATTCTCTTCTATCACCAAATTATACTTTCATCTTCATCCTGCATTTTTGCTCAATCAGACATTGTCTGAAAACAAACAGTACAAGTACTGTCTTCTAGAGATGGGAGAAAAGTATCATATAAGAACATTGAAAGAGGGAAAAAAGATTATTTCAGACTAGACTATTTAATATGTATCTTTTCTCCCCTATAAATGTCATTAATTTTTTACAGCTTGGTAAGATGCTCTGATATTTCTGTAACTTCAAAAAGTTTGAAAATCTTTGCTTTAGTGGCTAAAACATGAAAGGCAATGTGGAATTACAGAAAAAAATTAAAAAACACTGGTCTTAAAACCTAGTAACTTGCTTCCTTTTCCAACCCATCTCTCAAGAACATTCACAGTAGAGTCACTTAAAAAATATTTGTTAAACTGAATGAAACCAAGTAAATAGAATTTTTTTTATATTCATCACTAGTTAGAGTGAAATTTTTAATTAATTCACTCTGCTCCACTTGAAAGAGAGAGAGAGAGGAAATGATTGGCACTATTGGATAGAAGAAATAATTTTAGATTTGGAAGCAGAGTACCAACATTGAATTCTAGTTTTGTTATTTACTGTGTGATCGTGGGAAAATAACAAAATCTCTTGGCCTCAGTTTTTTCATTTATGAAATGAGATTGCTTTTGGTGACCTCTAAGAGCACTTTCAGGTCTAACTATGCTGTGCTGTGATCCTGTCTGTTTTTTTATTCTTTCAGTCATTTCCTTTACCACCTCTACATCTAGTCACATATAAAAATTATAGAAACCATTCCATAAGCACATTTTCAATATTTTCTTCCCCATTCCTCTGGACCCCATTTCTCCCTACAAATATATTTAAGTTGCAGAACTCTCTATATGAGATGCTTTCTTTCTAGCTAACTTAAAATAAAGTTTATTCAACAATGAACAGAATAACCTAGCTGGAAGTGTTTTTAAACACAAAGAATTGTGATCTCTGGCCCAGGCACGTGGGGCCATCGGGAAATCCAAACTCTTGGCAGAATTACTGTATTTTCCACCAACAAATTATTGCAGGAAAACAGTTCATGAAGTCAAGACATATATTACTGGGCAGGGAATACCATCAGAGGCAAAAACAAACACCAAAGGGAAAGAAGTATATTACCTCCCCCCATCCCTCTTGCGATCTCATCTCGAAGATGTTGACCACTGGAAGCTGTTTCAATAATGATATCTCAAACTGATGACAAGGTTTTCTCAAATCATCCTTGCCATCCTGTTTTTTTTTTATATTTCCTGAGGTTGACAGTCAGAAGGCCAATGAAAAATAAAAAGAAAAAAAGGCAAGTCCTTGATATAAGGCAGGATATGACTGAATGTTGTCTCAGAGTTAATACTTTCCTGATAGACAAATGTCTCAGGTCTGCTTCCAAAGGGTTAGGGGCTCTAACTATAGAGGAGGCATTTACTTTGGATAATAAGCAAAAAAATTCTATGCTGAACTTTAGGTTGCTTTTTAATCAAATGGGAGAATCTGGGAAGTATTTGCAATAGGTGTGATTTCAGTTCCTTGAGGAAGGAATTCTCACTGGGTTAAGAGTCTAGATTATTGGGAATAAAGTTATTCCAATGCTAGGCAAGTTATAGAATGACATGATTAAATACAGAAATAAGTAAATTTTTCTTCACCTGATGGCTGATAACTGGATTTCACCATCAAGGTTTCATTCAGTACAATACAGTCTAATCTAATCCAATAAACATTTTTATGTAATGCTTAACCTGGAGTCATGAAGAGCTGAGCTTTATACACTTCCTAGCCATATGACTTTGGACAAGTCACTTATGTCCTCCAAATGCTTCCATTTCCTTAGCTATAAAATAAGAATAACAATAGGGCCTATCTTCTCAAGTTAACAGTGAAGATAAATGAGATAACATTTGTAACATGCTTTACAATATATAAAGGCAAAAGTAATGCTTAATCCAAAAATGTTAGCTATTTTAATCAATCAGTAAGCATTTATTAAGCACCTACTATATATACTAGACACTATACTAAATGCTTTTTATGAAGCACCTACTATACTCTTTAAATCTTAAAATTTTATTCCTGCTAAAACACAAAACAAAACAAAAAACTCAGCCCAGTCAATTTATAGCATCAAATTCTATTAGCCTGGGCTATAATCCCAGTCTGTCACTTAATTACTTGGTCAAGAAAAATCAGCCAAAAAATTAAAGTAATATCAGGTTGTTCTAAGTAAAAAAACAGAAAGTTCAGATAAAGACTGCAATCATTTTGCTGTTCTCTGCCTTCACACCATACCTGGTATATTGTGTCCAATTCTGAATTCCAAAATTTACAGAAAGTACTGACATATTGCAATGTACAAACAAGGAAGGTAACCATGAGGTTGAAGGAGCCAGAGATCTATGTTAGTTATTGTTCATCCTTTATTCTCAAAGAAGATCAATGACATGAGGAAGGTGATGTCTTGATTTGCAAATGAATTAGATCTAAATGAGGCAGAGCTGTGCAAAGTCATCAGGCTCACTCTTTCCTCCAGTTATAGAAGAACAGTGGCAAGATATAGGTTAGAATGATTGGCGATGGTCTAACAATAGCCACCTATGAGGATCTGTTGAAAGAAGTTGGTGTATTTGGCTTAGAGGAAAGAAGATTCAGTATAGGTTAAAACAAGTGCATGGTAATTATGTTCAAACATTTGAATGTCTTTTATGTGAAGGAGGGCAGCTGTGAATAGAGAACAGGGTCTGGAGTCAGGAAGATTCATCTTACTGAGGTCAATTCTGGACTTCACTTCCTAGCTATGTGGCCTTGGGTAAGACACTTAACCGTCTTTGCTTCATTTTCCTCATCTGTCAAATGAACTGGAGAAGGAATGGCAAACCACTCCAGTTCCCTTGCCAAGAAAACACCAAATGGGGACACAAAGAATGTAATATGACTAAAACAATTGAATAATTAAAAAAATGACATGTAAAGGCAAGATAAAATTTGTTTCACACAGTTGGTAAATTCTTCAACTTGAGAAGACTACAAGCCAAGACTAAAGTGGAGGGAGTGTTGGTGCATGATTTTCTATTTACAGATGATTGTACACTCCATGTAGCCTCTGAAACTGAGATGCAACAAAGTATGGGTCGCTTTCTCTACTGCTTATGTTCATTTTGACTTTAATATTCAATACTAAGAAAACTCAGGTATTCCATCAACCAACACCACACTATCCATCTATGGGAACCATCAGTTACACTGCAAATGGAGAAGTTTTTAATACTGTGAACTAGTTAGGTACACATTATTAATGAGGCTGACACATGCATTACTAGAGCTAGCCTAGTATTTGGAAGACTGCAAAAGAAAGTATGGGAGAGAAGAGGTATCAGACCGACTACCAAACAAAAGGTCTACAGAGCCATTGTGCTGACCATCATTGGTGTATGTCTGAGAAGCCTAGACAATTTATCAGTGCCATGTCAGGAAACTGAAACCCATCCAATTAAAGTTTTTTAGGAAAATTCTAAAGATCACCTGGTAGGAGAAGATGCCAGACACTGAGATCCTTTCTAGAGTTAAACTGTGATGCATTTAAATATTACTTCAGAGAGAGCAACTATGATGGTCTGGCCATGTTATACAAATGCCAAATATACGCTTGCCAAAAAAGATTATTTTATGGAGAACTCACACAGGGCAAGTGCTCACAGAGGAGTTAGAAAAAGTGATATTAGAACCCTCTGAAATATGGTCTTAAGAACTTTAGAACTGATTTTGCAGTATGGGAGACACTGGCATAGGACCACCCAGCATGGTGTAACTTCATCAGTAAAGATGCTGTGCACTGTGAGCATCAGAATGGAAAAAGTTCAAAGGAAATATGAGAAACATAAGTTTAAAGTAATCATGGGGAAAAAAGTAACCATATTTGTGTTCTCATGGACCATTTGTGCCAAATCTGTGGCAGAGCATCCAAGCTCATATTGGCCTGTTCAGCCATAGTCTACACTGTGACTTGTCTCCAACATAGGATGTCGCTTTGGATTTCTTCAATAATGAAGGATGAGAACCAACCAACCAGAAAGCTAAACTAGGACAAATATGGGTATTATAGGGAAGCACATTTCAAATTGTTCTACTGAAATGTTACCTAACAACTCAAGTTGTTGAAAAATGGAGTATGTTGAATCCAGGATTATGAGAATCCAGGATTTTTGATCTCTATGAGCCTCAGTTTACCTCTCTCAAAAAGAGTAAAAGGATGAGATGATTTTTGAAGTCTCTTCTAGTGCTAAAATTTTGTGAACTTATAGCTTACATCTTAGTACATTGAAAGATTCAAAAACATGTTCTGAAAGGGGGTAAGGAGAACAGAGAAAAGAGAATTCTTAATATCAGGGAGGGCAGGAAGGATATTCATAAAAAGACATCAATTGACAGAACCAGGAGGTAAGAGAGATCCAAGACATAATTTGCTTACTTCATTACATTGTCTAGAATTAGAATTGTTTGAGAGACTTCATGAAAAATAAAGAGTAAAAATATGAGTTTAAGTTCTCTCTCTGATTTTTTGATTCCTTTAACCCCTCAAGGACCTAGGCAACCCTCTAAGCCTGTAAGTTGCTGAGGGGATGATAATTTGCATTGAGTAGAGAGAATTTTGTCATCTAGAAGTTCCCTAAATGTGTAAATCTAATCCCAATCCCTCATCAAGATATCACATATTTCTGTCCAAGAATTCTGTAATCATAAGCTATGTCTACACTGTACCAAAATATATGAATGGAAAGTCGGTCACCCAGATATTTTGGTTCATCGGTGCCAAACATCTGGATTCTTTCATCCTTCCAAACATTCATATTGCATTTTTCTCCTTATAACCATAGGAGGTCAACTGAGAGCTTGCCAGGACATTTTTCCTTTCTCTTGTAGGTTTGCACTTTGTATTTGTAAGGTCATAAGATAGCTTAGCAACAAGATACAATACCTTGCTCTTAGTAGGTGCTTAATAGCTATTTGTTTAATGAAAGAGCATTTAAAGAATTGTGTTATTACTCTGCAAAAAGTCAATAACCCTTCTTATAAATAGTGTTTGACACTAAGCTGTGAGCTAGCTGACAGTTTTCAAGTCTAGCCCAATTCGAATTAGTAGAAAAGAATATCTTCAGTCAAGATTTAGTTTTAGAGAATTTGCTCTCAGTGAAGACCTGCAAGGATAGCCATGAAAATATGTCAAAAGCTCACCTTTGAATATATGTGTAAATGTATACATGTTTATATCTGGGTACCGAGTATATATTTTTATGTGCATGTTCATTATATGTGCATATTCTGACATTTCATAGTTCTGGTTGAATCATATAAGTTCCTGTGGAGTTGGTCCCAGAAAGACCTGGAATCTAGGGGAAAAAAGATGACTTCTTTTATCCCCCTTTGTTCTGCTATGTTGACACATACTTTATTCTAGGTATCACACTTCTCTAAGTGCTTAAAGAACATGATGGGCATATCTCTGGGTTGACATTTTGGGGGCTTCTGGTTTTGAAGGCAAAGCCTCAATAAAGATGATTTAAATTTCTCATTTAATTCTGGGATACTTTCCAATACTTCTAAAGGTACACCCAAAAGTTCCAGGGTATCACCCTGGTAATTAAGAAGGGCAATTAATAACTAACACACATGTGTGAACATGTATAACTATGTGTTCTATCTGTCTTACTCTCTGTTCTGAACAGCTTATCTAATCTAGGTTTCTTTTTTGTTGTATTTTGACATACACTAGATGTATAATTCAGAATATTTTCCTTGTAAATATCTTTTTCCCTTCATCAAATGATCTTATCAGGACCCATTTGTTACCACACCATTGCTTCAGTTTTCATTTTATTTTCCTTCATTTTTAAAAAATTTTATTTATTTAAGGCAATGGGGTTAAGTGACTTTCTCAAGGTCACACAGCAATGCAATTATTAAGTATCTGACATCAAATTTGAACTCAGATCCTCCTGACTTCAGGTTCAGTGCTCTACCCACTGCACCTCATTTTATTTTCAAGCAGTGAAAATTTGCCATCCAGGACCTTAAGGTTTGTATCATTTGTTGTTTTTCAGTCCCAAATCACAGCAGAAATGTTCAGGTTAATAATCCCCTTCTGAGACCTGGGCATTTGCTCTGCTACAATCAACTTAAACTTTACAATTTATGAGAAATATCTAAAAAATAAAACAGACATAATTTATTTGATTTTTTAGCAATGGTTTTATTTCTCTAATGTAGGATAAGCATTAATAATGACTAAATGTTTCAACAGTGAAGTTTCAGTGTTGAAATTTATGAAGCACAGCATATTAATAGTAGTGTTGACAAATATTTATATAGGGCCTTAAAGTTTACAAAGCACTTTATATAAATAATATCATTTGATGCCACTTATAAATTAGGTACTGCTAATATTCTAGTTTAGGGATGAGGAAAGTAAGACTTAGAAAATTTAATAACTTGCCTAGGAAGTCACTTTTGTGATATGCCTCATTCATCTTAAACATACCAAGTCTAAGCCTGGAAGGTCATAGTTATACAATCAATCAGTCACCAACAAGGATCTATTAATCACTTACTATGTGCCAGTTAATTCTGGCATATTTCTTTTCCTTCAATCACCTCTAGGCCCCAATTATCAACAAATGTCAAAATCTTGGAAGATTACTTGGAGGAGGGGCGGGAATATATAAAAGGGAGTTTATTATCTGAATATCTCAATTAATGACTAACCTTCCACTTCATGCTGTGTTTGGTAGGTTGTATTTCCTGAACTGGGCATAGCTCTTAAGAGAATTCCAAAACCCTCAAGGTATTTTGAGTTAAAAAAATGTCAGAAACAACTGGCTTTTTATTTCATAGATTTAAATGTTTTCAGAGCAGCTATACAATCAAAAGCTTTTCAGCTATTTTCTCCATTTAAATTTTCTCATTCTCTTCCTCCTCCCCACTCCAACATAGTTATTTATTCTCTTCTTGGCCTTTTGGGGGTTTTATTTATTTAAATAACATGAGTTATTATTATTTAAAATTTTTCTGCTATGCCTGTTTTACACTTTTCTTTAAGTGTCCTTTGCCAAAAGTCAAACAAGCAAACAAATCTGAAACTCTTCCATTTATGTAGGATTTTTTTGTATGTTTCCTTGAGATCAATGTATTTTCATTTTATATTGTGTGCCTCTGAAATCATACCTTAGAATCAGTGTAAATATAAGATGATAAATAAAGATTGCCAGATAGTTTATTTGCAAGTATTGATTTATTTTCCTTAGCTCATCTTTGTAATCACCAATCCCAATATTGCAGCTACTTAGGGCTCCATAGTAGCTCAAGAAGCTAGAACTTTTAATTCAATATAAATTAATTTTTTCCAAAGTCATTGTTAATGGATACAATTTTTATAGGACAATGATTTTAAAAAATACACTATTAACTGGAGCCAACTTTTCCACACTTCCTATACCAAATTCATCGACAGGAATCCATTCCTAAAAGGATTTAAGGTTGGGATTTGCATTGAAAGCATGAAAGGCCTGATGAAATCATCCCTCTTCCTGGGATGTTTTTTGCCTCATTTCTTAACCAAAGAAAGAATAAAGTGACTTGTTCACAGCCCACCAGACATCATCTTTGAATATCAACAATAGCTCTAGAGGAAGAAAGATCCAGGAAGTTTGTCTAAGGAGAAAAAACACAAAATGTAAGAATGAAAAGAGCCTAGCACACTTCACAAATTCTTTAAAATGACTCATCATACAAATA
Source organism: Macrotis lagotis (assembly GCF_037893015.1). NCBI lineage: Eukaryota > Metazoa > Chordata > Mammalia > Peramelemorphia > Peramelidae > Macrotis > Macrotis lagotis. The sequence continues at coordinate 520,282,675 of NC_133666.1, read as the reverse complement.
TTCAAGGAATTCTAAGTTTTCACCAGATGGCTGGCTTGATGTCAGTCTTGATTCTTCAATATACAAATGGAAGTAAGCCATCTTTTCTCCTTTTATAATACAATTTATTCTGGCCTCTTCTGCAGTGTGTTCTAGTGAGAGATACATGCTGGTAGACCTGTGGAAATTGACTTTTGGAATAATGCTTACTCAAACTCTCTGTAGTATATCAAAAATTTCAAGAGACAAGTCATTTGAATGTTTTCTGGACTAAAATGCATGAGGTAAGTAAGAGGGAGGAAAGAGCTGACTCACAACTCTGACTATAATAATAAAAGTACCTTTAAGGTCCTAGTTGGATTTCAACTTGAGGTATCATTTTTGGGGTAATATGAAGTGAAGGAAATTCAGATATTACCCATCAATGCTCCTAGATAGTACCAATGACATTCTCATTGCCTGTTTTGCTCTTGGGCAATTGTCAACTGTCTTTTCATAGTTATTAATTTTATTTACTTAGCACATCATTCTGTAACACTCAATTTTAATTCTGTATGTGATCATTATGCCTTGCCTCTCCAATTAGACTATAAGATCCTTGGGCAAAAGGGCTCTGTGTCTTATCCCTATACTCTTATAATATCCACTGATTCATCTCCTTACCTTTAAGTCTCTACTCTCCAATCCAACTTTCACAAGTGATATTTCAAAAGGATAGCCATGACTGTTTAATGGCCTGCTCAAAAAGGCTATAGCAGATCCGTATTGCTTCTGGGATAAAATACAAACTTCTCATGTTTGTTAAAGTCCTTCACAATATGATTCCTTGTACTTCACCTTTTTGTATATTACTGTATATTACCTGCCTTTCCTGCATGCTTTTCTACCTAAACTATCTTGTTTACTGTTCCAATCTACCCCTCATCCTTGGAATGCTCTCTCTCCTCTCCTCTACTGCTGAGAGTCCTTCTTGTCCTTCAGAGTTAAGTTCAAGGTCTGTATTACCATGTTAGGATGGTCTTGATCTTCCCAGCAACTATAATATCTTTAAAATAAGGAGGTTGGACTAGATATCTTAAGATCCATTCTAAATTTCTGATCCTTGGTACAAATATTTACTATATCCTGTGTAAGGTTATTTTAGATCATTTCAAATTACAGTGAAGCCACCAGTATAATAAGCTTTCTTTTTTTAAAATTTTATTTATTTAAGGCAATAGGGTTAAGTAACTTGCCTGAGGTCACACAGTTAAGCAATTATTAAGTGTCTGAGGACAGATTTGAACTCTGGTTCTCCTGATTCCAAGACCAGTGCTCTATTCACTGTGCCACCTAGCTGCCCCTATAATAAGCTTTCTAAAAGATATTTGGGGACCACTGTTGGATGTGTGTGTGTGTGTGTGTGTGTGTGTGTGTATTCCTCTCCCTTTTCAACTTCCTTTTGTCCATTGTCTCCCACCATTAGATCATAAACTCCAAGAGGGTAGAAACAGTCTTTCTTTTACTTATTAGGATAACTAGGATGCATTAGAACAACAGCCCTGAAGTCAGGAGGATCTGAGGTCAAATTTAACCTCAGACACTTAATAGCTATGTGACCTTGGGTAAGTAACTTAACCCTAATTGCCTTGAATCCAGGGCTATCTCCAGTTTTCCTGATTCATATCTGATCACTAGACCTAGACAACTCCAGAGAAGAAAATGAGACTGGTGACTTAGCACAGCACCCCACCCCCACGCTCAAACCTAATTCACTTTCTTGTCATGGCATCACCTCCCTGATGTCATGGTCTTTGAGAATAAAGGACAAACATCATCATCATCTATCTCAAATACTTAGTACAGTGCCTGATACCTAATAGGTACCTAATAAATGGTAATTGTATTGCATATACATATACATATATATGCAAAAATATACATATATACACATATGTATATGTTTATGCAAGATTATAATTTATTTTCCTGGTACCTAGAAGCATGATTCTCAGTTCTAAATAAATTAGAACATGTGGGACAGGGTCATCAATCAATGGCATGTCATTCTGAGACAGCACATGGTCTTCTTCTCGATGGACCTCTGGTCACTTTTCACTATCTCCTCTACGTATTGCTTTCCTAGGCTCTGGTCCCTCTCAAGAGTTAGAGTACTCTGGGAAGCTAGGTGGTACAGTGGATAATGAAACTGCCCTGGAATCAGGAGGACCTGAGTTCAAATTTAGCCTCAGACACTTAATAATTATTTAGCTATGTGACCTTGGGCAAGTCACTTAACCCCCATTGCCTTGCAAAAACAAACAAACAAAAAGAAAATATTCTTGTGGACTCCCAGTTCCTCAAAACATTAAGAGCATGGTTTTTCACTCTCTTGCCCATTGTCCCTAATGAGTCGATTCATAAAAGTGACTATATTTATATCCCTACTATCAATGGTTGAAAATTAGAGATAACATTAAAATATTACTGATCCCTGCTCTGGGACATCCATGGAAACTAACTGATTGGATTTGAGGTTTCTAATGGATATCCACGAAACTTGGGTTCCTATAAAGTTCAAGGTAAATCCCATTTTTTGAATATATTTCAACAATGCAAATGGAGCTAGTTATTATTTAAAAGAAACCTCAGTTATAAATTAAATAAAGCTCAGCAAGTACTTATTAGGTTCCTGTCAAGAAGTATTTTGTAGTGAGCATAAGTCTCCTGGTTTATGTGTTTGTGTGCTTGAATTTTTCCACAACAGGTTCCATTAAAGGAAGATTTTTATTTGAAAGCTTAGTTATTTATATCTTGCATAGCGACATGCTTTTCATCCAATCTTAGGAAGCATTATTTTAATTAATGATGGGTGGATATCTTTCCAATTTTAGAACTGAACCCAAAACCAAGATGTTTAGATCACTATATTTTGTACTTCCAGTTTTTGACTGGAGCCAAAAGTTCATGAAAGAACTAATGCTTGTGGAATTTTTCAAATTGAAATCTGCAGCCTCAAGAAGTTTGCATAATTTCTAACTAAAGATTAAATACTCTTCTGATACTTCCAGGAATCCACATGGATAAAGGAGAAATGAACCCCTATGCCTAACAGGATCACAACTCTGGTCAGCTCTTCCTAAATAAGAATGAAAAGCATGTATGCCTTCAGAAAGAAGCCAGGAAATATTTTAAAAATTAATTTCCATGACTCTTTAATACTAGGGGACTTTAATGGAGCTCTTCATGCTTGTTCCAGTTCCTTGCATAACAGTTATCTTGGAATTGGTATTATGGGGAATTCTATGAAAAAGAGTACTTTTATTAAGGACTCCCATCCCTGCTTTATAAATGATATGACAGGAAAATAAGTGGGACTTGCTGACTGGGACTAGCTAGGTGATTATCTGAACTTATGGAAAACTCAAGTCTCTCTTGTAGATACAGGTTGTGAAGAATCTTGATTTTGGTAAAACAGAAAGAAGGAACCCCAACTGTGCCAAGATGACTGTCCTTTGTTTGAAATTCATTGCCTCTTGGTTCTCATTCTTTTTCAAGGATAACAGAATCAAGAAAACTCTAGACATATTTATGTAATACATTTCCTATGGTGCTGATCACTTATACTCTGGTACCATGGTGGGTATGTTAGCACTGAAGGGCTTATGTTTTGGGATTACAAAAAAAAGGTAATTTTGAATGAGAAAGGGATTTGTCAAAGATGACTGACAATTTATACTGGTAGAAAGTGATTGTTCTAGAAAGAAATTTCAAAATTCCTCTTGGTATTGACCCCTAATCAATTTGCCAACCAAGCAGCAAATATCTATTAAGTAATTCCTATGTGGTAGGCACTGAACTAATCTTTGGGAATACAAAAAAGAAACAAATGTGATTTC